>NW_024609868.1:22649807-23249807 GCF_016920785.2 Ixodes scapularis
ATGTAACATTCACGCCTAGTTTTACAGTGTATCGAGCCTCGGTAATTTCGCTGAGGCCGCCAAAGTAGTCAGACACTGCCAGGAAGACGTAGAATCAACAATTCCAACACGCGAAAAAGAGCACGGGGACTCATATTTACGTCAACATAGCATTTCAATGGTTTGTTTATGGGCGACGCGAGCTTCTTGCCCACTCTATCGCACGTGCACGGCGCCGATGGCGTTGTCCACTAGGGGCGCTCCGGTTTGTTGGTAAAGATGAGGTGTACTATACAAACGCATGCATTTTGACCCCCCTTTTTCCCTCTGCATGCCAAGTCAGACATCTCATCACCTCAGCCCCAGTCTTGGGTAAGTTACTTTTAAAAGTAATTTGTTATAGCTATTTTAAGAAAAAAGTAGCAAAGTTGCCGTCACAGTTGCCGCAACAAAAGAGTAACTCGTTAATTACTTTTAAAAACTAATAACGTTACTTTTCAGTTACTTTTCTATAACACAAAAAAAATTAGAAAAAGCTAGAAAACGTTCCTCACAATGTTTTATTGCATAAAATTAAAAAAGTATGCTTTTTACTTCATATTGTAACTTAGCAGCAGTTTCTTCTCGAAGTTAGTGTTAGAAAGTTTCCACGCCAGAGTAGTGGCGCAAATCAAAATACGAAACATGCGCAGTGCCCTCCACGTGTATTGTCGTTTCACGGCAGATTCACCCGATTAAAAAGCGTTTGCACGGAAAAAATAAAAAACACATGGATAGTGCTTCAAGACACTAAGATGTAAGTGTTCAGTCACAAAATACAAGCGCGTGCTTAAAGATAACTAGATATTTTTTCATAAAGTCTACATGTGGCTATATTCGGGTCGCGACTCGCGAGAAAGAACGTATTCACAACTTTGTGCAAGGCCAACTTGACACTCGAAATGTCGGAATAGACCATTTGGAAAGTGCAAGGAATGGCTAAATTGCACTCGTTCAGTGATATATTATTCATAAAATACTAAAAGTAACGACAAAAGTAACGTCGTTACTTTCATCGTTACGTCAGAAAAGAGTAATACTGTAGAACTACAGTTACAAGTTACATTTTTAAAAAGTAACTCATTACACTTACAAGTTACAAAAAAGTAACGAAGTTACAGTAACGCGTTACTACTCAAGACTGGTCAGCACCCCCTTCCTCCCCCCCGCATCGCACCTTCCCCAAAAATAATTCTCACTTGCGGCCTTACGTTTTGTTTGTTAACACTTACCAAGTCTTTTTGTTAAAAGCAGGAAGTCCAAATATGTTCAAGACCCAGCCACCCGACATAGGGAAATTGCATCATGGGCTTCTGAAACCTAGCAGGAAGAGTGGGGCGTTTACCGTGGGTGCTAAGGTGCAATATGTCAACTTCCTGGCCTGAAGACCTTCAACCTCCCTAAGCAAAAGCAAATACTATGTTCTAGTTTTCTCCCAGCTCAGAACTAGGTACTAAACTGCAGCAGTTGTAATTAGACGGCATCACAGAGTAATAGATTCAAAGGCTTTATTTGTAAACAGCTGACACCTCCGACTCTGCAAAAAGGGACTCTTCCAGTCAAGGCGGACCTAGAACCGTTGACGGCTGTCAATCAACCTTCGCTTCATCCGGGCCCAGCAACCTCGGCACGTCCGTCCCCCGTACACGGGCCGAACCTCTCAAGCTTGGGCGCAGAGAGCACAAGTCGCAAAAGCAACCAAACATTTTATAAGTGTTCCTGGCACTAAAAGTTAGCAGCCCTATGCAGAAGCACCGAGGGCCAAACAAAAAAGTGCACAGAATGCGGGGAGAAACTAAACTGTTTTATGATACACAACAAGATGTCCAGGAAAAGAGAGAGAAGGAAACTTTAGATGAAAAGCAGCTGTCTAGTTAGAAAAAAAAAAAAAGATATACCTGATCACCCCGCCCAAATTTAAATGTTTCTACGAAACCAGACGTAAAGTGAAGGTATGCTCCAAGGCACATGTTGCTAAGCAGCGTTGCAAACGGCCAGCTCGGTACACTTTACTACCGAGTAAAAGAATGGTTTTTGTTTCCTTAGAAGAGGGGAGGGGTAGGGGGGGTGGGCGGCCTCTCTTCGCTTTTCCTCGACGTCGCAGCGTGGGCGCCTCGAGGATGTACTGTGTTGGGGGCGGTCGGTGAGCGGGCCCTTCCCTCAGCTGAGCAGGTTGCGGATCTCCTTGTGGAGGTGGCACAGGAAGTCCACGTACGAGGGACTCGCCTCCCCGTGCCGGTCCTCCACCAGGAACTGCCGGAATACCAGCTCCATCTTGTCTCCCTGGCGCACCAGCGTCAGCTGAAATACGTCGGGTTCCGTTGGTCGGCGCTCGTCCCAAACAAGGTGCGAGCACAGTCTTTCTTATGTTGGTGTACGCGGACCCTTTGGGGTCCCCGAAGCTTTCGACCATTAGTCAGGCCAAGCAATAGTCAAGCCTACTTTGTGCCGCCACTCTTGTGTCAAGCTTTGCCACTTTACACCGCCTTCTCAAAGAAGCAGCTGACCCAAAGGAGCACCTTGTTTCGCTAGGTGAGCTCAGAAGCTTGCTGGGGTGGGCACTTCACATGATGCCCTTTGCCAATATCTCACACGTTTCAAAAGTAGATGGTGGGCACTCATTGTGACATAGGTGCATGTTCAGTATTCTATGGTATATAAATAAACAACTGAAAAGGAAGACTAAGAATGTGCAAACCCAGTGGTACGCTAAGCCATTCCCCACCTACCCAACCAACAATAGAGTTAGTTGGGCATATATTTTCATAGAGTCAAATGCAGTAGAACCTTACTGACACGTTTTCAGCGGACCACCCAAGAGAAAACTGTACGATCCGAGAAAAGAGATAGAACGAGAAGCAACTTTTGAGCAAGTTTATACTTCACATACTATGTCTATGGGCTAAAAGCACCCAGCCTCAGGATATAAATCATTGCCCGATGCTTGGATTAATAAATGTGATTTTTTTTTACAACGTAACTCTTTTAGCGGGCGACTGGCACGCCTATTTCTGACACCACTATAGCGCATCTCTCTAAATCCTGAAGAAGCGAGCCTGAAGTCCCCGGGAAGAAACATGCAGAGCCAGTGCAAAAAGGTCGTTGTCGCACTTGTGCGCTCCAACAAGAGTACTAATCCTCGGGGAGCTTCACCCGGATGAAGCAGGCCGGCACAAACCACAGCTCAATTCAACAGATACAGTCAAACTCATCCATCCGTGGATGGATCATAATGGGTGTGCCCTTTGCATCGGGCACAAGGGTAGACCACCTAGTCTAGAAACATTTGTACAACCCACCCACCCCTACATGCTTCTCTGAACCTAGTTACAGTTGAATTGTCGATTTGATCAATCTTGTGTGCAATTTTACACTTCCCTAAACCTTCTCCACCAATCTTATGACACCTGCTTTGTGACTGTACTAATCATTTTGCTCTTTTTTTCTTTCACTGCAGTTGATTCATACTGTATTTACTCACATAATGAACACACTTTTGTTCTTGAAAAATTAACACATACCGTATTTGGGGGGTGGGTTCATTACACGGGGTAAAATGTTTGCATTTACATAGTTTGTGCAAATGTCAGATCAGGTGCCACTATGACGCGGCAAGGTACTGTGGGCCGTGGCACATCTCCCCAGGTGGAGGTGCACCCATGGCTGGTCGGGGGCGCACCACAGTAACCATGCTTTATAAATTGCAAACCTTTTTAGGGCGCTTTCGGCGTGCCTTTTGCCGACGAAAAGGCACCCTACAAAGCTTGCTCAGCATGGAGAGCAATGCTACCATTCTTAGGCCTAACTACTTTCACGATTTCCCTGTCCGAAAGTGGACCGCAGATGACGGCATGTTTGTTGACATCACTGATAAGCGAAGAATGTACAAGGCTGGGCAATTCCTCGACCCAAACTTCGTGAAGTGTGCGCGCCGTTCGGTTTCACAGTTGATCACTTCCACAACTACACATGTGCAGCCATTACAAGAGCAGCTCGGCTTGGCTTGACCTGGCCCGACCGCTTGGCAGCAAAACAAAATTGGCTTGGTGGGCTTGGTGGCTAGTGAAGTTGGATGCTATTCGAGACTTGCATAGCCGAAAATTGGAGGTGTGTTCATTATGCGAGTGCAATCATTATACGAGAACATACGGTACATACCCGTACCAACCGGGAATGTATTAATGAGTTTCTACTGCATGCATCGACCGATGATAACAAAATAAATCATGACTCACCCTCATACAGCGTTGCCTCTCAGCTCGCACCCTCGCCACAATGTCCCGTACCCGCCTTGAGATGGGCGTATTTAGTTCTAGCAAGGCAGTCTGGAAGAAATGGAACACCAAAGAGGATGGAGATGGCAAGTTCTATCGTTGTAGCAAGATCCAGTGGGTAAGAGCTAAAAGTTACTGCATACTAACATTAGAATGTGCAGAAGGCCCGCCTTTGCAATAAAACATAACATACAATCAAATGGGAGTAAGGGATGTTATCACAGTAAGAGCACGGTAAAATGAAAGGTGGTACCTTAAAACTAAACGAATATGAATCTGACAATTTTCATGAAGACCCGAGAGGAGGCTTGAAATGTGCAAGAGTAATAACAGCAGCCCCCGCAACACACACACAATGGTAGATTGTCCCCACAATATAAATACACCAATAAGTCAGAGATGAATGGCCAGGTAACAGAAATTCATGAAACCGTCGGTCCAAAAAAGTGCTCTCAGGGAACACAGGAATAACTCCAAGCCTAGTGCACATCCTGTGCTCCAAGGTGTCAAGCACTGCTTTGTCTCTCACCTTGTCAATGTCTATCCTTGCAGCCACAGGTTGTGCAAACACATTCTGCAAAAAGTCTGGGTCCACGGCCATTCCTATCCACATGAACATGTGGATTCCATTTTCTGTAATGGAAGCAAAATAACTGGCTTTGTCATCATCCCAAACATTAGTATCAAAGTCCCCAGGTCAGGGAAAGTAGTGCCACTGATCGGAGAACCTGGCTCTACCAATCCTAAAATGTCAAATGGTTGAGGAGTGCTGAGCGACATGGAGAGGCTGTAGTTACAGTTTTGTCTAGTGGCCAAGTGCCACTATTGAGATGATGTAGTAGAACCACCGCTAAGCATCCACCGTGCAAGACCTTGAAGCGGAGCAGCGACAAGTGAAATGCAGATGCATGAACTATAGGAAAGGTATGTAGTATAACATTAACGGGGGACATGGGTCTTTGGAGCCAAAAACTTCCCGAAACTGGATTCTTTCGAAAATGGTGATGGTTGTTGTTCTTCTGAATCTACTAGGCTTCTAACTTTGTGGATGGATATTTGAGCTATAAATCAATTTATAATGTATATGTGGGCTGAATGTGCGTTGAAGTTGACTCTAAAACATTGTTTTCACAAAACACAATTTTCGAACTCGTTGAAAATTTGCAGGTGGGATATCTCAGCATCTAGAGCAGATAGAAATATAACCTTTCCTGAAACGAGTAGCTAAATGTGTGAAGCATAAAATGTTGAGAGCAGATCTTTTAATACGTCTTGAAAATTTTCTATTCAATATTTTGTTTTATTATTTGTTAGCCATGCATTGAGCAGTGAACTTCAATGTGTGGTAAAATCACTAATAATGGGTTTATCTGAAAAGTACTTCCAACATTGCATTCTCTACACTTCATAATATCCAGCCATGTGTCAAAAAGGATATTTTGTGGAGCCCTTTTTTTTTTTACCTAACCTTCCTCCAAACAAAGGTAGGCAAGTTTTAATTATCTTGAGGACAATTCCACTGACTGAGAAAATGACCAGATATATGAAATCAGCGCAAAAAAAATCTGAACAAGCTTGTGCAGTCTCATTGGGTTTGGTCATAAATTAAGAAAAAAAAGCTCCAAGACCAGTGTTCCCTCTTAAATACAGCAAGCAAGAATACTTTGACAAAATCCCACTACTGAATGGAATAAGAAATTTTCCTCTGTATCATAAGTGAGTGCACCAAATCCTTGCGGCCTCCCGACGAATTTCCTGGTGCTGTTTTGCATATGTTTCGTTTCAAGCAGCATTTCCAATAATTATTGTGACCATCATGAAGGTATTAGAGAGTTTTAAAATAGGGGATCCCAAAGGTTGGGAGTTCCTAAGAAATAGAAGCTCACCCCTGCGCATGCGCCGAACCCAAACTGCGTTTTGGGTTGGCGCTCACCCCAAACGCAAAATTAAAGAAATAGCGTGGGGCCCCTATTTGCATGGGGCCAGGTTGCGTACGCAAACAAGGCGACACCTTTTCTGCATGCTTCGCAGCAAATTCATCATGGTCACTACCGTATTGGCCATGTTCATTGCCAGTGAATGGTGCAGCCGGCTTTCACTTCGCTTTCTCTCGCTGAAATCGCAAAGAATGAACGGCGAGCTCTCCCCAATTTAAAAATCATCCGATTCCGGCCGTTCCGAAGCCCAGAAAGACGCGGTAACCGTTGTCATGGCAACGTCTTGCTACTCCGAGACTCCGAGTGGATTCCGATAGTGGCACATTACCTGTAGCTTAAAAACAAGGCATCCAAGTCGCTGTAGCTCAGATCTAAATAAAGCAGCTGCTCGCTCGTGTTCGTCTGTTTCGGCATAGTTGAATGCTTCGGCGACCTTCGGCGACCTTCAGCGACAGGCGCTCAACGCAGCACAAGAACACCAAAATCAGCCCGAGAACAAGTGGCAAGTTAGAGTGCTACGAATTGGAATCTCTTGGCTGAAAACAGCCACCAATATTTACACTGATTTTAGATTGAATTTTACAACATAACTTTAGCCTTAACTATTCATTGTAGTAAACAGAAAGTACTTGCCAAGTGCATGTGTTTTACATTTTTTTAATATTCCTGTTTTCTTAATATTACGCTTGTTAACTGGGCTACGTTGGTGAGAACCACAATCTATAAGCCGGTGGTGCCAACCTTGTTGCATTTGAGACCCCACCCCATTCCTTAGGAGTACCCAAACGTTGAGGCCCCCTATTCTAAAACTCTCTGTTATGTACTTAATAGCTAAATTTTTAAATAACAATTTTTGAGGTTTGCAACGTTGCTACAGTCCACCCCAGGCAGTGTGTGTGTAGCAGAGTACCTGACTGAGCTCAAAGAATAGGCTGTCGTGGGAAAAGCTTTGTTGACAGGCCAGCAATCACAGTGAAGTTCATTGCAAAATAAAGGTAGGACACAAAAAAAATGTTTCTGCATTGTTTTTTTGCTCGCTTAGTATTTCCAATTTCGGACAATTCGGGCATTTTTGCCAGCGCCATTAGATGCCAATTCACGGTGTTTTATTACAAAGATATTAAGCACATTGGGACACAATACCAACCTAGAAGATAGACACCATCCTCCCTGACTTTCTCGGCAGTGCAGCGGAGAGCCACGGGAAGGTCTACGGCGTCCACGTCCACGTCGTGCTGCAAAGAAAGCGATGCACGAGCGCCCTCAAACTCAACAAACTCCCAGGAGGTAGCCCAGTAAGAGCCATCTCTCGGAGCTGGACAGATTGTCATCCGAGCAACAAGTATTGCACGCAATCTGTAGGCTTCTCACAAAACGGGACACTGTGCACTGCTCGACATGAAATCCACAACTGACCGATTTTGAGGAACAACGATCCACTCAGCACGTGGCGAGTACTTACCAGCGGCAGCAGTCTCGGATAGAAGTAGGCCACGGTACTGGCCACGTCCATGCTACACAGGGACAGCATGGCAAAGCTGCGGTCGTCCGTCGTCAACTCGGGCCCTGGGAAAGAACCGAACAGAGTCGACGGTTGTGGTCACCCGCCCAGCTACGCGACCGTTGGCGCCACGGTGCCTGCAACGTGCCGACGCGTTGACCGTCTGGCTGCATGGCGACCTACGGCAGAACACGCGTCTGCCACATCCGCCGCCGCTGATGCGGCAACAACGGGATTGGGGCAGGTAAGAGCTCACGAAACTTCCACGACATCGTCGGGTGGAAATCGAGGAACCAATTTCGAGGGTACGGCAGATGCACCAGTCAGAGACACGTTGCAGGCACTTGGGTAGTTAACATGCTGTCCATTCACCAATGGCGGCAATGGCAGGCTGGCGAAGGAAAGAAGAAAGCGCGAGTACCTCCAGACAGGGCGTCGCTCTTGAGTAGGCAGTTGAGATAGAGGGGCAGCAGCTTCATGCACTCCGGCAGAATGAGCTGTCCCGAAGAGGACGGGCTGGCGCAGTGCTTGCGGTAGGCCGCCAGCATCTGGGCGGCCTTCGACACGCAGCCTTCCTTCACCTGGCGGGGTCCCTGCTCCAGCAGGTGGCGCACTCCTGCGGATGACACATGCACGGACTTGAAAAATGCGTGTGCAAATGGCACGTGCGGCGCGAACGGGCTTCGGAGGTTCTGCCGAGAAAGACTTACAGGCACCCCTCTTGGAGCACCCGAGCATACCTAGGATGCTGTACGCCGAATTAATCCACATTCCCCAGCGAACCGATCCCGCCGGCGAGCTTACCAATGCCGCCACTGCCGCAATGCACCGACGGAACCTTTTTCCTCTGCACGGGCAACAACCTTGCTACAACCCCGCACGTGCACAGCACGAGCCGTCTCGTGCATTCACAGCTTGCCTGCCATGAACTAAGCTATGGTGACGTCGCACATACGGCAAACGCTTGGCAAGATCTGTCCATCGGTTGCAAGCACCGCAATGAAATACACGCTTTGCGTTGTTGTCTTAGCGTGTGAGACACGTAACACGAGGGAGTGGTGCACCGCGATTTGCATACAAGAGTCTCACGGGGCACACGCATCATACACTGGCACATTTGTTGCCGCTTGTAAGACAAATGGAGACACATCAAAGGTCTTTAGTTGCTAGTTCTCCGCTTTCGCCTATCTTTTCCACAAACAAGTCTTGCAGGCGTCACTAACCCTCCCGACAATGAAGAGGAAGGTTGCACTTGCACTTCACAACGAAAACTCGGGTATGTTTTAAGCGTGCCCACCGTCGCAGAGAGGCCCCGCCGTGCGACTCTCGTCCTCACCCTGCTTTGCCAGGAAGTTGACCATGGTGTCGAGGTCACAGTTGCGGTACATGTCGGCCATCTGGACACAGGTGGCCAGCGAGAGGTTGTGCAGCCGCAAGCGGCGCTGGCCGCCGCACGTTGTGTACAGCAGGGCCACTTGCACGTACGCCCCCTCCTCCTCCACCAGCTTGTCGTCATACTTGATCTGCGTGCCAGCAGCAGGGTTCAGAGACACCCTCCTTTATTGTCCTCAACGCCGCGTTCTGCCAATTCTCAGAAAAAGCTTTCCCTCCCTTTTGGGAGTCATAGGTAGGGTTGGGCAAGCCACAGGTGCACCTTGCCCAACCCTGCATGAGACTTGCAGCCGGTATCGCCCACTTTCGGGCTGCACTTCTCAAACCGACAAGCCTGTGCCAACTCTCTGTTAGTCAAATGTAAACCATCAATACAAACGATGCAACGAATGGGAACTATTTCCTTTCCCGTTCCGTCAAAATACGAGAACTCAAAACCTTGGAGCACCCCTCTGGCGTACTATAGATTGCGGTAGTAGTCGCACATTGTAAACTACAATCCACAGGACTCCTACCAGTGCCACAGTCACTGACATGGTGAGACCAGCAGAGCTTGTCTTTCGAATGTCCAGCCTCCAGCACGTGCTCGTTGCAGGTGGGAAGCTCATGCTGGAGGCGGGACAGCCAAAGTTCCTCCCTGCCATTCTCGTTCTACTGCCCACCACAGTATAAATCGGCCCCCCCGCCCTTGTCACCTCGTCAGGAGAGACGCGTTGGCCCACCGCCACCCACCTCAACGGCGATGCACTTGTTGCAGTCCAGGGCTGCCAGCTCGACGTCCGTCGTGTTGGCCATGTAGTAGTTTCCGTAAAAGTCCGTGGGGCGGATGCCCGTGCTCGTGCGCACCCGCATCACTGCGTCAAAGGCCACGGGCTGCGAAACGTCCCGCCGGAGGTCCTCCAGGAAGCGGCTGCCCTCCACGTCCTCCTGCGGACCCGGCCTGGCTCAGGGGACGTGCCTGCCAACCCCGTCCCCAGAGGATCCCACAGACGTGCCACCGCGAGTGAACTACTCTTTTTCATACGTCCCCAACTGAAAAATTGCCCGACCTAGCCATTCTATAGGGTGTTCACGAACATTGTCTGGTCGTGAAAAATGGAAAGTATGAACAAGCCAATGAACGGCGAGTGAGGAAGCTTTTGATAAAGGTGCCTAAGTGTTGCATTTATCATTCTCAAAATCCGTGAATGTAGAACCCCATGATAAAAATGGAAGAAAAGAAACTCGTTATTCCTGCACATAGTGAAAGAAAAAAGGGAAACAAGCCGTCCGGTTGGTACTGCTAATAAAAGACGGCACCAGATGAAACAAAGACTTGAAAGCTTCTTCGAGATTAACACCCCAAAGCAGGTCCGAGCATGTGTGGTAACATCGTTAAGGAGCAGGGTCAACAAGGTGGTTTGTTTCCATTTTTCTCCGTATGCGGAGGAAATAATTTTACAGCGAAGCTGTTATGCATTAGGATCTGGGAAAAAAAATGCGTCTGTGGATATTGACAGAAAACTCCCCATTGGTCGTGGCAAGTATGAATAAATAAAAATAAAAAGAGAGGGCAACCAGCATGAGTCGGCCTTCCATGGCATCATTAGATAGTGAGGTCCTGATCCCTTTTATCATCTCTAGGCATCATCCTCGAGGTTGTCCTAGAAGTCATCCGAGAGATCGTCCTAGAAGTCGTCCTTGAGGTCGTCCCAGACAACGTCGTCAAGTCATCGTCTAGCCGTCGTAAAAATTACAGCTTCGCTGGTCCTCCATTTTCACGTAAAGTGGAAGGGCTCTACAATTTTTTGCTTTAGCTGTATTCTTTTCTATGTGTCTATACACTCATGAAATTTTAGTATAATAAATGCACTACCTTAAAGATGCCTTTGTAGAAAGCTTAATTGCCCTCTAATCATTGGCTTATTTATATGTTTTTTCTTGAGACAGAATAGCACTCGCAAACACCTCATAGAGGCGTTGGCTGTTTTGGTCCCTTGCCATTTCTGACTCCAGAAACCCGGACCAACCCTTTAAAAAATTCTAGGTGTCGCCTTTCTAGTTATTTGAGCAGATGTTAAGATTTGGTCCGACGACCAAACAGTTCTAAGAGTACTGCTTTTGTCGTAGAAAATGCATCATCTTCTATGCACTCTGTGTAGCTCTATTTAGAGCTCTGGAGTACTGGTCCAGCCATATTAAAACCTTTAGTAGGTGAGCAAGGCAGATACCAATTCTGTAGTCCACCCCACAAGCTGAGGGTTGCTTTGTTTGTATGATCCCTTGTGCTAGCAAAAACCATTTACTCTTCCAGCCACCCACAATGCTTCTGGAGCTCGTGAAGTGGAAGGCATATCACCCTTTCAGTCTTTTTGCAGCTTTATCTAGCCACTGTCGAAACCTTAGCTGCTAGGTATAGAATATTCAGTGCTTTAATTCTCTCACATCCCAAGTGCACCCACAGTTTTCACTTTCAGAACTTGTAACAAAACTTGTCAGAGACCCTCTGCATGACAACAAAGCGACACCAACCTCGACCAAGTGAGTTAAATTTTGGCTCCAGCACGAAAGTAACCGAGCGCAACATTTTATGGAAAAACTTTCCGAGACAGCCGTCCAGGGCTTTCTGTGCCATCAGGAAATCCCAGAGAACGCAAACACAGCCCGCGATCTCCTTAGCCAACCACCACCGAGGGATATTAAAATCGTACCTGAAGCAGCTGGGTGCTACTTTCCCTTATTGTTTTGTCCTGTGCATTCTGTGTGTTCTGCAAGAAATGTACACGGTTTGATGACCTTTCCGGAAAAAAAAATAAAAAAGAAAACGGTGCAGCGCAATGAAAAGCGAAGCTGGTGTTTCCCACGCATGCAGCCAAAGGAGACGGTGCCGGAGCCATTCCGTTAGTGCCAGGAGAGACCCCGCCCAACTGCCCCACGCCCGACATTTTGACTGAAAGGCCGAGAGCGCAGTGCAGCGCGTGCCCCAAAGCGCCAAGCGCGAGAAGTGGCGGCCCACCTGGAAGTAGGTGTACTTGTACACCTGACCGCCTGTCATTTTCGCCACCTGGCCGATGGTGGCGATGTCCACGTATGCATTGTGGAACAGGAACAGATCCACGCAGCAGCCGGCCGCCACGCACTCCTGGCCCAGCTGGTTGTAGAACGGCGACTGGGGAGTCAGGATCGTCTGGGCGAGCAAGAGACGTCGCTTGTCGTCGGGAGGCGCTCAAAGAGGCTCTCGTATGAAGCCTTTCGATGCGTTTGTATTTGTTTTGCAAGTCACAAGGATCGTGCAGCCCTTAGAAGCAAATGGCGGCGCAGCACTCGCACGAGGCACATACTCTGCCCGTTCGCAAAACAATACTTGTCGGTACTTATAGAAATGCAAAGAGTGAATTTTATGGACGGTCTAGTCGAGGTTGTAGTCTAGCCCTAGTACTACTACAAGGGTATCAGGTTTCGAGCGTGTAGTCTAGTTCCCAGCACTGCTACAAGAAGTGGCTCGTGCTTCTGCTTTGAAGTGGTTGTTCAGGCACGGTGCCTACGGAAACAGGTTTGCACACAAATCGGGGCTGCTTTGAAGAAGGAAATCTGCCATCAAGGGAACAAAGGTAATGTTACGGCACCAGAGGGTGCCGATATTGCGCCGAAGGGGTGACCAATAAATAAGCATTCAGCTACATAACTATTTACAGATTAACACATACTGCGTGGTAATACTGCTCGGCGGCGGAACTGCCAAGCAACAAATATTGGTCATCGCATTCTTCACGACTTCCGCCAGCGTGCTCTGAACACAAAACGGCCTTTCTTGGCACTGGAGCGGCAAAGAGCGTTTGGCCTAAAGGGGGCTTAAACAAGTCCCCACCTTCTCCTTGTCGGTGCTGAGAAGCTTGCGGTCGTCTCTGTTCTTCAGCTTTCCCGGCGCGTCCGCAATCGGCAGGCTCGTGTGGAACACAAACAGCTTGCCTGCACACTCTGCGGCCTGCAAGAAGAGCGCACATCCCGTCGGCAATGTGTGCCAAGCATTGCAACAAACAAGCTTTGACCGCACTACATTGAGCCTAAACTTGGTTTTGCATTTGCGTCTTGCTCAAGTATAGAGTTAGCATTTGTTTTCATTATAACCACATTCTATTTTTGGGGGATTCTCAAGCCTTTTGAGTCTCAGGAATGCTCCAGCCAGCTTCTAAGATGCGAAAAGGACACTCTTCCTCCTGATGTTCTGAGAAAATTATAAAAGGAAGAGCTTACAATCTCAGAAGCTTTGCCAGCAACACTAGAGACTAGGGATGAGCGGTGCATCAAAGCATGGCTCAGCTATGCTTGAATGTGCCTGACCCTCGAGTGCCAAGAGAATATGGGTGCTCTATTGACACCTGAGGTTGCCCCAGTCAACACCTTATTCAAGACTGATTTTTTCTAACTGTGCTACCTCGAGTACAGCCGATTTTTAGAGACAATGTTTCTCAAGTTCTTCCTGAGAAATTAAACAAACTGGTTGATTGATATGAGTCAGGTGAAGTGACCCCTGGGGGAGGGGGGCAGCAGTCCAAGAATTTGCCTACCTTGAGAGCCTCTAAGCCAGCTTGAATGGCAGATCCCAGAACTGTGTCCGTTTCTCGAGTGTCTGCAAACAGGCCCGGGATCTGCTCCAGCAAGCTGCAAAAGAATGGACATCTTTGTCAACACCTGCTAACATCATGCTGCAGACGCATGTGCACAGTGTACTAACATATTAACACGAAACAATGCCTTTGTCCCATCCATTTTGCGCAGTTTTCCATTATGTCGATCAATTGTCAACTTGCCTAGCAATCCACCATTTTGCGGAACGCAATGGCCAAAACATACTCTTGCTAAAACACACCCACCCAACCAACACTTAAAGGGGTACTCCGCCGATTTCTTCATGGTCTCCGATTTGCTTGAAATTTTGCTAAACTCGCCAAACAACATCGCCAAAATAGTATCCCAAATATTAGGTCAAAATAATTTTTTTTCACGAAGTTATTGAATTTACAATTTTGGTCCTCACCGTGTTTTTCAAATTGAAAGTCTCTACTGGCAACAATGAAAAAGTGACGTCATTGGAAGTGCAGGGGTTCACTCTTTGGACTGTAGAATTTGTTCCCAACTGATTCGAAGCAGTTTCATGGTGTCAAATGAATGCCTTGGAAGCTCGCTCCAGTTCCCGCGCTCCAGCACGGAACAAATGATTGGCATATTCTATTTTTTAGACTGCTCGCCCGACTGGCAAGCTGAACTTCCACTGACGTCACGGCCCTGAAAAGGGCGGGTATATTTGAATGTCTGTTTTTGCATCATTTTCATTTGCCGATTTCGCAATAACTATTATGAATTTCACGATACTAAATAGCATACCAGAAAGGGTAAAGGCCTGGGAGTCAGAAAATATAGTTAGTTGAGGTAGCTCAAAAACCGGCGGAGTACCCCTTTAAGGGTGGACACTGGCTAGAGGTTAAACTTCTGAACTACTCATGTGATTGGAATGAAATTTGCAGGGGAGATTTAACTTCAGATGTAGGTGTAATGAGCAAACTTTCAGCTCTCTAGGACAACTTTACATACCTGCATAAAAAGATGTGTCACTCTTCGTTAAGAAATCTATGATATGCAAATGAAGCTATTAAGCATCATTTTAACTGCTTGAATATAAAGTGGGGGAGGATGTGGGACTTCCGGCTATCTAGTTTTTATAAATCAAATGTAAATATTTCAGGAAGAATGATTACCTCAAAATATGAGATGCATATCTGTCCGATGTCAATTTTTTTTAATATTTTTTTCTCAATGAGGATTTTAATTTAAAACGAAATAAAGTAGATAGCCCGATTCCCCAGGAAATTTCAGATCAGAAATATCTTGATTGTGGTATCAAAATAATTTTACCTTCGAACAAAAGATTCCTTCGTATGAAATTCGGAGCAAAAAGCGAACTGAGAAAAATGCATTAAAACATTGAACTCCTTAACTTTGTTCCTGCCTCACAATGTGCTGAAAATATTTTATATCAACGTAACTATTTGACGCATGGTTATAAAATTTAGTGTAAGGGTGTATATTAGTTTTAAAACCAAAACCTTCAAAATTGAATTAATTGTTTCAAAAAATTTTGGAACTCAGGCTTATGTCCCCCCTTAACTCGAGTTAAAAGGCGACTACAAAAGCAACAATAAGTGTGCTATGCTAAGCGATCCCACTGGACAAGAATTTTCCAGATTATTGTTTACAAAATTAAATTTCAATATCTGCCTTTGAACTTTTCTGCAGCTGTATGCCAATCATACATATTATGGTAGGAAACCTGGGGCTTAGCATTAGCAACAAATACTACTCTACTACAACCATTTATCACTGAAGGAACTTTCTTGCGGGAGTGTGAGTCTTTTTAGTTGTTTCTTCTTGTATGTTTTTCATTGTGCTTGCAAAAGGGCCTTTAAGTAATCAATAAATGAAATGAAATAAAATTGCCAGATGTACCCGATGACAAGTGTAACATGTGCATGTTACAAAAAATCCAACTTTCAGAAACTTCAAAGTTCCTAATTTAGGGGATAGCAACATGTGGGTGACTGGTAACTACATACCATTACCAAATGTAATAATGTATTAGGTTTATGCACCACTATCAATCTCGATGTGTGTATCTAAAACATGAAGGGCAATAATATCTCAGACAAAAATAAAGGAGCAAGAGCTTAATACGACTTTGATCCTGAAAAATGTTCCAGGATGTCTCAAGTTATGTGCTCAAATGAGGGCGATCCCCTTCAAAGGTGCAATGCACACATATTTTATGACACACAAAAGTTATGTGAGAATTTGTCTAACAGAGAAATGCTTTACACAACACAAAAAGGCAAAGGATTGAAGGACCTGAAGCTAGGTGTAATAGAAGACAAATCTCAAGGAAATGTGACTCTTCGGGACATTTCTTTGTTTGGATATCGGTACAACCGAGTTACCGAGCCTTCCACAAAGGCTAAACATGTTTTTGAGACATGTTCCACCTTATTTTGAAACGAATGATACCTTTCAGTTCCAGTCTACCATAAAATACCAGGCAAGCGCCCACTCAAAGTTTGGAGATAATCGCAAAGAAATGGGGGACGAATGCTTGTCCGGTCAACAATTTTACATATAAATGTACTGTGCGTATTTTCTCAGATCTCCCAAATTGAGTAATGGGTGCTTTATGTGAAATGGGCGGATGCGCGGTATTCTACAATATATCTTCATGAAGGTTCCTCAGTATTGGTTCTGTAATAGAAAGCGATGCGTATAATGGTCATTTCGTCAGACAAATGCACGTACCCGTGCGAGCTAAGACCTAATTACATAAAGTTACATAAAAAGGTTGCCTGACTTAAGTCACTGTCAAATGCAGTTAAGGTGTGAGAGCACCCGATTTGTTTTTTTTTTTCCCTGAGCGGCGCTTCCTATTAAAATTTAGCACCACAGTTGACATATTTCCCCACTAAACTTAGCGAGGAAACTGTAACTGCATGAGACACTTGTGTCCCGTGGTACCATGGCATAACGTGACGGCACATGACATCACATCATGTTGCGTGACACCGCGATTTCTCCAGAGACTGATGTCATGTGAGATAGTGACATCATGCAGTCGGACCAACACTAGCAAAAGAGACTTGCAGATGGTTCCTACTTAAAGCTATCGCTTTAAAACTCCAATTAGAGTGCAGCTCTTAGGCGCTCGTTCCCGTGTTTCACGGCGTCACTGTCGGCGTAACCTTGCGTGTTGCATTATGGGACGTCACAGACCTACACACCGGTTCCATTCCACGCTAGCGAAGAAACTGAATTGGTGTGTAGGTCTGTGATGTCCCATAATGCAACACTGTGCAATCAGTTTCCCCGCTAAATTTAGAGGGAAAATTGTGGGAGGAATGGAGGTTATGAAGGAGGGGGAGGAGGAAGATGAGGAGGGGACAGGGAGGACCCAGAAGAGGAGCAGGGGAGGATATGGAGGAAGAGAAGGAGGGGAAAGGGAAAAGGTCACAGATGAGGAGCAGGGGAGGATATGGAGGAAGAGGAGGGGAGGGTATGGAGTACATCCTCTTTCATACCCTTTCCTCTGCCTCCTCAAGAGCTGCACTCTTAATTTTGCATTACAGTTACAGTTGAACCTCGATGTAACGAAGTCGGTAAAATTCGCAATTTACTTCGTTACATTGAAATTTCGCTAAATCGAAATTTGGCTTTAGCATGCAAAAAAAAAAAAAATTCCGAAACATTTTACGGGTATGAAACTCATCGAAAATGACATTTATTTAGGGGCAAAGTAGTCCGCGAGTTTTGCTTGCGCCTTGTCCGACAGTAGCAGCGGCGTCGGCGGCGTCATACGGCGTTCGAGCGCCCAGAGCGCTTGCACGGCATCTTGCTGCCCATGCGACGCCGTGTACCTCCTCAGTACGTCCATTGCGTAAGCACTTCTCGAGTGCTTGTGATCTCGGCAGTTCCTTCAAAATGGCGTCCAAAACGTTTGCTTTCTCATCCAAAGAAAGAACTTTACGTTTCCTTATGGCAGCAAGCACGTAAGTGAACCGCCCGGTTAAAAAATAAAGCTGTTTAGTTTAGGCAGTTTAGGCGGTGCCAATGTTTCCAACCTACACAGCACTCTTGACCGCACAGTTTACTTGCCCCCTTGCGCCCACAGTGTGCTTGCGCCTTTGCTTTACATCACGCTCGCAAGACGATAATCGGTCTTTTCGGTCTTCTCCTAGATGGCACTGCCCGTGCGGTCGCGCGGTCGCGCCATCACGTCGCTCCCCCGCTCCCCCACTGAAGTTGGCTCCCGCGCTACCCGCGGTACAGTGGACTATGATGATCAGTGAATGTCAGTGGTGATGCTGTTATGCCGTGTTAACTTTTTGCTCGGCATTTTCTGGCCAGCCTCGCGGAATCCGCTTTGCCGCATGCCTCGCCGGCGCTACCGGCGCCGCATCCTCGGGCAGCCTAGGAACGTTGGAAGGTCTGTCCCCGTGAAGTAACCTATCAAGCGCTCGAGTTTGCGCATAATTTTTTTTTTTTTTGACCACAATTTTTTTGCGCAGTTGTTTTTTAGAGTTGATTTATTTATTGCTTTCTATGGCAATGGCGCTTCGTTATATTGAAATATAGCAGCAAAATAGACTTCGTTATATAGGGACTAAAAATACATGGGTTCTATGGGCAAGAAATTATGAAAAATAAAATACTTCGTCAAATCGAGGATTTCGTTACATTGAAGTTCGTTATATCGAGGTTCGACTGTATTTGTAAATAACTTTCATTTTTGTAATTCTGTTCACAACAGGGTCAGGAGTGCAAAGTGGCATGTTCCGCTGCTCACCTGTCCACGGTGCTGGCAGCCTCCTCCACTGAGACGAGGCAGCCGTCCAGCAGGGGCACGAACATGTCGTGCACGTCTGGAACCACCAGCATCTGGGGCTGGGCAAGGCTGGACTGCGTGCCACAAGGTTTGTAAAAAGAGTCCGTCAAGCGAGCTTCGGCCCTTGTGGACATTTCGCACCCACCTTGATGTTGTAGAAGTGGACCACGCTGCTGTACGTGATGAAGCCCACGCGAACCCTGGAACGGTCCTGGCCTTCCTCTCTGTAAATGTAAAGAGCCAAAACTAAGCAACCAATGGCAGCCAAGGTCCGGGCACTGGTCACTGCAATCGCGCATCCTGACGTAAGAGCAAACAGAGGGGTGAGCTTGTGATGACCTAGCATGTTTGAACTCGAGAAAAACGAAAAGGCATTTAAAAGGGGTCCATTTTTCCCCGAGTTTCAAGTCCTGAAATTTCAAAATTCCCTGCTTTTTTAAATGCAAAAGTGCTTCTAGGGCCAGCAAATTGCGACATTGTCTGTGTGCATTCGTCGCAGCTCGACATCAAAGTTTAGTGAAAAGATATGAATTGGCATATAATTATCACACCAATTTAGCAAAAATTGGTGTGAAAACAGCGGTGCACTGAGTTGGACCGAGATCGCCGATCTCGACAGACATCTGAGAGGCACGAAGGATTCAAAATCTTGTTGCATCGCATCTTCTCTGACAACAACCAAAAAAAGGCATACATTTTTTTTTTTTTTTCAGCATTTTTAGCTGTCAGTTGTTGATAAAAGACATCTTAAAGGGGCATGTCTAGAATACTCTGGAATAAAAGCGCAAACTCACTTGGGGAGCTCATCCAGAATGCTGCGGATGTGCGTGCAGAAGAGTCGTACGAGGCCGTTGCGCACGCTGTTGTACGACACGTCCAGAAGAAATAGAAAGGCTGGAGGGTTCGGGAACACAGAGTTCTGCGCACAGAGGTGGAGTCAGTGGATCATCTCTAGGAAGGTTGTCGTCGTGACAATGGGCAGATGTAACATGAAGCCACAGTCATCACTTTGGTCACTCTCAGTGGAAATTTATTCTGTTGGAAGCACCCACTGTTACATGGGGGTGGTAAGTTATCAGCTAAGTGTTTTATTACCATACCTTTTTCTTTTCTTTTTATATATTCAGCTTGCTTGTAATGCATAACGCCCATTCAAACATTTTTTTTGCCTGGGACAATTAACAGATGAAATCTTTTACTAAATTTAGTCCAAACCCTTCCGTCATTTAACAGCTTTGCTAACTAGGTAGATCAGTTTTTCCATGAGTAGTTACTTTTATATGAGGTATTCTATGTTAGGTACCATGTCTTACTTTGAAGTATGGCTTCAATTATGTGAGCTGATGTATCCTTCGAATAAATAAAATAAGATATTGACCATAAGATCAATCAATCAATCAATCAATCAATGTTTATTTTTCTCTTGTGCTAACCAACAGCTCGAAAGCCTACTGGGTTAAGCACACACAATTGAAATACACACAAAATACAGAGTAAACAAAATAAAGAGTTGTGAAAAAAAAAGAAAAAAAAAACATGCAAGCACACAAACGTGTATATATGTTAATTAAAAACACATGCATCAAAATGATCATTCTCCAAAAGACAGGTTTGTACTAAAAATATCGACGTCACTAAATTGCGTGTTTAAAACATGTTGGATACGCGAAACCGGTGATGCGTTTCGAATGAGGTCTGGGTAAAAGACTCTAGGATTTCTAGAGTTCGTTCTAAGTGGTATACGAAAGTGAACACAGGTGAGGAGAGTAGGGCTGTCTATTGCATTATGAATTAGCCTATGTAAAAACTGAACATCCCGAATGGACCTTCTTTTACCTAAGGTGCCCAATGTTAATTTTGCTAAAATCGAATTATATTCATAAAAACACTTTCTTCCAAAATATCGGTCGTAAATGATGCGCACAAATCGCTTTTGTACATGTTCTATACTTTCACTTGCTGTTATAGATATGCAGTTCCAGACTACAGATGCAAATTCTAGTTTCGAGCGTACATGGGTACTATATAATTTCAAGAGACAGTGATGAGTGATAAATGGTCTAGTTAAGCGAGACATTATTCCTAGCGTGCGCAATGACTGGCTGATAATGGAGTTTACATGAGAAAGGAAAAAAAGATGGTCGTCCACAAGAACACCTAGGTCTCGCATCTGCGTGGTCCGACAGATCGTTTCATTTTCCAGAACATATGCATAGGATAAATTGTGACGCTTTCTTGACAGCGACATGACTTTTGTTTTGCGCGGATTTAAGAAAAGATTGTTAGAACTGCACCATTCTACCACTGAACGAAGATCGTCCTGCAGCAAAGTACAGTCAGTGATTGAGGTGACCTCCCGAAACAACTTCACGTCATCTGCGAACATAAGTAATTGATATCGATCACTCTTGAAGAACTTTCAGTGATTAAGTCGTCTCTCATTAATTCAAACTCCAGGAAGCCACAGACTTTAGTTTACAATATC
Source organism: Ixodes scapularis (assembly GCF_016920785.2). Classification (NCBI taxonomy): domain Eukaryota; kingdom Metazoa; phylum Arthropoda; class Arachnida; order Ixodida; family Ixodidae; genus Ixodes; species Ixodes scapularis. Next base: position 22,670,812 of record NW_024609868.1, read on the forward strand.
AGAAGTTTGAATTGTCCAGTGCCAACATTGGGGTAACATGTTAACAACAGATTTAGCATAAAATTAAACTTGAAGGGACGCCCAGCTATTCTAATCGGGGGAATTTATAAATCTGTTCACTACATGCAAATATTCTTTCTTTAATCTGGAATTTAACCACCTCAAAAAATAAAAAGACAAGCACGAATAATGAAACCAGATTCTCAGGAGAGTACTGCCTGCATAATCGTGGTGAATTAGTCCCATTGAGTGCGCTTCTCACCAAGCACCCACGTATTGCGAAAAAGCAATGCCTGTGAGCTTCGCAGGCATTGCTTTCCTACAGTACAGACGTGCTCAGTGAGAAGCGCACTCAACGGGGCTAACCCACCGCAATTAACAAATAGTATGAATTAAGTGAAAATGCTGCTTGAATTACCGTATTTACTCAAAAATAAGATATAGGTCGACTTTCCTTCTTTTTTCATTCCTTTTTTTTTTATGGAACAGAGGAAAGTTTGTGAAAAAGAATGAACCAAATCTTTACTTGCAGCACTCTCAGCTAAATCACAGCGCGATGCCAAAGACTTAATCATCGTCAGAACTTTCAAACATGTCACTGTCGTCGGAAGCTTCGTCCACATCCTCACTAATTCGCAACAATATCTCACTGACACCATTGCAAAATGGCAACAACAAGAAACGAAAGAAGGTGGAGACGGGCGAAGCGACGAAAGACCAAATATAAAGACGCGAGCGCCCCTGCCAGCCGCGGCGAGAGCCGCCGTGAGCAACAAGAAACGAAACAATGGTGACGGTGCAGGCTAGCTGGTGTAATTTGAGCATAGTTGTGAATCCGAGACCGGGGATAGGGACAAGGGGCGAAAACACATAACGACAAGACAAAGTCTCGTCCGCCTGTGTCGTCTCGGGTTCACAGCTATGCTCAAAGAAGCGAAACCTCCGTAATTTCTTTCGCTGCGCGTCCGCGAGGGGGAAAGGCATGGAGGGGAGGGGGCAAGGTGCATGGCGCCAGCGTGGTGCGTCGCCTTCCCCCTTGCATCGCGAGGGGCATGCGTGAGCGGCTCTAGCCAAAGAAGTTGTGGACAGGTGCAAAACCCAATGCCCGAGTGACGCACGCAAGCGGCGGCCAGCCGGCTGCTGCTGTTTCGGTTGTATTCTTCTGAAACAAGAAGCAACGCGGTGCTACGGCCTACGCCGGCTCGGTAACTCGTTAGCTTCATGCGCTTGGCAGAATCGCGAAATTAGATCACAAATGTAGGTCGACCCTTAAATTTTGACAACATTTCAGAAAAAAAAAAAAAACAGTTGACTTATATTTGAATGATTATGGTAAGCAGCTTATAAATGCCTTGAAAATATAGCAGGACAAACAAAATTTTAAAATTCGTCTGAATCAAGCACAAGTATGAAATATCCGAGTTTGAATTATCTCGAGCAAACTATAAATCTATTTCTTTCCCTTTCTTTGAAACAAAGTTACGACTGTTTCCGCAAAAACTTACAGAAAAAGTTTTTGCAGTTTTTTTGTCAGGGCAGGTGCATTAAAGCGGCACAGAATTCTAAATAATGTTTAAAACTGGCTGAAATAGAGCGGGACTTTGCCACAAAAAAAAAGTGAAGGAAACGAGCAACGAAAGTAAACATTCTTAACCAGATGACGAACCCTCGCAATGGCAAATTCAGAAAGGAGACATCATGACCTGAAACACTAAAAATCAAACTGTCCAGCAACTCTTTACAGTTTCCTGGATTTGTGCCAATTCACACAGCATCACCTGACTATGTTGCAAAGACTTCCATAATGATCACGATTTCGCGGGACATCCGGGATTCGTATGAAGCATAGTTACGAATTCACCGAGGAACGACTTTGGCATGGACTTAGAAAACATGGGTGTCCTGGTACCTTGTAGTCATGTCTCAATGTGATACAGCGTCAATAAACCTTTACGAGTGAAAGTCTTCCTCCACATAATTCTACCTTCGTCTGTCCATTGCAGATACTTCAGACAGTGGGGCCGTGTTTCCCAAACCTTAGGACTTGGGTTGTGGAGAGCGGGCTCACCTTGCAGTACTCCCTGGTGGCCACCACCTCGTACGAACCGAGGCAGAGCTCCGGGCGCTGGAACTTGTCCGACCGCTGTCCCAAGTGGTCCAGATGGGCGAAGTAGTGAGCAGGCACTGCGCAGGTGGCGGGAACGTGGCATTAGTTGCACTCTGAACCTGTTTCTAGTTTGTTTGCCGATTGTTTTTAACGTAAAACATTCTTTGGCTGGGTGCTCAGCATTTCGTGGAGCCTGGACAAAGGTGAGACCTGAATAACGTGGCCAAGAGGCTCAACACTGACGAGTTTTGAGTGAGGGGGAAGAGGCCATCGCAATAGAAGAGCATTTGTGACAGGCGGGAATGAAACGCAAACCGTTTAGAGTATTAAGCGTGTGTCTTTCCAGCATGTCACGACACATTGCCAAGAATTGAGGTGTCATTTGGCAGGAGAGCTCTGTAGGGCATCCGCTCTGCATCTGGCAACTTGACACTTTGTAACAAGTTTTTAAAGCCCGGGTTAGCGCCGGTGTCTCCATTCCAGAAATTGCTATAGAGTGTACATGCCACGCGTTAAGCCAGACGCCTAACTAACTGATAAGAGTGCCGAGAGCGTAGATGCCATATGTTTCACGTGCAATGCAATTGCCCAGCAATTTGCTACGCATTTTTTTTTTGTGCAAACTCATTCGTTGAACAGCTTTCTATCACCTGTGGCGAAACTTTTAGCAACACAGCAGCACTGTGTGGATACTGTAGTGTCGTCGGATTAGTGTCGGACAACAGCTAGCGCCACCTGGCACTAAGAGAAACAGACCTGTAAGGCCATGCCCGGAACAGCGGCAGTCAAGATGTAACTGGGCCAGGGGATCACTCCCTGGCCCGGTCCCAAAGTGCATATATACATAAGTGCGAGGGTGGGCAAGTTCACGCGTTGCTTCTTTTGCTAGTTAACGCAGAACCATGTGCCACTAAACTGCAAGCAAGGGCCATTTTTAACAGTGACCCAACAAACAGAACATTGAGGCGACTATTCTGTGATACACATAAAATATAAGCCTAAACGAACAAAGTCCAGAATAAAAACAAAAATGGTCAGGCCCCTGGCTGCTGTTAGTTCTTTCTTGTGGCCATTGCCCATCGAAAGGCTAGGCCCCTGCTTATGGCCAGAGGTCCAGCACAGGGGTGTCCCTCACCTTCAGTGGTGCCCTTGCAGAAGACACATTGGAAGCGCCTACCCCCATCAATGAACTGCATCAGTGGGCACATGTAGGCCTTACACCGGTTGCACCGGACAGGGCCTTCCTCCCCAAAGTCGCTCAGGGGGAGTTCACTCTGAAACCGAGACAGGACTTCAGCCCACGACTCGGGCACAGTCACGGGACACCTTCCGGACAGCTTACCTCGCCGGGTGCCAGTCGGGCAAAGGGGCTGATGCAGAGAGCGAAGGGTACAGCCGTCTGACGCAAGACGTCAGGATTGCAGGGGACACTGTACACTGTAGAGCGCACAAACCGAGGGCTGCAGATCCCTATAGGGAGAAAGCACTTTGAGCTGACTCTGCAAAGTTCATCCAATATATGTGCAGAATCGAGGCACCCTAGAACAATGACCCCGATCCAAAATCCTCAGGCATCATGAGGTAGGGCAGATACGAATATCTCCTTGGTGGCGACGAGGTGTTTACGAATAGGAACACCGCAGCCCTGCCGATGCTGCTTCACACCTGGCCTGCCTCATGACGTGGCAGAGGTTAGATCCGAGTCTATGTGAGACATACACTGCATCTCCCTATTCGAGTCAAACTCACCTTCGTCGTGCACCACGAAATCGGTGGTTACCAGAGGGGGCACGAGGCCCCGCTTGCTGGTGTAGAATGGACCCCCACGTGCCTTGCGATCATCTTCTATCACTTGGATCTGCAACAGTGGTCGCAGGTTACTCTTTAGCAGGGCCAAACAAATCGAGACCTGGTTACCGGACTGGGCATCTGGTCGGGGTCAAGCTTGCGCTGTGCCTGCTGCGGTTGAGGGGGCTGTGCCCCGTGGCCCATTTGAGGACCCCCGTAGCCTTGGGGTGCACCTCCATAGCCCATGCCAGGACCCAGGCTGCCGGGACCATTGGCCTGAGGGTAGGGAGCCCCAGGAGGGGGTCCCTGGGAGTGGCCATGGGGGGGACCATGTGGGGGCCCATGTGGCATGCCTTGTGGGGGTCCATGAGAAAGGCCTTGAGGTGGACCATGAGGTGGTCCATGAGGTATTCCTTGTGGTGGTCCGTGCAGAGGGCCCTGGGGAAAACCCTGGTGAGGACCCTGGAGATGTCCTTGTGGAAGGCCTTGAGGGTGCCCCTGGGAAAAACCTTGCGGTGGACTCTGAAGAGACCCTTGAGGAGGCCCCTGGGGAGGCCCGTGGGGAGGTCCCTGGGGAGGTCCTTGGGGATGTCCTTGGGGATGTCCTTGGGAAGGTCCCTGGGGAGGTCCCTGGGGAAGCCCCTGAGGAGGTCCTTGTGGACTGCCTTGAAAAGACCCTTGAGGAGGTCCTTGGGAAGGTCCCAGAGGTGGTCCTTGTGAGGAAGCCGGTGGTGGGCCCCCGTAGTATGGCTGTTGCTGTTGCTGTGGCGGTGCTCCTCCAAAAGAAGGGGGTCCTGGAGGATACCGCTGGAACTGGGGGGCGGCTTGCTGCGGGCCAGGGGGTTGATTTGTTCCTGATACCCTGGAGGGTCCCAACGGCCCTTGGGGAATGTGGGGTCTCTGTGACAGGCTCAGGCCTCCCATTTGACCTGCAAGCTGCAATGGAAAGAATAGTTTAGATGTCTTATTCTCACAGTGTCTTCACCTAAGTATGAATACCTGGTCATGCATAGGACCTCCTTGGGCCTGGCTAGTAGGTGGGGCCATCCCAGGGGCTGCTGCATGTCCATGCAAGGGCGGTTGTCCTGGCACGAGCATTGGCCCTTGCATAGGCCCTAGGGGTGTATGCAATCCCCCCTGCACTGGTGCGAGTGTGGGGCCTTGTGCATGCCCAGGCCCCTGTGGTCCACCCTGGACGGGATGCCTGGCCAACATTTGGGGTGGCTGCCCGTTTGGCAAGCCTCCCTTGTTCTGCTGGGGAAAGGGCCCCTGAGTGAAGCCAGCTGCATACAGAAACACTGAATCATTCTCTGCTCACAGCCATGCTGCAATGAACAAAGCTTTCAGAGGTTGCAACAGATAAAATTCCAACATATAAATTGAAAAATCAACTTGCACACACACTTAAAAAAATGGTATATGTTGATGATGCACACTAAATGACAAATGAGCAGGCAGGGCAATGGTTCATTGGCTGAGATAATTAAATACAAATAAACAGCCTTTTAATAGCAGTGCAGGCTGCATGTTACTCTTGGAATCACCCACAATCCTTACATTCAAACCTTGTGTGGACCTGGAGTCAAGGTGTAATCTGCAGGTAAAGAAGCTGCCACCAAATCAAGGTCTACTAAAAATGTGAGGAGGGACTTTGATTTCAATGCAACAATTAGGTTCCCAGAATGTTCAGACAGTGTCCCAGCTTGTGATATTTAAGGTCTATTCACACGATGCATCTTGTTGGCGAATCTTGTGTTGCGAAACTAGGTTTCGGGAAACATATTTCCCATCTGAACGTAACGAAAAAAGTGGCCCGTCTCCGAAAAAAAAGTGGCGCGTGTTCCTCACTTCTGGAGCAATTTTTCACTGAAACCTCACCGAGGCCTGTCAATCACCCGAAAGAGAAACGCGGATGCTGCCAATGGCCGCTCGATTTCGCTACGACGTCTGACCTTCAAGGAAGAGCGAGCTTTTGGAGGAGTCTGATTTTTGGCCGATTCTGTATCCAAACCAAAGCCGAAAGAAAAAGAAAAAAGAAAAAAACATGGCGAGCGGGACGACAGGTGGAGAAGCAGTGCGTACGGGCAATGAGCCTTGGTCCTACTCGGTTGCAGGTGTGTGAACAGCGCTTTAGCAGTACAGGTTGGTGGTGGGGCGCAGATTCATCAACAGTTGCGACGAGTGCAAGCACCGCATATAAACATGACGGCTGGGGATAACTTTCTTTATTAGCGGTGCAAAAACGTCCGAAATGCTTCGAGATCATCCGCCTGTTCTTCGACGTTCGTGGTCTTTCCCGGGTCTGGCAGGACTAGTACACCCAGTGAGCCGAATCTGATGAGGTTCATTGAATAGTATTAATAAAACAGACTGTCTCTTCACACTGTGCATACTTCATATCATTTTGATGCGAAACGCTTGATATTCCCGGTGCAGATAACAAGGTTCGGCAAAATTCTTGCGAGTTAATATGTCACAGGTTTCGCGCGTCAAACTCCACGTCTGAACAGGCCGATTTCGTGAAATCTAGGTTTCACTAAACTGCAGCGCGTTGAAAAGATGCATCGTGTGAATAAGCCTTTAGTGTCTGCTGAATAGCCTTTTACAGCGACAACTGTTTTGGCCTCTTCCCACCACTGGAAATGGCATTCATTGTTGATATTGTAGTAGCTGTAGTTAGTGGTGTAGGGCGTCCGTTGTCGAAATTGTCAAATCCTAGAAAAAGATTGGCCGCCGCCCGCAGGAGTAGAATCTGGGTCCGCTGTGTGCAAAGCGGAAGCATTACCACCAAGCTATGACACAGTGCTAATAACCCACTCTAAATTTAGTGTTTTTTGGAACACCCAATGCCCCCTAGACGCGCTCTCTAGAATGAAAAATTAGCCTATAACAAAATGCCGTGGCAGCTATGTCAATGCCAAGAGCTCGTGCCGATAGACGCCCTTTCACACGCTCCGGAACAAAAACGAAAAACGTCCAGAACAAAACAAAAGCATTCAGAATAAATCAGATGTCTATTTTGTTCCAAACGCTTTTGTTCAGGCACCCAGCTGTTCCACGGTACGCGAACGCATTGCCGATGCCCAATGACTTTGCCGTGATGTGTCGCAGTTATCGCTGTAACTGTAGTGGATTAACGCAGGACTGCTCAATTTTTTTAGTCACCTTGGGAATAGGGCAACCTCAGAAAGTTGCTATTAATATGCATGCCTGCCAAGTTAGGCAAAACCAAATTCTGGAGAATTTCTAAGCCGAAGGGGGGGGGGGGGGGGGAGGTGGTGTTGCGGTTTTTAAAATAAATATTGATAACAAATTTACACGAAGACAACTTCATTACATTTATATTGCACTGCTCAAGCTAGTGAGATACAGCTGGGCCTTGTTATCATAGCAGCCGTTTGTTGCAATGGCAAAGACTCCTTGTTTAAGTGCGGGGCGGGGGAATTGCGTTTTCCAGAAGATTTATTTATTTGTCAATCGTACAACCACCAAAAATTGGTCAAACATCGGGAGTCTCTCGGGTAATACGGGAGATTGGGCAGGTATGAATACGGGAGTGTTCCGACACGTCAATGTGGCTGCCACAGCGACTCACCCTTTTGTTTACTCGTGCAGTATGGTGGTATTTAATCATTTAGAGTGGTAAATTGTTCTTAGCAATTTGATATAGCATATGTATGTGTGAACCTTCCATGCGGCATTGATAGCAGAAAACGTAAAAGTTCTTTTTTACGCTGACTTAGATCCAATGCTGTAGAGGGATAACTAACACGGTAGTGCACTGGCCCCAAATTACACCTCTAGGTAGAGACACAAGATGTCATATTCCAAAATGTCAAGATAGATAGGCTTCATCACAGCCACGAAGAAGCCAGGGCCCTCAACAAAACATTATTGCTATTCTGCCCAATTTGATCAAAGGAGCAATATGACCGCCACCTTTTCGTTACAAAAGATTGCACGAAGCAATCGCACCAAAGAGAAAAAAAAAATGGTTATGAGCTTTTGTAGCATGCACACACATTCTAAGAGCCCGGTGCTGATCTACTACCAGGGAAAGGTTCAAGAACTCTAAAAAACCAGAGGGTGCAGAACACACCAACGTTGCCGGCACCTGCACTGAAGCCATCGTGCCCGTTGTACGTCTTGGGGGCGGCCGGGTTCTGGTCGGGATGCGCCCCCGAAAAGAGGGGGGGCAAGTGGGGCTGCACGTGGGGCTCGCCAAAGGGCTGCCCCCCCGCTGGTCGCAGCTGCGGGTTCATGCTGCTGGGAGGAAAATAAAAGCGACTCTTCACCAAGTGTTCTTGTTTGCTGCTCTCTACGAGTTCTCATGTGATTCGACCCATAGGAGTAGCTCAGAGCTCAGATTCTATCGCGTTCCCCGCAATGAAAGCGACATTGACGGCAATATTTTTCGTTCATTTGTGCTGGAATATGCTTCTACAAAGTGCCTGTATGTTTGACGGTCCAGAAATTAGTACGGGGTGACATTCACCAGTGTGGAAAGGTTCAAGAACTCTAAAAACCAGAGGATGTAGGAGGCACCAAAACTGCCGGCACCTGCACTGAAGTCATCTACCTGAGAAGTATTTTTCGGTCTTTTGGGACAGATTGCCCTTCGCTCGATGGCGGACTTAGTGCGCCTACTGGAAATAAGACGAGTGTGGCTGTTTTCACCAGCGCGCAAAGGAAACGAGTGTTTTGCGTCTACACAAAATGTGTTTGAGAAAGGCTTCTCCTAGGAGCCACTCCACGGCACCACTGTTTTGTTGCATGCTTCCAGTAGGATTCTCTGTTTTGAGGTTCTATGCTTTGCAGAAAACAAGGAGTTAATTTCAGGTTTCAATTTTCAAATCAAAGGGGACATTTGGGTTTTTTTCTCCCGCCGATCTCAGATTTGCGAATCTTGGTGTTGTGCTAGCTGCTTGAAGCATGCAGAAAGCTCTTACTAATTGGCTATGGACGCTGTTCACTGAACTCAATATTGCTCTTTTATAGAATATGATTTCAGTTTGCAGTTTTGACAAGGCTTGAGAAATTAGCATCTTGTTGCATTTGGGAGAAATCTGGTTATACCAGATTTTTATGCACTAGTTTGGGGTGCAAGCTTCTGTTAAAATTATAAATTAAAGGAGCTGTGCAACAGTTTCAGTGCTTTGCTTAAATAAATTGGGAGCTAGTGTCTCGACCTTTCTGAAGTAAAGAACAAAAAACCGGTCTTGTCTGCATGTCCTAGTTTTTATTTTAAAAATAGACAAAGATTGAGGTTTTCGGCACCTCTCAACTCCTTCCGAACACGTGCGCTGTGACGTCAATGGGGGTGGCGGGGGGGTTCCGGTAAAGTTCCCTCACTAAAGCCATCAGTGAGCAGCGAGAAATCATCGCCTCGCGGCCGCGTGACCACGTGCTGGCGGGCACCGCGCGAACAATATGGTGAAAGGAGGAAAGCCTCATCCGGGTCCGGCCATACCCGTCCGGCTCTGTTCCCCACCCCTCCAACTTCTGGCGGCTGTTCGTGGTAGCAGATAGAGCTGACGGTTTCGTGGACCTAGGATAAATGGCGCCACTAAAACTCCGCATAATAAAAGTTTTGTCAATGATACCAGGTTTTTGATGCACTTATATTTATGCTGGAACGACAAGATTTATAGAAAAGTTACCTCTTATCGACCAGGTATTCGCACAATTTTCTATCTTTCTACAAGACCCCCCTTGACGTCATGCCACGTGTTTCTCATGGCCGCCGCTCGCGGCTGCAGGTCGGGGAATATTCTAATATTTGCCTCGCGACTATGCGGCGGAATCGCAACATTTCGAAGGAAGGAGGTGTGTTTTCTCTGCTTAGTTACAAGATGAACAATGTCAAAAGTAGAAGATGCCAATTCTTTCAGCTTTAAAATCGTTGCACAGCTACTCAGAAAAGTGAGTGTTGGAACCACTTGCTTGATTTAAATGACATTTACAGGGCTTGTTTCTGTTTCTGTTGAGAACATTTTTGCCAAATTTTGTTAACCTGGGTGAAGTACAAAAGAAATTGCAAATGTTCAAAGATGAAAGTGGACATGTCTGCGTAGAAAAACTATCGTTTTGAAATTGCTTATGAATTTGTCATTATCATGTGTCATATTGCTTTAAGACAGTTTAGGGCAGGTAGCTATGCAGCTATATTTCTATATTATACTATTTTTCATGACAAAAAAAGCCACATAAACACAAATACTGTTTTTTAGATTTTTATTTTTTGTCCAAAATTTTAGTTCTCGAGCTAGAAAAACGACAAAAATAAATAAAACAAGCTCATAGTTATCTCCCCCTTAAAATTTCACCCCAGAAAAACTGATAAAAATGGATCCATGTAACGTAACAACAAAATGATAGTTTTCCTCAAGTGAAATTTGTGCCCAAAAGTGGAATCGAGAAAAATGCATTCAATGTGCTCCAACCTCTTCTTTACCTTTTCTTCAGCATTGGTGGACCGAAAATAATTGAACAGAAATTAACTACACAGTGTAAACTAATGAAACTTTCTGGGAATACTCTTTAGATGTTGGTGGATGTAAATATGACATTTTTTTCAAAATCAACTTTTTTGCAGAAATTGTTTTTTCTGGGTAGTGTCTCCTTGAAGAACATTATATACGCATTTCATCTAGTTATGCAGAAAATTTGCATGCCACTTATGATGTTTTGCTTGCTGGTCATGCGTCATTTGTCTCTCCAGCACCCTGAACAAATCTGCACTGAAGGTGTTTATAAATAAATGAATAAGGCCACACTTCTCAAGGTCTTTGTCGGACAAAGTCTAACATAATCTGCCACTATGGATGCCCCAAAGATTTGTCCAACCTTCCAATTTTTGGCGAAATTCGACGAACTATGACTTCTTAAACAGCGTTACCTAATTTCTACAAAATATTTTAAATATATAAAAAAACTTATTTATAAAAAATCTATCTTATATTTTAGAGACTAATTTCTAATGTTTATAGAATATTAAGCAAATATATAAGCTTGTACTAATGTAGTTACTTTGTTAAAATGCTGCACCTCTCCTCTGCAAAAGCAGCGCTAGCTTGTTTTTAATTTATGCGCATCTGCATAATCTTCAACCATTTTTGTGTCGAGCATCGAGTTGAAAATTAAAATAAGTCTGACCTGGTTAAACTCGAACCTTGCCAGGTTTGCAATATCTATACTGTGACTCGGTCAACAAGCTTACCAACAAAAAGCAGCCAGTGGGAGATGATTGCAGAAGGATGTCACTGACACCCCCCAAAAATTGTTTTTTTTTTTTAATTTTTGCAAGGCAATTCATTGTGGTCTCAGAAGACTACCCACTCAATATTTTGCTATAGCGTCACATATATTTTTAATAAAGTCAGAAATATCAATTGCTCGAAACCGGAATTGAACTCGGGAGGAAGAAGAAATATTGAGGAGGAGAAAGTTACCAAAAGTCGCTTAGCTGTGCAGTTTTTTTTGTTTTTTTTCAGTTAGCATATTTCTAACGTTTTAGAAGCCACAAAAAATGGGTGTCTTATTTTTCAATCTATTTTAGTATTGAGTGTATGCCTTTGATGACCCACGACTCTGATTATCTTTGGTGGTTGTGTCTAAACCATAAAAAATGGCTCGTGACCACAGAAAAGAGTGAGCGTGACTGAAAACGGCCAGTTCTCATTCGGCGGTTTTTGGGCGGAAAGAAAACTAATCTCGAGCCATAAATCGTGTTCTGGGTAATTGGGCTCTCATATGTCATGTACAAATAAAAACCTTGGTGAGTATAATATATGCTGTCAGTGTCCCTTTAAAAGAGCTGGCAGCAGTTAAGAGGACTGTCATAAAATCAATAACACTAGTAGCAAAAAAAAAAAAAAAAAAACACCTCACACATACAAAAAAAAAAAAAAAAAGATGTTATCAGAGATTGGATCTGTCACGCCTAAAATATAAAATACAGATTAACATTTTCTTTGTGTCATAATAGGCGGTATGTTGAAATATGGGAATAGAGGGTAAAATACAATGCATCCAAATGTAATTAGGCATCAAATAGAATACCATGGGTGGAGTATGGATGGATAACAGACACCTCGAAACTCTATAATGACGCGGAACTAAAAAGTCGGTGATTGAACCCGGTGTGAATGTGCTGCACCTGCCAACCGCACCTCCACTGTGGGGAAAAAAATAAAAACAAGAAAACAGCGGCTTTGAATTTTAGTGTGTCAAGAGCTGCATTCGAGATAACCCCAGGTTTTAAGAAACATCTGACAAACTCTCAATTCTGCTGCTTTCTTTTCGCATGCGAGAACCGACGTAAGGATAGCCTACGTATCATTAACACGTAGTTCAGCGTTTTACCGACAAGCGGCTTGTCTCGCCTCACGGACAGACCCAATGTCAACATCATGACAATTGCTCAAGTTGTGTCGTTCGCAAAGACGTTTTTCTACGGTGCTCTCCCGAAACTCGGAAAAAGATGACACCTCGCTCTCAATTCCACAAAATGTCGAGAGCTCTCGCAACATCGAATCGCGTGATTGGAAAGCTAAAAGTACAGCTCGACAAGTTTCAAGGACCCAAGGCCACACTCAGCTTCACTGAGACGTCTATGAAGTGCCTGGTACTTATCTCCAGGACGCCGACCATTAAAATCAGGCCGAGTGAAAAAACAGGGAAACTAAAGCGGAGATTGAGGAAAGCTCGAAGGAAGCGGCGCGACATATGCACACGTAATCAGTCGATTTCGGGGCAACTGCCATCCCACCCCGCTGCATACGCGCACTGATTCCTCTAATGGTGTTCGGCAAGGCAACCGATACAGACTACATCAGACATCGAGCAACGCCGCCGAGTTCCTCCTTCGACATTAATCAATGTTCAAGTGAGTCAAGTTCAAGTCGTCATGAACCACAGCCTAGCCCGAACTCGTCGCTCGAACGCGTTTTGTGCGACGTTTGACGCGCCGTACGATCTGCGGGGTGGTGCGAATTGAGGACTGACCTGTGGTGGGGTGGAAATTTGTTGATTCAACGCTGTTTAGAATTGGTCCCGGTTATTTTTTCGTCATCGGCGAGCAGAATCCCAGCGACATGCCACGCAACCACGAAAAGCAACGCAGTTTACGCATGCGCAAAATCGGCGCTATCGCAGCGCCACCTGCGATTTTGATATCTGTGTAATATTTGCGTATAATTGCTGAAACTTATTTGAAATAGTTTATTTCAGAAATCTAGTTTAATAATTATACTTAATAAAAAATTAATTAATACGTATGCTGATGAAGATACGAATACACTGTTATTGTGTTCATATTGCCTTCAGCCTGCTTTCTCAGTTTCGGTTTCGGTTTTGTTGACTCTGCCAACTCTGCGGCTAGCTGTTCGGCAGAGAAGTTCGAAGTAGGGGTGTCGCGAACCGGCCGCGGTTCGAGTTCGACCAGGTTCGACTTTTTCGAACTTTTAGTGGAAAGTTCGTCGAACCTTGTATTTAGGGGTGTCGCGAACCGGTCGCGGTTCGAGTTCGACCAGGTTCGACTTTTTCGACCTTTTAGTGGAAAGTTCGTCGACCTTGTATTGAGGTTCGACTCGTGTGCGCATGCGCGACAGGCTGGCCAGTTGGCTTCGGATTGGATGGTAATGGCTAAGAGATGAATTAAGTGCAGCGTTGATCGGCTATTTCAGTCAATACAGTACTAAAATTTAAGTTATTAACTTCTTCAGAGAATAGAATTAGTTTCTTTTAATTGCAGTTGTTTACACAATAAAATAACCCTTTGCATAAAAAAATAAATTCTCCAAACCTAGACATGCTTGTATCAAGGTCTGGACACACTGTCCACAAAGTCGAACCGGTCGAATCTGGTGAAAAGTTCGAAGGTTCGTCGAACCGGTTCGACCCAGTCGAACCCCGAAAGTTCGACCAAAAAATCTGGTTCGACAAAAGTTCGCGACACCCCTACTTGTATTGAGGTTCGACTCGTGTGCGCATGCGCGACAGGCTGGCCAGTTGGCTTCGGATTGGATGGTAATGGCTAAGAGATGAATTAAGTGCAGCGCTGATCGGCTATTTCAGTCAATACAGTACTTAAATTTAAGTTATTAACTTCTTCAGTGAATGGAATTAGTTCCTTTTAATTGCAGCTGTTCACAAAATAAAATAACCCTTTGCATACAAAAAGAAATTCGCCAAACCTAGACATGCTTGTATCAAGGTCTGGCCACACTGTCCACAAAGTCGAACCGATCGAATCTGGTGAAAAGGTCGAAGGTTCGTCGAACCGGTTCGACCCAGTCGAACCCCTAAAGTTCAACCAAAAAATCTGGTTCGACAAAAGTTCGCGACACCCCTAGTTCGAAGTGTTCGAAACCACGATGGTGGATAATTGTTTTTCTAACCTTTCGCCATTGGGGTAGAGATGCCGGATTATGCGACATGTGTGCGAAAACTGCAACAAAAGGAAGCTGCGTGTGCTACATTGCTGTCAAAGCTCTAAGTTGTATTGGTTCTCAACGACGTTAGCCCCTTGAAGGCTTCCCCCGTGGGGTTCCTCTTTATTTTCTTCGCACAACTTTCGTCTCCTACGTGTTTATTTTGAAGAGGAACTACATAAGATAACTAAGCACGGGTAATTCAGATCTTTTGTTTCCTGCTGAAAGGGCAATGCCCCCCTCCCCCTCCCCCCCCCCCCCCCCCCCCCAGACCAGAAAACAATAAACAAAAGGCGACGGCGCCTCGCTTATTTATTGCTATTTGAAAGACGTACTTGCGTCGTCCCTTGCTATGCGTGTTTACTTTACTTTGTTTCCAAAGTGTGTGTTTTTTTTCAACTCATTTTTATTTTTTTATTTTATTTTCGTTTTATTTTTTGTTACGTTTTTTCTTATTTTTCACTTCTCTTACCACTGTTTTTACTTAAAATCTGTGCCAACCTTATAAGTTCAACCATCTGTGGAAATACAACTCAGCGTAACAAACAAAGACACTAAGCATGGCGTTTCTCACGTTCAATTCCCCAGCAAAAACTGCACTTCGTTCTGTTGTTGTTGTTTTCCTTGCAAATTTATTTTAGAAGCACACGTACACAATGCGGTCACCCCATACACCTAAAGGTAACGCAAGCGACTCGCAGCCTCCGCCAGTATCACCAGCGATATAGTTCCCACTGAGCGCTTTGGGGCACGTACTCCAAGCTCACTGCAGTTTAAGAGTGCAGCATTGAGACTCTTGCGCGAGTGCTTGCGTACAAAATCGAGCAGGAGGACTGGCGAGCCCAGGCAGCTCCTCCACAGCGGGACACTGGACGTCGGACACGTCAGCAATGCGGAGCGCAAGTTCGTCTGCTTCTTGCACAAGGGTTGCAATGATGTCAGAACGCCAAGCTCTTATTGGCTGATTGAAAAAAAAAAATAGTGGGTAGACCTTAAGACATTTAGCATTGAGATCTACCCAATTTCCTTTCGACCAGAGCCAATCAGAGCTCAACGTCGTTGTGACGTCACCGCAACCCCTGCTCAAGAAGCAGATGACTTGCTCTACGCATATAACATCCCGTCCCGGGGTACGTCGAGAACAATTAGCGTGCAACGTCTAAGCACGCTTGACAAAATTGAGCGTCTTGCTCAAAGACCCTTACATCGTGGTCAGGAATCGCTTCATCGACTTCTCCGAGAACAGCCAGTGTTGCGTAAAGTACATCTAAAAAGTATTTGAAGTAAAGTAAAATGTAAATGAGAGGTTATGTACTTCAAGTAAAGTAGTAAGGTATAGAACTCTGAACGCAATGTGCTCGAAGTAAAGTATTATAAATACAATGTAGTTTCAAACTGCAAGAACATTTACTTTCATTCCCTACAGCGTTTTCTTCTTAAAATGGTGTGCATTGCTCCAAGGGTAATCGTTATTTTTTATATTTATTTATTTATGGGTTATAGCTTGGGATAAAACGAACTTCGGCGTGCTGTACGTTGAGACTGCCTTGCAGCCCAACTCGGAAAAATGACACTGGGTCAGCGCTCAACGAATAAGCAAAGGTGACAATGATCATATTTATTCGCACTCGGGAAGGGGCGCTGGTGACAACAGAAAACCGAATGTTCATTTCAGATGCATGTAACACCAAACAGGTAACCTGAGAGACTACAGCCGCGGATTATGCCTTGGTCGGCGAAAGTTGAGACGCTGGCCGCGTGACTTCATGAGAAGACAGGTGGATCGTTGTTCTCTTTAGTCCATGATGTGAGCAATCGGCGTCGTGCAACACGGCTTGTTTGCATCAGTGTGGCAGACGGCACGTGGTTCTGAGACGGACGTTCCGAGTGAGCTCCGCTGCAGGCCCGTAGCCAGGATTTTGATTCGGGGGAGGCCCGCCCATGACAAAACGCTGTATGAGGGGAAGGGGGGAGTGGAGGTCCCAACAAAATGGAAGATTTCAGGGAAGACCCGGATGCCCCCCCCCCCCCCCCCTGGCTACGTGCCTGCTCCGCTGCCACTGTAAACGACATAAAGGGACCATGAAACGATCTTTCAACTTTTTCCTACTTCGTTTTCCTCCTCAACTCACAAGAGGGCAAGGAGGAACTCCGACCCTCGTTTGTGTACCCGGGACACCGCCATTCTCCCCCTAGAAAATTAGCCTGTCGCTCAAAATTCGGACAAAAGTTGCTTTTCCCATCCCGTTCACCCCTAAGCTGACAGTGGTGTGGAAGCTACGTGCTCGTTGGGCACGCCACACTTCTATCTTTTGCCACGTGATCACGCTCCCTTGCACATTCTTGCATTCCCACGTTCGGAGAATGGGGCAGGTGATAAAAGGGAGGCGGCTTCTTGGTCCGGCAAGCGCGTAAGTCCCACTGCACCGTCAGCGTGTGGCGTGCGTTTGGGCAGAGTGACGTGCTTTGGGTACCGGGGATGTATCACAGTGAGAAGTCACAGAGCTTTGGAAGGGAAGGAGGTACGAAATAGGCTGCCTTCAGCGCACATGAAGGCTCCCTAGTACGAAATAGACCGCTATGTTTTCAAATTTTCGTACTGATTATCAGATTTTTTACATTCTACCTTCTTTCTTCTGGGCCACTAAACGGTATGCTTTTAGTAAAATCTTAATCTAAATTAATTTATCCCAGCTCAAAATTAGTTTCATGGCCTCTTTAATTTTTATGCGTCCAATAATTCGCGAATTTCCCAAGGTTCCAGTTTCTGAATTATTTCGCGGGCACGAATCTTTAATGATCCGTGGTGTAGTCGTTGCCATGAGGTCAAATTTTTCGCGAATATTTTCAAATCGCGAGATTGGCGAAACTTAGGTCTTTACGAAAATCAAGTATACTCCGTTCTGCGCAACTTCGCAGAGGGAAAAAGCTACGGCTCGTACGACCGACGCGAGATGTCAGATCCAGCCACGTGTCCTCCCGGCGCTGTACAGCTGCATGGCCGCGCATCGTGTATGAGAAGAAAACTCGGCTATCTAGAAGCAAAAGTAATTTAGGCAGTCTTGAGAAATAAAAGAAAACGTCCAGTAATGTAATTACCTTAAAGTTAATGAAAGCGTCAATATAAATACCCAAAGGGAAAGACAAGAAAACATTTAAAAAAAATTTCGAGGACACCTTAGCACTTCTTATGAGTTGTGAATGCGAAATTATTAAGCGGCCGCAGCGCCGGCAGAGAGTGCGGCGGTGCGCCGCGCAGACCGCCCTAGCTCGCTGATCACTTCTGCGCCACTGGGTGAGGTCACCCAGCGGCGGGAGTGCGATGCTCGATGCGGCGCCGTGCTCCGTCGATATCACGCTCTCCCACTGCGCAGGCGCGGTACCCCCGCCGGCTCCACGGCTTCCGTGAGGAAGCATCTGCGTTGCTGTGCTTTTGGCGAATGGGACTTGTGTTGCCGTTTCGCTCAGCCGATGGGAACTTAGGACTCCGTTTTTCGCTCCATGGGTCAGTTAATGCTTTCGCATCAATACATTACTCTTAAATAATTAAAAAAAAAATAATGTAATCTCAAGAATCTAGCAAACCAGTTTGGACGACGGAAGGGTAGCGATTCCGAAACAGTTGCCTTTACCAACTTGCGGCGTAGATCCCGAGGTCTTTCAAATTAGTGGCTTCAGGGATTGGAAAATGCTTTGCACTGACGGATTGATCAGGCGATTCTGCTGAAGACAATAGCGTCTGCTGAATCACCGGATCGCGAATGGTGGGAGTTGCGGATTCTGTCCTCACGGGTCAGATTCCCGAAACTTTCTTAAGACAAAAAGTTTGTAAATTTATCTTGCGACAAATTTACGAACATTTTGCTTCAGGAATACTCAAAAGTTCGTAACTTTGTCGCAAGATAAATGTACGAAACTTTTGTCGTAAGAAAGTTTTTGGTGCAAAGGTTATTGATTCGCTGGATACTTTTTTGAGAAATAGGTAAGCATCGTATTTGACTGGCGCTTCAGGCGGCTTTGATGATGTAGCTCATCCTGGACTCTCGGATTTACGCAGCGGCAGTCACACGCGGGAAGAAGTTGCAACGAATGAACAGGCATTGGTGCCCGAAAAGTTTAGTGCTTCGATGGCACTGAGAGAACGATCGAGAGAGAATATATATATATAAAGAGAGATAGAGAGAGAGAGCGAGAGTTCTTGTTCTACCCAATCATAGCCTCCCCCGCTTTGTAGAACTTCAATGGGCTACTGCTGCTTCCGCCCGGAGGGGGGAGCAGTTCTTAGATTCGTCAATTTTCCGCGTCGTTTGAGTCGAACGACACTTCAGGGGCCCTAATCTGGACACTTGGCGAAAAGTCGGCCAGAAATCCGGTGGCTCTGATTGGCTGACGCCGAGGTTAAGTGCGGCGTTGGCCAATCACGGCCGTCAAATTTCTCGCCAACGTTTTCGCAAAGTGTCCAGATAAGGGCCTCAGGTGTGCGTGCGAACCAGTCTCCGAGCTTGTGTTTGACAAAGAAAGAACTATAACGGTGTCTCCCAGGTGGCTTTTTCCTTTCAAAGCGACGTATTTGTCGCGGATAGCCCGACTGCATTAAGGTGTCCCCCATTTTAGCAGCTGGCGTCTGATAGCTTTACGCGGACCGCCACATTGCTGTGGCGATCCCAGCAGCCGGTGTCGGTTCTCGCTCAATGGATTTCAACAGCGTTGAAATCATATATGTGCTCGAACAGTCTAACGCAACATTTCTGCTTGCATGTTTCTTATGTAATATATATATATATATACTTTTTTTTTTTGCCTGTTATGTTTAAACAGAGGAAAGTGGAGAAGGCATACATGTAAGCTGTGAATGACTCCCGACGAAAAATATGAACGATGATGAAAAGTGGCTTTTAGTCAAAAGATATACGGAACCTGTTGTCCGTTGCAACTCAAGAACGAAGGGCGAGGGTAGGGCGGGTCGGGGCGGAGGAAGCAGACGGAACGCTGGAGAAAAGAGGGGGAAACCTCCTTCACTCTCCAGCGTTCCGTCTGCTTCCTCCTCCCCGGCCTTCCTTTCCCTCGCCCTTCCTTCTCGAGTTGAGGTGCCCGCAATATGAAGGAGGCTTATTGCGGAAAAGGCGCCGTGTAACCGAGCTTTCGGATGCACGTCAAAAGATCCCCAGGTGGTCGAAATTAATCCTCAGTCCTCTGCTGGGGCGTGCCAGATGCCCGTCGTAGGTTTGGCACGCAAAACTCCAAAATTTGACTCCCCAAATTTGACTTCCTTCCCGAGTTGCAACGGGCTATAGATATTTAAGAAACCACTTGTGGAGTAAGAGCTTCTATCTAAACAATAATTTTAATTATTAAATAAAATTAAATCAATACTTGGCACTTTCACCACACCCGCTTATTTCTCCCCTTAACACTTACTAAAATAACGTCAAAAAACCTCATCTGCTTGTTCTAGATTAGCAGGTCTCAAATTGTCGGACCCAATTCTTTAGCCATTAGATAAACATTTATTGAATAAAAATGAAGTACATAAAACATACAGAGAGAATCAGAAGGCGGCCACGCTATTACCTGTAGCGCAAGTTTCTTTTTTTTTTTTTTAATTTTATTGTTGTGAATAAGTGCACAGCTATAATAAGGTAGTGAATTTGTTTAATAAAAGTATAGACTGGCTGGTTCATTTAGTAAAAAAGCATAAAAAGTAAAATCCACATTTGCTATACTTCGATCGCGTTTGAAAAACAAATGATTCTTGGGTCACTGCACTGTTTTTTTTTTTTTTTTACAAAAATAAAGGGAATATTTAAGAAAATTTTGTTTACTTTTTATTACAACCTTTTTCATTCTTTATAAACGCCACACTGGCCCAATATGCCATAAAACAGAGGCTCAGCGTGGGTTCGTTCATAAGAAAAAAAAAAAAATCTGCAGTTGTTTCGTTGTTGTTTTTTACTCGAGGGAGCTCATATTTTTATGCCATGAAATCACCGTGCACTTCAATTTCACCACTATCGTCATATGGGAGCATTTTGTTCTACCTTGCAACTGGGACCATTTTGTTCTGTGCTAAAGAACAAAGTGCTACGTATGCATGCAGCCTTAATGAGATATAGCATGTTCTCACAAATGTCCGACGTTCCTACGACGACAGCGAGTGAAGTGGGCAGACTGAATTTCGGTACGAGGACCCATCCCGTCATGCAGAAATGCCTTTTTTCCTCTCACCTTACAAACCCTCGGTGTCAGGTGATAAAACAAAAACAAAACAAAACACGGCTGTTTTTTTTTTTTTTTTTTTTTATTTTGTTTCCTTATTTTCTTGCTGTGCAGCTGTGTCGGTGTCAGAGGTTAAGATGGTCCAGCTGATGCGGCCGGGCCAACCTGAAAGGGGGCTTTCAACGCAGCTTCTATGTCTTGCGGGGAAGTGGCAGAGGGCAAAGGAATCTTTGCTTCTTTTCACCTTACGAAGAACCGGAGTGGACCCTGCGAGCAGTCGGAGCCAATCCGATGATGGGCGAGTGTCAGGTGACCTTCAAGAGGGGTGCAGAGGCGCGCAAGGCGCGTAGCGACGTGATCTGTTCACAGCCGTGGATTGGTTGAAATGGGTCGTCCATTGCTGGCCATCGTAAAGTGAAACGGAGCATACTAGACATCACGCCGCGGCGCTTAAGTTGAAATACAATCGTAGACGTCTCACTGATAAAGGAAACCTGGAAACACGATCTTAAAAAAATCAAAGCAATATTATAATCGCAAGATAATTACAAAAAAAAAAAAAGGCAGCTCGGTGGCATTATCACATTTCGGAGACAGATCTATTGCAGCACTATAGTTACTGACAAGATGATAACGGCATGGGGGTCTATCAGTTGTCCAGCCTTCAGTGCGAGCTTCTTATAGACGTCTGCAAGTGAGACCTCTGGGCGCCGCCATCTTGCTGCTGGAGTGGGTAGATCGTCTGATAGTCCAGTACTGCTGAGGCGTACCCAGAGCCTCAGCAATGCTTGACTATCAGACGATCTACCCACACCAGTAGCAAGATGGCGGCGTCCAGAGACCGTACTGTACCGCCACACTCTAAAAAAAAAAAAAAAAAAAGGTGTAGTGGGTACATCCGCAGGGGGTGTAAGTGCTGCCACATATACTACACCCAAGTACACCTTTATGGGTGTAGTACACCTTGCCATTCTTTTTCTGTCAGTGGCTATGCGCCGAGATACTGACGGAGAGGAGGAGACTATTGGGAACCAAACACCGAGCTCTTGCCTTCATGTGCGCTTTGCTTAGGTTGATGACATTCTTCGTTGTACCCGATGCCGACTGCACGCGCTCTCGAGAAACATGCAAAGAAATAGCCGGACACAAAATGCCATCGTAGCACTGTCGATGCCAAGAGCTCTTGCCGGGAGACGAGCTTGCTCGCGTTCAGGAAAAAAGAAATAAACAAAAGTGTACGGAACAAAATGGTCAGATGTCATCACCCTAAGCAAAACGCTGAACTGGGAGCCATTACTGGGCAGACCTAAAGCTAGCTGCCTATCTCCACTGCACGTGTCGAACGCGTTCGAATGCTAGAGTCGAACGACCGGAGTTTTGCTCTCGCGTTCGACGAGTGCAGTGGAGACAAAGGCTAGATTGAGGTCTACCCACGGATCGTTCCATCCAGAGCTCGGCGTTCTAGTGTCCCCGTACGTGCGCTCTCCTCTCCTTCTCTCCCCCAGTTTGTCGGCGCTTAGGATAACCATAGTGCAGGTAAAAATCACCATGGTATATTCTAGTAGTCATACGAAGTAAAACGAAATACTGTCTGTGAAATATCACCGTAAAGTGTAGAGTATGGTTTGAAAAGTCGATCGAACAAAATGAAGATGGCGGGGTTTTTTCATGCGCTTTCGCACACAGTCTTGTCCCTGGTCGGAGCCCTGTGTGTCTTTGCAAAATGGCGCTATTTGAGCCTTCGTAAATCGGGCGAACCGTATAAAGTTATTTTATATTTCAAAACAGTTTTGTTGTGGAGGGGTGAACTAGATATTTTTGTGGAGTTATATATTCAAGATAGTGTTTTTAAACAACATTATCTTTTCGTTATTCCATTTTGCAGCGCAGTATCCAAGCCCGAATTGGATGTATGGAGAGGAGAACACCCGATGAACCAGTGTTATTTCTAATCAGAAATCACAACGCAGTAGGACGCTAGCCATCACCACGACCCGGAAGCGTATTAGGAAAAGCTTGGGAAGTCAACGGGCCAATTTCGGCACTCTGATTTGCGGGTTTTCTTGCGTGGGGCGTGCGAGGGTTAGGTAAATACGCCTCAGTGATTCTCCCAGATGCCCCGGCTCCCTCCCCCGTAAATTTGGTGATGCGATGTCCATGAAAACGCGTCAATCAGTGCCGAAATTGGCCAGTTGAAATCACTGTCTTTTCCGAATACGTACTCTGGAAAGCTCACAAGCGAGAGCCTACACCTTTAACTAAGAGCTGTCAAAACCGTTGTTTGGAACAGAAATCACTTTTATTGTAGCCTTTCCTTTCTTCCCTAACGCATGACATTGCTGATGCTAAAATGCGGAATGACATCGGCTTTGTGGTGTCGCTTAGTAGTACTTTCCGTAGCCATAGCCTCCAAGGCCAAGACCTCCGAGGCCACCAAGACCATAGCCTCCATAGCCAACAACTCCGTAGCCAAGACCTCCGTAGCCAAGACCTCCGTAGCCAAGGCCTCCGTAGCCAAGTCCTCCGTAGCCAAGACCTCCGTAGCCGAGGCCGAGACCGCCGTATCCAAGACCGTATCCACCAAGGACGCCGGCACTCGCGGCGGCGACGAGGGCACAGAGGGTGACGAAAAAGGCCTACGTAAAAAGAGACTTCCTGGATTCGTGATAATCACGTGACTATCACGTGATGAATATGATCTTTACGAAGCGTAAAATAGCGTATCATGCGCGAAAAAAAAAAAAAGAAAGATAAATGAGAGGCTACTTGAATTCGAGGTTCCCGAGCACAGTGACCTTGCGAACCGGCCATGAGCTCACGCAAGGGATCCTCGAGGCAGTCACTTGCGCTCGGTGTCTCGGGGTGGAATACCTACCATGTATGGCCCCTGAAATTCCTGGGAATTCACCGTTGGCTTCGCGTACGACCAAAGGCGTCGCTGTGGTCGGCCTTTCACAATTGACCAAACGCTCTCTGTGACGTCTTTAGTCGAATTAATACCCCATTCACGTGGCCAGCCTAAAGCCGTAGTCGTTCACACTGCGTGTACGTCATACAAAAGACACGATGTTCGTTGCAGACATGGCTCGAGACAGAACTATCTGCGGAAAGACTCGAGCATTTTGGAAGCATGTTTGCCTTGTACCATACGTATGCTTCGAACACGTTTGCCGACAATTCTTGCGCGGCCCGTCAGACAGCAAAGAAACACGCCTCAAACCATGTCTGCAGAGTGTTTTTTGTAGGACGCGTAACCGCGGCCCGACGGTGCCTTTACCATGGGTCCCTCCGCAACCGGCGAACTACCGGCGAACCAGCCCGCGCTCCTGGGTGGCGAGCGCATGCAAGCCACGGGTGAAGGGTCGCGAACTGATTCGCCGCCAGCCATAGCAACGTCCCTTCGCTAATCGTAATAAAAATAAGAGTGATATCAGACTGCCAACTTTGACGGTGTTGGTTTGGGAATGAGGTGGCTCTGAGCTTCCGCCGTACATCTACCCACGCACCGTCCAACTTGAAACTCGCCACTGATAATGAGTAGCCATGATTACAACTCGAGACGCCCCAGCTACAGTATAGCCCCAGCTAGTGCAACCAAATAAGCTACGCTTTAGAGTAACGACACTTGGCCATATTGTGGAGTAAAATCATGGTTGTCAGTTATCTGATGCTTTTTCCGAAATCACGGGAAACACTTTTTTGTCCTCCACTAATGTTTAAACATTTCACGACAGAGCAAGGCAATATTACATAACCTTCTTAGCTTCCTAACACCAAATCTAACGCTGAGGAAGTCGCATTTTTTAATCATGACGATCGGCAGTTACGTCTGCTCTGCACAAGCACCGAAATGGCGGCGCCCACAACTGCTGGGGAACAAAGTGCCGATACTCTAAGCGCAGCTCATTTAGTGGCTCTAGAACCAGCGAGGCAAGTTCTGGCTGTGACGTCATGAATGGGAACCATTAGCGGGCACCACCGAAACAACTCGGTGCTAATAGTCGCAGAGTTGTTCGTCGGAATAGTTGGAATGCCATAAGAAAGCTTATTGCCCCATGTGCATGCGTATGCCAGCGGCATCACAAACAAAAGCCTACGATGCTCTTTTCTTCTGCGCAGTAACACGAGCGATTCTTTTAGAACTAGTCTCCAGCATGTCGACCACAAACTTTCTTACGGCATTCCGACGATTTGTTTCGAAGCGAGGAATACCGTCGATAGTACATTCAGACGACGCCCGCACCTTCCACTACTGCGACGAGAGCTTCCACATGCTCTCCAGTTCAGAAGTTCAAGACTACTCGAGAGGACTTCGAAATCAATGAAAACGCAACGTGTAAAACGTCTGCTGGTGGGGAGGATCGTGGTAAAGAATCATGAGAACAATCAGGGACACCCCGAAGAAAAGACTCGGACGCGCCAGCTTTATACTTGAAGAACTCACGACTACCTCTTTGAAGTAGAGGCGGCCGTAAACTGTAGACCTCTCACGCGCATTAACACAGACCCCGATGAGTTGCAAGCACGAGCGGTTAGTCTCCCAACGAAGTTGATAGGGTCGGTACCAACATCAACAGCCCCAGAATTGAAACGAAGACTGCGAAGTCAGCGACTCATAACACAACTATGGAAGCGGTGGAAACGTGAATATCTTTTCCTTACATCGGCCCACCAAAGCCCTTGCGAGGAAGTATCAAGAATACAAGGAAGAAACGCCGTCATTGTAGAAGACGGCCAGACACCGCCCCTAATATGGACACTCGGCAGAGTCACTCAGAGCAAGCAGGTCATTCGCAGGCCCTTTCAACATCTGCGTTTGCTTGAAAGATAGACGGACCTTGCGTCGCCACGGACCTTGCGTCCGTCGGGGCGGGAATGTGTTCGAGAAAAAAGAGGAAGAAGAAGCGCGATGAGGGCAGAAAATGAAAGGTCTCGAGCGGAAGGACATAAGGACAGAACGAGCGGGTTGGTAGGGATAGTTAAACTTGAGGAAGAAAACGAGAAGGGACGGACTAGCGGAACGGTTCTCATGGTTTTGTCTTCAACAGGTGGTATTTTAGGTTAAGAATGGATGCTCCACGTCAAGGATAAATCTGAATGTTAAAGATTATTAAATGCAATTTGAGTAAAAATACCCAAACAAACGGCGGAATGCAACGAGCGCGTGCTGGAGGAGAGATTACACTCAGTTCATAACCTTTCACCGACTATCAACCTCGAACCCTGAATGCTAAAAATTAGTTTTAAAAAAATCAGTAAAAATGCCCAAATAAATAGCAAACGTAATGTTAACGTTGCGGCACGTAGGCCTCTATCTCCTTATGCTGAATCCAGTGACGTCACACTGCAGGCCCAGAAAACCAGGACTGGACCGAGACATCAAGACAGAGAATGACACGCCGCTCCGGTCGCGAACGCCATGCCATCGAGCGTTCCGACCGTCCAGTATCAAAAAAGATTTCACGCGACGTCCCTGGCTTTTCAGAGGTTCTCGTATCCAAGAAGACGTTGCCGGGGCCCAGCCAGTAGCGCCATCCGAAACTCCCGTTGGTTTCCAGTAGCGAGTGTTTGGCACAGCAGAGAATGGGATACTCACCGCGGTCCTCATGGTGATGTACTGTTGATGTGCTGCTGAGTGGTGCATGGGGCGACGATTCCGTATTTTATAGTCGACAGCACTGACACCATTCGTTATCTGCGCCTGTTTAGGCGTAGCTATGTAACGCTCTCGCGCGAATTCGGCTCCTCTGATAAGCGGCGAACGCGGTGCGCGAGCCGGAAGACAAAGAAAAACCGGCTGTTGTGGTCGGGGCTGAGGGATTCGAGAGCGTCGTTAGGCGGTTTGGTCTACCAGGGAATCTTGTCTGTGAGGCACGTCTGTGTGGCTCACGGTGTGGGGCGTGCGATGCAGGCGTGTGAGCGATGTCAAGGGCCAGATGTAAGATGTCCTTGAAAAGTTGTTAAGGGGGAGGCTTCGACGAGTTGGTGCGTTCAAAAAACGTACTCCGCGAAAACGACGAGGAACAACAGAAAGCAGCATATCGCAGCGAAGACGTTCGACGGGAAGTCAGCGCTGTGGTGTGGCTCTTTCTGTCGGTGTCTTGTCCGCTCTCGGGCAGGAAACGTTGGACCCGAGTCCTCACCGAGCGCTCCCGCAGCCCTTGTGTCCAATACATGCTCAGAGTACGTGTCCATTCAATGGCATACCATGGATAATTTGCGCACCAGCTACTAGATTGTGAACACTTTTGAAAGGGGTCTATTATGGCCCCGCTACTGCGTTACAAAATAAAAAAAAATGAAAATACATTGTTGGTAGAAAAAAAAAACATTCTTGAATGTGAATTTCGGTTACACTTTGGTTGCAATGACAACAAAATGTGTCGTGATAAATAAATGGTGTATACTCGTTTCCGTACGTTATGCATATGCAGTCTTGGCCAAGGTATACGTTTAACCCATCTGCTACCGCGCGCGTTGCGCGCTGCCGGACTGTCCGTAGCGCGTGTTTTTCTCCTAAAAGAGGGCCACACTAGGCGTGACTGTTTTGCTTTAGCAAGCTTTTCAGTAAAACTCAGTGCAGAAAACAAGAAAACATGTTTATTTACATTTTTAAGTGGTTCTTCAAGTCTTTAAATCAATAAGCCCTCACAGATTCTTCCCCGTATGAAAGATCTCGAAGCACTCCCTCCTCGGTCGCTTAGGCGTCTCACAATGAGTGCGCTCTTGTCGTAATCCAGACTCACAACTGCTGCCGGAATCGCTCCCTTCGTCGACAGAAGGCTGCGAAAATTCACTATCCTCACCGGACGTCCCGTAATCATTGCTGTCGAAGAGGATATCTATGATTTCAACGTCAGAAAGCTAGGCCACACCATACACTGGATGCTGCCATCTTCTTCAAGCACGCAGCGATCGAGCGGGAAAAACGTCACACAAGAGAACAAGCTTAAACAAACACAGCAAACAGAAGGACCCTCGCCATCTGTCGGCAATGTATCTAACAACACTATCCCAAGTCAACATAGCGCACCATCTATGAATGGCTCTTTAAAACAGAAATTCATGCAGACCGGCAAATCGCCGGCTTTGGCAATATGGCCCTACGGCACGCCCGGCAATTCAACGGCTTTGGTAGCGAATGGGTTAAAAAAAGTAGTTCGTTGCAGTTGCAGATATTTTCATAACAAATTAGCGAAGTTACTGTTAAAGTTACCGCAAAAAAAAACCTTGGCTGCAGAAACCACTATTGTTGGTAGTATATGAACTGCGATAGCATTCGTCATGAGACACATGACGCAGCTCCCTGTGAATACGACGATGCAAATTTTGATTAAACATTTTATTTTGATAATGGTTTACGATGCAATCATTTACGTTAGCACGACTACCGCGCGCCACTTCGAAATTGAGTGATGGCTACGTCTCTGTATAATTGTTTAATCTTCTGTCTCTGTGTAATTGTTTAATGTTCAAGCTGTTTCTCCACCATCATTGCAGCTTCGTGTGTGCGTCTTGTCCTGTCTCTGTGTAATCGTTTATAGTTCAAGCTGTTTCACCACCATCATTGACCATGAACCAACTAGCTCAACTCAAACCGATAACTGCCTCGTAGCTTGGGTGCAAATGTGAATGTGTGCGTACTGCCGCTCTGTGTTTGCGCGGCACGGGTTTATCTGCATGCTAGAACGACGTCGAGAACGACGTCCTAGAGGACGACGTCGAAAACGACATCTAGGAGGACAATTGGGACGACCTTTAGGGTGATGTCAAGGACGACCTCAAAAACGACCTCTAGGACGACGTCACAGACGACGTCTATAACGACCTCTAGGACAAACTCTAGGGCAATCTCAAGGACAACCTCCAGGATAACCTCCAGGACAACCTCAAGAACAACAAGGACGACGTCCTAGAGGACGACGTCAGTAGACGACGTCTAGGACGACCTCCTCGATCTCAGGGACGACCTCTGGGACGACGTCGAGGACAACGCCCGCATACGCGCGGCGCCTGCGTATGCGGATGTCGTGTACATGTGGACGTCCTGCGTATGCGCGTCGCATCCGAGGCCGGATCCCGTATTGCGAAAACCGGGTGAAGTAGCTAAAAAATGATATCGCATTAAAAGTAAATCGTTTCAGTTACAGCTACTTTGAACACGTAAAGGCGTTACTTTCCACTTCCTTTTTTATAACACGAAAAAAAAACTTCAGGGAAAAAGCTAGAAAACGCCCCCCTCCCCAAGGGTATTACATGAAGGGCAAGGAAATTACGCGTTTTAATTCATATTGTAACTAAGCGCTCGGTTTGTGTGTTCCTCGTTCTTCGTCCTCCGTACTTTTGGCACTGTTTCCTTCTCCATAACTATGCATAACCAACCCGATCAACTTTCAATGGTGTAGCGATAAGCAGCAGTTGCTTCTTAAAACTATGCACCGAGAAAATGAAGGAGAGGAGGAAGCGATCGAGCGCGCGGGGTCGTGAGAACCCCGAGCTCTGGTTGGAATGATTAGTGCGTAGACCTAAGGCTATAGCTGCCTCTGTCTCCATTGCACTCGTCGAACGCGTTACGACGCGAACGCTAAACGCAGCACGCCGGAGCTCCTCGTTCTAACGCGTTCGTTCGACAATCGCAGTGGAGAAAAAGGCAGGCAGATAGCCTTGCGTCTACCCAGAACTCGACGTTCTGAAGTCCCGCGCGCTCTCGTCTGAGTCGACTGTTCTATAGTCTACTCTCCACCTCTCCCTTCATTCATGTCCGCATAGACTCGAGGTTTTGCAGTGTTTTCGAGATTAAATCGACGCACTATTTATGAGAAGTGGTGGCTGGTAACACTGTCAGAATTATTTCGATCTCGTAGGAAAAGAATGATGCGTGAAAATGAGGAAGGATAGCCTCGAAAAGAACAGGCTTGATAGAGCGCTTGAAGAACACCTTCCAAGCGCCGTGATCGCGGCGCCGCGTCCGTAGACATTATAAAAGTATCGGTAGAGAGTAATCTTCAAAATCAGATTGAATCGCGCTGCGAGATTACAACGAGCGTCGAGCCAGGCACGTCGCTAAAAGCGCGTCTCGTACCAGCACTTAACCTCGTAGAGATCAACTCCATGAAGTCAGTCTTTCCAGTGGTTTCGCAGCAGGTGAAGACCAACACTCGAGAATGAGAGTAGAAAATACTGGGCCGATATGTCGCTAAATTTAACAAAACGATGTAGGGCCAATATCGGTAAAATTTTGCGTGTTTATTTAGACAGTGTGAATTTAGTGAGTTACCAGTGGGCAATTCCAGCTCCATCCCCCCCCTCCCCCCCCCCCCCCCCCCCCCCCCCCTTTCCCGGGGAAAGACGCACTACCAAGTTACAAATGCGATTTCGTCTAGCAAATAATTATTCAAAATAAATCATTTTGCAATGCAACATGGTAATAAGAAGTCAAGCTCTAGATTCAAAAGCAGCCGAATAAATATTCGAATACGCTTAAATATGTTTTGTCAACTTGTCGGTTTCGATCGCGAACATTACTCTATGTGTATTACTCCGTCCTAGTACGAAAGTAGCAACTACTGTCGTTTTGTTTGTGATATTGCTGGAACAGTATTCACATGCTAGGCCCTATCTTACTCCTTCGTGTCTGGAATGTCATAGTTGAAGGGGACGAAGGCAGTGAGGGTATGGAAGATAGAAAAACAGAAAAGGAAAACACGAAAAAGGATTGTTTTAACAAAAAAAAAAAAAGAGAAAAAAACACGAAGCTTGCTTGATGCTATTTTATCTATCCCCTAACAAAAAAGAAAATCAAATTTGTTTGCTAACAATGTGCGAAGGAACGAAAGCCATACCTGCAGCACGGTCGTACAATACGGGTGCAATGGTGCCGTAACGTACGTGAGGATGAAGGTGCGACGTGCTGAACTCGCGTAGCCGTCGTGGATGCCAATGGCGACCGCCACCAGTGATCGGTAATTCGTGAAGTAAGTGGCAAAACGCGGTGGAAGTATTTAAAACCATCCAACATTACGCGTAGCAACTGGATACTGCCGAAGTGGGATTTCGCATAACGCGAGTAATGCTTGAAAACAAGTCTTTCGAGCAAACGACACGAAGATTCTCTCTTCGTCGCGCCCTTCTTGGCGGGACGCCAAGGCTGCCTGCCCTCTTCGTTCGCTTCGCGCGGCATGGGTTGGGCATGGCCGACGGGAAGTCCCGACTTCCCTCGCCTCGCACCAAAAGGGGAGAAAAAGGATTTTTTTTTTTTTTTCCATTCATCTCGCGCGCAGCGACCACAACCCGCGTACGAGGTCGAAATCTCTGCGAAGCGTAGCCCGTAAAGGCATCGCTTTAAAACGAAAATACCTCCTTTCTTGTCCTCCTCATCACCCCCTCGTGAAGTTCAGACAGAACCCAAGTAGAGAGTTACCGTGGAGCCAGGCTGGCGCTCGGTAACCCGGCGCTCAGGCGACTCTGAGTCGTACGTAGCTCGCTGAATATTCTTCGCCTCGGTCGCGCCTCGTGGCGCCTTCGGATTTTGCCGCCTGTTGCCAGCAATAGAAGAACATCACATAATCGACAACACGTAGATGTTGTTTTGTCTCTCGTGTTCAACTTTTTTTTCTTACAATCGTTTTTTTTTTTTTTTCCCGAGTTTTGCGGGAATGTTTTAAACCGCCTCTGCCCCCGCGCTTTCGTCAAAAAAGGATTACGGTGCGGCCGCAAGTGCGAGTGAGCGGACCACTTTTCTTTTGGCATCAGTCCTTTCGTCTTGTTTTTGCTCTCTTTTTGCGTCCGAAGGAAGGCTGTGTCAGCGTTCAGCACGAGTTCGGCGCAGCTCGTACTGAAGACAAGGGCTGCGTCTGCGTTGGGCTCGTTGGGCGATTACTCGGATCTACAGTGTTCTCGGATCCAATCACGCGCTTTGTTCCCAAGAAATGGCGATCATCAATGTTGCTTGATTCACTTCTGAAAAGGGTCTATTGTAAGGAGCCCGAGCTTTTTTTTTTTTTTTTTTGTCTTTTTCTGTTTATTTAGCGCCGCCACGATTGCCATCGCCGAAAGAGTCTATTCCTAGGTATATTGTGCCGTCTGCAGGTTTGTTTTCTTTGTTCATTGCTGATGGTGTTTCGCCTGGAATTGAGTTTTCCAAAATGTCTCGTATAGTAATTTCGATATGCGCATGCACCCGCCACGGCGCACATATAAGGAAAGTGCCCAGCAAAAAAAAACTTACAGGGTCTTTTTTTTTATTTCATTTCATTTATTTGCACCTTAAAGGCCTGTGAAGGGCATTATACATAAAAGGGGGGGGGGGTATTAAAGATTTATACGATACAGAAAACGCAAATACATGAAGAACACAAAAAGAGATTAAAAAAACTTAACACGCTCAGGACTGCTCATAATTGCACAAATCATAAAACTAGTAAGAAGAAAAAGGAAGTTTAATACGAGATAGAAAATTATTCGGGCCCAGAGTGGTGACAATGGATAATGGGAGGTTAATCCAGTCGTTGATGGCCTGAGGAAGGAATGATCGATCAAATGCGTTCGTCGAGCATGAAATATGTTTGATGGGACGTGTGTTGTTAAGGCGCGACGATGTTCGGTCGGGGGTGATAGCAACTCATTTTTAGGGTCTGGAATATGGTACTAGATTTTATGAAGAAGGCAGAGCTGAGAGATTTTCCTGCAGAGCTGCAAAGAGGACATGGTTAGTTGTCTTTCTAAGGAGGAAACACTGAATGAAGGATCATAGGTGGACAAGATGAATCGAACAGCAGGCCTGTTTTGAACTGCTCCGAGATTGTTAATTAGGTAAATTTGATAGGGATTCCAGATAGTAGAGGCATATTCTAATTTAGGTCTGAAGTACGTGTCGTACGCCAGCTTGCGGACAATAGGACGTGCAGATCGCAGGCTTCGTCTTATTAGTCCAAGGGTTCTTGATGAGTCAGCAGTGATGGCTTCAATGTGATCATTCCAGGAGAGGTCTGGTGTTAGTCTTACACCATGATATTTATACATAGTAACAGTCTCAATTAAATCGGAGTTCAAGTAGTATTGGTAGGAAAGTATAGTTTTTTTTTTTCTGGTGAAGCGAATTAGTTTGCATTTAAAGTTTTTTAGCGACATCAAGCAGTCATTTAACCATTTGTTAATTTTAATTAGATCACCTTGAAGTTGGTTGTTATCTTGAACACTTGTCACTTTGTTATATACGACGCAGTCATCTGCAAAAAGACGTATTTTAGAGGAAATAGTGTCTGGGAGGTCATTTATATATATTAAAAACAATACAGGCCCTAAAACGGACCCCTGCAGAACACCTGAAGACACGTTTGTTAAGGAAGATTCTTGGTCATTAATGAACGTTCGCTGCACGCGGGACAAAAGAAAGTCAAGTATACGCGCAAATGTGAGTGGGTCAGGACGAAGAGATGACAACTTAGAGAGCAGGCGTTGATGAGGGACACGGTCAAATGCTTTTGAGAAATCAAGAAAAACGGCATCAGTCTGAGTATGACATTCAAGGTTAGCGTGCAGGTCATGAATAAAATCACAAAGTTGAGTCTCGCAGGAAAGTTTCTTTTGAAGTCCGTGTTGCTGTTTAAAAAAAAAGGAATTATTTGTAAGGTGAGCCATGTTGTGGGAGTAAAGTATATGCTCTAGTAGTTTGCAGAAGATAGAGGTTAAAGATAATGGGTGATAATTAGACGCAGAAGGGCGACTACCCTGCTTCAAAACTGGGATGACCCTGCCTATCTTCCAGTCGGAGGGAAGGCGGCATTCTGATAGTGATTGGGTAAATATCAGTTCTAAACGCTCGCTAGAAATTATACTAGTAGTATTTTCTTTCTTTTTTTTTTTTGTGGGGGGGGGGGGGGGGGGGGGGGAGATGATGTAGGTTTTAGTTTTTGTTTTGTTTTTATTGCAAAAATAAACGTTACCGAATGCTTATTATTTGCCCAGATGTAGCCCTAGCAATGCGAACCAGATGCCAAACTTTGAAAACTAACCGTTATCTTATTCAAAAGTCATAAGCGATTTACTGAAATTTTCAGTGGGAAAATGGGGACCATTTTTTCTCATTTCGGGTAACTGGCACCACAGAGCGCCGCGTATTATGAGAGGTCCACCAAAAGTTTCAGAAAGTTGGAAGTTTCAGAAAATCGCTTATTACTTTTGAATAATATAACGGTTGGTGCATAAACTTCGGAATCTGATTCGGACCGCTAGGGCTATATTTTGGCAGAAAATGAGCATTTGAGAATTCGTAGTTTAATTGCGCAGTAAATAAAACCCTGTAATTTTTTTTTTCTTTGGGTGGGAGGCACTTTGCGCTTGCTTTTTCGAGCTGCTCTCGGGGGTAGTGTGTGTGTGTGTGTGTGTGTGTGTATGTAAGAGGATAAGGGACCTCTCCCCCCGTGGTCGGCGCCTATGGACAGTGTACTACAAGATAGTTTAGACATTCGCGGCCTTTCGTTGCGGTACCGAGTCGAGATAATATCTACTTGAAAAAAAAAATATTATCACGACGCCAACGGATACTTTTAACAATCTGGTAAATGCCGAATGAAATAGATTGCGTTTCGCGAGGAAACCAAGTTCTTACGCTGCATACGAGCAACGAACAAGTCGACCCCCGGTCGACGCACTTGATCTGCGTCAGCAACAGCCACCGCCTTTCCGCGTTTGTTCGGGCACCAAATAGTCTCGAATCATTTCAAAAGTGATTGAAGCCTGCGAACGCCACAGCCCGACATATTTAAAGGCTCAAACCGATCCGCCCGTCTCACATATTCAAGGTCAACATATCGCAATAGGCAAAACGGTGGCGGCAGTCAGGAAAAGGCGGCACTCGCCCTCACAAAGGATGTTGCCACTCTAGCAAGCTGCAGTCAGCGGGCAACATTGAATCATTTCAGTCTCTGCGACCTCCGCGCTAATAGAGAAAACGCCTCGTAAAATATCGTCCCTGAGACTGGAGCTTCCTTTAAAGACGCTTTCGAATTAAAGGTAACCCTCGATGGGCGGGTATAATTGCCTCTTTTTTTAAGAAACACAACAACCAAAATGCAAAACGTAACCATCGCAGTAAGAGGTTTCACGTAGCTTTCGAAATGCTACAAGCGACACCGTTTCCGATCAAAAACAACGGCCACCGCGGACGGGCTTGATGATAACTATTGCAAACGAAGCTGATTGCAGTCTTCCAGGCAGTTTGGTGTGTCACCTTTTGCGCGGTGGCTGAAGGAGATGAGCATCTCCCCCCGAGAGGCAGGTAGGCTGGTAGACAGCGTGCCGCCCGCGATCGAGCTCCAGTCTAATCTCTGATTAGGCAGACGCCTCGCGCCGTGAAGGCAGCAATGCACTCGGCAGGCTAAGATCGGTACCCGGTGAGGTGGTGTCCTCTTCTGCAGGTTGCGCCCTGGGGCAAAGGGGCCGACTAGAACCGACGGAAGACTTCTTGCCGATCGCTATCGTCGCAAAAGATACGGTGTGTGTCGCCAGTTTCCCCCACGGCCGGGAATCCCTCGAGTCACGTGAGCCGTGACGCGCTGTGCGCAAGTGAAATGGAACGCGACTATCAATCGTCCCGTGGTATACAGGAACGGGGAGCACGTTCTTGTTCGGCCATGCATTGAGAGCGAGCCTGTCGTCATTTTAGTCGAGGACGTGATCAGCATGGGGACGACATCTTCTCGATGTCGACGGTGGTGGTTTTCGCCACAGTCAAAAAGAAACAGACAAACATTAAGCTCGTCTGCCTGTTCAGAGGTAAAGATCTGCAGAAAGGCGGCACTGCGATCCTGCGCTTTCTTTTAAGGGTGATCAGTTTAATTGGTGACGAAAAACCTAAATACACAACGAGTGCCATGACGATGCACTTTTGGAGCTGCATCGGATCATCGTGTATAGTCCCATGGTTGCGGTCGGGCTTAGGGTGAAACGGAGTATAGTAGTTGCGTTGTGTGTTCGTTTAGCCAGCGGGAAGTTAAGCCAGCCGTCTGGCGTCTCCGCTGTAGGTGAGGAATTTCGCCAGTGCGGTATGCCACCGCTGCTAGCCTGGGGTCTTTAACGCGCATCACGCAGTAGCAAATTCGGTTTCTTAACCTATCGCGCTACTTTGTGCAGCGTTGCCCGCAGATGGTGCATTTTTTGTGTAAAATTCGCAAAGAGCGAACTTACCTGAGCAAAAGTAAAGAAAGAAAAAGGCTTAGCTCATATGGAAACGCAGCGAAGCCACCGGTCTTCAAACAACACGACGCCGTTTCGCACGACGCTGAGAGCAATACGACGCCGAGAGCCGGCGTCTTTAGCAGACAAGGAACTGCAGTTCCTTGTTGTTATCGCGCCTGTTTTTGTTTCTACGACTGTCGCTGCTTGCGGAACGCGCGCCGCTTTTGAGTCGAAAAGATCGTCTGCTAAAGACGCCGGCCCTCGGCGCCGTATGCTGGTTCGTTGGCGTAAAGTCCCTTGATAAAATTCACAAACACATCGAGGGGCTTTACGTTGGCGGCGTTCGTAGCACCATCTCTTGTCTCCCGTGCAAAACGGCGCCATGTTGTTTGAAGACCGATCGCGTCGCTGCGTTTCCATAGGAGCTAAGCATTTTTCTTTCTTTACTTTTCCCTCAGGTAAGTTCGCTCTTTGCAAATTTTACCAAAAAAAAATGCACCCTCTGTGGGCAACGTTGCACAAAGTCGTAGCGCGATAGGCTAAGAAACCGAATTTTGCGGCCGATTTAAAGAGCCTGACCTCTCCTTGAATCACCCTGTATATTTAAAGAGATATTGAGCAAAAAACGAAGAATGTTAGTTTATGACCTTTTCATCATAAAAACAATCCTGACTCGAGATCCTCCATTATTAAGGTGCCAAGCGTTCGCATCAATAGCCGCAAGGGATTGATAAGCTTTTTTTATTTCTATAGATCGCCACAGATAGCATCGGCAGTCAGACGGCGGGTATCAGAAAACGATGGAGGAACCTCACGTACGATCAGTTAAACGCTTTATCGTTGCGCTTTAATACCCACTTCTCGCTTCTGGTCCTCCTGGAGGCGAGACTTCGGCAGATGAAATTCTGCAAGCTGGGTCATGATTAGCCAGACCGCACGAATCCAGCGGCGACGTGCCGCTGATCAGTCTGCCCCATCTATTTCACAAGGTCGGGAAGAATTCTTTTCGCTCTAAGTTTCACAAGTCCGCGACTACAGCCGACGCCATGATTCGATGTAGGCAATCAAGCAGCGTCAAAAGTACAGCGTCACGGCGCTCGTCGTCAGGTGATCACGCGCAGAAAGAAGCGCAACCTCGCCAGCCATTCGTTGTTCGTGATTGATTTTGTCGGCGATAACGAACGCGCAAAGTTCGTGCCCTGCTCGCTGACTACGCCTGCCGACCATATTAGGTGACAATTTTATTAACTCTATGCACCTTTTCACCCTCCCCCCCCCCCCCCCCCCCCAGCGATGGGCGCTGCCATCTTGGAATCACGTGATGCGGCCGCCATTAGGTTGCTTCAACTCGTCGCTCCGCTCTCCCCTCCCATATACGGCTCTGTCCCTTCCGCGCTACTCCGCGTCTTGGCGTTGAATTCGTGTTTTTCGTCGCGTTTCATCGCGTTTCTTACCTTACTCCGTAAAGTGTCGTCCGATACTTACATTTACCACGTAATTGCATTACATCATTGTGTCCACAACTTCTGCAGTTAATTTTATAACACAGTTGGACTATTTTGATACCATCGGTGTACCGGCTATGTGTGAAGAAACTGATGGGCACATGCATCAGCGCCAGCGGTCACGTACATTAAGCACACGTGTGACTCTAAGACAGCGCAAAGAAAAGTCAGTCAAAGTTGAAAGGTCAATAACTTACGAGAACTCAGGTTTGCTTACTTATTGTGCCGGGACATTCGCAATATGAAACACAATTGTAAGTATATAATGATCGCGCATTTGAAGTCTCAAGGACGGTGACAAAATACGCGGTGTAAATAACCACGGGTGTTTCCTGAAAGCATCGTGTTTTCTATTTATAACAGATCGAAAACAGTGGCTTTTGATTATATTGGTCTACTCATGGACAAAGGAATGAACGTTTGAATTGATTTTTTTTTCTAACTCTAAAAATAATGGTGCATCAACATCAGGCCAAGTTATTTGTTTACAATATCACACCTATATTTGCTTGAGGTTCTTAATCGTTTTTCCGATATAAACATTCGCTTTATCAGTTTATTTATTAACTCCAAGAAACCGTACACCGTGCCTAATTAGTCCCATGTCTACAGTCTTTTAATTGCTTTAATGATTTTCTTCAGATAACCAGTTCAATTCCATCAATTCATTTCAACACAAAGCTTGGGACTTCCCGCGTAAGAAACTGTCACAGGCAGCTTGAGAATGCCTGGGGTCCACAATATGCGACGCCGAAACGAAACCGTCTGCATGAAAATCACCCGAGTGCAGCGTTGTCGACGGCGAATAGGGATTCACTTTTGATAGCTGGTGACGCAGAAATCTACAAAGCGCGTCGGTCCAAATCAATAAAGAGCTTTCTACACAGGTCCATGGTGTGGTGCCTGGAGCTCGACTTCAGCCGAACTTATCGGACATCACTTCTTTGAAAATTATCTACTAAACCTCTCTAACATAAAGGCTGGTTCACACATTTGCAACGGTGGCGTTCGCATGCTACCGAAAGGACAGAAGCGACCAAAACACCGGAACAACTGTGACTCACGGATTACTTGACGGAGCTACGCCTTGTATCGCTTGCCACGTTGCGTACGGCGAACACTCTGTCGTTGCGGTCGTTTCGGTTGCATGCGAACGCAACCAACGCAAATGTGAACCAGCCTTTAGATGAGCAGTCGAATATTTGACTTGAGCGCGAGCCCTTCCATACCACTCGGTGCACGCGCAGCCAAAGCCCGGCGGCAGGCAAGAAGCGCGTGCTGGAGGCGGAGCTTGCCCTGCTCGTTATTTATTTATTTTTCTGGAAACTAGAGTCCGCAGGTACAGCCGTGGGTAATGGTACTCCTCACTGTGCATCAGCGCAGTTGTTTCACCATTCAACCTGGCCGAAATTAACGATGGGCGTAATCAGACGCATCTGGTGCTGGTGAAAGTGCTCGCCTATTTAGGCTGAAACCACTTTGTGGTTCTCCAAGTGACCCCATAGCATTGGTTCATTCGCTGTGGGCTATAAGAAAGAAATTTGTATCACAAAATTAAGCGAAAACGGCATGAAACAGCAACACAATCGCGTGCATGTTTAACCGAAGCCAACCAAACTGAAGCAACACCATGGCGTCGAGTGCGCCAGCGCCCTCTACCCGGCGATCGGGCAACTACTGGAATGGGGCACAAGAGAACTGAGGGAAAGAAGCACAAAAGAGTTATTTGTGCACGGTGTAATTTAAGAAAGAGGAACGGACTATACTTATAAATACGATAGCGTTTCGTTGAACAGCACCCCTCTAGCACGCAGACGTATAGTGCTGGCAGTTTTGACTATACAAGGCATGGAACGAGGCCTCGCTGACCGTTGCGTGTCCTATTATGTCCATGCATCAAAAGTGGTCCCGAAGATGGGAACAAACTCACGTCACAAAGCTCGGAGTGTCATGCTGTGGGATGTCGCGATCCTGGCGGTCGGGTGGGGAAGTTATCATAAAAAGCACGAGAGAACGCGAGTGGCGATGTCGTTGCGGCGTCCCAGTTCCTGGCTCGTCCGTGGGCTGTGAAGCTGGAGGGCGACCTGCAGCAAAACAGGCGCCTGCCACGTCCCCACCACTCTTGTGCAGGCAGTGTTCGTAACTGAGCTCATCTAATGATTGTTAACAGTGTGTGAGGCCTACGTCATTAAAACCGCCATGAGCTATGCACCGTTCCAATGTTTACAAAATCACAACCCAACACGCAGATGTTCGTCACCTAAGAAAGCAAGCAAAGAATGCGACATGCGCACGAACGCTGCACATGGCCCCGGCCAGGAGCCCGTTTCAGAAATGGTCAACCGTTTCTGCCAATGAAGTCAAAGCATTGGGTGCCCGCGCGCTCACGCACCTCGAGCGCCGACTTTACTTAGCTTAGACGTGTGGTGTTCATTTCTGCTGAAATGCGAGAAAGAGTTGACCCCGAGCACACCGTGACCCCGAGCACGGCTTGTTTATGCTCTAGACAGTGTTTAAGATCAGGGGGGTCTAGGGGGTCTCGGACCTTCCGCCGATTTGGATGAGTGGTTTGAGACCCTCCGCTATAGCTCTGGCGTTTGTGAAAACACAACCGTAAGTGTACTTCATCTTGCAATCAGACATGTTATAATTTTCTCCATTCAAGTTTTGTTGAGTAGCAATTGAAAAGAGAGAGAGAAAAAAAAAACATGTTGGTGACTAGCCACGTTGATTTCGTGTGGAAGAAAATGGCGGATGATTCAGTGACAGTATTAATTCTTGACGAAAAAATAATCGGAATCCACGTTGTTCGTCGAATTTATTTTCTGAGGAACATGGCGAATTAGGCATACGTTTTAATCAAGCTGGTTTTGTGCGCATCTAATGTAACTCCCCTCCCTTTACCAAAGTTTGTAGAGGCCCCCGCAACTTACGGGGGACATTAAGTACTGGCTCTAGATAAGGCTATTACATAAGATATTCGGCAGCAAGGAAGTCACCGTGAAACACTGACCTCCGTTCACCATGCCTCCTCGCTCCCTTCATACAAATACCTTGAATCTTGCAGATGCGTAAACGTGCTCGGCCCCTCCGGACTATTCCGCAACATGCTTGCCGGCTCAAAACTCGAAACAGGCACCGCCGTGCATCCTGCGCAACCATCCAGCTGTTCCCCGCTGGCTCACGGTCTGCAAGATCCAAAGTGCTGCGAGCAAACCTTAATAATAATAATAATATTTATTTTTTGGGTGCCTTAAAACGGCCAAGCGGCCTTCTCTTAGTTGCACCAACTGTACAATAGAAACTCCTAATAAATAATCCTACTAATTAAAAACTAGATATGCATATA
Organism: Ixodes scapularis; assembly: GCF_016920785.2. Taxonomy (NCBI): domain Eukaryota; kingdom Metazoa; phylum Arthropoda; class Arachnida; order Ixodida; family Ixodidae; genus Ixodes; species Ixodes scapularis. The sequence continues at coordinate 22,711,387 of NW_024609868.1, forward strand.
CACTGACGCGCTATGAAGTGACCAAAAGTTCGTTCAACTGACAGCGATTTGTAGACAGGGGAGTGGTGATGTAAACTTGGGGTGGCACAATACTGTTATGTAATGTCTGTAAACGAGAAAGAGGTTACACACGGCATGGTGAACAAATATCAAAACAGGTGAACTGTCTCGTAGCGCGGAAAGGAACATGAAAATTGATTTTACTTATAAGCCATGAGGAATCAACGGCATCATTAATGATCTTATGCAGGAATACCAAGTCACGGACAGTTCTTTTGTGTGATAATAGCTTCAGCGAAAATCTAGTTAGTAAGCATTCATAGTCATAATACACGCGTCGTCCAATCCATCTATCATAAACATTTTTTACAAATCTTTTTTGCGCACGTTCTATAATCAAAGCCTGTGTTACAGATATTGAATTCCAAATCACAGAAGCAAACTCAAGTCTTGGAAGCACTAAGTAATTAAAAAGATGTACTGAACAATGGGGCTTTTTAAAATGCTTGGTCAAACGCGATATAACCCCAGAACTTTCATTGCAGAGCTGACAACAAAAGAGACATGATTTTTAAAAAACATTGATGCCTGCAAAGCGAGCACACAAGCGTGCAAACCTTATGGGTCTTCTAATGTCCGGCCCCATTTTGATTTCCTCCTTCATGATTCAAGGAGAGTTTAGACAAGGACATCATTTTGTCGCACGTATCACATAGGGCGGCCTGCTGTCCTGCAACCTTCACTTGTGCGTTTCCTTTCGAAAAATGCCATGTCCTCGTAAGATGGTGGTTCTAGATCTGAGTGGACTGAAGTTCCCGCTAAGGGCTATTAAGACGCGTTTATAGTTTTACATAAACACGACCCGCAAAAGTTCAACCACCGAGAATAAAATGCTCGCAACTCAAACATTGACTTTTTTTAAAGAAAAGTGTTGGTCGTGTTTGACTGCTTAGGGCTGCCTCCCCTCTCCCATGCATAAGGTTCGCCAGATATACCAAGTGTATACCGCGATGAATGACGTTCCTTTATATGCTAGGGGCCACTGACAACTTCAATAACGCAAGGCGTGGCCAGCCCCGAGCAACTTACTATATGACTCCGCAGCCATTAGCCGATAAGAACACCCAAGGACAAATCACGAGGCAAGAAGCGCGAGCATGATAAGTCACGTCCTTTCTTTCTTAAGTTGTTAGTGAATGTTGGCAATTTTCACCACGTGTTCTTTTTTTTTTTTTTTTTTGCCTATATAATTTTAAGACTGATTCTAAGTTTAGACCGTTCGGCGCTGTGAATGTCTGACTCACTCGACGAGGCTGGCGAGCGCAACTGCCACCAGAGCTTTCTGTTTTTGCCGCTAGGTGCCGTTGATTTCGCTAGAGTCGCCTAGTGACCCTAGAGTCGCCAATAGAGAACAATTAAGGCGGTAGCGTTGAATTTTCCTACACTCAAAAAAAAATGTCTGCAAGTCTACTTTCACGCACAACACTCGGAGAGCCAATCACCGCAACTTACGGAGGCAGCTCAGCAAATGACGATGTGGAAACATATGTTTAGACCAAAAAATGCAGTCTGATGACATTAAGCAATGCAAAACGTCACGCTTGCATTGCGTCACAGCTCAGACTGCGTTTTTTGGTCTAAAGATATGTTTCCACATCGTCATTCGCTGAGCTGCCTTCGTAAGTTGCGGTGCTTGGCTCTCCGAGTGTTGTGCGTGAAAGTAGACGCACAGACTTTTTTTAGAGTGTACAGCAGATGTCAGTGCGCGGCACAGATTGAACAGCAGCACTGTGCCATCGCGTTCGGCATTTTGAGAGGCTATGAAATGATTTTTCAACTTCGTCTTCATTGGCTTTCCTCCTTTTCCTCCTCAACTCAAAAACGAAATAAGAAATCACGTGGCCGTGAGGTAGTATATCAGTGGAGGCGATGACCCGAAGCTTCCACCGTGCTTCTTAAGCACACCATAGAACTTGTCATTCGCGAGTGATGATAAGTGCCGCCATGGCACTGATTGGCCACGAACGCGAATCCAAATACTCGCCGACGGATTGATTGTTAACGGGCGCATACGTCCGAGTGACGCAGAGCTCGTGTCCAATGCGTGAGCTCGGTTCGGCTAACGTGTTTGGGCACCGCGGATGCATCACACACTGAAAAATCAGAGAGCTCTCAAAGAAAAGGAGATAAGAAATAGTCCGCTATATTTTAACATATTCGTACCGAAAAGCAACCTTTTGACTTCCTACCCTCGTGTACTAGTTTTCTTTTGGGTGCACTAAACATTACGCGATTATAGTGAAATCCCGATCTAAACGTGCTTGCCCCAGATCAATTTCATGGTCTCTTCTTTAAGCACTAGTCTTAGTTGAACGTTAACTGACGCGGCGCTGTGTGGAATCCTGGCAGGTCTTCGGGAGGAGTTGTTGTTCCCCCTTCTCCCCCCCCCCCCCCCACCTCTTCCTTCCCCCCTCCCACCTTCACTTTATTCCACAGTCATATGCGATGACAACACGAGAACCTTTGAATATATGAGATCAAAGAGATCTGGGGGGCACGCCAGCCCATTTCACTGGGCGTCTACAATCTCAACGGCGATAAACAAAACACAGAAAAGACACTTCCAGCGCTCAAGAGATGGTTTCGCAAACAATCTCATGACATAGAATATCCGGAGTGTCACGTCGTCTGATATAACGTTCCTCGGAGGAACGGAGAAAAAGAAAGGGCATGACGTACAGCCCCGGAGGCCAAAGGACCTTTGCTGTGTGACATGGTAACCCAAGAGCGGGGGAAAAACGGAACGGACAAGATGCTTTAGTGCTTTGTGTATACCCTGTTTCAGTTTATGTTGTACCACAGCGAAGGCTAGAAGCGCGAGCTCATAGCGTTGGCAGCCGCCCTTAATGCACATGAGCTTGTGCCGAGGAGCTCGTGCTTGTAGCATTTTCTGCGGTACATCATAAGGTGAAACCGAGTATAGTCCGTCCCGTTTTCCCCCCACTCCTGGGTTACAATGTCAGTATTGAACCAGCTCGCCTGTACACTTGCTTTAGTTTCAATAACTACACCGTGACTTTCCTAATTTCCGATCCCTCCGTAATTATCATTTGGTTTCGGTAGGACTTCGGTTGTTCATTAAAAAATACACAAATCTGCTGCGAAGAAGTGATGGTGCAATATGTGCACGCTATTGTTTCGACCGTGCAAAATAAATTGAGAAACAGAAACGCCTTTTTGCTATTCCTGCTTCCCTCGTGCGAGTGCTGAGGGCCAGCGAGTGATGCCTTTCTTTAAATGTATCCCTCCGCAACTTTTCTCGAAAGAAATGTGATGTCTGTATTTATTTAAGTGTACATTTTATTTAAACTACCGTATCGAGGAATCCGAAGGTTACTTAAATGAGCACGTAGAATGACCTTCACGCTGTGATGTTTGTTTTTTCGTTGGCGGCATCTCATTGATGAGCCCAAATGAGTTTAATAGTTTGGAGAACATAATAGCGCTTCACGACAGGGACGAAGGGTAGGAACAAGACAACACAATGCGCTAACTTCAACTGGTTTAATCGTCAGAAAATCAAAGGTATAAATACTCTGCATCATCGCGCCATTCAACCAATCCCAAGCCACGCCACTGATCGCAAGAACTGTATCTCTTTGTCTGCCAAATCGATCGACGCCACGCTGACACATCGATCCCCGTAGTTTCTTATCAGGTCCGCCTCTATAATTTCCCTTACCGTCTTATCTCTATGTTTTCTAATGACAGTGCACAAATTAAATTCAGGTTTGCATCCACAGTCATGGCAGTGCATGGACAAATGACCGTCACGCTGTCCGCTCACTTTTAGGTTGTGCTCGCGCAATCTGTCATTCAGACATCTTCCCGTCTGTCCAACGTACTTTTTACCGCACGTCAGCGGGATCTCATAAACGACGCCTTCTGCGCAATCTACAAACGGCGTCGTTTATGAGATCCCGCTGACGTGCGGTAAAAAGTACGTTGGACAGACGGGAAGATGTCTGAATGACAGATTGCGCGAGCACAACCTAAAAGTGAGCGGACAGCGTGACGGTCATTTGTCCATGCACTGCCATGACTGTGGATGCAAACCTGAATTTAATTTGTGCACTGTCATTAGAAAACATAGAGATAAGACGGTAAGGGAAATTATAGAGGCGGACCTGATAAGAAACTACGGGGATCGATGTGTCAGCGTGGCGTCGATCGATTTGGCAGACAAAGAGATACAGTTCTTGCGATCAGTGGCGTGGCTTGGGATTGGTTGAATGGCGCGATGATGCAGAGTATTTATACCTTTGATTTTCTGACGATTAAACCAGTTGAAGTTAGCGCATTGTGTTGTCTTGTTCCTACCCTTCGTCCCTGTCGTGAAGCGCTATTATGTTCTCCAAGTTTCAGTACCAACTCGCCCAAGAATCCGCATTACTCGAGTTTAATAGTTTTCTGCTTATCACCATAAGCTTCCATTTGCACGTCGGTTACGCGTACCTTGGCGAATCACTATACGGCTTGACCTGGAGATAAAGTAGACTAGAGATCGCTTTAGAAATGGGAGTGAGATAGCTGAAATTTAAAACTTGTGAACTCGCGCCATCGATCGTCGCCCCATAACCGAGGGCTGCTTGGGCAGCAAAGCACGCGCGTCGAGATTCGCCCGAGGATCGGACCGGGAGGCCCTCCTCGACCGCGAAACAAGGGATGGTTTTTCCTTTTGTCTTCCAGCCCTGCATATCTCGATCGTAACTCGTCGAGACTCAGACCAGCCCAATTTGCGCAAGAGAGTTCACGGCTACGCCTAGACAGGTGTCGATAACGAAGCGTGTCAGGAAGATGGACTATAAAAGCTGGAGCCGTGGACCCATCAAGCACTCAGCACCGGCTGAACAGCACTACTATGAGGACCGCCGTGAGTACTGTCCACTCTGATTTGTTAGATAGTGTACAGGCCGCAGGTCCCGGTCTCTACGGATGCAAGAACGTCTAGGGAATTCAGCGATGTGACATTTCCCAACTAAACATAAGACGGATAGATTTATTTATTTATATATTTATTTATTTATTTCAATACCCTCAGGGCCAACGGCATTACAAAAAGAAGTGGGTTGTAGTTAACAACAAAAAAAAAACACAATGAATAACTTACAGGCAAAGCACATTTTAGTTATGAAGAACAGAAATTAGTAACAGCAGTTTTAAACAAATCATCTGCCTGGATTATGGAGATGGAGGTGGGAAGGCGGTTCCAATCCAAAGAAGTTTTGGAAATTAAAGATGGTTGAAATGTGTTCGTGCTGCATAGTGGTACACCTATTTTATGAGGATGATCAGGGCTGGATAAAACAGAAAGGTGGTCTGAGGAGATGTTGACTGAGGAATGGGTTAGTGTGAAATATTTTATGGAAGAGACACAGACGGGATACTTTTCGGCGTGAGGCAAGACTAGGCAGAGATAAGTTAGTTTGCATAGAGGTGACACTTGCAGTACGTTGATAATTACTGAGAATAAAACGAGTGGAACGATTTTGAACAGCTTCTAGGGCGCTAACCAAGTTTAAAAGGCTCGGGCCCCTGACATTCAAGCTTTCACTGTACAAGTGTTTTATAAAGAGTTAATTTTAAAGAAGATGCAGCTAAAGAAAATTTACGTTTTAAATAGTCAAGCACGCGATTGATATTACTAATAACGTATCCAGTATGTATTTTCCAGGAAAGGTCAGATGTTATGTGTACGCCCAGGAACTTGTAAGACGACCCACAAAGTAAAGGAACATTGTTAAGACAGTAGCAGAGCGAAACTGAAATATTACGAGAGAGTCTCATTACTTTTTAATTTACTTGTGTTAAGCTCCATATGCCATGTATCACACCAATACGTTGGGCAAAACGCAGTTTATTTTTGTAATAAAAAAAAACACTACAAGTTTTTTTTTTTTTTTGACAAGTTGAATTTTTGAATTTGGTGATGATTACATTTTTTCCAGTGTGGAGTTCTCTCCGAAAAGCACTTCAGGGAGTCATGTCTTGTGCAGGTCTTCGTCACGCTCTGCACGCTTGTCGCCGCCGCGAGTGCCGGCTACCTCGGTGGATACGGCGGCCTTGGCTACGGCGGTCTGGGCTACGGCGGTCTGGGCTACGGCGGCCTTGGCTACGGCGGTCTGGGCTACGGCGGCCTTGGATACGGCGGTCTCGGATACGGCGTAGGACTCGGCTACCGCCTCGGCTTAGGCTACGGAGGCTATGGGGGCTATGGTCTCGGCGGCTTCGGAGGCTACGGTCTTGGCCTAGGCTACGGAGGCTACGGAGGCTATGGCTACGGCAAATATTATTAGTCAGCGACAGGTCAAAGCCAAAGTCATCGTGCATTGCAACATCAGCCACATCATACGTCAAGAAGGGAAGGAGAGGATGGAATAAAACCGTTTTTTGTTCCAATGAATGACCTGGCGACCATCCTTGGAAGCTACATAATCGCATTCGCAGGCCCTTTTTCGTCTGACGACTATCATTCCAGTGAATTGTGCATAGAACTTCCGCACGCAGTGGCGTACCAACTTGTTTTTGAGTGGGGGGGCAAGACAACCCCCGCTCCCCCTCCCCTCCCCTCCCCCCCCCCCCCCCCCCCCTCCGGTCGCAAATTTCTACTATTTTACTAGAGATGGGCCGAACTTTTGCCGAATCGAAAGTTCGGCGCCGATTCGGCTGAGCCGAACTTTTGCCAAACTTTTCTATAGATTTGGCAAATATTCGACAAAGATTTGGTAAAAGGTTTACGTTTTTCTGTTTGTTTTTTCTTCTTAACTTAAAAGCAACTAGTAGTGCCTATTGACACAGTTATTACTAAATAAGGTGATATTCTGCAAGATAATTGTATCGGTGTCGCTTTTGTGTGTTTACTTTTGCAATTTTAGTGTCTGCTTCCAGAAAGTGGCGTGACAACGAGGTTGGGTAGCAGCCGCCGCAGTCATGAATCATGCTACGAGAGTTTTGATTTTAAGACTTCATCAGCGCAGGCCTGGATGTGTGTTTACATTTTTAAAATAAAAGCAATCACTACGTTCTTACTTTCTCTGGAAGTCGCCGTTTCGTGCGCGAATACGATTGCAACGGTTGCTGAGCCTTCACCTGAAGAGATAGCAATATTGTAAATATGCATGTTTTTCGATCTGAGCCACTTGACGTCAGCTTGGCAAGAAAGTGCGCGTTCCATATTCGCAACGTGCCGTTTTTAGCCTTTCAAATTCCGGTTTCTGGTGTTAGGACACACACGGACGTTCAAGAAGATGGGGAGAGTTAGGAATATCGGATATCCAACGTCGAGCATGAAAGTTCTGTGTTTAGTTTTATGCAGATACATGAAAATCGCGAAATAATGCGAACTAAAACGCAATATTATTCTGTTTTGGCACAAACTACTTGTAAGCCGAAAATAGGATTTTTATAATAAAAATAATAATTTTATTTGCACATACTGGGAGGGGCCCATGTGGTGGTGTGCGGGGCTAGGCAGATAGCTGAAAACCCTTACTCAGAGCGCCTGCCAGCCCGCCACCACATGTGAAAAAACAAACAGACAAATAAATGTACAGAATATACGCACTACAGAAAGTGCGTAAAAAGAAAAAAGAAGGGGGAAAACATGTATCCCATTATGACGAGGATGCCAGCTGCATCCCATACATTCTGGCTGGGGCTGGGCGTCGATTAAAACGTTTAACCCGATTAATCGCGACCTTTCAATGGATTAATTAATCAACTAATCGGCCTCGTTCATTCTCATACAAAGTATAAAAAAAAAAATTGGTTTTTGAGTTTGTTGAATTTGTGACTAACGGCGGAATATACCATCTGGATTTCGAATCGGCCTCCATGTGTAATTCAGAACAGTTCAAAGACACTCACGCTCACAGGTCATTACTTTATCTGCACGAGGAAAAGAGGTTCGTTGATATTCTCCGGCAAGAGCGACCTTCCTTGATTGTTCAGAATTGCCTCCGCTGCGCTAAACAGACACTCAAACGGCGTTGAACTAGACGGGACACGTGTAAGCTAATCCAATTGTCTGAGGTTACTAATCTCGCCCCTACAGCTTACTTTAGGCTAAAATTTAGCCTAAAGTTGGCTCTTCATACAGATTTACTCGTCCTCTCTGCGTGGTGATAGCGCTGACTTTCAACCGTTTTAGTTTCGTCAAAATTTTACCGATTAACCGGTTACAAATTAATCACGATTAAATCATTAGTAGATTAATCGATAGGTTACTGGATCGACTTCCCAGCCCTAATTCTGGCAAGCTTCGTGACTCTCCCGTTTGACGGCAGTGGGCTGCGGGCACTGAGCGTAATTGTCCAGTTGTCAGTCAATGCTTCAACTACCTCGTTTCATGAATGGAAAGATCAAATGAAAATCACGTTATCCAGAATGCACCGCCTGTCACTTTCGCAGTGAGCCGCGTAAATTACTCGTCGACTTGTGTTCTTGAGGCAGAAAATATTGAAGACAACCACACTCGCAAAAGCTCACGAACGCCCAGTTACCGTGCCGCCTACTCCAGACCTCGCCGTAACCGCTGGTTGTACTAAAGCGATGGTAACCGCGCAACTGCGCGGCGTCCATTTGCGATCCATGGCCCCGTCGCGTTCGTGCGCGTGCGCAGACATTTGCCGAATTTTTATCGAATCTTTGTCGAACTTACCTTCTAAATTTCGGCATGTGCGGAAATTTGCCGCATCTGAAGTTCGGCAGATTCGGTCCATCACCAACTTTTACGGCGCAGGTGATAGGCCCTCTAGCACCGACGCTCACGCCGGATTGGCCGTTCGGCAACGTGCCGAAACTTAAATATCGAATTCGGACGGCGCGTATATCACTCAACGAGCGTTAACCCCCTCCCCCCTTATACCCCCGTACACGCCGCTTTGCAGCCGGCAACCCAAGCCCCAGTATCCCCCATCCACATCCGTAAAGAGAGTCCCATACAATTTAGTTCAGCGCGTCCACAACATTCGTTTTTCTTTCAGCGCTAATTGTAAAAAAAAAAAAAAAAAAAAAAATGTAAATATCGCCAAATGCCTCCACAATACAAAATGTTCGACGAAAACAAAAAAAAAAAAAAAAAAAAAAAATAGAAGTCCAAAGCGTAGATAGAACCGTGGTCTGCTACGTATGAGGTAGACATCTTACAACTAAGTTACGCTACCGCTTCGGAAACTCGCATTGTAACCACTGCATATGTTGACGGCGGCAGCGCCTATCTCCACAAACCTGCCAATCCGGCGTGAGCGCCGTTGCTAGGGTTTGTATCGCCTGCCAGTGTTTCGCCTGCGAATCCTCGGGTTTCTATCGCCTGCCAGTCCTCGGGTGCCGCCGGCCAGTGTTTGCCCTGCCCAGTGGCGGCTGTTTCAGGGGGGGCAAAACACATGCCTTGCCCCCCCGCTCTGAAAACTGGGGGGCAAGTGCCCCCCTTGCCCCCCCCCGGTTGGTACGCCCATGTCCGCACGTTAACTCAAAACACTCTACTCACAAATATACACGTTGAGCAATACCTAGTTTGTGAAGGTACGTTCAACACTACCTAGTTAGTGAATGCACGTTCAACGCTACCTATAGTTAGTGAAGGTACACAACGCGACACTGTCAGGGGAAAAAAAAAAGATCGCGCGTTTATAATTTAGTTTGAATGTCAAACTTAATATACTCACTGACCACTTAAGAAACGTAGGACGTGGTCAATATGTTAAAGCTAGGTGCTTCACGATTGGTTCGCTGGCGTTCCTATCGGTTAATGCCACTTCCTTATTGGCTGAGAAGCGATAATAGCATCCCTTGCACTACCCTGCGGTTCTCAACTTCTTAGTGGCTCTAGTGCGGTGGAAGGGACTCATTTGGGGCACTAACCTAAGCGGTAAACGTCGGAGTACACCAGTGTCCTTTAGAAGTAAAATGCGAGAAAAAAAAAAACGCCGATCTCGTGCTCGCACCAACATGGTCGCACAGGATAATTACCCCCACCATGCGCCATTAATGGCTTCTCCCGTTAGCCCTAACCTGCGTCAAACCAGGCGCTCGTTTTAGTTGGAACGGCCAGTCCAACCATACACAACCAGCGGCAAAAAAAAATATTTATTGGTAATTATTTTACGGTAGAACATAAATCCTCGCACCAGCTAGGTTTATTTTGTGTTTAAACTTACGAAATAAGTGATAGCCGATTGAAAGCTCGCACTTCAAAAGAAAACTATACGGGTAGAAATTGAGGGAGAGGAGGTGATAAGTGAGCGCAGGGACGTCGGAACACCCATCTCTGGTTGAAAAGATTAGTGGGTAAACGTAAAGCTATCGCTGCCTTTGTTTCTATCCACCGAATCGGACGCATCGTTCTTATCTCCTCCTCTCCACCAGTTTCTACCCGTAGAGACTTTTGCAAAATGAGCTCTCTGGCAGCCGCCATTTTGAGACTCTTGCGACCCCTGCCAGCCAGAAATGTCTGCCACCCACCTGAGCTGGGGAAACCCGGTTAGCACGACTCTCCACCTGCACTGGGCATTCGGAGTTCGCCGGCTTTTCTTTGAAGTTTTTACTTTATTTGCTTGTTCAGGGTGCTTCCGCTTTTTGTGTGATCTTCTACTGTGAGAACCAGGATATGCCAAGGCCTGCTCGGCCTTTGCAGGGAATGAACGAAGAGGGCTAACGTCAAGTGGCCCGTGACGCGGGCCATTCGACGTTTTCCGAGGATTATTTTCGTTGAGATCATCTCCGAAAAGCCTTCCCGGCTATGTTCCTGGTCTACGCGAAAAATAGCTGATAGGGCCCGGGGTACGGGGACGGAATACACACATTCGTTCATTTGCTTTGGTACTTTGCGAAAAAGCAGCGCTCTTCAAAACGTGCCCCAAGAGAAGCCCGATGATGTCCGATCGTCGGGAAGTGACTATCGACGACACTCTATATTGAATGTGCTTTGTTATTTGAGACCTTTCTCAAATCCTGTTCGGATAACGCGGCACTGTGTGGTACGTACAATATATGTTCTTCGATTGATGAGACTCGTTGAATTTCATGTTGTGAGTGGGGAATACCCATGCACTTCGGCTATCCTGTTCTGTGGTCAAATGTTTTTGGCAGTTAAAAACTTTGTAGATTGACACGGCTGAGTGTATGGTGCCGTAAAAACAATATGAACATAAAATGAAACAAACATTCCAGTTGCATTTGTTCTGTCGCGTGAGGGCTCACAAAAATAGCTTTAATTTGTTAGCTTTTCTTCCTAAAAATAATGCAATGCTTTCTTAAAAACATCGATAAATTCGCTTCATCATAGAACACAAAATAAAAAAGAAAACGAGGCAATTTGGCCACCAGCAGCGTCCGGAATTGTACCTACGCAGGCTGCCACAGCCCACTGACGAAAAAACCCACAGCCCAGTGCAGTCGGGTAACGCTGACGTACCCTCTCAAAACCAGGGACGCGCGCTGTAAATCGCTTTGTTCAAGACTGCCACTAAAAATGTATATAGGATGATGGGTAAAGTGTGTGAATGGAGGCGTAACAAATTTTAGAATGAGGGTTGTGTGCAATTTTTATTATAATTTACAGGGGGGGGGGGGGGGGGGGGGCACAAGCGGAGTTTCCGCTGTAACGAGCCGGAAAACCAGGCGCCTGCATGTAGATAGCTCAAACTATTCTCCAAATGTGCACTTTGCGGGTCAGTTTTATGCCACGTGAAGTTTCAAGGCGTATTCTCTTTCTGAAAAAAAAATCGAGAGCAACAAACCTGCTAAAGTCAAGGTTAAGTGCGTTCGCAGACGATCGAGTTGGCGACGCAGTTTACTCGTGGCGCCATCACCTGATAGGCGCAGCGAGCAGAGAACAGAGTACGCAGTCAGAATGAACCACCAGAGTTATCGGAGTTGCCGCCGTAGTTTTCGGAGTTCCCAAGTTGCGCAAATAACGTCGCCTCACTGGTGTCGTTGTGTGGGCAGAAATAATTATCGAGACTAAACTAAACCATTCGAGCCTTTTCGAGGGAAGGCATCTGAACAACGAAGACAGAGTCCACAGAGAAGATCCCTGGAATTAAATTGACCTGAGCGAAACATTGTCCCCATTTGCTTGTTTGGTTGTTGTTGTTGTTTTATTCATTTTGACATTGTTGAGAGAATGTTGGGCATTCCCTCGGCATTGTGGGTTGTTAGCTATTTCATATCGCGTACCAGTGAAGCGTTGACTGCAGGAGGAAGTCTGCTAGAACTGTTTTTAAAACACCGCACGACCCAGGGGCTGATTTCTCTGGTATCCGCGAGATACCGCGGAGCCGTGCGGAACGCGGCGGGCGACAACAAACGGGAACTGCGCAGACTTCTTACACCCAGCGAATTCGATCGGGGACACGAGAGTTTTCCGTATATGTGACCGAGGCTTTATCGGCGTTGCCGCCTGATTTGTCGGGGTTCCGAAGCTGTGCGAATGGTGCCGTCTTGCTGATGTCTCGTTCTGTCGGCAGAAACACTCATCGAGACTAAACATTATTCGGCCCTCTTCGACAAGAGGCATCTGATCACTTTACAAGATACAATAAAATTTGAGTAGGCGTAACTCTATAGTCACCGACAAGTTGAGAACGGCAGGAGGAAGCTTCGGTTGTTCTGCGTCCAGCCTCCAGTGCGAGTTTAGTTTCAACAACGCGTCGGCGAGCGCGCGAGCTCAGCCAGAGCACGGCGGAAGGCACGGAGCGAGTGCTGGAGGCTAGGATTTCGAAAGACACGTCCTGCCTCTCTCATCCTTTCAGTTCTTATAACGTTGTTACATTTTAGGTTAACTTGTAACTTTGCATTGTTAGTTCCCCGCATAATAAAAGAAAAAAATATTTTTTTAATTGAAATAAATCAGATTTTTTATATAAATAAAATTAATTTGGTTTAAATCACTAAACTGGAAAATTGCGATTCTTTACCACAATAACTATTTCTCAACGTGGCAGACTGATTGATCAATTCGTCCGATCATTGCGAAAAATGCGGAAGAAATAATTACTGTAAATGTAGAGTACAGCCTAATTAAACTCGTTTTATTGATGTAAATAACGGCCACGCTAGAAAAGACGCAACTTGATAATATTTTAGTTAGATAAAAAAAAGTTTTATTTGATTTTCCTTTCGCGTTTTGATTTGATTGCAAGGGCATTCCTCCTCTCGCTTTTTTTCTCTCGTTTTTTTTTTGTGTATGTGTTTTGACTTTGTTGCAGTATAGATGTTATGCAGGTCAGTGTAGTAAAACTGGCTCAATTTATATTGCGATTTAAATCATATTGATTGTTATGCTTCACCCTGGTTTTCCGATGTTCCCATGCGTGGAGGTGTTGTTTACGGACAACTTTCATTGATCCTGAAAACAGTGCGCGATAACGCTTCGGCGTTGCCGTCCTTATCCTGCCAGTGACTATAAAGTTACTGTATACTATTCAAAGTCCGCCGAGTAAAACAAATATCGCAGCCTCACGAAAACGGACCAAGGGCACACAATGGAGGGCAACGTACTCCGCCCAGACGCTTTCAAGACTCCCTTTGAGTTCAGGCTGTGAACTTTCGCTATACGTTTTGATTAGGGACACGCCGCGCACCGAAGTCTCTGGACGGAGGAGATCGGCTTTCAGAGTCCACTTCGTGACTCTCCTCGCTTCGCTTTTAAGTGGAGGACCTTGATACCGGAGTCCGCTTTGCAGGAAATCGGACACGAGATCGCTCGGCGTCCCTCTCTGAACGGCGAAACTGAAAGCGAATTCGGATCTTGGTCTCGACCGTCGACCGGATGGTAACAGATTAGGGCTAAAAGCCCGAACTTATACCTTTTGTATCTTCCTATAATCGCTGACATTTGGGACGCAAAGGTATCTCCGAATTTCGTGTCAAGGGCTCAACTAGATGTACGGTGAGAAGCGTCGAGAGGTTGATCTCTTGTTCGAGAAGGAGAAAAAAGGGGGGCGATGCGCTCTGAATTGTCTACTGTGTTCATTCGTGGCACGCTCACGTAACAAAAGGTGGCAGCAGGAAAGAGCGAGACGTGTGTGTTCTGAACGCGAAGGAAACGATAGCGTCCTAAGCAAAGAAAGGTGAGCCCTAAAGCTGCCTTCAGGAAGAGCTCAGGCGGTAGCGAATGAAGAATCTTTTATTTGGGCGCATTTGCCGCTGTTCGAACTCTCGTGCAGTCCAAATCTGACAAATTATGTCCAATCTGTCCTTGAATCCCGCTTTCAACTTTCTGAACCTGTACACGAAGAACCGTAAACAGTCACTCAAATTATGTATATAAAAAAGTCGTTTTCTGTGCTGCCAAAGGCACGTGAGCGAGGGGATTGTTCTGCAGAATACTTTCTGTGCAGTACTGGTCGCGTAAGAAAAGCGATTTGAAAACTCACGCTCTCGCTCCCGTGCTTTTGCCAGCGTTAAAACTTAACACCAACTTGCAACAGCCTTCCGTACCCGCGCGCTCGTGTAGTTTGAGCGTTATTTAAGAGACTATACACCTCCTGTAGGGCGTTCTATCCATCCCTTCCATTAAAACCAAGCAAATGACTATTTCTGACCTAGGTTTTTGGAGACGTTGGTAACATGCTAAAAGTACCACTTAACACCCGTGTATTTCGGTGAACCAGAAACAGTCGACCGTTTTTGTTTCCATGCTGGCATTTCGATATAGTGACGGTAGCCCAACATTGCCAAAAAGAAACAATTATTCCAACACACACAAAAAGAGTTTTCAGTGTTTTATTTTGCTCGTGAAACAGACGACTGGGTCTTAATGGCCATCTTGGCCGTTTTCAGAGCAGGCTCCCTCCCTGAAGCGTGATCACAGTGCGCTTTCTTCGTCGGTGAAAGCTCTCTTCGAGTGCGCATTTTCCGCGTGTCGTTGCTTATCCGTGGTATCCGTAGCCCTTGCCGAAGCCACCGAAGCCTCCGTAACCGCCCCTGAAGCCGCCGTATCCTCCGTAGCCGCCGCCGAAGCCTCCGTAGCCGCCACCGTAGCCGAATCCGCGGCCGAAGCCTCCTCCGTATCCACCGAAGCCACCGAAGCCGCCGGCGCTAGCCAGGGCCAGGACCAGGGCGAGGGCGAGGAGAGCGAGCTGGGAGAAATCGCACGACATGTATGGCATTGCTGATGGAACATACACAGGGACCGAAACACCGTTTTCTTACGTTAGGTATAAATCATCGAAACATTCGTGCCTCGAATGCCGCGTGCAAATCTACTCTTTGAACTGGTTACCACGCTTCATACGATGCGCAGAGATCTCGATGACTTTCGATCAACGTCGTTAGATTAGTTCAGTTACGGAACTGCTAAAAGACGCTGCTTGCACGAGCAGTACCCCAGCCTCCTCACTCACCACGACTCACGTCCCGTCGCTCGACGCGCCGAACGGCTGCTATGTATTAAATTGAACATGTACATATCGAAGCGCAGAGTATAGATGGAGTTCCACCATACTCTATGAAACAGACAGTTAAAAACGAGGATCTAGATGACGGTTCAACCGCGGCTGCTGTGATACGCACATTAGGCGCGATTGCGAACGCAAACTTTGCACCCTATCCTTGGCATATACAGTGCTGGCCATGTCTGGTGTGGAAATGGTAGACCGGTCTTTCTTTTCATTGAGGTTTATTCATATCGCTGTATAAAAAGCGAATGCGGTCCCGAAGGATAGAGGCTGTTTCCGATAGCATCGGCGAAAGCTATGGAAGGTTTAGGGGTTGAATTTTTTTAACATACAGTACGTCTTCGGTGAAAGTAACTTGATGGAAAACGTACGACACAAATCTGAGACAGGGAACCGAGACGCGAAAGCATTACGACCCAAAAGAATAGAAACTGCATAGTCATCGCCGCATCAGAGCTCCCTCGCGGGTGGCGCCTCACTCCCATTGGCTGACGTAAGCGATCATGTGACCGTTACGAAAACGAATGGCGTTCTCGCCGGAAGTGACCATATGAGTCTCGGTATGCCTAAACGATCTGTATCCAGATTCACCGGCCCAAAATCGTATTCTTCGTATGACGAGTTTGTCAGGTATGACCATCTAGAGTACTGTTTTATTTAAACTTTCGCTTTTAATTAAGGTTTACTCAGGCACAATGGCGGGCGTAGTTCTGTAGATTCGCGTATTTTTGGAAATGAACCTATGCCGGCACGCTTATTTCACTATTATGGTGTCTGTCAGAAACATATGATGCACGTAACTCAAGCGCTAAACTCGGTAGCTCCTTGCTATACATTCGCTGCATATCTACGTATTGCACTAGCTGTACGCACAACGTATGTTTATACAGACGCTTGAAACAACTCAAGATCATAGGAATATAATTCCTCTAACCGACCCTGACATTCTCCAAGAGGCACAAAGCGGGACACTGTTAGCGTGAACAAGAGATCGCCGGTTTTCTTTCCGTTAATCTCTTAGAATCGAAGGGCCGTCACAGAAGCTATAGGGTGGTGAAAATTTTTAATTTAGAGAACCAACTTAAGGTGTAAAGATTGATGCCCCCCAATACAACTTCGAATTAAAATCTGAAAAAGCGCCAATGTCGTGACTGCGCTAACCGTGTCACGCAGTGTACGTGTCAGATGATGGCTTCCCTACACTACAGCGCTGCACTGCTGCAGAGGTAACAAAATTTCTAAGAAAATATGATTATTTTTTTTTTACTTGATAAATAGAACGAATGCGAACCATCTGTAGCTTAGAGCTCAAAGTCACCGTGTAATTCAGTGATCTCCCTAAACTCAGCGCTCAAAGAACTAAAAAAAAGATTCTCAACAGAATCTGCTTTACGGGTTTTAGTTTACCTAGTTGGCCCATAGTTGTTGATGAGGACAGCTGAACCCTAACTAAACACGAAGGGAAGAAATGGACAAGAACACCCCTTAGAGAATATTATGCTTCTGTGTGGCACCACAAAACATCATAAGGTTTGCCGAATGCATGCATTAGTCTAACTTGTTTCGTCACGCAGATACATAACAGGGTTCAGTTTTGCGCTCAGGGCACGGTCCTCGCACCGGGACTCTGAGTTCAGCTCGGGGCTCGATTGTTCTTATATATCTGAACGCAACATCCTTTGCACAACTCACCACGGCCTTCATGTTGCTTGGCTGGGTCTGGATTACAAACTGTGGTTCTATCGCTACGGCGGTGTCCCTTTTATACACCCCACCAGGGGCGTGTTCCACGCGGGGTTCTCGGCCCTGGAGGTCCCTCCCCTCCCTCAGTCGCAACTGGAGCACCGACTGGGAAAGTTCAAGGCTCGCCTGCTCGACGAAAACGAGCGGCCGGCACCCACCAAGGTCGGACTAATCCCCGCAGAAGAGGCGGCCCCCATTGGTCACACTGGGGTGCGCTCTCCCAACGGAAAGCACGTGAGCCGCGCTGCCTGCGTGGCCTGCTCCCACGAGCGGGACACTGGATAGGGCACTACCAGACGTCCACAGGGAGTGTCGCTCGCGGGTCTTATGCCCCCGCGGTGCCAGCCAATAAAGAATGTAAACTTGTTTGAGGAACGTGTTCACAAAGTGAGCTAGCGTTGAGATCACAAAGGGAGTTAGCGTCGAGGTCTACCCACATAGTGGGTAGACCTCAACGCTAGCTGCCTTGAGGCCTACCCACTATCCTTTCAATCGGAGCCAATCAGAGCTCGGTGTTCTGACGTCAACGCAACCCAAGAAGCATAAGAACTTCCGCTACTCATCGGGTCACTGAGAGCGCAGGGCGTGGTGAATCTTTAGGATCTTATTTTCGCTCTGCAGCCGAATAAGATTGCGGCACAAACCGGTAAGAACTTCGAAAAACAAATGACGAAGTATGCGATGCCTGAAACGCCCTGCGATTCTTAGGCTGCTAATGACTATAATCACTAACGGCTTAAGAAACGCAGTGACTTAATATGTTAATGTTTTTTTTTTTTTTTTTTGCTTTGTGAATTTTCTTGTTGCCGTATTATTATTCGATAATCTCCATCGGGAGATTTTTACAACAATCCCGTCGACAAGTGAGCAACAACGCGAAGCACGGAACAGTTGCAGCGTTACAGTGCAACAAAATTTATCAGAGTATCTCAAAAGTAGGGCTGTTCATACGAGTACCTGGCGCGGTGTGTTTCTGAAGGAACTTAATTACTTATCATGCGCATTTTACGAGTCTTCCCGTAAATATATACCGTTATGAAGCATGGAACGTGTCTATACAATTTGCGAAACACCGGTGAGACTGCAGCGCTTCCCATCTGGTCATTGGAAACGCAGGGGTATTGTTATACTTACCCTCCAGCCAGTCATGCTCTTCATTTGGCTTTTTTTTTCTTTTAACGTTAGGGCACTTCGGTACGTCGGAAAATCAACAAACTCGTGATAGCAGCTAGGGCACGGTGCTTTGGGAACCCTGACGTGACAGTTTGAATCATGCGCCTCGGTTGACACTGAGGACTGAAGCGAACCGGGGAACTTCAGACGATATCCGTTGAATGGAGCTCAAATTG
Organism: Ixodes scapularis; assembly: GCF_016920785.2. Classification (NCBI taxonomy): domain Eukaryota; kingdom Metazoa; phylum Arthropoda; class Arachnida; order Ixodida; family Ixodidae; genus Ixodes; species Ixodes scapularis. The sequence continues at coordinate 22,729,940 of NW_024609868.1, forward strand.
AACGAGTCCGACTCGATTCGAGACATCGCGTACCAAACGCTCGACTCTCATACACGTGGAGAGCAAAGTGGAGAGTAAAAGATTAAAAGGATATAAAATGTGATTTAAGTCAAGCCTGTTCTACTATGACGATTTACAACAAACCCTTCCCGCAAACATAGTCCCAAGAATAATTTTTATTTACTGAATTGTCTATCGTTTGGTTCTTTCTGTGTGCCCTAGTTTCGTATTGAAATCAAAGAAGATTTAAGCAGAAAATATTAAGAGCAGGTAGAACACAAATAACTCTTCCAAACGAGTTAAAGCGTTCAGCTTTTTTTTCTATCTTTCCGAAGTTATATATTTCTTTTTCTCGGTTACATGATGTCTTATTGCAATTCAATCAGAATGCAATAGAAAAAAAATACAGTTTTTTTTTACTAATTAAAATCTAAGCTGTTTGTGTTCTAGTGTGACGGGCTTACATCAATAAAAATTGTTAATTAAACTTTACTTAAATATTTTAAATTAAAATAGTGCTTTCTTCCGCATATTTTTCAATGATCGAGCATATTGATGAATCAATCCGCGGTGTTTAGAAATATATATATTGAAAAACAATGACTTCTATACAAATAAGTTTCATTTATATAATCTTTTCTTCAAAACTCTATTTTTTTTTAACGGTTTACAACATGTTTTAGATACTTATTTATTTAGTTTTGTTTCTTTCGGTGGATGCAAATCACCTCCCGGCGCGCAAACAAAACCGGGTCGTCGTCGGCGGGCGGCCGCAGGATCCCTCCTCCCGCCCCAGGGCGACTGCGCGACCGTTCACCGCGCATACCGTCTCCGAGATCGGAAATCAGCGGACGCGATTTGCATACGACGCGCGATTGCGAAACAGCTCTCCTAATCCGAACCGGCTTACCCCCGTCAACGGCCGAAGTCGTGTTCGTGGACGCATTGACCCACCGCGCCCATTACCCTGGCCGTTGCAAAAATCTCGAAAATCTGCGAGGTGGAGAGCCGACAAAGAGATATCGTTTACCGCGCGCCCCGAACTTGCGGAGGTAGGTCTTAATTGCGAAATTTTGCAGCGGGGTTTATTCCGAACAAACTCGTATTCTGTTGTTTCGAGAGGGTAGACTGTTCTTGTTTTACGTTCTCCCGTCTCGGAGGCTTTTAACGTATTATTGTCCGAAACGGTCTTTCTTTTCATTACTGCGGTAAGTGTATACGTTGGGCGGGTGCGTGGCGTGGTTACTTCACAGAGATGACCCAAGCAAAAAACCTGGACCATTGGTTCATCCTGGACCACTAGATCAACCGATTGTTCATCGTCGACCAATAGTTGGCCCACGGACTGGTCCTTCCTGGAATGCTAGTTGAACCGACGCTCTATCCCAGGCCACTAAGTTCAACCGCCGGTCCCTACTATACTTCGTTTCAGCTTCGGTCCAGACGCAGCGGATGCTACAAGCGCGAGCATGTGGCCCAGAACAGTGCTTGCACTGCACGAGCGCGCGTGCTTGGCAGGGATGCTGAAAGCCCGGAGCTCGCGCTTGTGGCTTTGGCTGCGTCTGGACCGAAGCTGAAACGAAGTATAGACCACCGCCGGTTCATCCTAAACCTTTATACTCCGTTCCCCCTTAGCTGAAGTTAGAAGCTCCGCCTTCAGCGCGAGCTCGCGGGCTTCCGCAGTGCTTTGGTTGCGCGTGCCTGCACGTTCACACTTGTGTTAGCAAGGGCAGAAAGCTCGCGCTGAAGGCAGATCATCTAATCTGAGCTTAGAGAAGCCGTGCAACGATTTTAACGTTGAAAGAATGGGCATCTTCTACTTTTTGACATTGTTCAGCTTGTCACAAATGACAGAAAACACACCTCCTTTCATCGAAATGTTGCGATTCCGCCGCGTAATAGCGAGACAAGAATTAAAATATTCCACGACCTGCAGCCGCGAGCGGCGGCCATGAGAAACACGCGGCATGACGTCTATGGGGGTCTTGTAGAAAGATAGCAAGCTGTGCGAATACCTGCTCGATAAAATGTAACTTTTCTATAAATCTTGTCGTTCCAAAATAAATATAAATACGTCAAAAACCTGGTATCATCGACAAAACGTTTAATATACGGAGTTTTGGTGGCGCAATCTATATAGGTCCACAAAACCGTCAGCTCTATCTGCTACCACGAACAGCCACCAGAAGCCGAAGGGGGACGGGGGCAGAACCGGACGGGTACGGCCGGACCCGGACGAGACTCTCCTCGTTTCACCATATCGTTAGCGCTGCGCCCGCCAGCACGTGGTCACGCGGATGCGAGCGGATGAGTTCTCGCTGCTCACCGATGGCTCTAGAGAGAGAACTTTGCCGGAACCCCGCGCCTACCCCATCGACGTCACTGCGCACGTGACCCGGAAGACGATGCACGAGTTGAGAGGTGGCAAAACCTGGATCTTTTTCATTTTGTTTTTTTAAATAAAAACTAGGGTACCTGGGCAAAATCTCTTTTCTGTAGTTCCCTTTAGGAATGTCAGGCATCAACTTCCACAATTATTTAAGCAAAGCCCTGAAATTGTGGCACAGCTCCTTTAAGGGACTGCTGGGCCTTCCTCCGCTCGTCTATGTTGGGTCACTGGTAGGATCGCCGGTCAATTGTTGGGTCACTAGTTGGTCCGCTAGTTCATTTCTGTATCTGCTTTACGGCCTTCGCTGCATTTGACTGCCCCAGCAGTAACAATTTCCACAGCGAGAAATACTCCGACGTCGGGGAATCAATAGAAACAACTTGTCGTATTGCATGTCATTATTTAATACAATTCAATTGATTTTATTTTTCCAGAAAACATCATGGAAATAACTATGGGCTAAAAGCTGCATTAACAGCTTGCCCAGGCCCATTAACGTCTCCATGTTGCAGTCTCAGTTTTACAACATTAACGGTTTTTGTTTTTTCATAATACAAAAGATATATCTATAAATACTATATGAATATAAGAGGGATAACTTGTTTACCATATAACAACGACATATTTACACAAAATTTATAAATCTCGGATGCTTATAACAAAACAATAAGATTAGGGAAAAGAAAAAAAAAACGCACATGCACTTAGGAAACACTTTTAAGAATCAAAGAAACAAATCTGGGGATATCTCTCTATATTCACAAAATATATCCTCAATTCCTTAGAAGTGAGTAGACCATATTTTTGTGTCAATTAAGGAGAAATGGTATATTATACTGCAGTGATTGCAATTTATAATTTGCACGAAAATTTGGAAGGAACCTGGCAACAGTATTACGCGTGCTCAATGTCGCAGGTTTGGATTTTAATGATGCAATGCTGGTCAAGATGCCCTTAAGCAGCGGCGTAGACTTTCCATTTTTCCGGGGGGGGGGGGGGGGGGGGCAGGGTGAGAAGTTCTTTTGAAGGGGGGAGGGGGGGGGGGGAGGGGAGGGGGGGGTGCTGCGCGTTACCTTTTTGCCAGAACTGGAGATTGAAGCTAACGAAAGCACGCTGGGATTCCATTTCCCATGTATTTTGTCAATAAAGGCGACGCGGGCGTTATTTTGTTTACACGCCACTACTAGAAGCTCGTTACATGGCACGTAAACAGCGTCCAAGTAAGGATCATGGCCCGGGCCCGGGGGGGGGGGGGGGGGGGGGGGGAGGGGGGCTCTGTTTTCCCCCTTCCCCCCCGGATCTCACCAGGGGGGACACAAGCCCCAATTCCCCCCCGAAGTCTACGCCTATGCCATTAAGCATACAAAAAGATAATTGAAATGACGGAGAACACAGAAGTCATACATTTGTTCTACACTGATAACATTATAGTAGAGAAAATATATGTGTTGAAGAAAAGCACTCAAGGTTTGCAGTGTGGCGAACTATTTTTTTTTCATAAAAAACATGTATTTCTTATATTTGCTTTAGTTGTGGTTACTACAGTAAGTAAAAAAATAGCGCATGGAAAATGTGTATCTTTGCGTTTGCTGGAAGTAGTCGTCGACAGCGGGAGAAAAAACGCAGAATGGATATTACCAATGTGGACATCCCATGCAAGTCAAGTGCATAGAAAAAGTAATATCAAACATTTTTGCGTTAATTTATCATTTGTATTTCTTGATCATCGTACTTAAGAACATTATGAGATTTAACTGTCTTGCTTTTCGGACGGAAAACATAACTTTAGTTTTTATAGGATTAATCCTAGTACGATTTGACGTAGACCAGAAAGCCAATTTGTCAAGAATTTAATTACATGTCAGTTCGAAAATGTTCACATCAGGACCATAAGTATACTGCTGTCGTCTGCACATATGATGATGATATATTTTACGGTCTGATTGTTATTAACAATGTCGTTAATATACATATTAAAGAGTAGGGGACCCAGAATGCGTCCCTCAGGTACATCAATCAATACAGGCAAAAATCGCAACCGCCTATATTGCAAATATAAAAAAGACTGCATCATTATTATAATGAAATTTCGAGCACCAGTCCCCTAGCTGTGTTTGGAGAATTTTAAGTAGTCTCGGTGTAAACAGTAGATACAAGACGCTGATCCTTGTTACGTCCGATTCACTTGCTTTGTTTCCGCTTAGGATTTTCAGTATCGACGTCGATCATCGCCGTTACCGACTGCACTTTTGCAGCAGGAGCGACGTCGCAACCGAAAATAGCGAGAAGAATCTCATCATGGTTTTGTGTCCATTCTGCGGCCTTCACGCGAATGAATCGCCGCACGTCAAGATATTTACGCAAAGTTTTGCGGTGTAAGAGCCTTAATTTCGCTCAGGCGACTCAAGTGGTAAGACATTGCTATGAGGACGTAGAATCGACAATTCCAACGCGAAAAAACAGTACGGAGACACACACAGACGCCGACAACGTGGCATTGCAATGGTTTATTGACGCAAGACGCGGTGCTTCTTGCATGCCCGCACTCCACTGCGCATGCGATGGAATTGTCGTCTGCTCTTTCAAACGACAACGGCCCGTAGACCAAATATTGACCTGGTATTTGCGATAAGATGGCAGCGCAGGCCTTCAAATACTTTTAAGTTTGAAAGTCGGTTGGGGTAAGTAGGCTCAGTGTAAACAGCTAGATACAAGGAGATGTTGATCATTGTTACCAGTGGCCATCACCGACTTGTAATGCCCGATTCTGCTTGCGATTTTCAGCATCGACGTGGACCGTCTCAGCTACTGTCCACACCTTTGCAGCCCGAGCAACGTCGCGACTGAAAATAGCGAGCAGAATTTTATCGTGCAAGTCAGGCCCTAGCGCCCATTGTGCGGCGTTTAAGCGGAATGTGTCGCCGCACGTCACATTATGCACGCGGTTTGCGGTGCAACGAGCCTCGTTAATTTTGCTGAAGCCACTCAAGCAGTTAGACATTGTTAGGAAGACGTAGAATCAAGAATTCCAACGCAAAAAAGAGCACGGAGACTCACACCGGCGCCAACAACATCGTCTTCCAATGGTTTGTTTATGCGCGATGGAGTGTGGGAAAGAAGCTCGCGACGGCGAGCTTCTTGCCCACACTCCATCGCGCATGCGCGGCGCCGGTGGCGTCCGCTAGGGGCGCTCCGGTTTGTTTGTTTAACGAGGATGAAGTTGAGAGGCTGAAGATACAGAATATTACAGTTGAGAGAGCTAGTAAATACAAGTATCTAGGAGTATGGATATGTGATGGTGCAGAATATCTCAGAGACCATGAAAAGTATATAATAGGTAAGGGCAACAGAAATGCAGCTGTAATGAAAAATAGAGCACTTTGGAATTACAACAGGTATGAGGTGGTGAGAGAGATTTGGAAAGGGGTCATGGTGCCTGGCTTGACTTTTGGAAACGCAGTGCTATGCATGAAATCCGAAGTGCATGCGAGACTAGAAATAAAACAGCGCGGAGTAGGTAGACTGGCTTTGGGGGCACATTGCAAAACGCCAAACCAGGGAGTACAAGGAGACATGGGATGGGCATCATTTGAGAGCAGGGAAGCGGTGAGCAAGGTAGAATTTGAGGATAGTTTGAGGCAAATGGACGGGGAGCAATGGGCACGAAAGGTTTTCAGCTATTTATACATGAGGAGTGTAGACACAAAGTGGAGGCAGCGCACTAGGAAATTAAGAGGAAAGTTTTTGGGCTATAGCGAAGATACGGAAGAGCAAGTCTCAGTTAAGAAGAAAGTTAAGGCCACAGAAAGAGATTGGTGGCTAGAGGGAATGCAGACAAAGACGGCTCTGGAAAGCTATAGATTAAACAAAAGAGTTATTGCCAAAGAAAGCATTTATGACAATTCTAGGGGAAGCTCATTGCTGTTTGAGGCAAGAACGGGTGTTCTGCGAACCAGAACATACAGAGTGAAGTACCAGGAAATTGAGACAGTGTGCACTGCGTGTGGAGAGGAGGACGAGACGGCTGAGCACTTGATACTCTACTGTAAAGGGCTTCACCCTATGCCTACCGAAGACAACATAGATTTAATAAAGTCATTGGGTTTTAGAGACAGCGAAGGGAGAGTGGATTTCAAGACTGTAGAGATTACCAAGCAAAGATTAAGTGAATGGTGGCAGAAATCGAGAGAAAACTAGGTATTTTCTTATCCACTGATGGCAAGGGGGTTTCATAGCCTCACTTTCTTTGCACTGCGAAGTGAATATAGATTTCACATTTAAATATTCTAAGCTTAAATGGTAAAACAAAATGGCTAGGTGGCGTAAGCTACCGCCCGATCCAAAGGGCTCAGCCGTATTCATCCATCCATCCATCCAAAACCTGGTATCTGCGTTCGCCTACGTTCTTCATCTTGATGCCCTTCAAGGACTGTTCGGCAAGGCGTGGTCTATTATCCCCAAGCCCCTTGCTTCATGATTTCGTCGGTTTTCAACGTTCTTACCAGTTCATATCATGATCTTACATTCTCAGAAAAAATTCTTACACCCTTTTGTCCCATATAAAACACCCCAAAACTTGAGTTCGCCGTACAGCGCGTTGACGTCAAATTGGCGGCACCAACTTTCACGAGCGGCTTGATAGCCGAGTGGTGCAACTTCTTTAAATATGTAAAATACGTGTTACTAACTACAAAAAAAAAAAAATCAATGTTTTTTGGGCTTTACTGCAAAACCTCAGTGTATTATTTTTGTAGTCTATGATACGTACTTGTGCTGCTTATTAGGTTATTTCGCGCTGTTATCAGGCCCCTTGTAAAAGTTGAGGCCGCCTGTTCCACGTCAGCGCGCTGTACGTCGAACCGAAGCTTTGGGGTGAATTACTTGAGTCAAAAGGGTGTAAGACAACACCACCTTCTTTAGATGAATAAAAAAAAAAAAGGTGTAAGACGACACCTTTTTTTTTTTTTTTTAAAGTGTATATTGATTGTGGATTGTTAATAAGATGGTCAGGACTCGAGTTGCCCTTGGTTTCTTAAGCTGTCAGCGATTATGAGCAAGAAGGCATTTTAATGACTAAAAAGAGTGGACAGACGATTGTTAATATAGTTCCCATGTGTCTGAATGTTAAAACGATGTCAGCATTCTACGGACAAACTCGTGTTTACGAACAAACTGGCTCGCCCCTACGTCGCCAAGCATAAACACTGCAATGGCCGGTGTTACGTTGCTCGCATAGGTAACGCTTTCAACTTCATTTCGAGCGACGCTAGGTTAACAGTTTCTCCCGTGCATCGATAAAGAAGCGGAATGACAGAATTCCGCTTATCGTGGAAACCTATACGACAAGTCTTATAACGTGTCGTGTCGTACTCTCAATGCGCGAAGCGAGGAGCGATGGTACAAACGATAGCGCGAAAACAGCCGGTGCGTATAGTTGCAACATTGTAACTTCAGGCAGTTCGTGAGACCCGCTTTGCATCTGTTAGTGGCCAAGCAAGACCTCTGCTCAAGACTTATTTCGTGTTTTCTTTTTTTGCTCACCTCGCATGTTATTACATTTTGTCTCATCGAGTCATCAAGCAATAAATTTAATAAGGAACAGTTGCACAAAAAAAAAATCAACATTAGCCGAGAAACAAAACGAAGCATCTGTGAACTAAAAACAGTAATTATGCTCTCGATTATTGGTCACATTGATGGGATGTCAGGGAGTACAAAACGCCCTGTCTTTTGTTCTAAGTCAAGCATTGCAGCATACACTGCGGCAAGTTAAATAAAAAAAGACAAGAGAGCTTTTTTTTCCTTTCTTTTTTTGTTTCCAACGCCGGTTAGCGCGGGAGGTACGCACCAAAAGAACAAATGTCTTTTATTGCATTGTATGTGAATCAGTTTCTTAGAACCATTCAAATACTGTGGCGATGGCAGCTTTTATGGCATATGTTTTAGTCACCTTAACAGATCAAAGTAGCTGCGGTCTTGAATGAGTGGTACACACAAAAACCTCCTTCCTAAATATCTTATCTTGTCTCTGACTAAATTTATCAACTCGCGTATTAGGGCGAATATGTACTTTACTTCATGAAAATGCACCGACTTTGTTCACTCATGACATGACTTGTTTAGTCAGGGCTCTCTCTTTTAGGAGAACCAGGTCATCTGTCCGCATCAGTAAATCAGATTAGGCACTAAAACTAGAGTGGCACTTTGAAAAACATAGTAAAAAAGCACACAGAAAACAAACCTATTTTCTTCTTTTACAGTTTGTGAGATTAAGTCAAATGCTCGTTCAATTCACGATAAAGCGTTGTTGTCTTGAAGCGAACGTGTACCGTGCGGATCACTTTAATTTCACGTTCCTTCTTTGCAGATGGTAGCTTTAAAAAAAATAAACAAGAATACAACAACCATAGCCACTAACACAAACTCTGGAAGATAAGAAATTAGATTGTTTAGTTTAAAAACAAAGACAGCAAACACTGACGCTTGTGTGAGCATTTGGTCAGGGACGTCTGATTGAGTGCTCGAGCATTCCGACGATTTTTGCAATGTGCGAATTCATTTGCAGAGGAAGCTTGGACTGACACGTTTCTAACACAACGTTCCTTATCGATAATTGAGTTGTTGTTGTTAAAACATATTTATTGAGTCTAATAAAGGAAAGAGAGAAAGAAAGAACGATGCGTGGATGCCCCTATTCCGGGGATCCACAGTCCTTGGACGCCATCTCTGCTCTCGTGGCCATCAGTACCTGTTGGCTCAGGTCCTTGCTGCGTAACGCGACCTCCTATCGTTCCGTCGTCGGGTTCGCGAACGGCACTAGGCCGGGGATCTTCAGATCGATCATATAGTAAACAGACATATAGAAACTTTTCGTGGTTCGTGCGCAAATGCCCTGAGTTGCTAGCAGAAGCTCGAGCCACGTCACGCACAGACTGAGCACGCGCCCGCACGATCCGTTTATCCACAGCGTACGATCTGCGAAAAGTCCCTGATAACACCGTTACGGTTTTACGCTACCGACAGTACCCGCGAAACCTACCCTTGACCCGGCTCGCAATTTAGCAATTACAAAACGAGACAAAGGCTAAGCAAAGCAACGAAAACATCAATTATTTCTCGCCGTGTCCGTCAGGAAGCGGGCTGGCTTATCTCCGGGAAGTTCGTGAGTTCTCTGGCCAGTTCTATGACGAGTGGTTAGAGGCTGGTGGATTCGGGCCGACCGCCTGCCAAGGGCGCGAACCAACATACACGGTCTTTCGTAAACCGTACATGGGCACTCGTGCGTTGCCCCAAAGGCAAGCCCGAGGGCACCACGGCGGTGCCGCCGCACGCCCCAGAAGCACCGTTGCATGGGGCCACAGATACCCGCGGTGTATCGCACACGTGCGCGGCGGGTCGGTGCGAAAATCCCAAGGAAATCGCGCTAAGGCCGCCTGTTCTTTCGTTTCTCGTTTCCTTCGGCAAACATTGCTGCACGCGGCGTCCGGATCAAATTAGCGGGGCCGTAAGCGAAACGAAAATAATGCGTAATAACTTGCGTGAGCAAACGTTCAAATAAAAGCCACTCTTAAATAGAAGACTGCAACACTGTTTCAACGAATTGGAGTGGGCTGGTATACGGTACAGGCACAAAAAGGAAAACGACAAAAAGGTCGAAGAAAGAAGGTGTTCATTCTTTTTGCCGCTTTCCTTTTTTCTCCCTGCTAAGGAGAGATTCTTTTGAGAGCGCAGGGATCCTGGGTTCAATTATCACTCCTGCACGTTTCGATCTCGTTTATCTCGTTTATCACTCAGTAGCATTACTACTGAGTGATGTCTGTTAAAGAACCCAGGCTAGAAGTCGTTACTGCTCCAGCTTAATTTCTCATCTACAGCGGGTAACAATGGCTCAACGTTCTATCAGACTAAACTCCCACTGTATAAACAACTCTTAACTAATTTGTTTTTAGGGACTCTGTCAACGTAAGCGTTCGCACAATTTTGTGCCATCGTATGCTTGCGCCATCTCTTAGCGCGGCACGGTAGGGCTCCCCTAAAACTCGATGTATTTAATATGCAAATACAGCCATAACACTTAAACGTTACGCTTTGAACAATTTGCCCATGCTACTACTTCATTCTATCATATACCGCTATTATTGTGCCAAAATTTCAAGGTAATGACGTGAAGACTCCACGTTCCTCAGTCGAATAAACTTTTGGATGTGTTGCCGCTACGGATTAGTATCCAGGTTAATCGAAGAGTACCATTCATTCTTGGTACACAAAAAACTCGTCATGATTGTATAAATTAAATAGAATCCTTCCCCAGTAGTATGGCAAATGCTTTAATGTCTAAGGTGTGTATTACATCTGTAGACAAAAATATTTTGAAGACACCTCGGGTATGATTATAATGCAATTAAATGCAAAGGTGCAAGCGAACTAGACAAGAATGACGAAAATAATCTCTGGAGGAGGGGAGCAAGAGGGACAAAGGACAAACACAAATCTGCAATCACAGCTAGGTGACTGGTGCGCGACCGAAAAAATCCGCCTGGTTTGGGTATCGAACCCGGGACCTCTCCATTTCCAGTGGAACGCTCTACCAACTTCATAAAGAATCTCTTCATAGCGCTTCACTGGAAATGGAGAGGTCCCGGGTTCGATACCCAAACCAGGCAAATTTTTTCGGTCGCGCACCAGTCACCTAGATGTGTTTGGAAATTTGTGTTTGTCCTTCGTCCCTCTAGTTCTCCTTCTCCAGGGATTATTTTCGTCAATCTTGATTAACTTGATTTAGAAACAGTGAAGTTTGAACGAGCAAAATATAAAAATACAACAAAAATACAAGATTGGGTGTCTTATTGCAGTAAACCAGAAAAATCGATAATGTGCTGGGCGCATTTTGTTTTTCCTTAAAATTATTTTTTCGGATTCCTGAGACGAAATTGTCAAATAAGGTGAATCTGTCCTCAGTTATACGTTTACAACCATTTTTAATATTCTGCTACTGATATCAATAAAGTAGCAAACAAAAAGTGAAAGCCGTTTACCACTCCCTGTAACGCCGAATTAGAGCGCGGCTCTTGAGGAGGAGAAGGGAAGGGTACTGCGGGTCACGTGTTCTCGGGGGGGAGTGGGGTCCACGGAGGGAGGGGGGGGGGGGGGGGGTCACGGGACCCCCCAGAGAAATTTTTCCGCTAGATTTAGCGGGGAAACGTTTCCGCTAACTCTAGGGGGGAAACTTTTCCGCTACATTTAGCGGGGAAAATTTTCCACTAGATTTAGCGGAAAAATTTTTCTACTAGATATAGGGGGGAATCTTTCCGCTAGATTCACCAGGGAAATTTTTCCGCTACATTTAGCGGGAAAATTTTTCCGCTAGATTTAGCGGGAAAATTTTATGCTAAATTTAGCGGGGAAATTTACTCCTAATGCACCGCGCGGTTACGCCGACGGCGGCGGCGACGCCGCTCAAGCCGGAAACGGGCGCCTAAGAGCTGCGCTCTAAAACAACTGTCCTACATTAGGATAACTTGAAATTATATATATAGTTTTTTTTTTCTCGCTAATTATTAATGCTATGTGATTATAACAAGGTGGTTTGTATTGTAAGGAAAGGGAGCACTGCGGTGAATAAACTATTTATGAGAGAGTTCTTGTGAATCTAACATTCACATGTCAAAAGTAATATTTAGGCACGTGCTAAACGTTTGCAATGAATTAGTTATCTCAATTGCCTGCACGAACAACAAACAAAACAAAGCGTACATGAATATCCGACTTTATCACATTCCTCTAAGAGGGCTGAAGCCCAAGATTTTGGAATAACACCGGTTTGTAGTCGGCCGCCTTAAAGTTTATATTTCGTCGCCAGTTGATAACTCGGTCGATCTCAAAAAGTCCCCGAACAAGGCGCGGGTGCCCAAATTTGAAACGAATGACGAATGCCTGAGAACAGTCGAACCATGTCCACTTCGAGATAAGTTATCTCAAGGATGGGTAGTTCTGGAGGATGTGCCATTGCAGGGTGATTCCACGTCAGTTCATGCAATGATGGTCCGGGTCATAATTTAGATATTTTTGTTAAGAATATATATGAAAGCCATGTTCTTGGGAGGAACATTCAGCTAGATATGAACGCCGTAACAATTTTTTTCGCTGAGATAAAAAATAGAGAAGCTTGAGGCGTGGAAGTTGAGAAGATTTCACAATGCTAATTTTCACAGTCGTCATTTCCTTATCGAACCTTTCACGGCACCATAACTTTTTTAATAGGTTTTACAAAGGTTATACAACACATACATAAAAAATTAAAAATATTCACAAAACATTTCAATGCAAACAAAAATATCAAACATGGCACAAAAACGCGTTTTAGAGACATATTCACAATTTTTTTGCAAATAAACCATCTTTCATAATACTTCACAAAACATATCAAAATGTGCGTATTTAAATATTATTTACGAATATATAAAGATAATACGCCCACCCTTAAACATATTTTTGTTATCAACGCGAAAATTCGGCTGATTTCTCAAAATGTGGCAAGATTGGGCGTCGATATTTAAAAAAACTCCATCTTTTATTTTCTTTAAACTCCCCTTGGCACTTTGCAGTGACTTGAACTAACCTGTGATGGCAAAAGATTGAGTAACATATGACCTCCAAGCGGGAAAAGCTACGACAAACCTTCACTCGGAGCGAGCCGACGTCTTCGTCATAGCGGCTTTGCCGCACAGCACCAAACGTTTGGGCGTTAGTTATGGCATGTATTTTATATTATTAAAATTCTTTTTTTATACGCGGCGAGTATTAGTGACGTGAAAAGGAACTTTGAGCTGGAATACCATTAATTAGCTTACAATTCACAGGAATAAAACGGCCCCACTCTGCAAACTCGCTACCTATGCATCATACATAAGCTTAAAACTCTCTGTTGCGCGAATGGCCATGTATACATCTGGCCTCTCGGCATATGATGACTTTCACAGATGCGTTTCCTAGATTCCTTTGACAGGTTTTACGGTGGTCCACTTTGCTTGCTTCACCGCACGAAACTCTCGAACTCGAAGACAGTTGTGAGCACTGCGCAGAGTGGTTTGACGCGTTTTGCGAAGTGCTGAAGGCATGTAGTTCCCACCAGGAACGCAAGCGATTGTACGTGCTTCTGCCACCAATCATCCTGAAGAAAACAATATTGCGTTTGGTGTCGGGTGCGACTGCCTACATGATTGATCAAACATGAAAACTGAAGCGCAAAGGTGGTGTTTGGGCAACCCCTGATCACTACATGGGGAAAAAGGCGAATGCCGAAGACGTGGGGGTTGCAATTGAGTACTACACACGCGACGACCTCGCATGCTCTGTTCAAAGCTCCGACAAAAAGGACGTCGTCAGAGCCATGATCAACGACATGTTCAAAGTCGTATAAAGGTTTATGACCCGCTCTATTAAGGAAGCTTACCAGCTGTTTAAGAAGGACCATCCCCAACCCGAACTAGGCATCTCCAAATTTTATTCCCTACGACCAAAATGGGTAAAACAAAAAGTCCCGAGCACGAGGTGTGCGCATGCATATATTGCGTCAATTTTGAGTTGCTTTTAACGGCAATAACAAATGCCCCAAAGAAGACATTTACTGAAGACGACCTCAAGCGCATCTACCTCTTCTGCGCTCCACAGAACGATTGCTTTCTGCGCCGTTGCGAAAAGTGCCCACAAACGCAGAGCATCTCGCTGCAGTCGCTTCATCTCGACGAAGACGAAGAGATCTGTTTCGCGTTATGGGACGCTCGCGAACTCGTCAAAAAGGTTATGGACACCTCTGCCTTCCTGCGGCAATAGGAGAGCGAAAAGTATATGAGGCATTCTGACATCCTTGACCTTGAACGAAGCCTGATACATGACACAAAAACCGCCTTACCACCCAAGGCAGTGATGTTCCACTTCGATTTTGCGGAAAAATGGACAGTACTCTTTCCAACCGAAGTGCAGAGTTTTAATTGAAAAAAAACTCAAGTGTCTCTCTCCACCAGTGTGGTTACGTCCACGCGAGGCACGCAAAGCTTTGCCGTTGTCACCGATGGTACACCACACATGACCCAGCTCACGCTCTTCTAGCCACATAGGCCATAAAAGAGTATGTTAATGTTGATTTCCCAGTCTTTTCTCAAAAATAATTTTGTATCAGACGGAGCGGCGGCGCATTTCAATGAATCGCTTCCAATTCCACGAATTGTCTCGGAAGCCGCACTCTTCGGCAAGATGGATCTTTTCAGCCACTGGACACGGAGAAAGCGCTTGTGATGAAGTAGGTGGAAGAACCAACGCTCACCAAGTTGAGATCTTCGCTCAACTCAACGATTGCCACCGCTAAAGACTTTGTGGAAGTGCTACGTAAAAAAGTAACAAATGTCTGCATGTTCCACCTGTCTGTGGAACGGGTTCGAGAGTTTCGTGCGGTAAAGCAAGCAGAGTGGACCACCATAAAATCTGTGAGAGGAATCCAGGCTTCTCATCTGTGGAAGTCATCATATGCTAAGAGGCCGGATGTATACATGGCCACTCGCATAACTGAGAGTTTTAAGCTTATCTATGCATAGTTAGCGAATTCGCACAGTGGGGCCGTTTTGTTCCTGTGAATTGTAAGCTAATTAATGGTATTCCAGCTCAAAGTCCATTTTCGCGTCACTAATACTCAGCCCTTATGAAAAAAAGAATTTTAATAATATAAAATACATGCCATAACTAACGCTCAAGACGTTTGGTGCTGTGCGGCAAAGCCGCTATGACGAAGACGTCGGCTCGCTCCAAGTGAAGGTTTGTCGTAGCTTTTCCCGCTTGGAGGTCATATGTTACTCAATCTTTTGCCATCACAGGTTAGTTCAAGTCACTGCAAAGTGCCAAGGGGAGTTTAAAGAAAATAAAAGATGGAGTTTTTTTAAATATCGACGCCCAATCTTGCCACATTTTGAGAAATCAGCCGAATTTCCGCGTTGATAACAAAAATATGTTTAAGGGTGGGCATATTATCTTTATATATTCGTAAAGAATATTTAAATACGCGCATTTTGATATGTTTTGTGAAGTATTATGAAAGATGGTTTATTTGCGAAAACATTGTGAATATGTCTCTAAAACGCGTTTTTGTGCCATGTTTGATATTTTTGTTTGCATTGAAATATTTTATGGATATTTTTAATTTTTTATGTATGTGTTGTATAACCTTTGTAAAACCTATTAAAACAGTTATGGTGCCGTGAAAGGTTCGATAAGGAAATGACGACTGTGCAAAGTAGCATTGTGAAATCTTCTCAATTTCCACGCCACAAGCTTCTTTATTTTATATCTCAGCGAAAAAAATTGTTACGGCGTTCATATCTAGCTGAATGTTCCTCCCAAAAACATGGCTTTCATATATATTTTTAACAAAAATATCTAAAATATGACCCGGACCATCATTGCATGAATTGACGTGGAATCACCCTGCAGCAGCTTGTACTGAGGGCCCTAAGGTTTGCATTTCGACACCTGTGAAGAAATCGGCCGTTCTAAAGAAATTCTTGGATGGATGAGGCGCGGGTGCCCGAATTTCAAAAGATGAAGGACTCGTAAAAACGACCGAACCAACCCCACTTTGAGACCGGCTTTCTCGATTCATTTTCAAGTATTTGACATAATACCAGTACGCGCTTTATGGCTTGACAATTCATCTTTCGGCGTTAGTTGAAAACTGCGCTGTCCTAAAAGAATTCTGCTTGGCGAGGCGTAGGTTCCCAAATTTCAAAAGGTAAACAAAAACGGCCGAACCATCCCGGCATTCTTTAGACCGGTTTTCTCGAAAAGGAATCATTTCGCGGTATTTGTCATTGTACCAGGATCGGCTCTAGGGCGTTACATTTTATATTCCGTTTTTAGTTGGGGGCTGAGTTGGATTCAAAAGGTTCTCTGGCGAGGCGCGGGTGCCCAAATTTCAAAAATTGCACAAATCCGTAAAAACTTCCGAATTATACCCGCTTTGAGACAGGTTTTCTCAAAAAGAATTCATTTGAAGTATTTGTCATAATATTAGGATGTGCGCGAGGGATTTACATTTTATATTCAACTTTTAGTTCTGAACTGAGTTGTGCTCAAAACGTTCCCTGGCAAGGCGCGGATGACGAAATTTCAAAGGTGAACGAATGCGCAAAAACGGCCGAATTATCCCCACTTTGAGACCGGTTTTCTCAAAAGGAACTGATTATGAAATATTTGCCAAAATACCAGGATGTGCTCGAGGGCTTGAATTTTACATTGCGCCTTTAGTTAGCAACTCAGTTGTCCACAAAATGTTTCCTGGCAAGGCGCGGTGCCCAGATTTTAAAAGATGCACGAATCCGTACAAACGTCCGAACCATCCCCACTTTTAAACCGGTTTTCTCAACGATATCAATTTCGGAGCATTTGCCATAGTACGAGGATGGGCTCGAGGGATCTGCATTTTATATTCCGCCTTTAGTTGGGAGCACGGGCACTTAGGCAGGGGTTCTCAATCGGGGCCAAGGTGTAACGTGGGCGATCGGGGCCAGTGTCTTTCTCCCTGTCTCAGGTAGCTAGACCTCCTCGACGGGTGCTGCGTGATGAGAAATGGAACACCGCATATCGTCGCCGCCGGGGGAAGATAGAATGCTGCTCTTTGGATTGATGCGGGAAGGCGCCCTTGAGTCGTAGCCGAGTGTACGCATGTCTCTATATGACTTCGACGCGATGACCGGTGCGGTCGACGGCGTCCTCTTTGATTCACGGAGTTGATCGACGAGGAAGTCACTACTTAATGGGGCACGTCGCGCAAGAAGGCGTCGGACAACTCCTTCGAGTTTAGGCCCGGTGTAAAAATGACGACCACTTTCGAAGAACGCTGCTCGTTATCTGGGTACAATCGCGATGGCTGTCGAATATGGGGAGCAAATATGCTCGTTACTTGAAAAATATAATGGATTACAATTACAAATTACCGAGCCTCAAAGGTAATAGACTAATGTTAGAAATTATTTTCGCTGGAGAGTACGAGATTACTTTATGTTACGTTACAGTTACTAGGGAGTTTTCTTGTTCTTCTTTATTGCGGTCCCGCAACGGTCGCCGCAACCCGCTACAATGGGAAGTTTCCGTAGACCGCGTTATCCCCACCGCTAAGCCCTCCGCAACGAAGAAGCCGCTACTGCGCCTGCGCGTCGATGGCCTTGACTGTAGAATTACGGGTATCATAGCAGGTCGCGGAGAGCGTTGCGCAACGGCTAAAACCGTCTACGAAAACTCCCTAATTATTCCTGGAGTTCTGCAGACCAAGCTAGCGGTGCGCATGCTCAATAGGGAGTTTTCGTATATCGTTTTCACCGTCCCGCAACGCCGTCCGCAACCTGCTACGATACCCGGAACTCTACAGTCAAGGCTATGGACGCGCAGGCGCAGTAGCAACTTCTTCGTTGCGGAGGGCTTAGCGGAGGGGGAAACACGGTTTGCGAAAACTCCCTAATAGTAGCGTTGGCCTCCGCTAAGAGATCAAGAAGACAGCGCTTACTCGGCGTTGTCATCTTGATCTTCGTTTTCCAAACGTTTTCCTAATGTCCTAATGACCAATCATAAAAAAAAAATGTTTTGTTCTTTTCTTTTTTTTTTTGTTCAACATGCTTTCATTGGGCTGCTGAATTGCCTGTTCATATAGCTCCAGTTTTTCTTTTATGTACATATTTTTAAAAACAAAGTAACGAGTAATTAAAGCAATCCGTTACCTATATTCTGCAACGAAGTTACATTTTAAATTACTGCCCCCAAAAAAGGTAACGTAGCAATTACAAAATTTCTTAAAAAAGTAACGTATTACTTCCCAAGTCTAGCAAATATAGAGATAAAAATGTGCGCGCGGCGGAGGATAAGAAATAGTGAGTGAAAAGGGAGGGAGGGCATGTCTAGGCCCTAACAAGTACTTTGCTGGGACAATAGGTTCTACTCCGCTCATTTCCAAGCAGCAGCCATACAGCAGCCATACACATACACTGCCGCTGGAAAGGTCTATGAGACCTTTCCAGCGGCAGTCTCGAACGAAGCGAGCGGGCAAAAAATGCTCAGTCACTGAGCTGTGGACGCATGCGCAGCGTCCAATATACCGCACAGCAGATCAACAGCGCATGCTTGGAAGGCGTTCCACAGCCCAGCAGACAAAGATGGCAGCGCGCAGGAGGCGATTTCTGCGAAGGTCCATAGGTCGTACAAGAGACACGGGGTTCGTTGCAGACATAATACTGGGATTAGCTGGGGGCACGCCTCGAGAAAGTTCGGCGCATGTTTGCTTCATACATGCCTGAAGACACTTTTTGTATGACTAACGTGACCGTTGTTGTACTTCATTTTTTAGAGCGCAGCTCTTAGGGGCCCGTTTCCAGCCTGAGCGGCGTCGGCGTCGCCGTTGGCGTCGCCGTCGGCGTCGCCGTCGGCGTCGGCGTCGCCGTAACCGCGCCCCTCCCTCTCCTCCTCCTCCCCCTCCCCCTCCTCCCCCTCCTCCTCCTCCTCCTCCTCCCCCTCCTCCTCCTCCCCTCTTTGTCTAGTATGGTTGGGGGGTCACGTGACCTCGGAGGGAGGGGGTCACATGACTTCAGCGGGGGGTCACGTGGCCTCGGGAGGGTCACGTGACTACCCCCTCCCCTCCCCCCCCCCCCCCCCCGATTAATCTAAAGTTACCTGAAGCTTTATCTAAAATCACAGGAAACGCTTTTCCGTCCCCCACAAATGTTTAAACAATTTTTTGTTTAAATTATAATATATATTATGTAAATATATAAATCCTCCACTTTAAACGGTGTGCGACAAAGCAAAGCAACATTACATGAGCTTCCTAACACCGAATCTAATGCTGAGGATGTCGCACTTTTGAATCATGACGATCGGCAGTTGCGCCTGCTCTGCACAAGCACCAGGATGGCGGCCACCCCCCAGTACCCTTCCCTCCTCCTCCTCAAGAGCTGCGCTCTAATTCGGCGTTACAGGGAGTTGTAAACGGCTTTTTTTTTTTCATTTAAGTTTCACCACACCACACCGTTGTTGTACTTCATTTTATTTTTTTTTTTTCATTTAAGTTTTACCACACTAGCTATACCCGTTTTCACCTCAAGAAAAAAGCAAATTTTGCGCATTTTTCATACGCGGCGCGAAGTAGTTCTTGCGAGATTTGGTTGTCTGGGGAAAAAGCGATGCTTTTAGCGTTCGAAACGCCTGCATATAATTCACCTGCATATATTTTAATTATCAAGATAAAGAGGGAAATTAGTAATGCTCCGCGTGGAGCCGGACTTTTTTTATTACGGTTCTTCAGGTGAAAACAGGTATAGGTGGCGCCACGAACTGCCACAGGAATCCCCGTAGCCAGGCGGCACTGCTGGGAAGACCTCAGACAGCGGCTGCAGACTAGGGGTGTCGCGAACCAGCCGGCGTTCGAGTTCGACCAGGTTCGACTTTTTCGACCTTTTAGTGGAAAATTCGACGAACCCTGTATTGAGGTTCGACTCGTGTGCGCATGCGCCACAGGCTGGCCAGTTGGCTTCAGATTGGATGGTGATGGCTAAGGAATGAATTAAGGGTAGCGCTGATGGGCTATTTCAGTTAATACAGCGCAAAAAATTAAGTCATTAACTTCTTCAGTGATTAGAATTGGTTGCTTTTAACTGCAAGTGTTTAAAAAATAAAACAAAATACATTTTGCGTAAAAAGTTTTTTCTAAACCCGGCATGCTTGTATCAAGGCCTGGACACACAGTCCACAAAGTCGAACCGGTCGAATCTGGTGAAAAGTGCGAAGGTTCGTCGAACCGGTTCGATTCAGTCGAACTTCGGAAGTTCGACCTAAAAATCTGGTTCGACAAAAGTTCGGGACACCCCTACTGCAGACTGTCTTTTGTACGATGTATTAAGGACCGTTCCCACTAGGGGTGTCGCGAACTTTTGTCGAACCGGATTTTTAGGTCGAACTTCCAAGGTTCGACTGGGTCGAACCGGTTCGACGAACCTTCGACTTACCACCAGATTCGACCGGTTCGACTTTGTGGACAGTGTGGCCAGACCTTGATACAAGCACGTCTGGGTTTGGAGAATTTTTTTTTTTATGCAAAGAGTTTTTTTTTTATTTTATAAACAGTTGCAATTAAAAGAAACCAATTTTACTCACTGAAGAAGCTAATTACTTAATTTTTTGTACAGTGTTAACTGAAATAACCCATCAGCGCTGCCCTTAATTTATCCCGTAGCCATCACCATCCAATCCGAAGCCAACTGGCCAGCCTGTCGCGCATGCGCACACGTGTCGAACCTCAATACAAGGTCGTCGAAATTTCCAGTAAAAGTTCGAAAAAGTCGAACCCGGTCGAACTCGACCTCGGCCGGCTCGCGACACGCCTAGTTCGGATGGATGGATGGATGGATGGATGAATACGGCTGAGCCCTTTGGATCGGGCGGTAGCTTACGCCACCTAGCCATTTTGTTTTTAAGCTTAGAATATTTAAATGTGAAATCTATATTCACTCCGCAGTGCAAAGAAAGTGAGGCTATGAAACCCCCTTGCCATCAGTGAATAAGAAAATACCTAGTTTTCTCTCGATTTCTGCCACCATTCACTTAATCTTTGCTTGGTAATCTCTACAGTCTTGAAATCCACTCTCCCTTCGCTGTCTCTAAAACCCAATGACTTTATTACATCTATGTTGTCTTCGGTAGGCATAGGGTGAAGCCCTTTACAGTAGAGTATTAAGTGCTCAGCCTTTCCAGCGGCAGCGTGCCAGTTACCACTGGCACGCTGGCGCCATCTATGTGGTGTCAGTGGAACTGCGTTTCACTAGAACGAAGGTTTTTGCGACATGTCCGAAATCGTCGACCATGCATTAATAAACTCAAAAAATGGTTGATGCGCGAAAAAAAATATATATACATATACCTTCATTATTCTTGTAAACTAATACAACTTCACCCTTTTTTCTTGCCGTGACTTTTTTCGCCATTAAATTTGAATTTTATTTTTATCATCCTACGGCTGCTGTGTCCGCGCACCTTACTTTTGCCTATATAACAACGGAAGCATTTGTAAACCTTCACCACTTCATATATATATATATATATATAAAGGAATATGTGCAGATGAATGAACCGTACTTAATCCAATGAATCAAAGAATCCAGTTTTCAGGAACCCGCCGAATGCCAAAAAACGGCGGAGCCAGGATATGAACTCTGGGCCTCCCAATGTCCGGTCGGGTGTGCTAACCACTACACCACTCCACCTTGGCCTTCTGGCGTTTCCTACCTGTCTTATTAATGCACAAGAAACGAAATGTGTCCAATCGGAGGTGTTCTGGAAGCACACGCCGCCGCGTGGAACGCGGTACGACGCTTAGTGTCACGTGGTACGTGCTCGTTTGTGCTCCAGAAATCCTCCCACTGTTTGTCTCGCCCGTGTACATGTAGTATTCTTTGTTTATGAGCTTTTAGAGACGCGGTATCATCATCATCTGCGAGAATCAAGAGCCACGTTATTGAATATACAACACGGGCACTTCACGTCATCGTACGTGGTCTCCGAGGAGAATATAAAGGAATATGTGCAGATGAATGAACCGTATCCTGGCTCCGCCGTTTTTTGGCATTCGGCGGGTTCCTGAAAACTTGGATTCTTTGATTCATTGGATTAAGTACGGTTCATTCATCTGCACATATTCCTTTATATTCTCCTCGGAGACCACGTACGATGACGTGAAGTGCCCGTGTTGTATATATATATATATATATATATATATATATATATTATCCTAGGTGGTGTTCCTTATATTACACACACACATATATATATATATATATATATATATATATATATATATATATATATAAGCGGATTAACCATCATTTTTTGCTCGAAAGTGTTTGTCAATGCTGTGGTCGACGATTTCTCCTAGGTCGTACGTATGTACATTTGACTTCTCAAATATCGCAAAAAAACCGTCGTTCTAGTGAAATGCAGTTACAGGGTCACCGCATTGATGGCGCCAGCGTGCCAGTGCGCGTTCTCTCGTCATTAAATTTTCAAAGCTTTTTTTTAAAGTGTTAAGGAGTGTATATATATATATTTTTTTATTTGTTTTTAGCAGCACCGGTAGGATGCTGACGCTCTCTCTATGATTCGCTTGCACACGATCCAGGTAATGTTGTCACAAACGTGAACGGGTATTCACTGCAGCGCTCAACGACTGGCGCTTTCTCGCGAAACCAGTGACTCCACCTCGTGTTGGTATTCTCGACGTCATTGCACTCCAAAACACGTTTACTACTTCTGACCTCTTTCCAACTCCTACTGCACTCTCCGCCCCGACAGCAGCAGCCCCGCCACCAGCCATCGCAAGATTCCACATCGAGTTCTCTTAAGAATAAATACCCCATTACTTCAGCATAAAAAGCATCGGGAGTTCGGGACGTTTCTATGGGGTCTTGAAGGTTGTTCCAGTTAGAAAATATGCGGGAGATCAAAGTTGCGGAAAAGCGGATGTTATGCACTATATACCGACCGGATAATTAAGTTTTTATAGTTAGAGTTCATATTTCACGCTTCATTTTCGCCCAGTCAAAATAATTGGAAAAAAATACTGTTATGCGTGTTTTATACTTTAGTGATAGATTATTCCATTTTTTTCTTTGGTTTGGGTTCGTTTTGTGAAACTGGTATCTGCGCGTTTTTAATCTAAAACACTCCAAGTATTTTCGAGCCCTTGGGACTATTTGAACTTCGTGTTTCGCTTTGACGTGATCGGTATGAGCATCAGGTTATATATGCATTAAACAGCAACGTAGAAAATTTGCGTCTCACCGAAATCACTCGGGCTGTTTTTTCCCTACTTGAATTTAAAGACGAGAAAACGTCGCTAACCGTACTCCTACATTATTCACTTTAGAGGTTTTAACGAATGTTATGATCAAACTCAAAAAGTTGAAAACATTGTCAAGCGTTTCCTCGAATGGTCGATATTAGAAGTCAAATATAATCATATAAAGGCGTTCATATATTTATATTTGACACCGTCAAAGTATGCGTTGTCATCCATAATTAGCATTAAGAAACAATTTACCCATCGACAAAAAGTAAACGAGAATAAAACTAAAATAAAAAGTGCCGCTTTCGAAGTAGTTGATCGCACGTCACTAACTTGAAGCACGTTGGCCTTAGTGTGAAGATCTTTGCACCAAATTATTATAAGAGTTTGTACTGTCTACCAACATCTTGTTGTCCCGACACACAAAAAAAAAAAACCCAAAAAATTTAAAAACCGGTAATTGCTAAGTCATAGCCGCAACTGTGGTATTTGATAGTAAGTAGAGTATTGGACAATCAAAACGCAATCACCAAAACGTGCGTCATATGTTGAGAGAGCTGCAATTTTAAAAACTATACTTTGTTGCACTTTACACGAATGCGACGGTGGCACATCGAATTAAGAGGGAACCAATCACACGCGCCCAGTTCCTCTGTGGCATCCTCTTCTACCCAATCACAATCGTCATATATCGATTCGACGAGCTACGGTCGCGTCTCGCATCCGTAAATTCGCGGCTACCGTAAGCCATTGTGCAGCTGATGCTACAAGCTCATGCAGCTAATCAAGCAGCTCTAAAGACGCCACTTCATGAAGCTCGTCGTGTTTTAATGTGTATGTCTTATCCGGGTAAACCAATCAAGCGTAGGGCATTTGCCATGGTCTGCCGCTTTGAGCGTTCGTTTTTGTGCTTGTGTGTCTTCCATAGACCCTATAGATCCCTCTGTTGGCAGTCGTGGAACCCCTGCACAATGACGGACTTAGACCGTCATTGTTTGGTTGAATTAGAAAACAAACAACTCACCCGCAGAGAAGCTGATGAGCGCAATGACGTTGCGCTTCCAACGCTGTTTGATACGGGATGGATTAAAAAAACTAGTCGCGGGAGCCAAGGAAAGTCCGGAGCCACGGAGGGGTCGTCGGGTAGTCATCACGTACCACCATGATATCTGACACAACCCTAAAGGCGTGCGCAAAGAAGTTTGGCGCTGAAGTAGTGTTTGAGAGGGACTTCAGATTGGACCGGTTGATCCCGTTTTCAAGAGTACCCAACCAATGTAAAGCGGTGCACGGGAAAAAGTCGACAGCATGCGAGTTCGGTGTGGTGTACGAACTACCGATGGAGTGTGGTATCAGTTATGTATGCCAAACCAAAAGATGTGTGAACGATAGATTTGCGGAGCATAAAATAGATGTATAAAACAAAGATCCGAATTCGGAAATAGCCAGACACCTGAATGAATGCGCAGACTGCTCTCCAGCTTGGGGAAAACTGAAGATTTTAGAAAGGGAGAGCAACGACATGTGAAGATTAGCGAAAGAGACAAAGACGTCTTCCGAGCGCATTATTAGGGCTAGTCAGGCGTCCGTGCACCTAAGTACGGAGGCCGGAAGATTTCTGCGGCTGACTGGTGGTGTGACAGACCCGGCGTGATCTTGAAGTGTCGCGGTGTTTCCGTTGACATCTGGTTCTGTGCGTGTGCAGTCTTGTGATGGCGGCCGTGTCAGCTTATTGTTGAGTGGAATGTACGGGAAAAGAAAGAGGGAAGTCGGTAAGGGGGTTTGGCAGAAGTCTGTCTTGTATGTCTTGTGAAATAAAGTTCGTAGCTGCGTTTGAGACTTCGTCCGTGTCATTCTGTTTTTTTTTTTTCTTTCTTTTTTTTTTTTTTTGTCTCTATCCCCAGTCTCGGGTTTACAACTATGCTCGGAGTCGGCTCCGTCGGAGTTTTGACCCGAACCCCGAACGTGCACCCCACATTCGCAGTGTCGCCTTATGTTTCAGGAAATTTTTCTCGTCAATGTCACCTTTCCTGGCTCAGTAAATCCACTCAGTACCTTCAAACTCCCCGTCTTTTCCACCAATCTCTGACAATTATACATTCATGCACTTTCAGCCTAACCCAGAAACAAAAAAAACAAGAAAAAAATACCTGCGCCGCGTTACGGGAGTCCTTCAAGGTCATCCCAGCGCATTCTTACTTCGCAAGTTGATCAATGGGGGGTTGGGGGGGGGTGGGGGGGGGGGGGGGGGGATATGCGGCGCTGGCGGCGTTGCCGCTTTCGGCGCTCCACTTCGGCATCCGCCGGCTCCTCCCGAGGCCGAGAGAGAAAAGGGGAAGGGCTACCGGAGCTTTCCCCCTCGCTGGGTCATTAGAAAGAGAAAAAGAGTGAAAGTCCCACGTGAGAGGCTCTGCCGATGCTGGGTGTCTGCAGCGCCTGCGCTTCGTTCGCGCTTTCTTCTCTGTTTTAAACTCGCAAAGGTAATTAGAGCCACGGGCTTCAATGGCGACAGCCCCCCGGTCATCGGGACACCATTGCTCGGTGATAGGGTGCACGAATAACGACAGAAGGCGTCGAAAACTGTCGTATGTAGCTTGCAAGAAATCCGGCCAGACGAGAGCGGCTGCAATGTCTTTAAGCTCCATCGCTTTCCACATGTCCCCGGTCGCGTATAAGCAAACCATATGCACCCCGGTCTCTGGTGGCACTGGATTGCGTCCGTGACCGAAAAGGCGGTTCCTCAACGCCATCCTCTCGACTGTGCTCGTAACATTTTGTGAATGGAGCGCGCACCGAACGCTGTACCGCCGATGAACATGAGGTACTCTCGAAAGGTGCTGGCGAGTTTTCTGGGGATAATTGCTGTTTCAGCTTGTAAACTTTTGCAACTGAATTTACCTTACTATTGATATTTTTCAGGGGGGATACTGACTCGATTTTATCATCTACAACACTTAGTTGATGGCTCAATTCCGGCACCGGGTGTGGCTGGAAATTGTTGAAAAGTTAGTTCTATCGGCTTTCCTGAATCGCGATCTCCTGCGCGATACCAGAGTGCCGACAAAAGCGCCCCTTGGAGTGCCGCTGGCGGGTTCTTTCCTTTGATTGGGCTCTTTGAAGCCCTGGATATTCGCTGCAGGGCACGTCTTGTGTGTTGCGATCTGCGTTTTCGAGCCCAGTGTGCACGTTTCTTTTTTCGAGTCATGGCATCCGCCAATGTGGCGACACAAGTAAATCTAGAACGTCGTCGTTCATTGACAAGGAAATATAAGAACACGGACACGCAAGATAAAAGCAGCGCGGCAAAACGATCGGTGGCAGCTCCGGGTGTTTACAAAAGTTAATTGAGGTTCCCGTGTCGTGTAACGCTTGTTGATTACTAAACACGGCTACGTTGAGATAGGCCCATTGCTTGCACAAATTGATAAATGGTTTATCAGTTCAAGTCATGCGGAAAGCGATAGAGCTCAAAAACATTGCAGCCGCACTCGCCTTGCCGGATTTCATACAAGCTACATAGGTCCTCGGACAATATTCGACGCTTTCTGTCGTTGTTCGTGCACCCTATCACCGAGCAATGGTGTCCCGATGACCGGGGGACTGTCGCCATCGAAGCCCGTGGCTCTAATTAAGTTTGCGAATTTAAGATAGAGAAGAAAGCGCGAACGAAGTTCGGGCACTGCATACACCCAACACCGACGAACTCCGAGACTTTCACATCCAGGACTTTCACCCTTTCTAACGACCCAGCGGGGGGGAAAGCGCCGGTAGCCCTTTCCCCTTTTCTCTCTCGCTCTCAATCCGTGGGGCGTGAAAAACGCGCGCAGCGCCGCTAGCGGAGGAGCTGGCGTTCGACTGCGAGGCGCGTCCAGCAGCCTGCGGAGCCTTTTCGCATGCCAAGCTGTGACGGCGGAAGCGCGCACGGACGAAACTTTTGCTTTTTGAGCCGATAAGATGAGGCTGACGTTGCGTGAGTGCTGGGGCAGAAGGGCATTTAGCTGTTCTCCACTTCTTATATATTGAGTTTGAGTCGTAATTAGGGGTAATTTCTCTAGTTGCGGCCGTAAAAGGAGTTGGAGTAATTTTCCGAAAAACAAGACGGCCGCCACCTTAAAGGGACACTGACACCCCCCAAAAAAATTTTTTTTATTTTCTGCCAGGCGCTTCATTATGGTGTCGGAGGACTACACAATTAATATTTTGCAACAGAGTAGCGTATTTTTTTAATAAAGTCAAAAGGCGCAACTGCTTGAAACCGAAACCGAAACCCGATGGCGGTCGGAGAAGTGGAGAGAAGAGAGTGAGTGGCGGAAGTCACGTGGCTACACCCGACCGTGCGTTTTTTTTTTTTTTTTTCTCTTTTCCGGTAGCAGACGACACGACATGCGGCGTGCGATGCGGCGTGCAGGAACTGCTCCCCGTGCGATTCTTTTGCAGTTATGTTTGTTCCGCTCGTTGTTCTGTACTCCAAGATGAGTTGTTTTGTACATTGAGGAGTTGGAGATGAGTTGTTTTGTACATTGAGGAGTTGGAGATGAGTAGTGAGGTGCCCGTGGTGAATTTCCATGACCGGCTCCGAAAAGAATACACCCAAGATGTTGCGTGAAGAGCTGGCTCACATGTCCTGCATCCGAAAAAAAGTGGCATTGTACGACAGAGTTTCCGAAAGATCAACGGGATCGGGACCAATGGCTGGCTGCAATTCCTGTAGAACATATACGGGCACCTCGGAAAGCGGACGCTACCTGCTCCTTGCATTTTGTGGAAAGGGATTACATTGAGTTCGCAGGTGTCAAAACGGAAATCCCATACCATTTAATTCAGCGAAGTATCGTCCACAACATTTGTTTGTTTCTTCAGTGATGATTGTAAAAAAAAAAAAGAAAAAGATATGTAAACATCAAAAAATGTTTGAAAAAAAATAATAAAATAAAGTTTCACGTGGGATCGAACCCGGTTCCACCGCGTGTGTACCGGACGTCTTTCCCACTGAGCTACTAGGGCATCGCTCTTCTTGTGGATCTCTTTCCGTAGTAACCATTCAGCCGGTAAACTATAAGTTGGAAAGTTTGCTGTCGATTTTTCTTTAGCAAAAGCACTCCCGGGTCGAAGTCGGGAAGCACCACGCTTTGGGGACATTCGCACCTAGTAAAGAAATCGTACGCGTGCATATTCAACTCGAAGTAGACACGGCGTGCTTGACGTTTGCGCGAGTGATGTCTTCAGCCACGAGAAGGGAGCGACGGCTCGGCGACGTCTTCGTGCAAATCGGCTTGGTGGCCGGGCGTGTCGCACGGGATGAATACCAATTCTTTTGATCAGTCCCAAATTTCTCTTTTAACGGTGGACAGAATTCGCCGGTACCGCGAACGACAGTTCTGAAATAGAGGTCCCACGCCCGTCGTCCGCTACCATCGCCGTCCCCGCGAGTCCCACGATACGCGAAACGACGAACGCACAGAATGCTTCCGGTTGTCTGTGGAACTTTTTTTTTCAATCAACGTATTTGCAGCTTTTTAGAAGCCACAAAAAATGGGTTTCATGTTTTTTTCTATTTTTAATATTGAGTGTGTGCCTTCAGTGACCCACGACTTTGATTAAATTTGGTGGTCGCATCGATACCTTAGAAAACGGCCCGTGACCGGGAAAAAGAGAGTGAGCGAGACTCGAACCGGCCAGTTCTTGATCGGCGGTTTTCGGGCGGAAAGAAACCGAATTTCGAGCCGCAAATTCTGTTCTGGGTAGTTGAGCTCTCATATGTCACGTACAACTAAAAACCTCAGCGAGCATAAATACCCTGTCAGTGTCCCTTTAATTGCTCTGAGTGGGAAATTTATTTCGCTCGTCGCTGTAAACCTAGGACTGCTGGAACGATGATATTTGGAGGCGAGTGAGAGGTTCACTAAGTTTGTGCACGAAGAGAGCCAAGTTTCTTTAAGACAGCAGGTATGAAAGTTATGTTTCTAACGAATAAAGAAATAAAGCTGTACGGGGTATCCAATATTGGACCCAAAATGTTGTGTTATAGCGGGCTGTGCAAAGTGCAGATTTCGGCACACAGGTGCTTGGACTTGACAGTAACATGACACAGCACTTATTATACAAAAAAAAAAAAGCTGCATAGGGAAACCAGGTGAAAATTTGGTTTGGGCGGCGTAACTCAATGGGAACCGGTTTTGATCATGAAAAGGCTGTCAAGAGAATACCACTGGTCGGGCGAGGTGGAGACTTTAGAGGTACGAAGGGACTAGTGGACTGTACTTCCAATTGAAACGACTTTACGAAAAGTGGTTCCAAAGCCGAGAAAACAAAGTTGTCGGCCAACACACGGTTTGGCCGCCAAGGGCTTTTGCGGTCAGCTGTTGTGTAATAACCTGTTGTGCGAGGTGCTGATTTTCGGCGCACAGGTACTTTGACATGACCGTCACTTGGCACAACACTTATTATAACAAAAAGAGTTGGCATAGCGAAACCAGGGGGAAATTTAGTTTGGGCGGCGTAACTAATTGGGAACTGGCTTTGACCGTCAAAGGCTGTCAGATAATACCACTCATCGTGGGAGGTGCACAATTTACAGGTAGGAAGGGACCAGTGGACGGTACTTCCAGTTCGAACCACTTTGCAATAGGTGGCTCTAAAGCAGACAAAAAAAAATGTTGTCTACAGAACTCGGGGTGTCAGCGTTTCCACATCCAAAAGGAGGCTGGTCAAGAAAGAAAGCACACCACATAAACTTCCATGCTCAAACGTCGATTCTCCAGTGATTCCAAGTTTCATTGTTGTTTTCTTTAGATTTATATTTGTCACTTTTTTACCTTTCGAATTTTTCTTCATGAAGTACAAATTGCGTGCCATACTTGTCCGGAAATATCATCGACCCGTACGATGGGGACGAAACTTCTTTGGAGTGCATTCTTCCAACGAAATTGGCACTGCATACCTGCGGGTGTGGGTTTGTCCCATCGGCGCTGACACATGTAGGCGTTACTGGTACGAAAACAAACGCAGAGCGCAAAGCGGCAGTGTAGAATATGTCAGCCGTGCCGACACAGTGGCAGACATGATCGGGAGACCAAATTTCTTACGTCGTACGGCACGGCTCCATCGTTGTCGCTGTACAAAACATCGGCAAGGTGAAAAACTGGGAAACTTTGTCTCCACGAGATGCGACGCATAACTATTGAAGCACTTAATGACGCAGCACAGGCAGCACTTCATGCTGTGAACCCAGCGCAACCGCACCCCTCCGACTTCAATGCGTACCAACGTACGCGGCGTGGTTTCGGTTTCGTTTTCTCTGGGGTTCTCGCTGCCTACCTTCGGTACCGGCCGCGCGGCGGCGCGCCAGTCGCGTCGCACGGAGTGTATACACGGCTCTGCAAACATTTGCGCTTGAGTGCGTTTGACTGCGTTGCGTCGAGAAACGAAAGCGACGAAAGCGACTCACCGGCACACATGTGGTTTGCATGAAGCGTGGAATCCAATCCAGGAATAGCTGGCTCGCGACATAAGAAGCAGGGATGTCTATGCAATCTCTCGAAAACCCAGCATTCCTTAGTTGACCCATCTGATTCTTCACTGCCTTATTTACGTAGTGGGTACAAGACAGGTGTAAAGCGTTGTCGATTAATGATCTGATAATACCGCACTTAACCGTCTTTGAGTGGCAACTCGAGCGCGGTAGGATACGTCTCGGCATAAGATTCCCGTACTCCCAGCATTAGCCATTTGCCCCGTGAATCTGCAACTCAAGAAACTGCAGGTTCCCATCTTTCTCTCTAACGTAAACTCTAATTCCTGGCACGGACTCCGTGACTCTTCTTTCCAAGTCTCCTCCCAGCATTTCCTCTGCAGTGCAGACCTAAATACCCTTGACGCATAATGTCGAACAAAACCCAAGGTATGTGCACTCGCGACTCGCACTCGCGACCACGGCCGCTCCGTTGTAGCTGCGGTTGCGAGTGCAGTCAAAAGAAAGTTTGAGAAGGTTCTAAATCTTGCCTTGACGACAACGTCACGTGTGTTGCCCTCTCAGTTACAAAAGCTCGCAGATTTCAACTCTAGCGTGCGGAAATTAGATATTTGAATACATCCTTACCTAGAAATTGTGATTGAAGGGTATTTTGTAAGCTCACTGCCTCCGCTAGGGGAATATTTGAAGCTAGTGGTTGGTCACAAGAGCTGTCAATCATTGCGCCCAAGGTCCTTGGAACAATTTCGGCCAGTTGCATGGCCTTATTTCCGGCCTACTCTTACGAATTAATGACTAAACTCTATATATACGCTGTGCGTACGGGCCTTTGGTCCATCGCCGACCGACTATAATTCATTAAACCAATCGATCGCAAAAACAAAAAAAGAAAACGCTGTATTACGGTGCATTTAGTGTGCATTAGAGCTACTAGATGAGCTACGCTTAGAGTTTTGGCACTCCGTTTCTCGATCTGCTGGTTGGAGCCGCCATCTAGGTGCTTAATGCTGTGAAACATGGGAATGAGAAAAATGTTTAATGCATGAAAACAAAGGAAATAATAGAGGGATGGCTGAGTCCAGGCTGATGGCTCATCATGGCTGGCTGGCGTTCTTCTACTTCTTCCTTGTCTTTGCCTGTCTCTGAGGCCATATGAGGCGCGTTTGGTGCTGTGGACAAACATACTGCTCAGTAGTGAAAGTAGCCTTGTCTTGGTCGGACTGCCTGACATGAATTTGCCAGTGGGCAGAGCACAAGTTCAGGACCGCGAACAAAGACTATCCCGCAAAATCATCTAAGATGCCATCGGCTCGGGGAAGTGGTTGCAGGACGTTGATCGTCATCTTGTTTAATGGTATGTAGTTGACACACAGTCTCTTCTTATTTTTCTGTGTGACCACAATGGCTGGAAATCCCATGGTCGAGAGGATGGCTTGATGATACCATTGTCGAGAAGCGTGACGACCTAAGTCTCGAGGAATTGTCTATCAGTCGCCGTGTAGCGATACGGCTGTGGTCCATATGGTTTTGCGTCAGGCACAAGGTCACCTTAATATTCAATGCCTTCATAGAGGCCAAAGTCGAGAGGGTCACGTGGGAAGGGGTCAGTGTGGTGAAGCAAGATGCGTTTCACATCATGTTGTTGTTTAGTGGTGAGCTGGGAGCCGATGTGCAAACGTCATCTAGAGCAGTTTCACTTGATACGGATGCACATGATTGTGAGCCATATGTGAGAGTGATTGGTGATGTGGTGCCGCTAGTTGTGGCGGAACAGAGGTTGTGGGCCCTTGACAACCGGCTGCGTTGTTCGGCTCACTTCATAGTGGTGCATCGTATAGTCTGGCTCATGTTTGGTCTGCAGAGGCTCAGCCGTAGAGCCCGGAGGATCAAACTGCGAGAGAGCCGACCGTGTGAGGATCACGGCGTTGGACATCCTTGGTAAAAGTACTTCACTACATTGTACAACCATGTTTCTGTTGGGTTGGCAACTTTTAGGCAACTCTGGGGGCCTAATGTGAAGCTCGGCTTGTACGATGCGAAACCAGTCTTCTTCCAATATGAAAGGTAAGGCGTTTCTTTCGAGGACTGCTGCTTCGACTGTGGCTGCATGACATTGTTCCAATTGCAATCAGAAGTCGGACCACACCTTTTGAAGTGACGGAAGCGCCGCCAACGACGAGCGAGGGTGGTTTCGTCCATGACAGTATGGCGAGTTCGTTGACAAGGCTTGCAGTGATGACTGTTATGCTGAAACCACTGTCGGGAAAGGCACTGACTGTGCCAACTCCAGTTATGTGAGCTGAAATGACTGGCACTTCAACTTAGAACCACGCAGGACGTCTAGCTGGCCAACTAGAGCTGTAGGTTCATGTGGTGTTTTCGGCTTGAAGTGATTTGGAGGCTGTTTCGGCTTGTTATATCTTTGCGAGTTGGCCAGGCTTTTTGCAATTGTAGCAGATGGCTTCTTTGATGTCTTGTCCCGGTCGGTATGCTGGGGAACCATATTTGTGAAAATTGTATTGTACCTGGCTTAGGAATTGTTCGTCGGAAGGCATATCTGCGATGCCCGTGTGGCCAGCTTGTGATGTACCGGGCGTACAATTGACGTGTGTGGTTGAGCCACTTGCTGACAAACGTTCATCCCGGGATGTCTTTGGGAATGTGGGTGTGCGGGCCACACGGGAAAGGCCTATCGTTCGGTCCACTTCGGACATGATGTTGAGGAAGTCGTCCACTGTTCGGGTCGGTGGACAGCGATAAATGTGGTGATCTGATCATCACTAATGCCTTAAACAAGGTATTAAATACGTTGCTATCAGTGATGGGGACTGGACATCGCGACATATTCTTGATCTTGGCGAAGGCATACTGCTTTAGGCTATCACCAGGTTTCTGGGTGAGGGCTGTTACCCTGCCACTGAATGAGTGAAAGTTGCTTACCGAATTGTTCTTTCAGTCCAGCTTTCCAAATGGTTCAGGTGGTAAGTTGTCGCCCTGTTGATGCATGCCAGTCGGCTGCGGCACCACATAGCTTCCCTTGAGCGATGGCCAAAAAAGTGGGGTCTTCGCATCTTGCAAGGCGTTGAGTGCGTTTGAGCTTTTCAATCCAGTGCTTAAGCGTACACTTTAAAAAAGGGTGTATTGTTACACCCTTTTGTCCCATATAATACACCCCAAAACTTCAATTCGACGTACAGCGCCCAATAGTCGAACAGACGGCCCCAAATCTTACGAGGGGCTTGATAGCCGTGTGGTACAACTTATTAAAATATCTAATGCACGTGTTACTCACTACAAAAAAAAAAGTAATAATCGGGGTTTTCTTGGCCCTGCTGCAAAAACTCAGTGTTTTCTTTATGTGTTTTTTTATACGTACTTTAGCTATTTAGTAAGTTATATCGCACCGTTATCAAGCCCTTCGTAAAATTTGAGGCCGTCTGTTCGACGTTCAATTGAAGTTTTGGGGTGTATTATACGGGACAAAAGGGTGTAAGGTGATATCCTCTTTTTTAGAGTGTAGGAGTGCCGCCTCCTGTGAAAGTGGGCAGCGAAGCTGATAGATCTAGCAGAGTTGTCACATGCACTTGGTTCGCTTGATTGTCTAGCGTCGTCATCACGACCATGTTCTGGTGAAGGAATGCGGCCATGAGCGGCATGTTCTCAGTTTCGTCTGCGGTAAACGTTGGCATAGTTGGAGATAGCTTTGCAGGAGCTGGTACATTCGGCGGGTTTTGGGAGGCATGAGTCAAAAGCCTGTCAATAAGTTCTTCCTTGTTTCCGGTTGTGCTAAGGGTTCGCCAATGAAGTTCTATTTTGATGAACTGAACGCTCAGGGTCGCGAGATCTTTGGCAATAGCGTTATCCCAGTTGATAAGCGACATCGCTGTTCTGCGCGGGCGATGGGTTGAGTGAAGGGCTGGTATGTTTAAAGGAAGTGTCTATTCTGCCGGCAGCCGGCACAATAACCGGGGGAAAAAGTGCCGGCAGTAGTCGCCTATTGGGTCTCGTATAAAACGGATTGTAAACACGCGCCTATTCTAAGCTGTGGATTAGCTCAGTGGGTAAGATGTGCGCCTCATACGCAGCAGGATCTTAGTTGAATCCCCCGAGGGAATTTTTTTTTTCTTCGGAATTTTGTTTTTTGTTGAGGTTTTAGGCGATATTTACGACATCTCTCTTTTAGAATTAACACTGAAAAAAGAAAAAAAAAAGAAAACACGAATGTTGTTGACGAAACACTTCCTTTCTGGGGGTGAATGGAGGACAGCGGGGCTTGGGCCGGCCGGCACGCCTCCGCGATGCGGTGGTACTGGTGGGCCAAATAGGTCAATATATTACTAAGGAGCAGCCGCAGACTGTCGCCGCTAAAGGAGGGGGAGGGGGGGGGGGGGCTATGTTAACGAGCTCCTCACTGATACACGCGCCGGAGGTGACTGCCGGTAGAATTTCGGAAAAATTATTCTGCCGGCTGCCGGCAGAATAGACACTGCCATGTTTAAAAATGGCTTGGCGTTCGGATACGCGGAGGAAAGCGGGCAAGCAGGCTTACGTGGCGATGAGGTGGCGATGGCAGGTTGAGGGCGTCGACTTCGCCATATGTGAGACTTTGGAAATGGGAAAAATGTTTAATGAGTGAAAATAAAGGAAATAGAGGGATGGGCTGTGAGTCAAGGCTGATGGCTCGTCATGGCTGGCTGGCGTTCATCAACTTCTCCTTTGTCTTTGCCTATCTCTGAGGCCATATGAGGCACGTTCGGCGCTGTGGGCAGGCACGCTGCTCACAGTGCAGAGCTGACACATCTGTCGATCGTCACAATTCAAAAATGCGACTTCCTCAGCTTTAGACGCGGTGTTAGGAAGCTCAAGTGATATTGCTTTGCTCTGTCGCGAACGTTTTTTGTAGTATCGGCCAAAAGAAGGCAGCCGAGCGTGCGACCCGAGCCAGAGCTCTGCCCGAGCCAGCCGGTAGCAAAAACGCAGTAGGCGTATTCCGTGGTTTTCTGCCTGCTCGACTCAAGCAGCGCAATCTTTTATTGGCATCATGACGTCAGCATTCCAGCAAACAAACGAAACATACAAGAGTAGGCAAGGTTGCCGACGCGATACAACAGTTTTAACATTTACGGAAAACGAAAAAGCGTTTCCTGCGATTTCATATAAAGCTTCAGATAACTGGCAGCCATGATTTCAAGCACAATGATGGCTGAAATGACGTAAAGCGTAGCTTATTTAGTGGCTCTAGTGAGCATGATTGATTGGGCCGCTGATAGAAGACGCACAAAGTCAGGAGCGCCGTGACGATGCACTTTTGTGACTGTGTGATTGGCCCCGTCGGATCGTGTGCAACTTCACTAGAAGTGTGAAATGGAGGTAGATATAAAAAGAAAAAAGAACACAGACACATAAGAACGCCGGTACTTTTTTTTTTTCTTTTCCTGAAATACAACAAATAATAAAATAAAATAAAGAAAACACGCCCACAAACGGAAAGCACATACCGCCTTGCATTTCGGAAGAACGAACGGTAAGTCTGGACGTAAAGTCGACCAACTTTCCTCGCTGGCCTTTCGTTCGTCGGTTTTCTCTCATCGCCTCGGTTTCTTGCCTTCACGGTGCGTCGACTCAGCTACACCCGTTGAGCGCTTCCGAAAGGCTGCCCCGTGTGCAGAGAGGAGGACACAGACACGCGCGCCGAGGGGAAGTGTGTAACGTTGCGGCCATGACTTCCGTAAGCCAATAAAGCCGGGAATCGGCGAGTTATGTCAGGAGAGGGGGGACGGGCACACCTTCCGGGAAAGAAACAATTAACGGCCCACTATACTTCCTGTTCCGTGACCTAGGCAGATACATCTAAATCGGTCGTTGACGACTCCGCGTTTCTAGGTTTGTTATTTTCCTCATTTAAAACGTTGGTTCTGTTCCCACGTCGCGAGCTAGTAAACAGCTTCTAGTGAGCGGCGCGTATGGGTTGCCACCTGCCCGGTTTTTGACCGGCCCGGCCGGTTTTTTAGACAGCAGCCGGTTTTTTGACAGCCATCGAAGCGCGATTGTTTTAGCTTATTTTTCTTTTTTTTTTTTTTGCGTTTTTAAGCGACAATTTAACAACTACAATGACAAATATTTGTCGACGAAAAAAAAAGTTTAAAATTACACAAACACCGTGGGGACACGCGATTAGAGAAAGTACGCGGGCGAGCGCGGCAGGAGAACTCCCTGAGACGGGGGGGGGGGGGGGGGGGGGGGGGTGCGGTCAACACAAAACGAAACGACCACCGGAGCGCGGGGGAAAGCTGGAAAGCAGGAAAATGAGGGAAAGCGAGAAGACGCCGGCGGGCAACTCGGCGACAGGCCCTCCCGATAGCTGAGCCTTCTGGGAGGTGTTGACAAGGACACGCACGGCGCTTCATCCGTCCACTGTGACGGGCGGCGGATGCGCTTTCCCCAAGCTTTCCCCTTCCACTACACATGGTGTAATATTGTTGCTGTTACTTTAGATCTTCGTCGTTTTTTCCCGTCCCTCTTCGTTCTCCATTTAATTGTTTAAGTGCCAAGACCAGAGAAACGCACCGACGATGTCTAGGAAGAGCTGAGCGCCTCTCGCAGCTTGGTGGCCTGCGTGCATTCCAAAGCGACAGAGTGCTGATTCATTGTCTGTGCTACCGTGCACTGTCAGTGGAGCCATCGCAGAGGATCAAAGAAAGACGCCGACATTGTCGTTTTTTTTCGGCACTCTTACAGAGCATCGATATGGGCTGCTATGTTCAGGCTTGCTTTCTAACTATTTCGTAATGGCTGCCATAAATGAATTACGTGCCGAGAGACGTGTCAGTCTTTTTTCCAAAGGGACGCTAAACACAGAGCAGGTTTGAGGCGGTACCGAAGGCAAAGCTATCCGTTTTCGGCTATTTCCTATTAGAGATTGGGTCTTGAAGGGCAGTACCGTGCGCAGGGATGCTATTGGTTTGTACTGCGAGGCGTTCCCGACGTCAAACACCAAAGCTTCCGTGCTATTTGTCAACCACTTTTTATGTTGTGCCCATAAATGGAAGCAAGGTCCCTTCAAGTATACGGATCATTGTAAGAGCGAAAATCTGCATCAATGGTTACGCGCTGTCTTTGCTTGCATCATGAGCGCGAATTCTCCGCCTTCGAAACAGCGAAAATTACGTCAGTGCGTGTTCCGGAAAGACCCGAGATCTCAAACCGAGTACGAGAGTTGGCTCCTGCTTGTGGACGACGATGCCACCGCTGCAAGATGTACTTTATGCGCAAGCACGTTTACGGTGAAATTTGATGGCGTCAGCGCTGTCAAGCATCACGCGTCAACGCAGAAACATAAGCAGAAGAGCCTCGCCTCGAAACAATCGACTGCGCTCAAGAAGTTCTTCGCTCCAGCGACTTCTAGCGCAGAAGATAAGGCGACTGATGCAGAACTGGACACCACATTCCACGGCATCAAGCAATACTATACAGTCACCTGTCAATGGATTGTGGCAGCTAGTTAGCGTTAAAAGTCTTCCCGGATTCAGGTGTCGCTTGCAGAATGCTACTTAGATGAACGAGGATGGAATACCTCGTGAAAAATGTGCTGGCGCCATATGCAGTGGAGTGCATAGTCGAGAAACTTCGCCCAGCAGGCCGCAACCTCCCGTTTGCTCTCTCCACGGGCGCCCCCAACAAGGGAATTAGAAAAAAGTTTGCCCATCGCCATGCGCTTCTACAACGTGAATGGTGCCGGAATAACGGACGCTTTCATCGACTTCTGTGAGCTGGCGGACGAGACTTCCGGCGGCATCTGCGAACTCTTGGCAACAAATTTGGAGAAGGTGGGTCTTTCTTTAGAACGAGCTGTAGCGTACAGCGCGGATAACGCTTCT
Organism: Ixodes scapularis; assembly: GCF_016920785.2. Classification (NCBI taxonomy): domain Eukaryota; kingdom Metazoa; phylum Arthropoda; class Arachnida; order Ixodida; family Ixodidae; genus Ixodes; species Ixodes scapularis. Next base: position 22,768,543 of record NW_024609868.1, read on the forward strand.
GTGAATTATGGGAAACACAACTCCGTTTTCCTGAAGAGGCAGAAATATAAGCCGGACTTGTTGAAGGCAAATTGTAATTGCCATGTAGTGCACAACGCTGCCAAGCACGCAGTGAAGTCTTTAAAGTTTGATGTGGGAACCCTGGTTCTAAAGGTCTTCAAAGAGTTTTCTTTTCGTTCGAAATATGTAGAGGAATTGCAAATGTTTTTTGACTTCTGTGATCAGGAATTTAGCAAAGTGCAGGGTCATATTTCTGTCCGTTGGTTAAGCTTGTTTACGGCCTTAGACAGACTGATTATGTACTGGGCTCCCATCAAGTCCTACTTTCTGAGTCAGGGCGAGAAGGAGTGCGAAAAAATAATCTGGATATTTATTGGCAACCAAGCCGATGGACTTTCGGAGTGTATCACGCTTCTCGAGTGCTATCTGCACTTCATGCACCCGTTCCTTGCAATGTTTCATTCAACGATGCTCACCCTCGAAAAGAGTCATCTTGAGCCGACGGAACTTTACACTGTAATGACTAAGCTCAGGAAGTAGCTGATTAACCGGAAGCAGGGATGGGCAGTATTTCAAATACAAGTATCTCAAATACTTATTTTAAATACTTTGTGTATTTTGCATTTGTATTTAATTACAAATTGGGTATTGCATTTGACGTCTGTATTTAAATACTAAAAGTGGGTATTTCAAATACAACTGTAATTAAATACAATTTTGTGGGCGAAAATACATCCCTCAAATTTATTGTCTGTCCAGAGCAGGAAGAAAACTACGTTCTGCACCGAATGCAGTGTCTCTCAATCGAGCACAAGCGTTTAGTGACTTTGTGATTACGGTGCTAGTCCAGGGCAAGAATAGTGACGAAATCGACGTTCACAGGCAGACTAGCTAAATAAGTGCCTGTAACAACTTGTGATGCTTTCCAGCCTGATTTCCATCCATATTTTTGCCTGGAACATTCTAAATGCGTGAGTCGTCCAGATTTTCCTAACTGGTGCGAGTTGCAACAATAAAAAAAATCTCTAGCTAGTGCTGCGCGTCTTGGTCATCTCGGTTATTTGGTGGTCTATCATAAAGATAATAATAATAATAATAATAATAATAATAATAATAATAATAATAATAATCATAATGTTTATTTACGCGTGTGGTTCACTTGATAGTGAGGCGGGCCTGTCAAAGCCAGACAAAAGGCTTGTTGGACAAGACACTACAGTTTGTGACAAAAAAACGTCCCCACACAAGTAAACTTCCAAGCTCCACATAAAGACATGCACATACACAGCACAGTCAAAAACTTGGCCCTAAAAACATCGGAGCATTTGCTTCAGTTTGTTTAGCGAGTCCGCAGTGTAAACATCGTCCGGTAGGCTATTAAATATACAGGGAACATAGAAATTCCGAATTCTTTTTTCCGTATTTTGTCACAACATAAAGCATTTCATAGCGCTCGGTTTGTCGAAGCGATCTAGATAGGACATGGGGTACTCTGAAATTATCACACCAAAAGTGTTTCAATACAACGGTCTGAACCAATAAGGAGTGGAACAATGGCAAGCCCAAGACTGCCTTGATCTCTTCTTCCGTTTGCGATATAGAACCATAAACAATGCTTTTAAATATTCATTTTAAGGCTGAGTCTATTTTTTGACCCCATCGTCCTGGGCTGTGACCAAAAATACTTATTTCGTAACGCAAAACACTGTATGCCAAAGCGGGCTATTGTTTTTTTCGTTGAATAAGGTATTAAAGATCTGGTATTGTACAGTAAACAAGATACCTTTCTTAGTCGTTTACAAAGTTTTGACAGGTGAGAATTCCACGACAAATCACTTTCAAATTGAATTCCTAAATATTTAACGTGATCTACATAAGATATGGGACAACAGTTACAAGATGTCCAAAGAGAGGTATGCATATATATAGGATGATTGGGCGTTAAGGAGGATTACGAAAGCAGATAAGCTGAGTTTTAGATGCATTTGTCGTAAGACAATTTGTCTTAAACTAGTCATACAGTTGACAAGTGTCTTCTTGGAGTAATGCGATTGCTACAGGATAATCAAGATGTTTTGAAAGCAACACTGTGTCATCCGCATATTGGAACAATTTACATGTTGAAACTGAGTTGGACATATCGTTTACAAAAATGTTAAAAAGAAGAGGTGACAAAACAGAACCTTGGGGAACCCCAGCCTTTAAGGTAACTCGGGAGCATCGACTATAACCCATAGAAACTAGCTGAGTCCTCTCAGTTAAAAAGTTCAGGAGAAGAGAAAGGAATGGGCCGCGGAATCCAATGTTTTTTTTTGCAATTTTGTTAGTAAAATCTTGTGACTCACTGTATCGAACGCCTTTGCTATATCAATAAAAAGTGCGCAAACAACCTGGCAACCTGATGCCTCTCGAAGGCTAGGTGCAATTCATCTGCAAAATCTTCCAAAAGTGGCTGTGTCCCACGCCCGTTGACAAACCCATATTGACTGGGCGACAGAATATTAAAGTGATCAAGAAAGGCCGTCATAGTTCGAAAAATATGTTTTTCTAAGATTTGGACAATACAGGGCAAGATGGAAATTGGTCGATAATTGTCAAGTTTTTTATGCTCTCCCCCCTTAAATACGGGCTTCACTAGCGCACTTTTCAAATCAACCGGGATCATCCCAGAGGAAATGAAACCATTTAACATGTGAAGGAGCACAAGTTTTATAGAATCATAATTTCGGCGCAGATCATTTGCACTGATGCCATCGATACCGGGCGCCTTGTTAGTTTTAAAACTAAAAAGCAAAGTGCGTAGATCAAGTTCAGACATTTCGGGAAGGAATGCCGAGAAAACATTTGAATCAAGAAAATCTGCTGTGAACATAGTATCATCCCGAGCTACTCCAGAAAATGTAGCGAAGAACTTATTGAAATCCTCTACTAGTTTTGTCGTATTGTTACCAAACACTTTCTCTAGAGAGGCATCTGTCGACCTCTATACACCCGTGCCTCGTAATTGATTTATCAAACTCCAAGTCATTGAAATATTTGACCTTGCTTTAAAAAATTTATCTTGAAAGTATTTTCTTTTTGCTGATCGAATAACCGCGGTTACACGGTTTCGCATACTAGAGAATTCCTTTTTTCAAGTTGGTATTGGTTGGAGCTCGCCGACATCTAGCCCAAAGAACATCTTTACAGCGGATAGCTGACAAAATGTCACTCGTTAACCATTGTTCGCTACGACGCCGCCTCAGAGTGATAACCTTTTTAGATTTGTCCTTGCAGTAGTCAAATATATCTCTAAACTTTGTGGGGACCCTCTCCCTGGCTCCTCCGCTCTTCGTGACCTTGCCGGTTCCCGCCGCCGTATTGTCGGGCGCTCCTTCGTTCCCTGTGACCTTCCCGTTTCCAGTCGCCGTCCTGTCGCGGAACGTCCGAGCTCTCCGGGAGGTACGGGGCAAGCGCCCCCTCACCCAGCGCTGACGTCGGAGGGTCGGCTCGCAGCAAGGTTCCCGATTGGACGGTCGACGGGACAAGGACTTGGGAAGGTCTTAAAAGGGGAACGGAGACAAAGGAAGAGGGCTTGGGCTGCCGACTAGACAAGGGACCGGTCATGGAGGCGAGCTCGGACGGCGCCGGACGCTGGCGCAGGGAGTGCGGGCACTACGTCGAGTGGCGGACTCGACAAGCGGACCGGACAGCGACCCTGGACGACGACGTCCCCATGACGCGGTGTGGACGACCACCGCTGGGACTCGGAGAAGCTGCTCGGGCAGCGGACTCTCCCCCGGCCTCGCTGATGACCGTCCCCCGATCCCGAAACCCCCCAAGGCAATGAGTGAGTGAATAAACCCTTTTGCCGAGAGCGAAGTATTGCAGTGTCATATTCATCCGGAGACAGGGTTTGTGGGAATCGGAGTAGAAGATGCCCGCAACTTACAGTACACTTCATCAAAGTCTTGAATAGAGAGTAAACTATTCCAATCATAGGTTTTAACCAAATTATCAAATCTAATTTTATCAGTTATTTCCAGTGTTTTTGTTATCACTATTTTTGATTTCATCGTGAGTTGGGATGCAAGTTGACATGCCAGAAAGTAGTGGTCGGCTAATTTTTGCTCTATTACGGCCGATTTTGCAACAACATTCGGAGCGCGTATGCTTATATGATCCAGACACGAGGCCACAAGGGGATCATCGAGTTCTTTTCGAGTTGGAGCTAAAATCAGTTCCTCCAGACCAAAATGCGCTAAAAGATTCAGATAGTCACATACAATAGACTTGGCGGGCGGGTATATTAATAATAATAATAATAATAATAATGACTTTATTTCCATCGAACGTTGATGGTGGCGATCAAGGAAAAAAGCTGTATGACACAGCTTGACAAGTCCTTGACCGCCTACAAAGCACAGTAGCAGCAACGAAAAAAAAACAAAAAAAAAAACATTTACAAATTTTGATTACCACAATTTAACAAAACGTGTTTCAGATTATATATTTTATCATCGGCTATAACAAAAAAGTGGCCTATTTGGAGACAGAAATTATAAGATCCCAAAAGTTTGGTTCATACTCAGATTCATTTGTGGAGAAAATTAGTCTAATTTCTCTAAGGGACAATGCATTGAATTCAAATCCTTCATTTTTAAGTAAGTTAAGTATTTTTGGGATAGTATGTTTGAGCATTTGTGTGCCATAGTTCGTTCTTGCAGTGACCACCTCCCAACATTCTGCACGATGGGTAGAATACGCGTGAATATTTTCAGAGAGCTGTCCAAGGTTTATCAAAATGTACCAAAATGTAATCGACAAAAAAGCTGCTTGAAGCTCTGTAATTTGTTCATCTATTACGTCCAAGCTGATTACATTTTTTTAAATTATATTTCTATTACGTTACTAGAGCCTCGTACGCTAACTCCCGAGAGTGCGATGCAAAATTAAAATGAGATACCCAGAAACCCGTTGCAGGTGCCCTGAAGTCGCTGACGCAAATCTTGAGGAATGTATTTGGAAAAGTATTTGGAGGAGACCAAATACATTTGGTTGTATTTGTATCTTGTATTTAAATGCTTTTTTGGAAATGTAATTCGATTTGTAATTAAATACATTTTTGACAAAGTATTTGGTATCTGTATTTCGATACATATTTGCATGTATTTTGCCCATCCCTGACCGGAAGGATGATATGTTTTTCGGTGTCAAGGCTGATCAGGGACTTGAAACCCCGCCGGGCGGGCTGGCTGCAACGCTGGACTACGTGAATGTTTATGACAGGGCCTTTGCGTACCCTGGAAAGTGGTTTGACTTCGAGAATTCCCCATTGAAGAGGCTCGCCGAAATGGATCTGCGCAAAGGTGCACCCAGCATGCAAGTCGTAATGAATGCGGGGGAGCTTTTTGGCATTAACTTTGAAAAGGAAGGCGATGAATGGCACTCAGAGCTTTGTGTTTTGAGGGATACTCTCCCTAGACTTCTAGGACATGACGAGAAATCGAGCTCGATCTGGCCTAAATTCCTGAGAGAGGTGAGGTGCCCCCATTTGCAGAAACTAATGGAGCATGTTTTCTACATTCCCTGCACCAACGCGTTTGTGGAACGCGCCTTTAGCGTGATGGGGAACTTGTGGACCGATGAGAGAAATCAGCTAAGCGTCCCAATGGTTAAAGCGGAGCTCTGTGTGCGGTATAATTTGGTGTACAGCTGTGAAGACTTTCTAAAGATGGCGAGAGAAAACAAGCAGCTTATCCGAGCAGCTAAGTCGAATCCGAAAGATACGTTCAAGTTCCTCAAATAGAAAAAGGCGAGCATATAAAATGTTACCTTTTTTGTTTTTCTGCGTTGTTTTGTGTATCGCATATTATTGCGCGTGTATGTATATATGATAATATCCAATACATTGTGACATATGCACTGTATACTTTTTAAAGGACGTAATATGCCGCTGGTTTGATGGATTTAGTCGCGAAGAGCATTTTATGGATGAAGTATGTGGGGTTATTTTTCATTGCCGCACATGGGGAGCCAGTAATTGCAATTTATCAAAAGGGGTCTGCAAGTGGCGAGGCAGTATGTTACCTTTTTTTTCTGTTGGTAGTATGTTGTTTTTATGGCTGTCATAGCGGTTATGTGAATTTTGTATTTTTGTAACTGTAGTATGTTGTTTCTTTCACAAGACGTTATGTGAATTTTGTATTTTCTTTAACATGTGAATTTTGTATTTTTGTAACTGTAGTATGTTGTTTCTTTCACAAGACGTTATGTGAATTTTGTATTTTCTCTAACATGTGAATTTTGTATTTTTGTAACTGTAGTATGTTGTTTCTTTCACAAGACGTTATGTGAATTTTGTCTTTTGTTTAACATGTGAATTTTGTATTTCTGTAACTGTAGTATGTTGTTTCTTTCACAAGACGTTATGTGAATTTTTTATTTTCTTTAACATGTGAATTTTGTATTTTTGTAACTGTAGTATGTTGTTTCTTTCACAAGATGTTATGTGAATTTTGTATTTTCTCTAACATGTGAATTTTGTATTTTTGTAACTGTAGTATGTTGTTTCTTTCACAAGACGTTATGTGAATTTTGTATTTTCTCTAACATGTGAATTTTGTATTTCTGTAACTGTAGTATGTTGTTTCTTTCACAAGACGTTATGTGAATTTTGTATTTTCTTTAACATGTGAATTTTGTATTTTTGTAACTGTAGTATGTTGTTTCTTTCACAAGACGTTATGTGAATTTTGTATTTTCTTTAACATGTGAATTTTGTATTTTTGTAACTGTAGTATGTTGTTTCTTTCACAATACGTTATGTGAATTTTGTATTTTGTTTAACATGTGAATTTTGTATTTCTGTAACTGTAGTATGTTGTTTCTTTCACAAGACGTTATGTGAATTTTGTATTTTCTTTAACATGTGAATTTTGTATTTTTGTAACTGTAGTATGTTGTTTCTTTCACAAGACGTTATGTGAATTTTGTATTTTCTCTAACATGTGAATTTTGTATTTTTGTAACTGTAGTATGTTGTTTCTTTCACAAGACGTTATGTGAATTTTGTATTTTGTTTAACATGTGAATTTTGTATTTCTGTAACTGTAGTATGTTGTTTCTTTCACAAGACGTTATGTGAATTTTGTATTTTCTTTAACATAAATTAAGAAATGTTTTATTTCAAAGAGGCGTTTTTGACTATTTGATCACACAGAGTATTCTCCCCTTTGTACATAGCTAATGTGCGCATGTGGTTTTCTGCCGTACTGCCAAACTGGAGACGGGCACCAGACTTTGTCAAGCTGCGTCTGGCAGCTTTTTGTTTGGGGACACCGTTGGCTCAAGGCCATAAATAAATTTGATTTGATTTGAAGTGACGTGATCTACTCGTCCAAAACCCCGAGCTGTCGACTTTAGAAAAAAATATGGATTTGCGCTCAGTCTACGCGAGCGTAATGCTTTCTGAGAGTAGCAACAAAAACCTCAGTCACTTTTAGTACAAATGTTATTCCATTCACTGATATTTTTATGCCAAACAGCAGACTAGTTGGTTCTCCATCTGCTGTGCGCGGCAAGTTAGTCAGAAATGTCTTTATTTTTAACTAAAGAGGGCATATAATTGCACGTATTATTGAGCTCAGTGCTGTGTATTTGTGTACACGCACATTATACTAATTCCTCTCTAGGAAATCACTCGTTACAATAAATTGCGCTGCCTGTCAAAGACGAACATGGCATCTTCCTTTCAACATAATTTCAATAACCCCCCCCCCCCCCCCCCCCCCCCGACGAAGGGCCGGTATTTGTTTTCGGGGAAAAGTGGCAACTCTACGTATGACGCGCGTCAGCTGTTTTCACTTCGAATTTCGTCACATGCTAACATATTCTTTTGCTTTCAAAGTGCCAAACGTGCCTTATCGAGAAAGAAAAAAATTCATTTCAGGTTTCGTGATTTCATAGTCTGCTCAAGCATGCACCCGACTCCTTGTCGGTGCCAAGAAACAACGCTTCGAATAATAATGTCCCGATCGCGTCACGGCACAGTTCAATGTCTATTTTAAGTGATAAGAGAATTTTTCGTTTCGCACTCTTGGATTAGCTAGCTACCTCAGAGCGAAAAATGTGCACGCATAATTTACAAAATAAAAGAAAAAAATCTGAAATAAAAATTTTAATGGCACATACGAACATATATGTAATAATTTAGACGACGACATGTAATAATAATTCCTTTTTCTTCTTTTTGTAGCCCGGAAATATTGTTAATTTTTTTGCGTGTCTTCAGAGTGCTTGACGTTACGGGACAACATACGGCAAAACACTCGCTTCGCAGTTCATCCACTGCGAGGCTTCGCAAATAAGCATGGCGAAACTTGCCATACGAGCACCGAGGCTAGACTGCATTGTGGAAAAACGTTGCGTACTTCGCTTACGGTCGGTCGTTTCTTAGTGGCTTACAAACAGCGTCTGCAAAACAGGGAAAAAATGATGAAAAGGGAGGAAAAGGGGGGGGGGGGGAGGACATGCCCTAGCCCTTAGATTGTTCTAAAGCATGAAACGCTTTTTAACGCTACCACGCATTCCCAAAATTGTGTCCGTCCGTCCGTCCGTCTGTGCCTTTCCCGCTAAATTTAGCGGGGAAATTGATATCAGGAGACGAGACATATATACAAATTCATATTCTCAGCTAAGTTTAACGGAAAATATACGTCGCGTGGCACACCATGTCCCTATAATACATGTCGTGCATCATAGAACTTTAAAAATAAAGGTTGCTGCCATTTTTTTTTTCTTTTTTGTGTCTGCGGCATTTGTTTTATTTTTTTTTTTTATTATTACTCATTCCCCATTGCTCCCACCCCCTCACCTCTCAAGGGCTTCCGACGCTGCTGCTGCTGCTTGAAAATTGTTAGTCGATGGTAGCGTAAACAAGAAGAAAAAAGAATAGCCCATTTGGGAGCACTCAACAAACATTGCGTCACAGAGAATTTCAATGAGCCTTGCGTAAAATGCCCGCTTCACACCTGAACGCCGTCAACTGACAGAAAAAGGTAATGTTTTGGGAACACCGTTCGGGTTGCCGAAGACGCTCATTTTTGCTTCGTTCGTGAACCAAAGTTTCCGTTTGTCGCCCTAATAACTAAACATCGCAAAAAAAAAAAAAAATTTTATTTTGTGATTACGTGTTGTTGTTTTGTTGTTGTTTTTTCATAATAGAGAAACAATAATTACGGGGCCTCAGTCCTTTACCAGCTCCAAAACCAAGCCACACACATAGCGTTGTTAAATTGAACCTATGATGGTGTCACGTCAAGTTATGAATCTCGTACGTACCAGTATAAAACAAGCAGTTGTACATGGCCGCAGATGTTTTTTTTTCTTTTTTTTTTTATTACGTTTGTTTTTCTTTATGACAGGTGGCTGTCTCTGTAAAGTATAGAGACCCTCCAATGCTCGTGTCGCCAGCGCTGGCTTCGCGGACTCATCTCTGCCTGTTTCGGTGGATCGATCTCTCAGTGAGAAAAGGTAATATCGTACCATAGCCTCGTCTATATACTCACAAACCCTGGCAGTTCGACGACGGAGCCAGAGAGCGCCCGGTCGCACATTTTGAGAGCGAGGATGTGGTAGCACAGAACATTTCTCGGGGAACCTGATCGTCAGCGCACAACTTTTGCGGTGGCAAGGACGCGCGAGGAACGCGAAGAGCACAAGCGGACATTCCATCGCTCGGGAGAAGTGTGTTTCGGCGTTTCGCCGCAGCGGGGCGCCCGTTACATGACTCTCCTTAGACACAAAGTATAGACACAAAGTGGAGACAGCGCACTAGGAAATTAAGAGGAAAGTTTTTAGGCTATAGTGGGAGTTACGGAAGAGCAGGTCTCAGTTAAGAAGAAAATCAAGGCCACAGAAAGAGATGGGTGGCTAGAGGGAATGCAGACAAAGACGGCTCTGGAAAGCTATAGATTAAACAAAACAGTTATTGCCAAAGAAAGCATTTATGACAATTCTAGGGGAAGCTCATTGTTGTTTGAGGCAAGGACAGGTGTTTTACGAACCAGAACATACAGAGCGAAGTACCAGGAAATGGATACAGGGTGCGCTGCTTATGGAGATTAGGACGAGACGGCTGAGCACTTGATACTCTACTGTAAAGGGCTTCACCCTATGCCTACCGAGGACAACATAGATTTAATAAAGTCATTGGGCTTAGAGACAGCGAAGGAAAAGTGGATTTCAAGACAATAGGGATTCCCAAGCAAAGATTAAGTGAATGGTGGCAGAAAGCGAGAGAAAACTAGGTATTTTCTTATTAACCAATGGCAAGGGGGTTTTATAGCCTCTTTCTTTTCAGTGCAGAGTGAATATAGTTTTCACATTTAACTATTTTAAGCTTAAATGGTAAAACAAAATGGCTAGGTGGCGTGAGCTACCGCCCGATCCAAAGGGCTCAGCCGGATTCATCCATCCATCCATCCATCCTTTCACCCGTTGTCTGCCGCTCTACCTTTTCGCTTTCGGCGGCCGCGTCTCATGGCGATCTGCCAGGCTTTGTCAGTAGGGGTATTCACACGAGGCAGAAATCCCTGGGATTTCTCCCTCGTGTGAATACCCCTTATTATAGAGGAGGCTATGATCATACTTAGCCCCGATTTACACACCCTTTCGATAATAATTACCAATATGCTCTGGCTGTAATATGGACGTCCACAGTGTTACACTCTTAGTGTGAATAAGTGATCACCGATATGTCTTGCTGTTGTTTTTTCTCACACGTAAAAAAAAATGTTTAAGAAAAGCAATAGTGTAGGGCAGTGATTCTCAACCATCGATGTTTCGCCGACCCCGTGTGGATCGGCGGAGATGATGGAGGACCCCGTTTGTGGTGAAGGGAGGGAGAAAGGTATAGGTTAAATATAATCAGGGGCAGATTTAGGGGGGGTCCGGATGTCCTGACCCCCTCTTGATTTCTGCATGTGTAAAATTTAGGGCGTAAAACGAAGGAGAGGGGAAGGGGGCTCCTAAACATATGGTACGCTGACCAACACCTGACCCCCCCCCCCCCCCTTCAGCAAATTCCTGCATCCGCCCCTGAATATGATAATGATTTAATAACTGGTTATAAGTAAGGGCTAACGTGAAGTAGACGTCTCTTATTAACATACACACAAGAAAACTCGCCCGGAAACTGCAACGTTTTTGTCGATATGAAAAAGTGCAACTTTTATTGCCGGGCTTTACTGATGAGGCAGGGCTTCGCGGACCCCTGAATGCCTCCGCGGACCCCAAGGGTTCCGCGGACCTCTACTTGAGAACCACTGGTGTAGGGGAATGTGCTTTGCAAGTCTAACTTAGGAAGCCAAATTGGTTGCTCTATACAGAACTGCATGTGTCAACCATGCAGTGTTAGGGAGTACTTTAAGTACAATGCACTCAATGTACTACTCCAAGTAGGTTTATAAAACTTGTAATTTACTCGAAGTACCCTGTCTGAATATGTAAGTGTATTTGTAAGAGTATTGTCTCCGGAACTATGAATATGTAAGTGTATTGTATGAATATGTAAGTGTGTTGTCTCTGGTACTTTCCGAGGAAAGCACAATTCCCGACTTCAGAGTACATTCTCCAAATATCGTCCTGTTAAATTTGTATTACAAAACGATGCTTTCTCAACTGAATAAATACTGGGAGGGATACTCTTCTTTCATCATAAACGCGAGCAGACGTCGTATGCCGTTCTGTTTGCACTGGGGGCGACTATCCAGCAGAATTTTAAATTCTCGCTACTTCTCGATTGGTCAGCGCAAGCGAGGAGGTTAAACATATTGGGAGAGGAGACTTTACCACGAGAGAATTGCCTGCGGAAGCTGCGGGGATGACATCCCAATTATATTGGCCGCCATTTCCCAAATTAACGGATGTACCCCCATTAATCCAAGAATAATGCAAAGCAGATTAAAAAGAAAAAGAAGAAAAAAACACTGTATAGGATAATTAAAGATCATCATGAAAGCTCGTGTTGAAAAGTAATTGTACTTTACTTTGAATGTACATTCTATTTATAATCTTTTACTTTAAGTACAGTGGCGTACCAACTTGTTTTTCAGTGGAGGGGCAAACCAGACCCCCCCCCCCCCCCCCCGGGTCGCATGTTTACTAGTGATTGGCCAAACTTTTGCCGAATCAAAAATTTGGCGCAACTTTTCCCGAACTTTTTGAAAGATTCGGCAATGATTCGGCAAAAATGCACTGTTACCAGACTTAACATTGGTATTTAGTTTTTTCTGGCAAAAAAAGGTTAATTTTTTTTCTTAACTTTAAACAACATGTAATGCCTATTGACAAAGTTATGACTAAATAAGGTGATGTTCAACAAGATAGTATCGATGTCGCTTTTGTGTGTTTACTGACAATTTTGGTGTTTGCTTGCAGAAAGTGGAGTGACAACAAGGTTGGGTAGTAGCCGGCGCAGTCAAGAACCACGCTACGAGAGTTTTGAGTTTGAGGCTTCATCAGCGCACGCCTGCAAGTTTGATTACATTGTTAAAATAAAGGCAATCCCTGCGTTTTTACTTTCTCTGGAGTCACCGTTTCGTGCGCGAAAACGAATGCAATGGTTGCTTTGCCTTCAGCAGAAGAGATATTGTAAATATGCACGTTTTTCGAATTGAGTCACTTGACGTCACTTAGCATAAATGTATGCGTTCCATATTCGCAACATTACGTTTTTAATCTTTAAATTCCAGTTTCTGGTGTTAGGACACACACGGACGTTTAGGAAGATGGGGAGAGTGAGAAATGTCGGATGTGCAACGTCGAGCATGATGTTTAGTTTTATGCAGATACATGAAAATCGCGAAATAACGCGAACTAAAAAGCAATATTATTCTGTTTTGGCACAAACTACTCGTGAGCTGAAAACAAGATTGTTATCAATCAATCAATCAATGTTTATTAGTGTCCAGGAACAACCTCGCGGTTTTGGTGCTGGCACACTTATAACTACAAATTAACAAAAACACAAGAAACACAATTTTATACAAGACCCAACAAATGCAGAAGGGTAACAAAGATAGGAATTCTGCTGGTGAGAATCATCTGTTCAAAGGAAAGTTAAAGCGGGCAAAGTTAATACGAAGCAGCGAGACATCTGCAACCCACACATATTGGAAAAAGAATAAATTTCACACAGTCAGATATTCAGCACTTTTCAGTCCTGCTCAAGAATGAACATGTTAACAATAAATTTATTGAAAGCCGAATAGCACGAGTCAAATATATCAAGTACTTCCGAGTGACGGTTATAACATTCAGCCAACCTGAAGATTGGGACTAATTGATTGAAAGCTCAAGAAGTATAAAAAGATGATTGAAGACGTGTACGTACGCGTGGAACTCTAAGACTTACTTGAGACAAGAGGTGCGGTGCGTGACCTTAAACAGAAACAACAAATCAGCTTTCTCCCGACGCCGGTGCAGGCTGAGAAATTTAAAAAAGTTTTAGCGCATCTTCATAATTCTTACCAGGTACATCCTCTTTAAGATAACGATGCTTCATGATAGAAATAAACTTCTTTTGAACTCGCTCAATCCCCACAGAATGGGTTTGGGAAATTCCATTCTACACAACTGAGGCGTACTCCAGCTGTGACCATACTAATGAACAGTACAATGTGAGAAATGCAGGCGCGTTTTCAAACTCTTTCGTAACAGGACATGCGGCACCCAAAGTGCGGAGAGACGAGATGACCACCCTGGTTACATGGCCATCGAACCTCAAACTTGAGTCAAAGGTGACACCGAGATCTTTCATTCCATCGACACGAGACAGAATTTCGCCGTGGATATTATATAAACAAGAGGTATTATGCGTCTTACGAGAAAAAGTCATGACCTTTGTTTTAGAACGGTTTAAACAAAGATCATTATCTAAGCACCACTGGAAGAAGAACATGCGTCTTCCTGAAGCTTAGTGCAATCCTGTGGCGTCACTATTTCCTTGTAGATTTTAATATCATCCGCGTATTGAAGAAACATAGAATTTGAAATAACACGGGAAACATCATTTACGAAAATTTAAAACAAAAGGGTACCTAGGACCGATCCCTGAGGAGCACCAGAACATATCTTGTACAACGAAGATGACGAATTGTTGACACGTACGTATGCGTTTCTGTTGCACAAATAACTCTTCAGCCACTCAAAATAATGAGCCACACACACCGTAGGTCGAAAGCTTGGACAATAGCATCATATGATTAACAACATCAAAAGCCTTACTCAGGTCAAAGTAAATAGCGTCTAGCTGACCCCTGTTACGGACCACCCGAGCTGCGGTCGACATAAAAGTTACAAGATTAGTGGTTGTTGATCTGCCAGAGATAAAGCCGTGTTGATTATGAATTATTACGTTGCGAAACTTAAAAGACAGGAATTGATGAACTACCGTTTCAAAAAGCTTAGAAAATGAAGAAAGAAGGGAAATAGGCCGGTAGTTAAAAACATTACCATTATTTCCCGACTTCAGGACCGGAACCACAACGGCGGTTTTCCACATTATGGGGAATATTCCAGACTTTAAAGAATTATTAAATATTGTGGTTAGTATGGCTGTGAACAGTTCATGAAAAGATTTAACAATTGCTGTGGGTATTCCGTCATGACCAGAAGATAATGTGCCTTTCATTTTCTTAATACAAAGCTCGACACATTCTTCGTCGACATGAATGCTATTCACCATTTCGCTGAACTCAGACGGGTTGAGCGGCGCGGTGCATGTGGAGTCCGTACTATCCTTGTAAACTGAGCTAAAATAATCAGCAAAGAACTCGGCCACGCCCCTCCTATCTCGCCCGATGTCCAAAGGAGTGTCGCAACTAATATTCTTTCCACATCGCGATCTAGCGTATCTCCAGAATTTCTTCGGATTTTTAACAAAATTCAATTCTACTTGAGCATGGTAGCTTTTGCGATCGCGCTTTAAAAGCTTCTTACACTGTTTTCGACAACTCTTGAATTCTGCTTCCCATTCAGGAACACCGCTTTTCTTAAACTTTTTATGAAATAAGTTTTTTTATTTTTCAGCAGCATTCTTAATTTACGAGAAAACCAGCTAGGAAAAGAAGATCTATCCTGAGCTCTCAGCGGGATGTAGGTATCCATAGCCTCCTGTACGATCCTCGTGGACAAAAAAACTTGCTCATTGACATCAATGGATTCAAAAACATATGACCAGTCAACAGCCGAGAGGTGGTGGTACATTCCGACGTAGTCCCCTGCCGAGAAGTTATACGACGCTTGCGGCGGAGCGGCATCAGAGTGACTGTGAGTTGGATAATTAAAAATAGCGATCACTACATCAAGCGCGGGGTGGTACATATCCTCAGGAACCATTGCCATTACACTCCGAGTCACACGTACACTGTCCGTATTTGAAAAACATAAATCTAAAGCATTACCTTGCTTATTAAGAACATTGTTGAGCTGCTTCAGATCCAAAAAAGAAGAGAAGTCTAAAAGATGGTTGCATTTTTGTTTACAATAAAAGTTGACAGTCAAAACGTTTAGATCAGTCCAGTTGATGCCTGGGCGTTAAAGTCCCCCAAAATAATGAGATAGCACCCTTGTAGCTCGTTGAGTTGTTCTAAGCCAACGAGACAACGCTGAAAATCATCAGGCGGCGTTTGTGGGAGGGAGATAGAACAGGCCAATAAGAATACGTGGAAAGTTTTCTAAATCTTGACGCCTCCTTGAGCTGTAACGCCTGTCGACCGCGATCAACACACCGCCTCCCGCTCCAGCTTCTTGAGACAAGTCACGGTCCCGCCGGTACACAACAAAACCAGGCGGAAAGTAATCAGACGACTCGATGTTAGGATATAACCAAGTTTCCGTTAGACAAAAGATTGAGCAATTAGACACTGCAACGTTAGAAAAAAAGTAACCGGCTTTTGTGCGTAAGCCGCGGACGTTTTGATAGAATACATCTACGTCAGGCATCACTTGTCACTGGTCGTGGAAGGTCCCTCTGAAGCGTGGAGCATGTCTCTCCGAAGGGTTCCTCTGAGAGGTTTAAAAAGGCAGGATTTTGGCCACACAGCTGGATCAGTAAGTTCCTCAAAATCCTCCGCAACCACGGCCACATTAAAGGAGGCGTATGTGTCGAAACGGGTCTTTAGACGACGGCGCTCCACTTTGTCGAGTCCGACGGAGGACAGGTGCGAAGAGAGATAATAATAATAATAATAATAATAATAATAATAATAATAATAATAATAATAATAATAATAATAATAAATTTATTTACGCAGGATGTATTCAGGACGGCACTAGGCAGGTTCGTCGAAGCCAGCAGGGGCTTGTAGGACTAAACCTAAGTAGCAGTGGTAAATAAGAGAGTTTTGGTAAATAATAAAATAAAGCAGAAAAACACCACATGGTTTCTTCAGTTGTGAAAACTAAACAAAAATGTCAGTCAGAAAGTTATTGTCAGAGTCAAGGAAACAAATATACAATGCAAATATAAGCTATTTTTCTAGTAGAAGGAAAAAAAAAAGAGGTATGGCTAAGTTTCAGTCGTATCGTATAAGAACTTGATGATAGAAGGAGTCATACACATGCACACACACGCAGATACGCGCACACACAAATACACAGACATTACTGCATTACACTACACAAAAAAATGTTGACTCGAAAAAAGATTCATGTGAGGAAGCAGCACCAATTATGACAAAACCAAAAATGAGATATTATAAGGCCTCTTCATCGATGGAAAGTGTCCGGAGTGCCTTTTTGAGTTTCTTTTTGGAAGTAATCTCTGAAAGGCTTGGGGGCAATAGGTTAAAAATCTGAGGGACGTAGTACGAACGCATATTTTTGCCGTAGCGGGTATAACATATCGGAGTGAGGAATCTTGAAGCTTTCCGCAAGTTTCGTGAGATGGGGCGTGGAGATTTAAAATCGTTTTTCCAGTTGTAATTGAGCACAACTGTTTCCAGAAATAGGGACTGAAAAGTTGGCATTGATAGTGTTTGAAAAAGATCTAAATCCGAAAAATGACGCTTGTACCCCACGCTTCTGTATTCCCCTCAGGACACTGTTGATTTTCTTTTGCCATAGTTTGGAGCATTTACCAAAAATAGTTATGCCATATCGCAAATTGGAGTAGGCTAATGCATAAGTTACACGCTTGCGTAGAATGAAAGGCATGAATGCTTTGGTATTATAAAGCAGACAGGAAATACTTCGTAACTTAGCACATAGTTTCGTGAGATGCGAGTTCCATGAAAGATCGGAATCAAAATGTATTCCGAGATATTTAACAGTGTCGGAATATGGAACTTCATTACAATAACATGGGGAACAGTGGGACGAATGGAGATAAAGGGGAATATTTAAAGAAACAACTTTTAAAGGATTATGAAAGCAAACTAGCTTTGTTTTAGTTATATTTATAGCAATCAAATTCTGGTTAAACCAGTCCATCAGCTTGTTGGAACAGCGTTGAAGTGCTTCCATTGCTTTCGGGTAGGAAAGGTGACGTGTCAATAAAAGAGTGTCGTCAGCATATTGGTAGAGAGTACAATTGGAAAGAGCAGTAGCCATATCATTAACGTAGACGTTGAAAAGAAGTGGTGAAAGGATAGAACCTTGAGGTACGCCGGCTTGTAAAGAAATTTTGGTGCTATGTACATTATTGATAGCCGTTAGCTGAGAGCGGCCATGTAAGAAATTATTTAACAGTGACAGAAATGGGCCGCGAAAGCCACTAGCGGAAAGCTTTTGTAGTAGAATGGAATGGTTAACTGTATCGAATGCTTTCGAAACATCTAGGAAACAGGCACAAGTAAACAGGTTATTGTCAAAACCAAAGTTCAGGTCGTCGGATAGTGCATCAAGAAGTGGCTGCGTGCCTCGACCAGCGATAAATCCATATTGATTCGATGTCATAATGTCATGTTTGTCAATAAACGAACACATTGTATTATATAAAAATTTCTCTAGTATCTGAACAAGGCATGGCAAAATGGATATTGAACGATAGTTTTCGACATTACTTCGGTGGCCTCCTTTGAACAGAGGTTTTACAACAGCGAGTTTTAACTCGTTAGGTATGATACCAGATTCTATTATTGTATTGAACAGAAGGAGAAGTGTATTTTGAATATAACGGAAGTTTCTACGGATGTCATTCAGTCGTATGCCGTCAAAACCTGGAGATTTGTTGGGTTTGAGGCTCATTACTATAGATTCCAGATCATCTATAGTCATCGAAGGAAGCAAAGCTGAAGCCGAGTTAGAGTAAGAAAGAGAGAAGGAATTGGGGCTCTTTCGTGCTTTACCTGAGAAGGACGCAAAATACTGATTGAATAGGTTGGCCGTTGCGAGTGAATCGTGTCCGAAGACATCATCATATGAGCTGCCATGTGAACGCGGAGAAACGCCTCTCAGGTCATTAATCAATTCCCAAGTTTTGGCTGAGTTCCTCCGATATTCGAAGAACTGTTTTTGAAAATAGATTCGCTTTGCCGATCGAATAAGCGCGTTGACTTTGTAGCGGATGGTCCTAAATTCTACTTGAAAGATCCGATTTCGTGGTGAGCGGCGGCAACGCTTCCAGGCTAACTCTTTAGATTTAATGGCAGACAGTATGTCATTATTTAACCAAAGTATGTCTGTTTTCCGCTGCTTTAAGTTTATACATTTTTTTGATGCGTTAGAGAACTGTGTCAGGAGTTGAACAAGAGAATGATAGATTTGGGAAGGAGAAATCGAGTTTTGGAAAGTGGCCCAGTCGTAATTGGCTATATAATTGTCGAAAGTGCGTTGGTCAACTATCGTAATACGGCGGATATTAGTACTAGTGTCAACAGAAGTCGAACCAGGAAATTCTAAATGACATGTAACGAAGTAATGGTCTGATATTTTTTGTGTTATAATTGCCGAGCTTGTTCTCGCGGATGGTACCCTTAAGTTTATATGGTCAATTGACGAACTAACAAGTTTATTGCTTAGGAATTCTTCCCTTGTAGGAGTGAGAATTGTGGCTTCAACTCTGTAATCGGATAGCAGGTACTCACAGACGAGCGATTTCGAGGGCTTCATTAGGTCAATGTTTATGTCACCTGTCAGACAAAAGGTTGCATTTAACGGAAGAGATTGTAAAGAATATCGTAACTCGTCGAGAAAAACTTGAATGCTTTCGGAAGGTGGGCGATAAATAGCCAATAAGTAGATGTCATATACGGAGTTAAATATGCGTAGTGCTATTGACTCACAAGAAGTGAATGAAACTGTTATCTTGGAGTGAAATAAAGAAGTTTTAAATAATATAATTATAATAATAATAATAATAATTTTATTTGCACATACTGGAAGGGGTCCATCTGGTGGAGTGCGGGGCTAAGAGACAGGTGAAAACCCTTACGCAGAGCTCCTGCCAGCCAAACTTGTACGTAGTTCAGCTACTTTACTCAAGTTACTGTAGTTTAACCACTTTCCTGGGTAGTTTAGTAACTTTCAATTACATTTCTATTTTGGTTATTAGTGGTTTAACTACTTTTCCGAGTGACTTCCACTCAAATTACAAATGACGTTCGAAGTTTAGTGGTTGTTTTGCCTATCAACAGAGATAAGATGTTGGAAGGTCAGCTGATATTTGCAGAGGGGAAAGCATGTGGCGTAAAAAAGGGAGGGGGGAGTAAGAAAGTAATTTCGATAGTTCAAAACCCCAAAAATTTTAACGAGCCCCCCCACTGCAACAACACTGCTACGAGGCGTGGGGAGCGAACAGACACGACGCAAGAGAACCCGAGTAACTGTGGGATTCGCGCAGAAGACTGGCGTTTCTCTATGTCCCGAAGCTCAAGGAGACTTGACGCATTTGAAGAAAGGGCTTGTCCCCGCTTCTCTCCAATGTAGGAATTCTTGCCCACTACAGGAGGTATACACACTGCATCCTCACTCAAAAGAGGTAAGAAAGTGCAGCACCTGCTCTGAAGTTCATCTGGTGCTGTCTTTCGAGACGTCATCTGGTCATTTCTCTGAGTGAAGTAATGGTGGCTATAAAACCGATACAAATGAGTGCTTTATAAGTTGATTGTGTTAAATGGTTCGGCAGCGAGAATAAAGCAATTACCGTATGGCGTACTAATTGCCGCCATTTAAAAACAAAAAAAGAGATCTGATGCATTTCCGAATTTGCCGTTCTTTCACGAAAAAACTGATGCACCTCCGATTTCCCCTAAAACGATGCATACCGGCCAATTAAAAAACAAAACAAAAAAACGTTGTATAGGAAATGAAAGGGCATTATGAAAGAGAGTGTTAAAAGTACTTCAACTTTACTTTGGAAGTACATTGCATTTATAGTACTTTACTTCGAGTACATTGCATTCGGTAAAGACTTGAAACTAAACATTTGAGAGAAATCTCTCTGGTTGGGGAATACAATAATTAAAATATGGCAACCAACCAATTCCTAAACATGTAGGGGCCCTACGTTTCGAACCGACTCGGTTCTTCGTCAGGGGCGACTGTGGCCGTTGAGGAGCGACGTTTTTCAATCTTCTTTTTCTTTTCTCAGGGATGTGGCGCATTTCTCGATCTTCTTTCATGAATATGGCGAAGCCCGTTCACATACACTGTTGGTAAAGCACCAAGGCACCTATTTATGTTGCCTGGCGTCGTTTGAATATGCCAGGACTCGACGAAAAGCCTATGTCGGTTGTTAGTCTCTGCGTCGATAATGCTGGTGTTGTCGAAGTCAATCCGGTGGTCTTTGACTTCGCAGTGCTCGGCGACTGCGCTGCGCTCGTGGTCGAGCTTGCGAACGTCGTTTTTGTGTTGGCGTATTCTTTCATTAAAATTCTTTGTCTCGCCGATGTAAGTGGCTGGACAATCTGCACAAGGGATCTTATAAACCACGCCCTGCGTTTTTTCTTTCGGAGGGCGATCTTTTGGACGGGGCATGAGTAATCCAAGCGTGGACATCGGCTTGTGGGCTACGCGGATTCCTTCTTTGGCTAGCACGCGTGCAAGCGCCTCGCTTGTTCCTCTGATGTAGGGTACGCAGATGCGCGAGGTTGGGCGTGGCTGCGTACAGGCTTGTGGTTGCTGTTGTCTTTGACCTCGAGCTTGACGACGGGCAACGCGTTGGATGAAGGTGCTCGTGTATCCATTCTTTTTCAGATCAGCACGGACGGTTTTTTCTTCCTTTCTTCTGTCATCCTCAGAGGAGCATATAGCCTTCGTCCTAGACAGCAGTGTCCTAACCACCGATGCTTTGTGGCAGGCTGGGTGATAGGAATCAAACTGGAGATAACGTCCAGTGTGCGTGGGCTTCCTGTAGACTGAAAACTTCAAATTTTCTTTCTCTCTTCTCACGAGCACGTCCAAAAAAGGCAATGAATTGTCTTTTTCAAGTTCCGCTGTAAATTGGATAGCCGGTTCGATGGAGTTGAGGTGTGAGAGGAATCTGTCCACTTCATATCTTTGAAGGATGCAGAAGCAGTCGTCCACATACCGCACAAATATTTTGGGCGCAGTGGCGAATGACTGCAGGGCCTCTTCCTCAATGGCTTCCATGCACAAGTTAGCCGTGGTAACGGAGACAGATGCGCCCATGGCGGTTCCGCTGGCTTGTTTAAAATACTCTCCCTTGACGCTAAAGTAGGTGTTGCTGAGGCAGAACTCAAGGAGGCGGCACAGTTCCTCCACACTAAGGGCGGTCCTGTTGTGCAGGTCTTTGTCTTTTTCGAGAGCCTTCCTGGCAGCTGTAACTGCCAGGGGAACCGGCACTTCACAAGTGTGCCGGTTCCCCTGGCAGTTACAGCTGCCAGGAAGGCTCTCGAAAAAGACAAAGACCTGCACAACAGGACCGCCCTTAGTGTGGAGGAACTGTGCCGCCTCCTTGAGTTCTGCCTCAGCAACACCTACTTTAGCGTCAAGGGAGAGTATTTTAAACAAGCCAGCGGAACCGCCATGGGCGCATCTGTCTCCGTTACCACGGCTAACTTGTGCATGGAAGCCATTGAGGAAGAGGCCCTGCAGTCATTCGCCACTGCGCCCAAAATATTTGTGCGGTATGTGGACGACTGCTTCTGCATCCTTCAAAGATATGAAGTGGACAGATTCCTCTCACACCTCAACTCCATCGAACCGGCTATCCAATTTACAGCGGAACTTGAAAAAGACAATTCATTGCCTTTTTTGGACGTGCTCGTGAGAAGAGAGAAAGAAAATTTGAAGTTTTCAGTCTACAGGAAGCCCACGCACACTGGACGTTATCTCCAGTTTGATTCCTATCACCCAGCCTGCCACAAAGCATCGGTGGTTAGGACACTGCTGTCTAGGACGAAGGCTATATGCTCCTCTGAGGATGACAGAAGAAAGGAAGAAAAAACCGTCCGTGCTGATCTGAAAAAGAATGGATACACGAGCACCTTCATCCAACGCGTTGCCCGTCGTCAAGCTCGAGGTCAAAGACAACAGCAACCACAAGCCTGTACGCAGCCACGCCCAACCTCGCGCATCTGCGTACCCTACATCAGAGGAACAAGCGAGGCGCTTGCACGCGTGCTAGCCAAAGAAGGAATCCGCGTAGCCCACAAGCCGATGTCCACGCTTGGATTACTCATGCCCCGTCCAAAAGATCGCCCTCCGAAAGAAAAAACGCAGGGCGTGGTTTATAAGATCCCTTGTGCAGATTGTCCAGCCACTTACATCGGCGAGACAAAGAATTTTAATGAAAGAATACGCCAACACAAAAACGACGTTCGCAAGCTCGACCACGAGCGCAGCGCAGTCGCCGAGCACTGCGAAGTCAAAGACCACCGGATTGACTTCGACAACACCAGCATTATCGACGCAGAGACTAACAACCGACATAGGCTTTTCGTCGAGTCCTGGCATATTCAAACGACGCCAGGCAACATAAATAGGTGCCTTGGTGCTTTACCAACAGTGTATGTGAACGGGCTTCGCCATATTCATGAAAGAAGATCGAGAAATGCGCCACATCCCTGAGAAAAGAAAAAGAAGATCGAAAAACGTCGCTCCTCAACGGCCACAGTCGCCCCTGACGAAGAACCGAGTCGGTTCGAAACGTAGGGCCCCTACATGTTTAGGAATTGGTTGGTTGCCATATTTTAATTATTGCATTCGGTGTACTTACTACTTTGCTTGAAGTACATAACCTCTAACTTACTTTGCACTTCCAGGTAGTTTTTAGACGTATTTCACGCAACACTGTAAGCAATCAAACACTGTCTGCAAAATCAAGCTCAGGCAGTGCTAAACCTCAAAGGTGAAATGAAACATCCCCAGTACATCCTTGACTAAAAAGAAGCACACAACAATTAGGCATGCAGAAGCAGAACCAGCTATTAAAGTATTAATGGGAAAACACAAGCCGCTTTATATTCGTCTAGCAGAATTTCGCTAACGCATCAAAACCTTTGTAAGTACTTCCTTGTTAGCATAGAAAAACTAAAAGTGACTTCAAAAGTAATTTGCTACTTTTTACGGTAATTAGTAATTTACTCAATTACTTTCTATTTGAGTCATTTCTACTCTACTCAAATTACTTTTGAGGCTAATATTCAGTACCTTAACTCAATTACTTTTTTTAAGTAGCTTGTACATGTCTGCTGCCAGCCCGCCACCACATATGAAAAAACAAAACAGGCAAATATATGTACATAATACACATACTACAGAAAGTACGCAAAAGGGAAATAAAAGAAGGGAGAAAACATGTATCACATTATGACGAGGATGCCAGCTGCACCCCATTACATTATGGCAAGCTCTCATGACTCTGCCCCGTTTGACGGCAGTCAGCTGCGCACCCTGATCGTAATTTCAGTTGTCAGTCAATGTTTCAACTACCTCGTTGCATCAATGAAAAGGTCAAATGACAATCACACTATCCAGAATGCACCACGTCATTTGTCAATTTTGCAGTGGACTGCGTAAATTACTGGTCGATCTTCTGTTCTTGAGGCAGAAAATATTGAAGAGAACCACACTCGCAAAAGCTTACAGACGCAAAGTTATCGTGTCGCCTACTCCACACCTCTCCGTAATCGCTGGTTGTACGATGGTAACCGATGGTAACCGCGCGACTGCGCGGCGTCCATTTCCGATCCATGGCCCCGTCGCGTTCGTGCGCGTGCGCAGACATTTGCCAATTTTTTGCCGAATCTTTGCCGAACTTTCTTTCAAAATTCGGCATGTGCGGAACTTTGCTGAATCTGAAGTTCGGCAGATTTGGTCCATCACAACATTTACGGCATGTGTGTGTGTAGGCGTTGTAAAAGAGGTGGAGGGGGGAGGAGAGGGCCAATTATGTATGCGCACAGGGCACTTTGATCACTGGCTCCTTCTACGGCGCGGGCGATGGACCCCTTAGCAACGACGCTCACACCGGATTGGCTGCTCGGCAACGCGCGGGAACTTACATTTTGGATTGGGACGGCGCATGTATTACTCGAAGCGCGTTAACCCGCGCATTAACCCACCCCCGCGCCTGCGTTCTCGCCGCTTCGCGGCGGCAGTGTTCGGCTGCTAATTACAAAACGATTAACCCACTCACTTCCCGCTGTCCCCCATGCAACTCCGTAAAGAGAGCCCCATATGATCTAGTTCAGCGATGTTTCGTCAACAAAATTCGTTTATTTATTGTTAATCGTAAAAACAAATGTTGTAAATATCGCTCAATGCCTCGACAAAACAAAATCTTTGAGGAAAAAAACATAAAAGAAGTAAGCCCACACCATGGATAGAACTCGGGTCTGATACGTATATGGCAGACATCTTACCACTAAGTTATGCTTCCGCTTCGGAAACTCGCATTGTAACCGCTGCATATGTTGACGGCGGCAGCGCCTATCTTCGCGAACCAGCCAGTCCGGCGTGAGCACCGTTGCTAGGGTTTGTATCGCCTGCGCGTCAAAAATATGCCCCCGCGGGTCCGGGGGCGGTGTCCTTGGTATTTCTTGGATGCTGCCGGCCAGTGTTTGCCCTGCCCACTGGCGGCCGTTTCAGGGGGAGGGGGGGGGGGGGGGGGGGGAGGGGCAAAACACATGTCTTGCCCCCCCCCCCCCCCCCCCAGTCTGAGAACTGGGGGGGGGGGGGGCAAGCGCTTCCCTTGCCCCCCGGTTGGTACGCCCATGTTTAAGTACGTACGTTACTGGAAGTACATAACCTCTTATTTAAGTAGTACTTTACCTTTAAGTACTTTTTAGACGTACTTTACTCAAGACTGCACATATGGGAGAAAGTGTCGGCGTCGCGTTCGAGATAAGTGCTTCAAGCCGTGTGCATAATATTAGATAGTTTTAAAGCTCAAACGCGTTCTCTCCACCAAGCAGCGTGGGGCGTCCTACTACGCATGCGCAGTCCGACGTTACAGGTTGGTTAGGGTACCAAAAAAAGTATATTTATTAGCGATCAGGTAGCTTCGGGTCACGACGATAACCATAACTGGTATCAAGATTTCATCGCGGGTGTCCACGAAGGGCAATTTGGATGCCAATTTTTCTCCCCGACGGAAAGCAGCGCGATGAAAGTGGCGTCCGAATCGGCGGCCATCGGGGTCCGTTCCCAATTGAATCATTTTCTTCCGGTTCGCTATCTCTATTTTCTCCGCGTATCGGCGATCAAGGCGCGATTGCGGATTCGCGCATTTACGTGCGTATG
The DNA here is from genome assembly GCF_016920785.2 of Ixodes scapularis. Classification (NCBI taxonomy): domain Eukaryota; kingdom Metazoa; phylum Arthropoda; class Arachnida; order Ixodida; family Ixodidae; genus Ixodes; species Ixodes scapularis. The sequence continues at coordinate 22,794,235 of NW_024609868.1, forward strand.
GAAAGCCGACGAGATACTAACAAGAACAAAAAGAAAGGGAGAAGGCAAGACAAAAGTAAAACAGTCAGGCCTGGGTGAGCATTGGGAGATAAATGCCCCGATCTTTTCGCGGGACAACAGAGAGCGCGAGAGCGCCAGGCAAAACAGGAGCGCGAAGGCGGAAGACCGGCGCGTCCCCACCGCGGCCGGAAGGGCGGTGCACCGGCCCCAGGCGCCGCACACCGCGGGAACGGCCCCGACGGCCCGCAAATCGGGCGCGGACAGCGGCGCCCATAAAAGCCGGCCGCTCGTGGCCGGCACGATTAGACTTTCGCTTTACCCACCATGACGCCGGTAAGTGCGCTGCTGGCCTCCTCCGGTCGCGTTTTAAGCCTGTTCGCCGAGATTCATTCGAAGGAACTGACGACACTCGTATTTGGTGGCGTGAATTTCACGAGGCGCGCAGGCATGCTTTAGAAGGTATAAGCTAATATAGCGGATGGAAACAAACTTGGGGAGTCGACACAATGCACTCGGCCAAGTTCCAGAACTTGTTCTGTGCTTCGTCTCCGTATACGCTGGACTTACAGCCGAAGCTTGCCAGGACCAATCACGAGCCTATTAGAAATCACGTGGTACATTGCTCCGACGTGCGTGCGCGGCCGAGACGTGGTTTGCAACTGTCTTGCGATGGGGTTCCTGGCGACCCCAGTTTTGTCTGCGGTTCATCGTATGAAGTGGGTTAAAGTAGACGAGTAGTGTGTCTCCTTTTCTCGTCATACATGCAGAAATGACAACAGGAACTGCGAAGAACGGATCACAAAGCAAGAAGCGTGAACCCTCTATGCCCACGCCCTGGTGGCAGTTGTACATATTTGATTGCATCGTGCCACTAAACTACATCGTGCAGAGTACAAAACGCATTTGATTTTATTACTATTCATTCATTCATTCATTCGTTCCTTCATTCATCACCTCACAGTTGTTGCTGCTAGCGGTGGCCCTGCTTGTGACGACGGCAAGCGCTGGTTATTACGGCCACGGCTACGGCGGAGGATACGGCTACGGGGGCTACGGTGGCTACGGAGGCTACGGCCATGGAGGTTACAAGGGAACCATCACCATCACCCGTCGCATCTACCACGGCGGTCTAGGCTTGCATGGTTTCGGCCATGGCTACGGCCATGGCTACGGTCATGGTTACGGTCATGGCTTCGGCTACGGTCATGGTTACGGTCATGGCTTCGGCTACGGCCATGGCTTCGGCTACGGTGGCTACGGTGGCCACGGATATGGAGGCTACGGACACTATGGTCTCGGTCACGGTGGCTATGGTTACGGACACGGCGGCTATGGCGGCTACGGACACTATGGTTACGGTCACGGTGGCTATGGTTACGGACACGGCGGCCATGGCGGCAAACGTATATATTTATTTGCTTATTGATACTACCGGCAGCCAAGGTAGGAAAGATACATCCATCAAGGTTTACGATAAAGCAAGCACAAAGTGTAGTAGCGCAGCGAACAAACAAAAAATCGCATATATAATTAGGAACACACGCAAAGCAGAAAACTATTCTGTTAAGGGTCATGGCTGCTACGAAGGTTACGGCGGTCATGGAGGCTACGAAGGCTACGGAGGATCCTTCTGGCGAAGATAGTTTTGCTGCAGCCACGAAGAAAGGACAACCGGAATGATTCGACGTTAAGCTGCCTCCGTTAGTGTACATAAGGACTGAATCTAACGCATGACGGATGAATGTGCCAATGTTTTTTTTTTAGATATTTTTTTTAGTTTTGTGAGGGGGTAGTGTCGGGTGCATCCAAACATTCCGGTCGACCCAACTACGCATAGGCCTAACTGTGGAAGCTTATGCACACTCGGGTCCTGGAAACATCACAGCTGCGTTCACCTGGTGCAACCTCCAACATTTGCATGTTTGTATGGATGTGAATAAACAAATTGTGTGAACGTGGTCCTGTTCATGTGATCGACTCATTTCAAGACGCTGGTTCTAACAATCCACGGTATGTCTGTTGTTACAAAAAAAGGGAAAACCATTTACAGCATTAGCAACATCGACCTCCATAAAAATTAAAAAAAAAATTAAAGACGTTTACAATCCCCTGTAACGCAGAATTAGAGCGCAGCTCTTGAGAAGGAGGAGGAGGGGAAGGTATGGAGAGGAGGGTACTATGCCCCTCCTCCTCATCTGTACCCTCCCCTCCTCCTCTCCTTCTCACCTCCCATTTAGGAACAAACTTTCCCGCTAAGTTTAGCGGGAAAATTTTTTCGCTAAATTTAGCGGACAGCTTTTCCCGCTAAATTTAGCGAGAAGTTTTTTCCCTAAATTTAGCGGAGAATTTTTCTGCTAAATTTAGCGGGGAAGTTTTTTGTTGCTATATTTAGTGGGGAAAATTTTTTGTTAAATTTAGCCGGGAACATTTTCCGCTAAATTTAGCAGAGAAAGTGTTCCGCTAAATTTAGCGGGAAATTTTTCCACTAAATTTAGCAGGGAAATCTTTGAGCTAAATATAGCGGGAAAATTTTTCCGCCAGATTTAGCGGGGAAAATTTTCCGCTAAGTTTAGCGGGGAAATTTTTTCCACTAAATTTAGCGGGATCTTTTTTTGCTAAATTTAGCGGGGAAAGTTTTCTGTTAAAGTTAACTGGGAAAATTTTTCGCTAAATTTAGCGGAAAAAGTTTTATCGCTAATTTTAGCGGGAGAATTTTTACGCTAACTTTAGCGGGGAAATTTTTTCCCTAAATATAGCGGGGAAACTTTTTTTGCTAAATATAGCGGGTGAACTTTTTCAGCTAAACTTAGCGCAAAAAAGTTTCCGCTAAGTTTAGCGTAAAATGTTTCTGCTAAATTCATCGGGGAAACATTTCCGCTAAATTTAGCGGAAAACTTTTCTGCTAAATTTAGCGGGAAAATGTTCTGCTAAATTTAGCGGCAAACATTTTCCGCTAAATTTAGCAGGGAATGTTTCCAGTAAATTTAACGGAAAATTTTTTTTACTAAGTTTAGCGGGACAGTTTTTAGCTAAATATAGCGGCGAAACTTACCCGCTCAATTTAGCGGGAAGAATAATCCGCTAAGTTTTGCGTAAAAATTTTCCGCTAAGTTTAGCGGAGAAAATTTTCCGCTAAATTTAGCGGGGAAAGCTTTCCGCTAAATTTAGGAGGGAAAATGTTCCACTAAATTTAGAGGGACATTTTCCGCTAAATTTAGCGGGGAAATTTACCCATAATGCAACGCGCGGTGGCGTCATCTGACGTCACTGGTCACCCTCGTGACGTAGGAGACCCCACGTGTGACGTCATCATGGGATACGTCCCATAACGCACCGCGCGGTTGCGCCGACGGCGACGCCGACGCCGCTCAAGCCGGAAACGGGCGCCTAAGAGCTGCGCTCTAAGATGAGGTCCACTATGATGAGTCCACTTGCACCGCATTGCGAAAGCCATATGCTGGTTTCTATACTGCTTCAATCTGTCTGCTCAGCACGAAGCATGCCCTTTTCTCCTTTCACCTTTTCACTTGCTTTATACTGCACGTAGCGATCGTCATATAAAGAACTTGAAGACTGCTTTCCATGATGTGGGGCTGATACTAAATTGTCCGTAGAAACACGATGCATGGTGTCATAAGTGGCCGATCAGATACACGACGACTTCAAAAATGAGCCTTGTTACGAAAGCAGGCGGAAGAAATAAACATCTTAAAACCACCGGACTCACTGCGCATAGCAGCAGTCTTGGGTAAGTTACTTTTAAAAGGTAATTCGTTACGGTTACAGTTACTTTCAGAAAAAGTAGCAAATTTACCGTTACAGTTACCGCAACTAAAGAGTAACTCGTTACAGTTACTTTTAAAAAGTAACGACGTTACTTTTCAGTTACTTTTCTATAACACAAAAAATGAGAAAAAACTAAAAAACGCCCCTCACAACGTTTTATTGCATAAAATTAAAAAGTACGCTTTTTACTTCACATTGTAACTTAGCAGCAGTTGCTTCTCGAAGTTAGTGTTTGAAAGTTTCCACGCCAGAGTCGCAAATCAAAATACGAAACATGCACAGTGCGGAGTAGTGGTGCTAATGAAAACACCAGACATGCGCAGTGCCCTTCACGTGTATTGTTGTTTCACGGTTGATTCGCCCGATTAAAAAGCGCTTGCACAGAAAAAAAAAAAAACCACTACATAGATGGTGCTTCAAGACAACAAGATGTAAGTGTTCAGTCACAAAGTCCAAGCGCGTGCTTAAAGATAACTAGATATTTTTTCATAAAATCTACACGTGGCTATATTCGGGTCGTGACTCGCGAGAAAGAACGTATTCACAACTTTCTGCAAGGCCAACTTGACACTCGAAATGTCGGAATAGACGATTTGGAAAGTGCAAGGAATGGCTGAATAGACCGATGCCACCAAGCGAACTGCGCAGGCGCGCGCTTTCCAGGAGTATTGCCGCCGCCATGCTACCTGTAGTCATCGCTCTCCGGCTTCCCGGCTAAATAGGGCTCACGTGGGCGTACATCATAGCTTGGGAAGTCCTGGTGTTAGCTTGGATTCTCCTGCATATCAGTACTTTATAAGATTGTGTTGTTTCTGATGCCTTAGTTTGCCATCAAGCGCAAAAAAAAAAACACTTTCAGTCGTCTTATCGCTTTAGAATCGCTTTGTCGTCTGCTTCGTCGTCGTCCGCTTCTTCGCCTTCGTGAACGCGCGTGAACCCACTCAGTTCACGCGGTGGTCTTACTGCAACAGCGGCAAAACCACGAGGCCGCTACTCCCTCGAGCACTCCGGGTGCTCCTACGTCTCAATAAACTTGGAAGCAAAAAGAGAATATCTACCTCAACGTGAAAGAGCACAAAATTCGAGGGACCATCGGCTCGATGTAGCACCGCGGAACAGCGTCAAATGTGTCGGTGGAAAACTGAGCTACGTAGCAGGCTTGGGCATAACTTTTATTCGACAATGAAGTAAGACGAGCTCAATAGACATTCTCGGAGAGCGATAGTTTTCTAAAACTTGTTTTATTCTGGTTAACAGCCTTTGCGACAGGGTACATATGAACTGCGGGGTGAAGCCTGCACACAAAGAAACGATTCACAAAAAGAACCTGCCTGAAGAGCCGTAACAACTCGCATTTGTCAAAATGAAACGTAACCATGCGAGATGCCTGAGAACTTCGGGTAGAGATGAGCTTTTGGTATAGTTTCTATTCAATTTTATTTGGTTTGCTCAAGCTCCGAACGGTAAGAGCTGTCCGACAGAAAATGTTTTTTTCCGCTGTGTCGATTGGTGTTAATACAGAATGGATCAGTAACGCCAGCCAAAATCAGGTTGTGGCATAATAGCCCACAAAAAAAAAAAAAATTAAGTCTGATTTGGAAAAAGTCGTTTTATTTCAAGTTATACATACCGGCAATTGCTGCTCTTCCTTCAGTGATTGTACTGATCTTTTGAAGCACAGTTGTGCTCAAAACATATCGTATCAATAGCAGTTGTAACCACCAAAATGCATCAAGCAAACATTGTACTAAAAACGGTCGCCGCAAGGCAGTGTGGAAGTTCCGATTGAGATAGACCAACGGATATACCGCTACGGAGCGAGTGCTCAGGGAGATTCCAACGTACGGAACACTTTAGCACGCCCTACTACGTCTCATGCGCTGTGTAAGCTTACCATCTTTAGTTGTCGTGCAATGGGGTGAATATAAGTTATGAATCAAATAACGAAACAAATCTAAAAACTCTTTTTCCTGTCGCTCTTCTACCGCTCTCTTTACCTTTTTTTAGACACTCTTTTCGTGGGCTGCTTTCTTTCGGGAAGACATAGAATCCGATGCCTTTTTGTCTGGTGCTGTTACTGTAGCACCTTCACACAGAACGGGTGAAGACACCCATTAAAAACCGTGAGTAGACGGCCGACTTAAAGACTCGTGCTAACCTGAAAATTCCCAAACGCCGGGCGTACAACGCGCCTTGACGCGGAAAACTGCGGAGAACTACATGTGCCAGAATGCACCGCGGCAGCGGTGGCGTCGTGCAACTCCTGGTGAGATCGGTCTATTGCACCTCGTTCAGTGATATATTATTCATAAAACACTGGAAATTAATGACAAAAGTAACGTCGTTACTTTCATCGTTACCTCAGAAAAAAGTAATAGAACTACAGTTACAAGTTACATTTTTAAAAAGTAACTCGTTACAGTTACAAGTTACATTTTTAAAAAGTAACTCGTTACAGTTACAAGTTGCATTTTTAAAAAAAGTAACTCGTTACAGTTACAAGTTACAAAAAAGTAACAAAATTAGAGTAACGCGTTACTAGTAACGCGTTACCACTTAAGACTGCATAGCAGGCGACATCAGCAAGGATGGGAAACTGTTTTAGCACAAGTTGGAGTTTTACCTCACCGTGGCGACATTGCACAGCAAGCATTTAATTGACACTTCGAAGGCAGCGTTGCTGTAGAGCGTGACCGGAAAAGTCATCGAGGTATTCAAAAATTTCATAATCGACGAATGTGAAAAAAGCAAAAAGTTACAAAACCGTTGTAAAAACAAACAAAAAAATCTTGACAGGTTTTGGGACGCTTAAAGGGGGGGGGGGGGGTGCAACGATTTGCGGACTTCGGTCAAAGATTTGTGGAAGTTGCCCTCTGACACTTCTGAACTAAAGAACCGAAAACCGATTTCGCCTGCGTGTTTTAGTTGTTGCGTAAAAAAAAGATAAATATTGGCATTTCGGGAACCCCTCAATTCACTCCCAGCCTTCAGGGTCACACCTGGTCCCCCTCCTAGTGACGTCATTCGGAGTGCCGTGTAGGTTCCCGTGCGCTATCTTGGAGGACGCTTCCTCTCCCACTCTCTGCTGACATTAGCGGGCGTTATGCTGCAGCTTAGAGCCGAGCGAGGTCACGCAATCTTTTTGCCGTAGTTCCTTCGGCTGACACTTGGGGCTGCAGGTGGGGGAAAAAGCTCGACCTTTGCTTTGCGATTATGCAGCGGAATCGCGACATTTTTAATGAAGGAGGTGTTTTCTTTATCCTCCGGGACACGATAAACAACGTAAAAATGACGAGATGCAAATTCTTTTAATCATAAAATCGTTGCACCGCCCCTTTAAACAAACGAAGTCTACGAGTGCAATATTCTTGAAGAGCATTCAGGTCAGGGGACGAAACCTTGGAACAGCTTTTCTGAGATGTCGGGAAACAAGCACGCTCCTGTAGCTTCGGAAGACTGGCAGAGTTTACGATCCGTGACCAGATTGTAATTGGGACCAACCTGCGGGATAACCAACTTCCATTGACCAAGGAAAAAAAAAGTGAAAGCCGTTTACAACTCCCTGTAACGCCGAATTAGAGCGCAGCTCTTGAGGAGGAGGAGGGAAGGGTACTGGGGGGGGGGGGTCAAGTGACCTTGGGTGGGGTCACGTGACCTAGATGACGATGCCGATGACGTCATCAGTAACGATGACGATGCGGATACCGATGACGTCATCAGTGATGATGACAATGACGATGCGGATGCCGGTGACGTCATCAGTGACGTCACTGATGACGTCATCAGCGATGATGACGATGACAATGCGGATGCCGGTGACGTCATCAGTGATGATGACGATGACGATGCGGATGCCGGTGACGTCATCAGTGACGTCACTGATTACGTCATCAGTGATGACGACAATGACGATGCGGATGCCGGTGACGTCATCAGTGATGACGATGACAATGCGGACGCCGGTGACGTCATCAGTGACGTCACTGATGACGTCATCAGTGATGATGACGCTGACGATGCGGATGCCGGTGACGTCATGAGTGACGTCACTGATAACATCATCGGGGGTCACGTGACTTGGGGAGCCACGTGTCTTTGGGTGTCACGTGACCCTGGGGGAGGGGTCACGTGACCTTGGGGAGTCACGTGACCTTGGGGTGACCTTGGGGTCACGTGACCTTGGGATGACCTTGGGGGTCAAGTGACCTTGGGATGACCTTGGTCACGCCGCCGGCGACGACGACGCCGACGCCGACGGCGACGCCGCTCAAGCCGGGAACGGGCCCCTAAGAGCTGCGCTCTAAAATATGCAAGGCTTCCGAAGCAGCAGCTCTTCTAAACTGCCCCGTCTATACAGTAAGACCAGTGAGACGTTTCAGGCGAAACAACGCTTCTCAGCCCGCTGCAGAAGGACGGTTCATGTCGGTGAACTGAAATGGCGTCGACTATGACTTCAATATTTTGGGCGTTTGGGTTGACAGCGTGAGAAATCAACAAGACTGGATCTAGGGAAATACATAAAATTCGCCATGGACAAGGACACATGTAGAAACAAGTACGACACACGGAGTGGGTGTCGTACTTGTTTCTACATTTGTCCTTGTCCTTAGCGCATTTTATTTATTTTCCTAGACACGAACCAACTAGCCCGCCAAAAGGTGTTACTCGGGACTGGATCGTCAAGGCGGACATTACTGGTAAAGTAGCTGTGCTAAAAGTTGGCAATGAATCTAAAGCGCTCAGTCTACAGAAAGACCCACACACCCTTCGAGCGGAACAGTTTCATCCTGCAATCTTACATCGCTCGTGATATCAAGCATGTTGGTGTTACTGCGGTAATATAGTACATACTGCTAAATTACTCAAACATCGAGGAAAATGCTGGAAATGTTGGTCTACGCGCCGCACGCGCTCGCCGTCCCCGTATAAAATTTTGGAAGTGAATAACCAAAATAAGGCGTTCACGAACGCGCGTGCAAGATGCCATTTGTTTTAGGCTTTTGCTTTAGAACAGTTACCGCTGCAGACGCCAGCACGTGCGGCGCGTTGACCTGCAGGATTCCAGGATTCTCCTTACAGACTACTTCCATAAATCCCTGCATGCAACACGGCGCGTGTTGCACTCTGGGAACTAGTTGGCCAGGAAGGAGAGTGGCATGGTTTCGGTTTCGATCGACACGTCGACAAGAGATACACAGAGTTCCATGTTTTCTGGTCCCGAGAGAGTCATTTGTGGTCTCGAAACTAACCTAAATGGCCAGACCTCGAAGCTTTAGCACAAGCCCGAGACGTATAGCTTGTCTTAACGTATGCTTGTTGTATTTTTGTACTTGAACCTTTCTGTTAGCGTTTCGAGGTATGTGGACGAGCCAGTGGTGGGAATCTCGACGCTGCGAAGCTCGGGGGTCTTGCTCGTGTACAAATCAACAAGCTGTAGCAACCAACAAGTATGCATACATCGAGCTCGCGCCTTTACATTATAGTGTTGTTGATCAGGAAGTTTGTTTCGTGCGTCCATGGACGAAATATAGCTTTTTACAGTTACTGTTTCTCTTAATACGCCTGAGTACTCGAGGTAAAACTCGGAGTCGCCATTGAAAAGCTCCACTTGAACACACACACTTCTCATCTCTTATCTGTGCTGCCCCGCAGCACTGCACGAAGTGGAGTCCCCACCCGCTAGCATTCCACTAATATTCAACATCGCGTATGCGCATAAAGGCATCCTGCAATCATATAGGCACATTCGCACATACAAACTGTTTTAAGAAAGCAAAAGTCGAGCACTTGTGCGAAGAATGTCGCACCGTTCGCCGGAACTGCGCCGGACGGCCATAAGCCCCTATGCGGTGCGCCAAACGAACGAAATTATTCAAAGCGCATTTGACGGTTGCTAATGGCCACAATATATATTACGCGTTTGCTTTCCTCCTGACTGAGAGTATGCCGAGATAATTTCAGACACACCATTCAGGCACAGATCCTGGGCGTCAGTAAAAGCTCGTCCAAAAAGGCTTAGCGAGGAGTAGGGGACGCTTGTTAGGGCCTCCGTCGTAGCTAGCCGATCTCAGCGTTTGCGATAACTTAATCTTCTATCAGCATAAAATTTGAGTGTGAGATATCTGATGACACGAGGAAGACATCATAGTAAATTTCGTGCAGTAGTGAGGTCGAATTTATTGCGTTTGCGCCAACGCTGGGCTTATCTTCGATACTCCTGTGAGGATGCGGCTTGCTTTTCGCCCAATGAAATAACAAGAAGCGGACGTTTGGCAAACAAAATACACGTGTAGGGTTCAAGGTGACCAAATTTCAGTTGTAGTTCACTGGTACTAGACGGCATTACTGACATTGAGCTCAAAGATGCACTCGTGGGGTGAGGTGACATACGCACGCAGAATATCCGGTGTTTCCGGAACCAGGGAAAGTGCCCCAGTCTTCGTTTTGTATCGCTCGAGAATGAGTATATCGTACATTCGTGAAAAGTCACATAATCGAAAACGGAAGCAGCGCGTTCGGTCGCGGCGTGGTAGCAAGAGATGGAGCCGCCCGGGCGAAACCGAAACTGAGTGGCCAACTAGCTCCCAGAGTGCACTGCGTGGTATTTTACCGCGATGAAGTGCGTCGGTGCTGTTACTTTAAATTTTTTGTTGTCAAGAAAGGAAGCCAGGCGCTACTTGGTCTGCAGGCACGTTAAGGTCTGGGACTGGTTTCACGTACCGTGGACTTTGTGACAACAACGAACAGCTCCGAGAAATAAAGAACTCAGCGACCTTTTTGAAGGCACCGGCTACGGCACCATTAGAAGGTTGCGGCGTGAAGACGTCAACCCGATCATCTAACCGGCTTGATGGATACTTCTGTCTTTGCAGGAACCACTGCGCGACGCACTGAAATGGATAATTGACCATTGACTGCGATCCATCAGAAATTGATAGGAAACATTCCACCCAGACTAATGTTTTTTTGTTGTTGTTTTTTTTTGCGGTTGCTAAAATATGATTTTATTATGTAATACGGAATGCATTACATAATAAAGCAACAACGTTTTGCCGACATGCTTTCAAGGTAAACCCGTTGGTCCCCCGGAAGACGGCAGGACGGGCAAGGAGGATGTCTGAATTCATGCGATGAGTATTGTGACAGCTTTCGTGAGCAATGTAACATTAAAATTGGCTTGCTGAGGAAACTGATCAGGGCCCGCATCTTCGCGGCGTAGTACGAAGCACCAAGTCGTTTACAAAATGATGGAGAGGCGGGGAAATAAACAAAAAAAATTATTATCATCGACGGAAGCGAAAAATGAATGAAGAAAGAACCCGGCTGTGCGAACCGCATTTTGTAGAAAGATAAGACTATCGATCTAAAATTTTGAACCTTGGTCCCCACGACGCTCACAAGGCTGACGTTCAAGTACTTGGAGGTTTTGATGAAGCTCAAGCACTGGGAGATTTGTTTCCGTTAAGGTTTGTGCGCAATCAAATTATCCCTAAAGCACATCGGTAATCGTTCGTCTAAATCAAAGCGCCGGAGATGGGGGCTCTATGAGGTCGTGGTATTAGCTGATTAAAATGCATCAAGAAACCTTGTACCGGCACGAGATCATTTATTTACAAGTACATCGCAGTCATGCCGGTGCGGCAGGAACGACATTGGTGTCTTCATCGTCGAAACCAGCCGTGGTGGTGGTGATCCATTTCCATGTGATGGTGGTGCTGGTCATGGTGGTGGTGGTGGCCGTGGTGGTGGCCGTGATGGTGGTGGTGGCCGTGGTGGTGGTGGTGGCCGTGGTGGTGGTCGTGCTTGTGGTCGTGCTTGTGCTCGTGCTTGTGTTCGTGCTTGTGTTCGTGCTTGTGGTGGTGGTGGTGGTCGTGCTTGTGGTGGTGGTGGTGGCCGTGGTGGTGGTGGTGGCCGTGGTGGTGGTGGTGGCCGTGGTGGTGGCCGTGGTGGTGGCCGTGGTGGTGGCCGTGGTGGTCATGGTGGTCATGGTGGTAGCCGGCTTGGACCAGCGCCAGAAGCACGACAAGGGCGAGGAATATCAGCTGGAAATGTACCACCGGTAGCAATAAGTAACGAGTCTCGTGACAACAACACCTACACTCGATGTCAACTATTTTGCAACAGTGCCGCAGCCCCGCACTAGTGGGAGCTACGCTAACCTTGACAACGTAGCACGTTCGAAGAATTGTCATGAGTCACTGATAGCGCTAGTTTAGCCCTAAGGCTCTAGGATGTCGAGCGTCCGTCGACGCGTTGATTGGACTCGCTGCGTCAGGAACACAAGTTCCGAACGCTGACGCAACACTACGACCTATGACCGCGGTTAGTCGTATAATGTGATAGCGTCAGGTGGCGTCACGTGTGCTGCTTAAGAACAAACGAACACACTCAAGTTCCACGTGATGACGTCACGTGGAACTTGGGCGCGTACACATATGACCAGACGTGTCCAATTACGACGAATTCGAAAGTTTCGCGCCACTAGTAACCCTCACTGGTTGGCGCCGAGATGTCTTGAGCTGCCCAGTGGTAGTAATGTGATTGCTGCTGACTATGGCCTAAAGATTCGTGGCTATACGGGCACTTGAAAGTAGCCTAAAGATTGCCAATCCCAGTTATTATATATGAATATTGAGAAGCCTTAGATATTAAGGCAGCATTCACTGAAAAAGTCGACGATCCAACGAGGTCGAGAGCGAAAATTTTAGATTAGCCACAGGGGGCGACTCGGACATAATGTTACACTCTGTGCTGGGGGTGACCCTGCTGATCTTGAACAAACTATCGCCACTGACAACTTAAGAAACCCGGGGCGTGGCCAGTGCCGTGTATTTCACCATCGCTCCGCGCAGTCAACACGATTGTGGGCCAATAAGAATGCCGAAGACTGTCGATGACCATAGTTATTAAGAATGCAAGTTGGGCTATTTGGTTTCGATTCCTAATGAGGTTTTACGCCGACAAACGCAGTGACAAAGAGGGACAGGTAACACGGCACAAGACGTCAGGACGAGGTGACGCCTTGTGCTGACGTTTCTCCTCACTTTTTGACCCAATCTTTTTCGGTGTAAAACTTCAGGATGACATAGTCATCCGAGTGATAAGGAGCCTTCTAACCAGAACCGGGAGCGAAGATGAAAGTTTCTCAAGAGACCGAGCTTTCGTTACCATTGGCTTCATCTTGGTAGATGTTTGGACCCTGGACAGATTGCTTGGTCAGCAACTGATGGTCAGTCCTGTCCGCGGCGGGAACTTATATACCTCGAAAGTGGGAGTTGCCGCGACGTTCGAACTGGCCGTGTGAAAAAAAAAAATAAAAAAAAAGGTGCCGCAAGGCGGCCGATTTGGTCCAGTGGACAACGCCGGGCGTACGTCCTGGGATCCGCTTCGGATCGACAGCCTCCCGAGCAGAGTCTCTCTGCCCGCTCCGGAAGTGGTCCAGGCTCCCGGAGCGGAAAAGTGCCTGCTGGAGCCTCCGGACGACCACGTGTGCACGCCCCGCGAGGATATAGGTTATGTCACGCCACAACGGACTCGAAGAAAGTAGCTGGTTTTGTGACTGGCCTGCTCCGTTTTTTGCGGGAAAAAAAAATCGGACGTAATTTCTTGAGACTAACCCCAGAGACGCGCTTCGTAACGCCCCAATGCACGCCATTCTCCTCAGTGACACCTGTTTGATATTTCCCGGCCTGATTTCGAGGGTTTCTAATTAAACGACTTGGAAATAGAGGTTCTTATTCCTTGGTGGTTTCATTGCGAATCATTTAAAGCGTGCCGCGTTCAAACATTTTCATTTTTTTTAATGGCCCGTTTTTACACGATGCACGCAAAACGTAACAGAAATTACGCTCTAGCGGTACGAGGAAAAAGAATATTAATTAAAAGTGCCGAGTGCTTGCATGAGTCGAGTTTTCGGCTCTACATTATTTCCTGTGGTCCGATTCTTTAAAAAACGGGTCGTTCGTTTGTTCGTTAGCAGCAAACAATGAGAAGGTTCCTTTTTTTTTTTTGTAACTCTTCTGTCTGTTATGGCAAGGAACGTTTCAACAATATGCGCTCTAAGCGAGTTTAGCTTTTATCCATAAATCCAGAAAATATGTGGTTATGAACGGCGGCTACAATTATTCCCAGTGTTGCGTAATGTACATGTAAAAATACTTGAAGTAATGTACAAAGTATATGAGAGGTTCTGGGCTTCAAGTAAAGTAGAAAACACATCGGGCGCATTGTACTTCAAGAAAAGTACTATAACTACAACATACTTTGAAAGTAAAGTACAAGTACATAATCTTTTATGATGCCCTTTCAATCCTCCACGGCGTTTTTTTGTTGTTGTTTTTTTTTTTACTTGTTTTTGTTTTTTTGGTATGCACTGTTTAGGGGTGATCGGGGGCTCATCAGTTATTTTTGGAAATAACGGTGAATATTCGATCTAGTCAATTGGGCACAAAGTTTTACTCTCACTGACAAACAGTTTAAAAAAATCAACTTATCCACCAACTCATGTTTACAAACAAACCGGAGCGCCCCTAGCGGACGCCACCGGCGCCGCTAGGGGCGCTCCGGGAAAGTGTGGGAAAGAAGCTCGCCGTCGCCCACAAACAGATCATTGAAATAAGAGCTGGCAGTAATGTAATTACTGCAATGAAATTACAGTAATTTAATTACTTGTTCCAGTAATTAGTAATGTAATTCATTACTTTTTGTAGCAGGTAATTTAGTAATGTAATGAATTACTCCAGCGACGGTAATTGTAATTTAATTACCTAATTACTTTTTCGCACCAGGCATATTTTTGTGTCCGCAATACACAAGAGCGCTTTTCTTTTTATTTTACTTTTTCTTTTCCCTCTACACCTTTCCAAAAAACGCTCTTCGGCCGCCGCTACGTTGCTGATGCTCATGCGGCTGGTGCGACTCTCGCGCCCGCCATCAGCTAGACATTTTCTGCCACTCTCTTGAACTGTGAAAACCCGCTCAGCGCGATTCTCTACCTATGTTTTGCGGTTTTGCATTCGACGTTTTCTGGCCCCTCTTGAAAGTTTGCGCTTACTTTTTCTGATGCATGCTGCGTACCCTCTCTGTGTTATCTTCCACTGTGAGAAATATGGCTGGTAAGTGCCTGCCATTCGAGCTTTTCTGCTCGACATTCTCGGGAAACGAAGGACGGGAAGTAGGTCGAACTAAGGCCCCTGGTAGAACGGCCCTCGACGCGATTTTGCGAACAATGACAATTGTTCTCCCCCCACCCAGAGATAATCTGCATAGGGTCCTCAGTCATCTCCAAAAATAGTTGTCCGGGTTGGGGTGGGAAACGGATCAGTTGCGTGCGTTCCTCTGTCCATCGGTAAACATGCAACAGAGAGCTCTAGCTGTGTGCCATGAACTGTGTAAATAATGTAAATAAAGTTATCTGTAAAAGGAAGTTATCAATAGCTCCTTTATATTTAAAATTATACAAAAGTAATGCGAAAGTAATGTCATTACTTTTAAAAGTAATTTGTAATGGTAATTAATTCCTTTCTGGCTGTGGTAATTTGTAATGTAATTTAATTACATTTCAGCAATTTTCAGCAAAGTAATTAGTAATGTAATTTAATTACAAAATATGAGTAATTTGGCCAGCTCTGATTAAAATGCGATGTTGTAGGCGTCGGTGTGAGTCCCCCTGCCCTTTTTCGCTTTCGAATTCTCAATTCTATGCCTTCCCTGCGATGTCTGACTACTTGAGTGGCCTCAGCAAAATTACCGAGGCTCGTTACACCGCGAAAACTTCGCGTGAATAATGTGACATGCGGCAATTCATTCCGCTTGGACACCGCAGAATGTGCGCTAAAGCCTGATTCGCATGATAAGATTTCGCTCGCAATTTTCAGGCTGCACAAGCGTCAACCGTAGCTGAGATGGTCGACGTCGATACTGAAAATCGCAAACAAAATCGGACCAAGTGAATCGGGCATAACAAGTTGGTGATAGCTACTGGTAACAAAGATCAACATCTCCTTGTATCTACTGTTTACATTGAGCCTGCTTACCAACCTTCAAACTTAAGTCTTTCGAGCCCTGCACTTATTTATTATGAGCACCGGGCCAACATTTGGTCCACGGGCCGGTGTCGTCTAAAAGAGCAGACGACAGTGCGAACGATCAGGCGGCCGTTTGAACTTGAAGACGCGCTGAACGTAGTCCGTAGGGGGTCCGTGCAACTTGACGGTTTTCCGGAGTTCATTTTGGAACGCAATAAATAAATCCGATGACCACAAGTATCCGTGAATTCAACCCAAAGTGCTTCCCGCCGAAGCAATCATGGTACAACGGCGTTTGGTTTTCCATTTTCACGGGACATTTCAAAGTTCTCGGACAAACCGCCCTACTAAAAAAAACAAAAAAAAAACAGCAGGGATATTAAGCTGGGCAAGCTGGTTTTGGTGATTTTTAAGCTGGTTCGAGCTGGTTCGAGCTGGTCTAGGTAGTAATCAAGCTGGTTTCAGCTGGTTCGAGCTGGTTCGAGCTGCCACTGCAGCTGGGCAAGATGGTACTTGAGCTGGTTCAAGCTTGTCATGCTGGTTCGAGCTGGTTCTGAATCTGGCCCAAGCTGGTTCAAGCTGGCCAAGCTGGTCTTGCTGGGAGCGCGCGCGCCAAAGTCGGCAAGAGCCTGTCGAACTGGCATTGCCGGGAGCGGGCATGCCAAGGTCGGCTGGGGTGGGGACGATGCCACGTCCTGTTCTTTGTCCTCTCGTTTTTGGTAGACGACCGGGCGCTTCAGGCACGCTCCGAGCTTTCTTTGTGTGTGAAAAAAGAGAGAAAGAGAGTGGTAGGAACGGAGAATTTGAGACACGTTTGGCTATCGTGGGCAGAATTTGAAAGGACGGCTGTGTGCGCGTTGTTTGACGACTAATTGAACGGCGGTGCAAGCGAAGCCGGATCTAAGGAGACAGCGAGCGGCAGTCCGTTCAGCGCGGGAAGGGGTCGTGTCTTCTAACATCAGTGTGGTCGTGAATGACAGTGGTGCCGAGGAGTATCGCCAATGCCATCCAAGCCACACGGATTTCCTCGCCTCTGCCGACTACGCAAGAGGTCGCTTCGCCCCCTTTACGGGCGGGACCCAGGTTCGCTTCTCTCATCTCAGTAGTATTTTTTATTGTTATTGCCTGTTCTTGGCGTGTGTCTAGTATTTTTTGTGTTGAGAGATAAGCAATCTAGTTTTAATAGAATTGTTTGTTTTGTACCGAGAACCACTGGTCTGTGCGCCGGTTAGTACTGTGTCAGCCCAGTGGATGTGTAGCATCTGAGCTCATGTGAGCAGACCGCGAATATGAAAATAATAAATTAGATGCCAATCTGGCTTTTCTAAAGAGTTTGGCTTGTTTATCCTGTGTATTCATTTAAACTGGTTAAATTGGTGGGGTGTCTAGCATCTTGGCAGCGGCGGCAGCACGGGGTGTACACCGCATCTAACCGTTCTTCGTACTACACAGATTTTCAACGGGCCGGCCCCAAGGGTCTCGCTGCTAACATCGTTGCTGGGTCATCCCAGTAGCCGACTGTTTGGTACTACTATCAAGTTCAAGATCCTCTGCATCCTGATTGGGTACACGCCTACGACGTCACCCCAAGCATCGAAGAAAAGGACGTCCGGAAGACGGCTGCGTTTCTTGGCAGCGGCGGCAGCACGGGGTGTACACCGCATCTAACCGTTCTTCGTACTACACAGATTTTCAACGGGCCGGCCCCAAGGGTCTCGCTGCTAACATCGTTGCTGGGTCATCCCAGTAGCCGACTGTTTGGTACTACTATCAAGTTCAAGATCCTCTGCATCCTGATTGGGTACACGCCTACGACGTCACCCCAAGCATCGAAGAAAAGGACGTCCGGAAGACGGCTGCGTTTCTTGGCAGCGGCGGCAGCACGGGGTGTACACCGCATCTAACCGTTCTTCGTACTACACAGATTTTCAACGGGCCGGCCCCAAGGGTCTCGCTGCTAACATCGTTGCTGGGTCATCCCAGTAGCCGACTGTTTGGTACTACTATCAAGTTCAAGATCCTCTGCATCCTGATTGGGTACACGCCTACGACGTCACCCCAAGCATCGAAGAAAAGGACGTCCGGAAGACGGCTGCGTTTCTTGGCAGCGGCGGCAGCACGGGGTGTACACCGCATCTAACCGTTCTTCGTACTACACAGATTTTCAACGGGCCGGCCCCAAGGGTCTCGCTGCTAACATCGTTGCTGGGTCATCCCAGTAGCCGACTGTTTGGTACTACTATCAAGTTCAAGATCCTCTGCATCCTGATTGGGTACACGCCTACGACGTCACCCCAAGCATCGAAGAAAAGGACGTCCGGAAGACGGCTGCGTTTCTTGGCAGCGGCGGCAGCACGGGGTGTACACCGCATCTAACCGTTCTTCGTACTACACAGGTTGGTTTCTGTTTATTTTGGTGCGTTCCGTGCACTTTACCGATGCTGCTGCTGCTGCCATATGGTATCATATTGTGTCCGCGTATGTTGCAATATCTGATTTCGTTTTAATCCGATGAACGAGGACGCGAATATCTGCCTAGTGTGCAACGAAGCACTTGATGATGATGACTGTTTTGTTTCATGTATTGACTGCAATTACCATTAACATCTAAGGGCATGTTAGGGCGTTTCGAAGACTGAATACAGAGCAAAAGGGTATCTCCGCAATAACTTGGTGGTGTCAAACCTGCATCACAGTGATGGCGTGTGGCAATCAAAAGGGAAGGGAAACAAGAGAACAGGAACGCAATGTGCCATTAATGCTAGCAGCAATAAATCAGAAACTCGACAGCCTTCTGGTCCTCAGAGAAACAGTAATTGGCATTGAAAGCTCTATTCAAATGATGTCTGCACAGTACGAAGAGCTGCTCGCACGCGTGAAGAGTCAGGACAGTAACATGAAGGAACTAAAAATGCGCATGCAGAAGATCGAGGAAACGGAGGCTGGCTCTATTAAGGAAGTAAAAACGCTGAGGAATGACGTAAACGAACTGGAATGGCGTAGCAGACGTTCGAATCTTGAGATCCATGGCGTTCCATTTGCAGAAAATGAGAACTTACTTGCCAAAGTCAACAGCGTAGCCAAGATGCTAGATGTACGCCCACTGGAGACAGATGATATTGTGGCTATCCACAGATTACCCTCGAAACCAGACAAAGTACCTGGAATAATCTTAAGGTTCTCCCAGCAAGCTACTCGCGATCAATGGCTGAGCAATAAAAAAAGTTAAAACGAGATAATGACGGCGTCTACTTGCTAGAAAACATGACTAAGCAAAACAAGGAGCTACTCTGGACGACAAAGGAGTGGGCAAAGGAAAAATCGTATCAGTTCGTATGGCATGTGAATGGAAAAATTCTCTTGAGGCGGAAGGTCGGGGATCGAGCGGTGTTGATTAGATCAGTAGATGAATTGCAGAAACTGGAGTAAGCCTTTTCATCATGACGATAACGTGTCGCTAATTCCTAACGATGGCTTATCATGATTGTTTGCTTCCGAATGATCTAGAAACGTATATAGATTGTAAAGGTAAAGGTTTGCTAAAATGTTTTCACGTTAACGCACAGTCCGCTAGAAATAAAACTTTGAGCCTGGAAATATTTTTTGCACAGTTCAAATTTTCCTTTGATGTAATCATGATCACTGAAACATGGTATACAAGTGATGTTGACGTGTTGAAGCTGTCGTCGTACTCCAGTTATTTCATGAACCGCACAACTCGTCGGGGGGGTGGTGTGTGTTTACTTGTAAAAGAGGCAATGAAATCTGAACTTTTAAAGGACTACTGCTGTGTCACTGCAGACTATGAGGTGCTTTCTTTGAGAGCAGGAAATACTGTCATAAGTGTGTTATATCGCCCGCCGGATGGCAGAACTGGTGACTTTTTTCAATTTTTGGAGAGATTCCTGCTTTTTATTAATGAGAATAAATATGATTTCGTTCCGGGAGGAGATTTCAATATTGATATGTTGAAAGATAACGGTCCTAGGCAACAAATGGATATACTCATCAACACAAATGGATGCCTCAATGTCATAAAGTCGCCAACAAGGGTGACGGTGCACTCTGAAACACTAATTGACCTGTTTATAACAAATTTTGAAACAGATAAAATTAAAGCTGGAACGCTAACATGCAATATAAGCGATCACCTTCCAATATTTATGTGCATAAACACGCGCTTATACAATGAAGCTAATAGCAGTGAATCATTTTTGGTTCAGAGCATAACACCAGACAGTCTGGATGCTTTCAGAAGGGACATTTATGAAACAAATTGGGATTCAATTTTTATTGCCGATGATGCCAACATCGCCTATGATAGCTTTCTAAATACAGTTAAAACTATTTATAAACGACACTTTCCTTACAAATCAATAAAAACGTCGAAAAAAAAAATCAGGAAGCCATGGATAACTCCGGACTTGCTTGATAAAATACGCATAAAAAACTTGCTATATCAGAAATTTATCAAAACGAGAGATCCATTACAGCTTTCAAGGTTCAAATCATACCGGAACCAATTAACAAAGCTACTAAAAAATGCTAAGGCTCTTTATTACACTAAAGTTTTCCAGAAACAGTCTGCTCTTGTGGATCAAGTCTGGCGGACGTTAAACTCTCTAACGGCTAGTGGTTCCACACAACAGCATGTTGAAAAGATCGTTCACGAAGGAGTGTCCTTGACTGGATGCTCCCTAGCCAATACTTTCAGCGACTACTTTGGAAACTTAATTAGTGACAGCAGCAATGCCAACGAATCTTGTAAATACATAGACTTTCGAAATAACCATTCAATTTTTTTGGAACCGGTTACAGATTCTGAGGTGTATTCTGTTTTTATGCAGTTAAAAAATAGCAGTTGTTGTGACTGCGATGATTTACAAATTCGACCGATAAAGTATGTTGTCGACATATTAACACCATGTCTGTGCTACATTTTTAATTTATCTCTAACAACTGCAGTTTTTCCTGCCGGAATGCAGAGAGCGAAAGTACCTGTTTTGCATAAGAAGGGAGATAAGAACATACTCAGTAACTATCGACCTATTTCTATTCTTCCCGTATTTTCGAAATCACTAGAAAAAATTATACAGGCTCGTTTAGTACAGTTTACCGATAAACACAATTTGCTCATCTCCGCACAGTTTGGGTTTAGAAAAAATCTATCAACTGAGTTGGCACTGCTGGAGCAAAAAGAATTCATTCTGAAAAACTTCGATAAAAGAAAGCTGGTTCTGGGTGTATTTATCGACTTTACAAAAGCATTTGACTACATAAATCACAATATATTATTTCGTAAACTTGATTTATATGGTATTCGCGGTTTGCCTTTATCGCTTTTGAGGTCCTATTTACACCATCGCAAACAGTATGTTTCCATTGGTAAATATTCATCTGATATCAAACCAGTTAAGTCTGGCGTCCCACAGGGGAGTATACTTGGACCATTTCTTTTTAACATCTATATAAATGGTATTGTCAATATAAATCCATCGGCAAAATTTGTAATATATGCTGACGACAGCAGCATATTTTTTTCCGGTACAAGCACCGATGAACTTATCGATGTCGCCAATTTAACATTGTCTAAATTGTACGCCTGGTCACGAGATAATGGTCTGAACATTAATACCGAGAAAACAAAAGCCATAATTTTTCGGCCAAAAAACAAGAGTGTAATAATAATGCGAGACATCGTATTGAACTCCGTCCCCATAGAAATCGTCAGCACTTTTAAAACTCTCGGAGTATTCTTTTCAGAACGAATGTCATGGGATAACCACATTGAACACTTAGCCACAAAACTGTCACGTGTTATAGGACTAATATACCGTCACGGTTCTTCCCTACCCGTTAACGTGAAACTATTAATATACAATGCCCTGTTTCAGTCCCATTTAAATTACTGTAGCCTCGTTTGGAGTAACACGACGTTCACAAACTTGCAGAAACTATATTTATTGCAAAAACGAATATTGAGAATTATTTGTAATGTGCCTTATGATTACCATAGTGAGGCTTTGTTTCAAAAGTTCAGAATGCTAAAAATATTTAACCTCTATGACTATAGATTATGCATCAGCTTAAAACTCGAGAACAAAAAAAATACGCGTTTCTTGTCAGACTTATCCGAGTTAGTGCCGAACGATCACGTCTATTTAACCCGACACATGGAATATTGGAAGGTTACTGGCTGTAAGACAAACTATGGTACACAAACTCTACGTTACACTATACCTAAATTGCTCAACTACCTCGCCAGCAACGAAATTTGTTTAGACTCCATTTCAACTAAAGATTTGCGTTCATTCTATTTGCGCTTGTGATTCTTCATCGATGCCTACTATGTTACCTATTGTCTACTTGTTTGTTTGAACTGTATAATATTATTTTTAGGGCTACAACAGTGTCTACTCTGTGGTGTTTATAATAATTCTGATGAAGTTTTTTTGTCTTTCTTATGTATATGCGTGTGTGCGCTTCTTCTTTTTTTTTTTTTCTTCTTATGCTGCTGCGCCTGTCACCGTATGGGGCTTCGGGCTCGTCAAGCCTCCTTTGGAGGCTTTTTCCCTTCTGCCCCTCCAATTCATTTGGAAAATAAAGTTATTATTATTATTATTATAAGTACACCAGCCTAACTAGCGTGAGCAGTTCACCCAGCATGACCCAGCATTTGCCTAGCATTCACCCAGCACGACCCAGCATCCAACCAGCTCGACCAGCACGGCAAGCTGGGCATGCTGGAGCAATAACCCAGCATGAAGCTGGGATGCTGAAACCAGCTTGTGCTGTTTTTTTTTTTTTTTTGTTTTGTTTTTTTCAATAGGACGAGCACATGAAATCTGACCTTGAAACCTTTCTTGAATCTTTTGGTACAGCCCCAGTCGCGGCATTTTGACGAAAAGGTCGGTTTTTGTCTGGTTCCTTTCAAAACAACGCAGGAATACACGTCTGACATGGGGACTTCCACCCACAGCTCCAGACCGGAAGTGCGCCCGACGCGCCACCACCGCGCCGTGACGTAACAGAGATGAGTTCGTGTATATGGCACTTATTTGTCTAACAAGCGGCATTTTGTAATATTATATTAATAAGATCCAGTTTGGGGATTGTACTTTGAAGTCTGGAGTTATACTTTCCTCTGAAAGTACCAGAAAAAAAATACTTTAAGTAGAGTACAAGTACAGACTCAGAGAATGTACTCCAAGTAAAGTAAAAGCATTCTAAACCCGCTTGAATTAGTACTTTAAGTACAATGTCCTTAAAGTACTTCCCAACACTGATTACTCCCCGCTACATATATTATCTGCAAAAATACAGGAAAGTGTAAACATTAGAAATCAGTGTTGTACACGTTCCTCGAGAAAAGGAACGAAAGCTCGTTCCTCGCTCCTTCTGATTTTTGGAACGCGTTTTCGCTACAAGTTTCATCTGTGAGAAAGGAACTCGTTCCCGTTTCCGTTTAAAAATGAAACGTAGCGTTCCATATACGTTACGTTTGTATTTTGCTGATTCCCATATTGAAATAGATCAAAGATTTTTTTCATCTATCCCATCAAATGGCAACATGCAAATTTGAATGCCGGGACGGAAGGGCACTAGGGGCCCGCATCTTGACAATCGGCGGAAAAGTCGGCGAGAAATCGGACGGCTGTGATTGGCCTCCGCCAAGATCAAGTGCGGAGTCGGCCAATCACGGCCTCCGCCAAGATCGAGTGCGGCGTCGGCCAATCACGGCCTCCGCCAAGATCAAGTGCGGCGTCGGCCAATCACGGCCTCCGCCAAGATCAAGTGCGGCGTCGGCCAATCACGGCCTCCGCCAAGATCAAGTGCGGCGTCGGCCAATCACGGCCTCCGCCAAGATCAAGTGCGGCGTCGGCCAATCACGGCCTCCGCCAAGATCAAGTGCGGCGTGGGCCAATCACGGCCTCCGCCAAGATCAAATGCGGCGTCGGCCAATCACGGCCTCCGCCAAGATCAAATGCGGCGTCGGCCAATCACGGCCTCCGCCAAGATCAAATGCGGCGTCGGCCAATCACGGCCTCCGCCAAGATCAAGTGCGGCGTCGGCCAATCACGGCCTCCGCCAAGATCAAGTGCGGCGTCGGCCAATCACGGCCTCCGCCAAGATCAAGTGCGGCGTGGGCCAATCACGGCCTCCGCCAAGATCAAATGCGGCGTCGGCCAATCACGGCCTCCGCCAAGATCAAATGCGGCGTCGGCCAATCACGGCCTCCGCCAAGATCAAATGCGGCGTCGGCCAATCACGGCCTCCGCCAAGATCAAGTGCGGCGTCGGCCAATCACGGCCGCCGGATTTCTCGCCAACTGTTTCGCCAAGTGTCCAGATTGGGGCCTCAGGAGAAGAAAACAAGCGAAGCAAGGTTTCATTTTCTTGATATATTCCCCTTTAAAAATCTCACCTTTTACCCTGTTGATGTTTGTGGTGGGCGATTGAGGCGAACCAAATGTACTGTTACCCAACATTGCACGATTGTTTTACAAGAACTTCATGTGTTTCAATCAAACAAAGCCCCTTGTTTGAACTTAACAACAGCAGCTTCTCGGTGTTGCTGTCCGCAAGACGAGCAAGTAAAGAAGAGGGTGGGGCTTTTGGAAGGTCAGTCTTGAAAACTACTAGTCCTTCTACGTGAAGATTGGATTGGTTGTTCAGTTTGAAGGTTGGGGACAAGGGGAGAAGGAAAGAAGGTTAATTTTTGTGCATCTGGCCAATGTTTGGAATGTTCTTTTGTTGTAACTGTAGGTGTTCTTTTGGTGTAACTGTAGGTATCTTTGTAGAAGTTCAGTGATGGCTGTAGTCGGCCTTAGATTACTGGGTGTATGAGGATTCGTTTAAAGAAAGAAAATAGCTGAATTTGAGACGTCCCTTTTTCTGTGATTTTTGCTTCGACTAAACGTTTTGCTTTTTGTGCCGCAGTCTCGGGCTCTGAAAAAAGAATCAATGTCCACTAGCTCTCCAGCGCCCGATTGCTACCAAGCGAGAAACCCACAATATAAACCTTAAGATAAGTAACAAAAAAGTTAACGATACCCTGCTTTTCGTAATGATATTGTTTTTATACTTTTTTTAAAATTCCCCTGTTAGGAATAAAATATATATTACCCCACTGGACGGAAAATAAAGGAATGCCGTTCTTTCTTCCGTTCTAGTAAAAATGTGACGAGGTCCGGTTGCAGTTCCACTGATAAAAATATGAAACGGCGGCGTTCCTTCGTTCCTCCTAAAAGGAACGCGTTCCAGGAACTCCGTTCCTTGTAACGCCGTTCCGTACAACACTGGATTAGATCAAACTTTAAAAAAATAAAAAAATAAATAAAAAAAAGCTTTCTTAGTTTTTCCCACTGGTATCTTAGATTGTATACAATGAAGATAAATATAAATCTAGCTTTTGGTAGTATAAACATTTCCTCTTCTGTCTCCAGTACAACGTGGCAGCACCTCTCCCGAGGTATGACTCTTGTGCGCGTTGAAGTCATCTGGAGGAGGCATTCATTGTGATCAATGGTTCGCACTGTAAGCAAAAAGGAACAAAAAAAAAACTATCGCTTGTATGAAAACAAGAAAAATTTTTTTGGTGGTGTGGAACAAATAAAGATGGTTTCTAGCTGTGGTCGATACTTAATTTTGTAGCACGCTTTCCTTCGATATAATTGTGTTCACGCTCTGTCAGCATGAGGTACGAAAAAAAAAAGTGCCACTGCCACAAAAATATGAACATTGAGCGCTCCCGTCATGTGAGAAAACCAGGAAATCTTAGAGATGTAAAGAATTGAACGCCCCCTCCCCCCCCCCCCCCCCACACACACGCGCACACACCCTTCCCTCCTATTTTTTAAGTTGGCCGGACACACACACACACAAAAAAAAGAAAGAAAACAGTTGAATATTTTTTATACATATCTTCTTCTAGTACGACGTCTTTGCCCTTTCACTTCAAGCTTATTTTGTAGAAGACAACAAACGTTAGTGAAAAAGCAATTAGATCATTATATAGTTTTTTGAAATTACGTTTCTATGTTTTGGTAATTTTTGTAGCCTATTTTGGCACGTCAAAGTGGTAAGTTTGAGGGACTTTCTAAAAACTGTATGTCGGCAATTCAAAACTTAAAAAACAAAACAAAAAATAAACACATTTTATTTTTGTGAATTGACCGTCAGCAAGAGCCGAGAAGTTTGCAATTACTGCAAATATCGCAAGGTTTTCCTGATGCCAAACTTTTACAAGTTATCTGCTGTCCAAGGAAAACTGTCCGCAAGACATCAAAGAGGTGTGTGCTAAGCAAAAAAAAAAAAGAACAAAAAAAAACACATCTTATTCATCAGATTACACTGGAAAACACGGGTGTTCAATGGCTCCGACGCTGAATAAGTATTCTTTTTCTAAAAATAATCTAATAGAACTGTTTTTTTTTTTTCACCTATTCAACTTTAGGTAAATCGGAGCACGAACTCTTAGTTTCACGATGTAATTCTGCCACGTATTTTATCTCTCGAGTGAAGTAAAACAGAGCAAGGCTTATCTGCTTGCCACAGAGCACGCGGTTTTCTAATCTGAGGTCGAAACCCTTACAAAAATCAGTTTATGTCTAAGGCATAAAAAATACATTTGCGAAAAATCAACAAAACAGCATACGCAAATTTTTTCATACTATTTTCGAGAACCCGAGGGTATCTGTTGAACGTAGACCGCCAATATGAGTATTAGAAAAAAGAAACGCACTAACAATTTCCTAGCTTTAAATACCCACGTAACGTTCGTTTTCCGAAAACAAATGGCGAGGAACGGTGATCCGTTCCGATCTTCGTTTAATTTTCAAGGTAATGTTTCTGACATGTGTCCCGGAGTTTTAAAAATTAACGTAACACTTATTTGTAAAAAAAAAAAAAAAATTGGCAATGGGAAAAACAAACAAACAAACAAAAAATATTTTTTGTTTTCCAGAATTTTACATAGCGCCGATTTCTTCTCGGCTCTGACAACGAAAATACAGTATGACAGGTGCCCCGAGCTAGGGTTTCAAAATAGACAGTAAGCCTCATGGTCATCGTTATCAAGTTTTGTTCCTATTAGTTACAAATGTGCAAAACCTTTCACAATCTCAATTTTTTTTTCTAATAATGATTGAATGAAAATGCGGAGACAAAGAAAGTGAACGCTTGATACCTCCAGGACTCGAATGTTACGTCTATCACAACGTGCAGTTAGGTGCATGCGTGTGTGACGACAAAACCTTGGGCGCGCTTCGCTGAGCTGGGCGAGTGAAGCGGGAGAAAGCGCGCGTGGTGAAGCCTTCAGCTCAGAAAACTCGACATTGACAACACAAAAGGACCCCGTTTCTGTGCAGACTTTTTTGTGTTCAGCGGGTGAATATTGAAAACGTACTCGAATACCGGTGAGATTTGACAACAAATCAACAGATACACTAATTTCAGTCACCAGCAATGTGATCATTATGAGGGATTTTATTGACAAACATAGTTCACGTATCTTTTTCTTCGTTTCTTTGTTGTTGTTCTTTTTTTTTTTTAATAAGGACATGCTACATTTTTATGATATGATTATAAATGCGGGAACTAGTAACTGCACAACTTGATATAATTTTGATATAAGACAGTGACGTCCACCCCTATTGAAAAATCTCCTTTGTATGAGAAATGTCTGTGTCCAATGAACACATATGAATCATATATATATACGTGTGAGAAAACTCTTATAAGTTTCTTACATGGTTCTTATATCTTCTTATTTATCCTATGTAGTTCTTATATAGCTCTGATATGGCTCTTATATGTTCTTAGTTATCTTGTATGATTCATATGTGTTTATTGAACGCTAAAAAGTTCTCATACAAATGGCTTTTTCCCTAGTGACGTATGGACGATTTACGGGGGCCTACTCCAAATGCTTTACAGCACAAGACAAACCCAATGCTTAGGTCATACTTGACAACAAGCATGTGTCCTAGTGTGTGTACGAGTATTAAAAACAAAACCTTAAACCCCGCAGCTAACAAAAATAGATTTTTCATAAGAACTTTTCTGTTTGTTGCTGTAAATGATACAATTTGCCATTAAGTTGCCATCTACTGTGTCCGTATCTCTACAAATATAGAATACAGGTTGCGCACTGCGACCTCCCGAACCCTGCCGTTCTTCACTGCTTTCTTAAGATCGTATTTGACAAAACCTAAGAATGTCTGAGCTTTAAAATATGAAGCATTGCATTAAATGCTTCATGTTAGAGCGCAGCTCTTAGGCGCCCGTTTCCGGCTTGACCGGCGTCGGCGCCGCCGTCGCCGTCGGCGTAACGGCGCGGTGCATTATGGGTAAATTTCCCCGCTAAATCTAGCAGAAAATTTTCCCCGCTAGTGCTAGCGGAAAAATTTCCCCGCTTAATCTGGCGGAAAAATTTCCCCGCTAAATCTAGCGGAAAAATTCTTCGCTAAATCTAGCGGAAAAATTCCCCGCTAAATCTAGTGAAAAAATTTCCCCGCTAAATCTAGTTGAAAAATTTCTCCGCTAAATCTAGCGGGAAAATTTCCCCACTATATTTAGCAGAACATTCTTCCCTAAAAGGGAGGCGAGCAGGAGAGGAGGAGGGGCATAGCCCTCCTTTCCGTACCTTCCCCTCTTCCTCCTAAAGAGCTCAGCTCTCATTCGGCGTTACAGGGAGTTGTAAACGGCTTTTTTGTGGCATTTTTAACAACGTCAAAAAAACTTAAATTACCTACCTGAGTTCAAGTGAACACGCATAGGATTTCTTGGGATATATCAGGGTTGGCCAACCTGAGGCAGCTCGTGGCTTCCTGGGGACATGCAAGAAGGATTTGCAATATTTTAAAGTCGCAATATTGGAGACAGCTTCGGCTGTATCACGACTGGCTTTGGATCATCGTACAACGAGGAGGTGACCTACGAATTGACGCCTGCCGATGTGCAAAGTACAGGAAGTTGAGTTGTGAACTGAGTTCTTGTGGCAAAAAGCACATCTGAGTCTTGCACCAAAAAGAAACAACGCAGCTGCAGGCACTAACGACGTCACCGTTCCTTGGGGGCGGGTGCCTATCAGAAGAAATACATGTCGTTCTCAAGAAAGTCCCAAAGTTCAGCTACGAGCCTGCGGCAGGACGTCTTGAGCTCCTTGCCATGGTTCGACATGTTGCTGACCATGCTGGAGATCAGGACAGGGAGCGAGAAATTAGCGATGGTGTGGACTGCCTAAGACGCACAGTGAGTCATCAACCCCACCAAAAAGCCTAATTTCGGGAAGGTGGTTTCCGTTTTAAAGGAACCACTTTCCCCTTTTAAAGGTCTGACCGTAATTGAGGCGGACAAAGAGGGTGGTTCTGTTGTGCTGTCTGATGGACTTTTCAATGAAAGACCACTACCGCTATTGAAAAGAGTTTTAATCCGGTGAAGCATTTTATTTTTTTCCAAAAGAGCAAAAATAAGTAGCACTCAGGTTGTTGAATGATTTGCAGTTATAAAGTGTTAGAAAAGCAGCGAACAAGGCGGGGAAAGTCTTCTTGGAGTTGTTTTTCACTGGAAAGACGTACAAGCCTGGATGTCTTCTACGTGCCATTATTTCAGATGGTAGCACTTGTCAAGTTCGAAATGGTGCAAGTACTACATACGGGATTGCCGAATGCGCTTGCAGCGTTTTCTATCGCTGTGGAAGATCTGTTTTATTCGGTTCCACAAGGAGGTTTGTTTAATGCCGTTCGGGAGGGGATAAACCAATCAGGAGAAATTGGTTTTCAAAATTCTGCGGTTGTCAGTTTTGAACACTTTCTAGCTTTGTTAGAATTCATCCTACGGTCGGCTGACGTTAACTTTAATGGACAGTTTTATGTTTAAAAAGCGGGTATTTGTATTGGCTCGTCGGTTTCCCCGGTTTCGTGCAATATTTTTCTTGCATCCACGGATAGACGCATCTCGGAATGCCTGATTGACTTGCGTGTTGTCAGAATTTTTAGGTATGTAGATGATTTCCTGGTCTTTGTGGACGATCACCCGGAGATTAGCTTCGGCGACTTAGTTACGAAGATTGTCAATTTGTTTGCCGCCTAGTCTGACGGACTACAGTTCACCTGCGAGGCCTCCCAGTGACAAGTGCATCCAGTTTTTAGATCTGCAGCTTGCATTTTGTGAGAGTCACCTGTGTTGGTGGTCAGCGGCGTAGACTTTCCATTTTCCCGGAAAGTACGAGCCCCGATGCCCCCCCCCCCCCCCCCCCCCCCCCGTAGTCTACGCTTATGTTGGTGGTACAAACCGTGTTCGAGGAAGTCTCATTCAAAGTCGATAAAAAGAGGCATAACTTCTCCCTGGTTTCAGGTTCCCTTGTCAAAAAGTTGCCATCATAAAGTAGCGATAAGTTTTAATTCTCAAATAGAGCGCTTAAACAATTCAGGTTACCTGGCTACTTAATTTCTGGTGTGCGTGAAAGCATCCTTAAAAAAATCAAGCGTAACGTTAGCACAGATGGTGTTCAATAAAAGAAACTTAAGAATTCAAAGATTCAAGTGATTCCTTCTTTGCATAGGGCGTTAGGTCCGTTCACACTCTTGCAACCGAGTACGACCGAGAGAGACCAGACCGGTTTTTAAGCTTCTTGCGACCTCTTAGGACCGGATGCGCTACAGCGGAGCTGGTCCTAAGAGATCGCAAGAGGCTTAAAAACCGGTCTGGTCTCTCTCGGTCGTACTCGGTTGCAAGAGTGTGAACGGACCTTTACACAATCTGGAGAAGATAGTTGTAAAATACGAAGTTAATGTTCTTTTTTCTGCGCCCTGACAGCTGACAAAAGTTTGTTTTATGATGACAAGGGAAAAGAGTGTTCGTCACGCAATTTACAGCTCGCACATCTTATGTTGTTAACGCGATACCCCTGACATAGGACAGACAGATTCCGAGACAGAATATCCAACGCGTCAAAACATCCATTCGTGGATGTTTTGACTCGTTGGACGTTTTGACGCTTTGGACGTTCTGACTCGGACGGTTTTTCCGACTCGTTGAACGTTTTGACGCAATCCAGGTTCTGATTCAGATATATAAAGTTTGTTTGTGGGGTGTTATATCTATTTTACCTGAAATGGTTGTTCTTTCGCATAACCGACTTTTAAAAATATGGCAAGCAAAGGCCGTATGTTCCTTGATAAACCTATATAAATGACGAAAAAATTAACAATGTTTTCACATTCTCTGGAAATAAAAGCCAAGCGTAGGGAATAAGTGGACTATGTCTACTTTCTGTTTTGTCATTTCTTAGTGTACAGTACGTTGGTTAGTAACACTGTACACCCTGTAACTGTCGTATCTTATCAAAGCTCGTGAAAACCGCTTCTAGAGTTACTCTCCGAGTCAAACCAGGAGCAGCAGGCATGCGTAGCGAAGACAGCTCCATAATGCGGTGAGCGGATTGCATGCTTGAAAACGATATAAATCCTATAATAAAGCTTACTGAGTATCAAGTATTCCATAGCATGCCGGTAGGACAATGGTAATATGTTCCAAAAAGGTCTGAAAAGAGCATATGGTTTTAGACATATGGGGAAAGGAATGTTAGCAATTTATTTAAAATAAACGTCTAATTAAGAATTTAAAAAAATTTAAGTGTGTACATTTTCCTTCACCGGTTCGAGCACTGTACATAGCACATGCGGAGGACCAGCAAAGCGGGCGATGGGCTCTCAGTAGTGTCTGTGATAGCAAGAGATAGGACACCATAAGCGGAGTAAACATGGAGAATGGTGAAAATCATCAAGCTCGGGAGCGGGCTCCACGTGCCTCTAATAATGTTGCAGCTAAAGCCGCGCAAATGGTCCGGAATTGTGCAGCAGTAGCCTCAGTTCGCGAAGCCAAACTAATGGCCGGCTCAACGAGAGGCAGACGATGAAGAAGCAAGCGCACTGAAGGCCAAAAACATTTTATGGTCCAGGCGATATTTAGGGACCGATGAAGGGATGCTATTACATGTTTTGGCGCATATGCCCAGTCGGGTTTCATCACACTGCACTCCCTTCGCCCCGAAGCTGACAGTGCAGAACAAACTGCACGCTTACCACGTGATCGCCCCTATCTCCGTATATGATCACCTCGGAGAGCGATGTCAGGCTGGAGGCATGCCATTGGTTGCACTTGCGGAAAGGAGGCTTCCACAGCGCTTCCGCCGCACAGTTTGAGCCCCTACTTTCACTCCGAGATGCGACGCTATGATATTTTACGAAAGGTCGTTAAGTAAAACGCCAGTATTGTCCCCTGCGTTGAAAACGGTTTGTTGTGTGCACAAGCATACATCAATAAACATTACTCCTTTTCAGGCAAACCGGCTCACGTACGATACCCGTTTTCACCTCAAAACCGTAGTAAAAAGTGTCCGGCTCCTCGCGGATCATTACTGATTTCCTCCTTTATGTGGAGAATTAAGATATATGTAGGTGCATTTTAGACTAGATATATGTTATCTAATCAACACGTATACGTTTCAAACGCCAAAAACATCGCTTCTTCCTCCGAGAACCTAATCTTGTATGAACTACTTCGCCCGGTGTATGAGCAATGCGTAAAACGTCCTCTTTTCTTGAGGTGAAAACAAGTATAGTCAGTACGTCAAAGTAGTTCAGCACGTTTTGAAATGTCTGAACTGCAGCCGCCAAGTAGCACGAAAACATAGCCATCTCCTCTGCAGCCGCTTGTTACAACTGGTCACTTGAACCGCCGGTGCAGACGCCAGGGGATCCAAGAGCAGTGCCTGGATCCTGTTTGGCGAGGAATGCTGGACACTTCTGGATGATGACTCGTCAGCCGGCTGTGCAGTCTGGTATGCCTCCCTTCCACCATGTTGATGGTGCGTGGTCCATCGTTCTCAAACTGACCTCAGATGTCTTTGACGACTGTGTTCGAAAGCCAGAAACTGTCAAAACAATCTGCAAAGTGCGCAAAGTAAAGCTTTACCTCCTAAGTTATTCATTCATTTATTTATTTGGTTGTTTGTGGGTTAAAACTACCGAAGTCTTTGCATGAGGCACTTAAGTACAAAAATAAAATCATGCGCATAATTTATAACACTATGCATACATGCACGCAAACAACCTTAAAGAGAAAGGTTAAAAACGGTATGTCAGTATGTGTACAAGAGTAACTCAACTCCACAAAGATAATATATATATATATATATATATATATATATATATATATATATATATATATATATATATATATATATATATATATATATATATATATATATATATATATATATATATATATATATATATAAAACTGAGAAGAAAAAAACCCTTAGTGAAAAACAGCAACAACGGACGATTTAATCTTCGACGTTTCGGCCGGAGTCCGGCCTTCGTCAGGAAGACTATATATATATATCCCAACTTTTCAAGGTCCCCGGCTTTCAAGCCTCCGGATGGATATTCTGGCTCGATGAACGTTTTGACTCTATGGATTTGGACACGTGTGTAGAATTATGTAATTTGTACTTTTCAATCTGAAGTGGAGGCATGAGGGGCAACTTTGTTCGCGCATGTGCGCTGGTTTAACTGACGGGGATAAAATATCAGTTGCAAGTTAGCGCCTGTCTGTGTCGTGTGTGTCTTCTTCGGCCTTGTTGTTTTGCGCTTTTAACCTTATAAACCCCGGTAAGAGTACCCGCTTGCCCTCCTCTGTCCCCAAGGCGAAAAGAGCAGAATTTCAAACCGCATACGCATAGCGGGCGTCAGTGCAGAGGCTGGCCTGGGAATTCATTTTCACTTTGCAGTTGAAGAAACGTCCTGCCGCCTGGTGTTATTTCTTGTAGTCGACATTTATACTTCTCCCCTTTGGAAAGGACTGTTCCCTCCACATCATTTCTCCTTAAGTAGCCCCCCCCCCCCCCTCTTTATTTTTTTTTTTACAACCACACTTTTCTTTTTTTTTTTTCTTTTTCCTCTGTGGCTCTTTAAATTTTTGTAGCTTTGTCTGCGGCTTTATCCCCGTGCCACTCTGGCCACCCCTGCGATATACAGTATGTGACTGCCATGGGAGGTGACACATATACGACAAACATTAGATTGGTTTTTATATGTAAAAAACCGACTGAGGCTGACTACTATTATTCGATGGCGCAGCCGGTGTGATTCTGTCAGATACGGGAGTGCATCCTTAGTGAATTTTCGTCCCCAATGCGCATCTCACCTTCTTAGTACAATAAATACAGCTGCGGTTCGATTTGGAATGACTGAAGATGCTTGTTGCCTAGCAGTCTGCTCTGTAACATGACTATTAAGGAATCACTGATCTCGCCGACATCTCGCTGAAGCGTAAACACCGGCAATAAAGGTTGTTCGCACACCGCAAAGACGCGGGCTTCCACGATAAAAGAGACGGAAGAAATAAACAAAGACCCTGTGACAAAACAAAAGCAATTCATATCTAGAAAAAAGGGGGAAAGGGGGTATTGGGGAGGGGGGGGGAAGCAGGGGAATAAAAGAAGGTATTTTGCACAATATCCTGTACCGAATTGAAGAAAGTAAAAGCGAGAAAAGTTTGAGTCAGGAAAACTTTATTTGTCGATTACCGTTGCGTTTATCCAGTCGGTCGGCCTCATTCGAAACGGCCTCAGGCTGTTTCATCTGCAACCGAATCAAGCCCGAAATTAGCCCTAAAAGCGCCGGGGTGTGTACGCACAAAGCGAACTCAACGAAGCGCGCTGTAAAGGTAAGCGTCGTGATTGAATCTAAAAAGGGCTTCATTTTTTTTGCTGAGAACCGATGTGACTGCTGCCGTCACGCTCTGCTTAGCGCCGAGAACGCCGCGCCAGGACGTCGCACGGACTGCTCACTGTGGTCGAATGAAACGCATGTTGACCGGTACATTGATACGTTCCTTATGCTCGACTGGTCCCCAGTGTTGACCACTGTCATCGGAAAATAAATTGACGAGTTGAAGCGAGTTCCACCTCCGAATCCGAGTAGCTTTCGTTGCGGTCGGTGTGCTCCCGCTGTATGAAACACCTAAGATATAATGAGCTTTGACAAACAAGCGAGGCCTGGTGTGAAACATCAAATTCGATACGCACACTAAACGACTCAGCAGACTTTCAGAGCTCCTGTTCAAAACTAAAAGCCGTCCACCAAAAAAAAAAAAAAAAAGCGTAATTTTTTTTTTTTTTTTTTAGGCGCGAAGAAGTAGCAAGGCAGAGTTTTTTTTTTGGGGGGACTCGGCGTTTTGAGCTCATTTAGGTCAAAGGCTCAGACTTGCGATTTTTTCGACATGAAATAGTGCCCCGTTAATTTCCGTCTCTGTGGAAGAGCCGAAGGTACAAAGAAGTGTTTGGTTTCCGCATGCGCTAGAAAAAGAACGATTCCAACACTCTGCTGTTCTCGGCAGGGCTTCCCGACAAAGAAGGCCAACAAACCGAAAGCTTTACACACTAATTTATCATCCTTAATTAAGGGCGTGAAAAGCCTGTTCCAGCGGTTTACGCCCATGGCTTCACCCTTTTAGGAACCTTATTTGGAAAGGCACACTCATTGTAATTGTTTTGTTGTTTTTCTTTGAAACGTATTTGAATAAATAAACTCTTACCGCCTTAATATAGGATGATCTTGCATAGAACATCCTCCATGTCATAAAGGGTGTGGAAAAGGGTGCTACGATAAGATGAGGCGGTGTTCGCCCGTCAAAAACAACTTTAGCGGAGGATGTCTTATCGACCATGCGGAATAATATTGGTCTGTGCCAATTAGCCCCAAGAGCGAACACAAGCGTCGCTGCGGTCGCCGCGCCCTGATTGGGTGAAGTGAACCGTGACGTCAGGAGAAGGACTCCGCTCCGCAAACTCGCACCCGGCTTGCTTCCCTGCACCGGTTTCCTGATTTGGCGTTGTGTGCCGCAAGCTCTTCGAGGAGCGGGACCTCGTTTACCCGGTGTACAAGACGTTGAGTTAGGCCGATATTGACATACTTCCGTACATTTCATAAGCCTGCTTGTCACTTTCATCTTTATAATTGGGTTACAAATTCCGAAAGCTATCGGCGGAGGCAAATCCGCCGGTGAACGTCCCCGACCATCCACACGACATAAGGCAATCTTGCGAGGGGTCGGTGAAGCGGCGGCGTAAGTGTTTCAGACGCTGGAGTTCTGTCCCCTGCATGTTCATGATTTAGGAGTATATTACATCCCGCTATGCAGGTATTTGAAAATGCATATAATCAAAGGCCTTTGGCGGTCGGCAAATTAGCTCGCGACCCCGACTCTGCGCATGCCGTTCTGCATGCGCTGGTTCGGAGATGTTTTAAAGGCCCTGGGTCTGAAGGCCTTTGAAGTGCTCGTGGAACAAAGTTGTTTTACATGAATGTAGCTTCTTCGCGAATTAATAATATAGTTCATACACGTATGCAGGCATATTTTTGAGAAGATGCACAATTACTGGGAATTAGTTTGTATGGATAGCAGGAAAAACGAGGTCCCGCTCCTCGTTTTTCCTGCAATCGGACACCGGCACTTTTGCAAGTAAACGGCAGACGAGTATGTGCGCTCAATTGTAAGTTCTTTCTCAATCTCTTTCCGAGATTGAGAAAAGATTCAAAAAGATGAAACCAGTCAGAACCAACCGCCAACGTGCATAGACGCATTGATAAAGTTCTATGTATCAAGGGGCTTAGGTACCGATTCTGCGCTGCTAAGAAGTTGTCTGGACCCGAGTTAGAAATGAACGCTTATGCAGCTCTCGCATTCATTTCCTGCTTCGCATCGTGCTGACGTCTCAAATCTATATAGGCCTCGGACCATCAGCTTAGGAGCATCTTCAACTTTTTCCTTAATCTAAAGAGAAAACCAACGTTGGAGAAAAGCGCCATGTCATTTTTCAGATGATAATAGTGATCAAAGTGGCCAGACTGTATCTAGGAAATGGTCTATTTCTTTTGCTTCGAAATACATTAATTGAACTTAGATAAACTATGATTTAATTGAAATATTAACAAGAACAAATCAACGCACTTGTAACCTTTATAAGTGCGGAGCAAGGCGGTCACCTCCGAATAAGTGTCTTTAAATAGTCAGGTATACTAAGGCGGTATAGTCAACAGGGTCATAACTCCTCGCCTGACTTACTGCGTCTTTATGGGCTTTCTCTAATCATGCAAAAACCTTGTTGCTCATAAAAAAAAAAAAAAGGTATTCCTCGAGGGTTGCTGATATCGCCAGCATGTTCCCGTCAAATTTTGTTTTTGGACTGCAATACTGTGTTTCAAAGCCTGTGATGTACTTCAACGGATGTCATGAGCCATCTTATAGCCAACCCAGCACTTCACGTCTGCCATGTAAATTTCACACCCCGCGCGTTGCTTCTATCTACCGAAAGGTCACGTGACATGCCTATAGTGGTGAATTGCCTCCGGAGGCTGATATATATAGTCTGTGTAAACACTCTACGGTGAAACAATGAATTGTATAAAGCCACCCGACCGAGTAATGTTATTTTTCCTTCAGCCCGAGGATCAGACGACCACCGAGGGTCATAGATTGTCCATGGCTTTTTGCTACACAGGCAAAGTGGCCTCAAGCAAAGAGGCTTCAGGGATTAAATATTCAACTGCCCATTGATAAGAATACACGTATTGGTGGTACAGTGCAACGGCTTGTTTTGCCTATCTCAAACATTGCTTTGAGCTAAGCGGGCTCGCTGGCTCGAATCTTGTCGGCAGGTTTGTGTGGACCAGGGTATTGCACAAATTTCCGCTGCCGCACACCGCTCCCATTGGATATGTTCAAGACGAGGGCGTCTGATCCGACCGATCACGAGTACGGAAGAGCGTCCACCTAGAGCCAGCGAACCTAATCGCCACACAAACGCGCTAGGAATAGCCGAGAGCCCGTATTGACATACCGAGCGCCAGGCTTTTAGATGGGGTATAAGTGTCTCGGCGAAACGAAAACGCCCATAGCTGGCCGCAGTTCCGCAGCGATTACAGTGTCATGAAGTGCACGGTGAGTAATAGCCTTTCGTTCCCGGCTAACCCTTTGTGATTCGCTACCGGTTTAAAAAAATATATATATATATCTGCCAAAAATAATTGCTATTTTGTATCTAGTATAAAAAGAAACCGAATTACATTTTTGTGCACGATTTTATGTTGCATATTTATTTTAAAAAAAGTGGTACATATTTGTACCACTGACTTTTCATGTGGTTTATGAAGGTGGTACATATTCGTACCATCGTCTTTTTCGCTGAAACTCAAGTGAATGCTACGGCGTCAATATGCTTATTCTTTCTCGTGGAAAGGCCTGAAAAAGTTACGCGCAGTGGCACACTGCATTCTTTACACAAGTAGTATGTGCCGGCATCTTGCGTTCTTCTGGAGAACCATCTTCACCGTCTCCTGCTCGCACAGCGTTGAGGGTGGAGTTACTGACCGTCAAGCTTGATCTCTTCGAGGAAACCAGTCATCTTGCGACAGCTCAGCTTTCCGTTCTTGCCTTAGGGCTGGATCCTGACTGGTTTGACCTGAAGGTGGTTCCGTCAATCAGCTGGAGCCCAAGGGAAAGACGAAACTTGAGATACGTAGTGTCATCTCGGGAGCAGTACTGCAGAAGGAGGTTCACCACCACCGCATCGAGTAGGTAATAGAAAATCCTATGCCACCAATTTTCGGAGCGGCGGTCAGCAACGTACGTGTTCTGTTTCTGATCAAATCTGTCAAAACCAACCATGGACTGGTTGTAGTCCGCGATCACTTTCGGACAGCTAACCCCAACCTACGCATTACTGGAAAGCCTTCTGTTGACTTCGCGGGTCTCATTAGGGTTGTGGAAAATGAACATCATGCTGGCATTGCGATTGTCTTTACACTTGTAAGCAGACACTCCACCCTTCGCGCTCCAGATGAAATCTCACTTTTGCCCCCCCCCCCCCCCCCCCTCCCTCCCAACCTTCTTGTCAGTCTTCACCTCACTCGGAACATCTTTGCGGTTGGTGCAAAGCGTCCCGGCAGCACGCCTTGCTTCGAGATCTTCTCCATGAGCGCTGTTGTAGTAAAGAATTGATGGAAGTATGTACATCTGCGCACCCTCTTCAACACCCTCGGACAGTACTAACACCACATGTTCGCCAAGTCTTAGGTCAGGAGGCCTTCTTGAATCTTACCCTTCATAGATTTGAAACTGAACAAGATATCCAGTTTCAGAGTCTGCACGGCATATACTATTTTATATGATGGGCATATACTATATGATGGGCCTATGGGCTTATACTTGATGGGCATATACTTTTTTATAGCAGATCTTCCCTTGAATGCAATCATACTCTCATCCGCAGTTTGGTGTGTTGAAGGCCGGTTGTGCTCAGCGAGTCGCTTGTTTACAGCCAACACGAGAGGGCAAACCTTAACAAGTTTGTCATGGCCCTTCTCTCCCTTCTTTTTTTCTTCGTTTCAGTCATTGATATGCAGAGAGTTCACAAGGTTCTGGAGCTGCTTGAACGCCATTACACAAGATATTTTCGTAACATTGAAGAAAGGGTCACTATTCCAGTAGAGGTAGACGTGATGAGGAGCCATGAAACTATTTTTCTACTTTCGCTAAATACTACTTAGTATCACTTCCTAACGTGAATAACTGAATAAACTTGCCTTAGTTTTTTTATTTATAGGCAATGCTAGTCGCAGAAAAAATTCGAGAAATATGAATATCGTTCATCCCCTCAACTCGGAGCAACAAGCGGCCACGTGGCCTGGTGCTTATCCTATGCCGCAATCGTTAATTATAGCCACGCGCTGGCGTTGGCAAAGTACAAAACGCGTGCTGAGCTCCAGGCATTGGTAGATTTCAGCTATTTTCATCACCGGAGTTGTTGGAAACGAGCCACTACCCAAGTGTCCACCGAGACATTTATTGTTACGCGCCGAAGTCGAGTGCTCATGCAGTTCTCGTGCCCAATCCATGAGCCGCTCTCGACTGTCATCGGGCGGGTGGCTTCCATTCCACAATTACGTCATAAAGCTTTGCGAAGGTAAAACTTAAATAAATAGTCCCCTTTTATCCTCGCGATTTCCCTGCGACAAAGAATCTTTTGAACCAGTGGCGGTTTGTGCGAGTATACTTGGGCCAGACAGTCTGACCCAAGTATACTCGCAAAAACCGCCACTGATTCAGAAGCTTCTTTGTCGCGGTGAAATTGCGAGAATAAAAGGAGGCTCTAGGACCAGGACGCCTCTGCAAAGTCATGAACATTCCAACCCGATATCTTTCTTTCTTTCTTTCTTTATTGGTTTTCCATTTCATACAGAATGGAGGAGGCCGAGGAAAAAAGCTACCGATGCTGCCATCATTTAAAGGGGGCCCTCGGCCCCCTTTAAATGATGGCAGCATCGGACTCACAAAACACTCACACACAGTAACAAAACACTTCCTGGTCAATCAGATTCACTCATTCGATACAGCTCCACACATTAGTATACAGTTGCAATTTAACATGATTAGGTCGGGTAAGGAACACAAAACAATTCTAGGAAATAGCTCGTTTTCATCTCAGGCAGTTCTAAGGGCACCGGTATCAGAAAATGAACATAAAAGATATCTCAGTTCAGAAGGGGTTATAGAGGATATATCGGTGCCAGCCTCCTCAAATGAATTTAGTAGTCGAGGCAAAGTATTCCTAAGCATTTGGT
This sequence comes from Ixodes scapularis, assembly GCF_016920785.2. Taxonomy (NCBI): domain Eukaryota; kingdom Metazoa; phylum Arthropoda; class Arachnida; order Ixodida; family Ixodidae; genus Ixodes; species Ixodes scapularis. The sequence continues at coordinate 22,834,741 of NW_024609868.1, forward strand.
CACCATAATTTGTCCGAGAACGAGGAACTATCCATGGTTCTGGAGTTCGTGTTTTATGCGAAGGTTGCCTTTTTTCTAAGTTTCCTATTTCTAAGAGTGTAGAGGTATTTTTCCTAATGCTGTAATAAAAATCTCGCATAAGCCTCCTTCGGTATATGTCATGAACTTTTGGAATGTTATATTTCTTGAAAAGGTAGTCAGTATGTTCGGTGTATGAGACATTGGCAATAACGCGTATCATTCTCTTTTGCATTAAGTGTAATTTATGGAGGTTAGATTCTGTTGTTGTGCCCCATACAAGATGGCAATAGTTAATATGAGATAGAAATAGCGTATTGTAGATTAATAATTTAACTGATTCCGGAAGAATATACCTATTTCGATTCAGTATACCAGCTATTTGACTAAGTTTGACTAGTACAAAGTTAACATGCTCGTCCCATTGCATGTTACTGGAGAAGTACGTGCCAAGCACTTTTATAGTGTCCAAAACTTCGATGTTTGTGTGATTAAACGCTATGTTATGATGCAATGGGATAGGCGTTCCTCTTGTATAGAAGAAAACGGCTTTAGTTTTATTAGAATTAACTTTTAAACGGTTCTGTTTTGACCAAGAGCTTAATTTACGTAGAACATCATTTGCCATATTGGTTATCTCGGCGTAGGAGCTGGACGATAGAAATATGCTAGTATCGTCCGCATAGATTATAAACTTCGCCTGTTGACATATATGTACGATATCATTGACGTATAAGTTAAAAAGCAACGGGCCAAGAATGCTACCCTGAGGCACACCAGAGATTATTTCTTTGCTTTTAGATGTTAAGCCATTCAGAAAAACGAATTGTCGCCTTCTGCCGAGATAGGATTTTATGAACTCAAGTGGCAGACCCCTTATGCCATACCGCTCAAGCTTTTTAACTAGAATATTGTGATCGATATGATCAAAGGCCTGGGTAAAATCAACAAAAATGCCCAAAGTCAGAAGCTTCTGCTCGAAGTTTTGTAAAATATATTCTTTTTGTTCAAGAAGAGCCAGCTCCACAGACTTATTTTTTTGGAATCCATACTGAGCTTTAGTTATTAGCTGATATTTTGCACAAAATGACGATATTTGATTTAAAATAACTTTTTCTAAGCATTTCGAGAAAATTGAAAGGATAGAAATTGGGCGATAGTTCTTTATGTCTAACCTATCACCTTTTTTATATAGTGCTGTAACTTTGGCAACTTTCATTTTGTCTGGAAAGGTTCCTGTGGAAATACATAAGTTGTATATATGAACCAAGACATGGACGATTTCATTAATTACGTACTTGACAGGTCTTATCTGAATACCGTCAGCATCACGGCTGCAAGAGTTCTTGAGTCCAAGAAAGGTTGAACATACCTCTACACTGTCGGTTGCATGTAAAAAAATACTGCTTTCGTTTCCGGACAGGGAGTAACTACAAGACTCATTTGAACACAGTTCAGGTTCTCTATGGACAAAATAGTGGTTAAACGCATTCACTAGTTCAACTCCTGTCAGTACGCGTCCATTGAGAGAAATTCTTTCTATTGTTTCAACATTCTGTTTTCGTTTCATGACTACACTTAGCTTGCTCCATAGCTTATCTGTGTCCCCTGCACAGCTAGAAAAGAGGTTCATGTAGTAAGCTTCCTTGGCATTCCTTAACTCTTTAGTTAGTTTATTACGATAGACCTTAAACGTTTCCAAGTCTGAAGGGATCCTTTTCTTAATAAATGTTAGATAAAGCCTCTCCCGCTTCTTAATTTTCCTTAAGAGCTCTTTTGTTAACCAAGGTTTCCGAAATTTCTTATTGAATTTGCGCTCCTTATTGATAAAGTGCTTCTTATATGCTGCAACAAATATGCTGAGGAAAATATTATAAGCTATATTGGCATCTCCTTGTTGAAAAACTTCGTCCCAACACATATCCTTAAGCTCTTTCTGAAACTCGCTTAAGGTCTTTTCGTTAATAAGCTGGAATGTTACGTTAGTATTAGCTTTTTCCTTTTCAAGGGGGGTTGTTCGAACTGACAAACAAACAGGCATATGGTCACTAATTGGACAACTCAAAACTCCACTAATCATACACGATGGATCATAGCTTGTTATGAAAAGATCAAGAGTTGTTTGCGTCGTTTCAGTAATCCTTGTAAATGACTCAATAGCATTCGTACACCCATTCGAAAGGAACACTCTCTCAAAATCTTTTTTCCTCGCGCTATCAGAATTCATATCGATATTAAAATCACCACCTATTATGACATTTTGTTTGCGGTAACTTGCACAGGCCAACATATTTTCTAGGAATGTAAGAAAAGCATTCAAAGCACCATCTGGTGGCCGATAGCACACCGCAAAAATTATATCCCTTGTCTCGGCACACAACACTTCATAATCGTCCGTTGAAAAATCATTTATGAGCAGTGAAACCCCACCCCCACGTCGTGAAGTTCTATTAAGATAGTATGTTCTTTTTTGAGGCAACTGAAAGATGGCAACATCGTTTGAATACCATGTTTCAGTCAACATAATAACATCCCAATGCTTATCGGCATCAGCAAAGAAACTTTCAAGTTCTGTTAACTTGCTATTTACAGACTGCACATTCATATGCAGACAACTCAGTCTGTCTCTCCGTAATCCGAGAGACGCAAACCGTTCTTCTTTAGTAGTATGGCCCAACTGAATCATAAAATGTTAAAAAAAAATAAAAAAGGAAAGACAGCTTGAGGTGACTATCTACCGCAGGACACGTAGGTCATCCTCGCATTTTATAATTGTTGCCGAATCGCCAGTCGCTCTACGCACGAGGATTTTTCCATTCGCATGCCATGCGTATTTATAGCCTGATTGTTTGAGCCATTCTTTGGCAGCTGAGAGAAGTCCCCTAGAGCGGGAGGTCATATTTTCACAGATGAAAACCCTATCCTCGCTGTTTCTCAGGACTCCCCTTTTGGCCAGCCACGTATCCCGCAGCTCCTGACGCGCGAAGCGCACGATGATTCCACGTGTCCTTCCGGGCCTAGCTGGAAGCCTGTGAACAGCGGAGATGTCTTCCCCGGCCAAAGTACCAACTTCTAGTCTCACTGCTAAGTCGTTCACCTTACTCAAAAGGTCTTCGCCGTCGGTGTCAGGGATCCCATGAATCTCAATGTTAAGCCGCCTACTACGCCACTCGAGTGCATCAACGTCCAGCTGCAGCTGGGCAAGGGCCTGAGGTCCGCTGGATTTTTCAATTTTTTCGACTCTACGCTTGACATCTTTAATTTCTTGGTCGTGATTTTCGAGGCGACGCTGTATGGAGTCGAATTGATCTGAGAGCAATTGAACAGACTGTTCAAGGCCATCGACTTTGGCCGGCAGCTCAATAAGCAAACTCAGCTTTCTGTCAATCTCCACCAGCCTCCTGAGCATGTCACCCTCAGCTCTCTGACCCTGGCCAGCAGTAGCGCTCTTACCAACCTCACACCGACATGACTCGCACTTCCAGTTCTTTTTGAAGGACTCGCGTTTTGTTTTAAAGACAGCATCAGTTACCCCAGAGCAAGTTCCGACATGAAAAGCAAACTCACACTCAGCACAGTTAAGGACCTGAGAGTCGTCCCGCAACACAATTCGACAGGCATAGCAACGGGTCATCTCAAGCAGCAACGTAACAGTTACAACTTTGGTAGCAGCAGCAGAGCTAACTACAAGGGGGATCTAAAACAGGAAAGTAACCAACCTGTGAAATACAGAAGAATGCTCAGAAAGGCCGTGGGTGATGCGCTCCGCCGCTGCCACCAAAGTGAGTGAAAACGCCCCTCGCTCCAGCGATGTTGTTGATCTTGAGCGATAGTGGCGGTACACGCTGATTGGCGGACTTAAATTGGCTCGAAATTTAAAATCCTGAACGGATCTCCGAGGTACTGAGGACAGTCGGGCCGAACAGCACAAGACGGGCAGGTCAATCCTCGGGACAGCGGCACACTCTCCGAAGTCCTGTCGACGGTCGGGCCGAACAGCTCAAGACCGGCGGTTCAGTCCTGTGAAATACAGAAGAATGCTCAGAAAGGCCGTGGGTGATGCGCTCCGCCGCTGCCCGAGGCCGTGGGTGATGCGCTCCGCCGCTGCGCTCCGCCGCTGCTCGTTTTATAACCCCTTTAAAGGGATTCTACAACGAAATTTCGGCGCTTATTTCTTGGTTTATTCGTGTTCAAGGGAGCAGTATCACATCAGGCACAGCAATCTCTTGTTGAAAAGGCACGATGAGGAATTTTAAAGCGAATTAAAGTATCAGCAAAGAGCACCTGGTGGATGTCGCTAAAGCCTCGTTTGTAATGCCCGTCTAGGAACAGGTAGTGACCCGATGCCCGTCTCGCCTAGAACTATACATGCCTTGAACCTGACGTCATCCCGTCAGCTCCCCGGCCACCACGAGTGAAGAGGGGAAGGAGGAACTCCCCTCTCACCGAGACTCTTTTTTGTGCGTCTCCGACGTCGCTATTGTCCCATTACAAGATTATAGAATATTAAACCGTTACTCAAAATTCGTACAAAAGCAGCTTTGGGGTAAGTTGTGGTGGCGCGATCGCTGGAGTGCTTCGGCCGCTTCGGTGGCTAGAACGGCCAGGACATCCTGTCGACGTCAGCCTTGTCGCAGCTTTGCTCTTCTTGAGACAATCTACGCTACGATTGCGCCGAATCTCACGTGCTCTTCACTGACTGCTCTCCGAGCGCTTGCCAGAATGGGTCGTTTATAACAAAAAATACAGCCATCAGGCTATAAATACAAACGTGCGATTGTCATTTACGGATATTGTGGATCATATTCAGCCTATTTCTGAACACGACGGGTACATTCCAAATTTCGTTTAAGTTTACACTTAAGAATACTGCAGCATTTGAAAGATCCGCGTCAGAAGAGGATTCGGAATATGACGCGCATCGCTACGAACGACCATGTGACCCACAAATATCGTACTGCCGCCAAATATATATATATATATATATATATATATATATATATATATATATATATATATATATATGGCCGGTTTCATTCAGATTCAGCCAGTGGGTAAGAATCGTATTTTTTGTTTTTCTTTATATTTTTATATGTTGTGCCGCATACTTTACCTAGAACAACGCTTTTTACTTTAATCGTCGGAAAGTTTTAGTTTTCGGGAAATAAATTCTCAAAAGTGCGGGGAAGAACAATGTAGTTATGACCGCTGTCGCGTGCAGCATGTTTGAAGCTCGTTTGGTTCTATACTATTAAAAGCACAGCCTTTATAATATTTTGTGGTAATCTACGTTTTACTGAGTATTATTTCCTCTAGAATGATATTTTCTACTAATAATTGAAAATGTTTTAAAGATAGCCAAACTTGCCACCTCTGACGATTATGCACGAAGATTCAGAATTAATTTTTAGGTGAAACTTTTAATGTATGACATTCAATTTTTTTTCTCTGACAGAGCGTTTCATTGCCTTTCCAAAAATGCATGTTTTATTTGTCTATGATTTTTGTATACCGAAAAATAGATTTTGAGAAGAATGAAGTTTTCAAAATTTGGCCAAATTCAGCGCGTCATTAAAAAAAAAGGCCATTTTTAATATTTTTTATTTTCTCTTATTTTACTCTTCTGATATCCTTCTTTTATCAGGCATATATTTTGATAGGTGTAAAGCAGTTGTTTAGCAATGCCGAGCGTCTCAATATGCTGCAAAACAATAACCGCTGACAGCAGATTTTATGACAACTTTCAACCGCAAAGTTCTCAAAGAGAAGTAAACAAACATCTGCAAAATCATCTCAGCTCCCATCGGCAGATAATGCTCGTTTCTGCTGTGGCTATAGAAGCGCTCCTAACGTTATCGAGTTGCGTGGTCGACTGTGCCGCGAGATGGACCTTGGACCCACCAGTGCGAGCACTCGGCAGCGGGATACCCGAGCTGCCGCTTCCGACCGAGAGCCATGTCGAACGTACCTTGAACCCCGCAGAGCTTGAAGGAAAGCTCTCACGTATCAGTTGCCTAATTTGCGTGTTTACCGCGGAAGCATCCCAACCGCTTGTTGAAGCCGATCCACGGGAAACGCAGAACATGTAGATACTTGGTGGAGCCCAAACAGGCGGCCACACATTTGTCAGTGTTGTATAGGGTCTCTGGCTCTTAGTCCTAGCCCCTCGTGCAAAGAAGGTTTGAAATTCATCGAGTGGAACCGGGAGCGTTTGGCAGAGTACTCTTTCGCCGTGTGTGCGCGTACTAACTATCTGTGAATGCTATGGCTCAGACGTACAGTGGGAAGCGCGTTTTCTGTGCGGGCTATCGACGACGGCATAAGAAAAATGTGCTGTGGCAGGCACGCTTCAGGTCTGTGAACGATCTGGATCTGAAAATACTCAGGCAAGTTTTGGATCCTTCAACTCCCATCTCGGAGACGGATCAGCTGTGCCACAACTGCTTCAGGTATTTCAGTTCCCTCGTTGTAGATCGGCATGAAGCATGCAAAGCCGGACCCTCGGATGCCCACGACGAGGACTTCGTTGACAAAACAACGTCTGTCAAGGAAATAAACGAGTGCGTATCATCGCTGCAGATAGAGATCTCACCATTCAGGATGCCAGCTGAATTGAGAAAAAAGTCGGCTCGTTTATACGCGCAAAAAAAGCAAAGTCAAGTCGAAGAAGCGGTAAAGAAACGAATGCGGCGTCAGATCAGTGACTCGTATGATGTGCCACAGCAGACAACTGGGGCATCTTCGTCCACAATATGCGCCGAGTGGGAAGCAAAAGTGCGAACAGCATTCCAGAAGAGCGCGTCTATCAGTGAAAAATGTCAGTTGCTCACACTGTTTCCAAACGATATGAGCAAGCAGCAAATACTGAGCGTTGTTCCCGAGGCAACCATGTACTTGATCGACAAAGCAAGACGCCTTAAAGCAGCCCGGGCACTTCCTGATCCATGCACTCCGCACACGCTCAGAGAATCGGATATCGCGACGGCTTGTCGTATTTTCTTAGAAGACGAGATGGGCTGCTCCATTCAAAGTCCGAGCAAGAGAGACGTCATGGCGTTAAAAACATCGGGGTCGAAGGAGTTTGTAGTAAAACGGTATATGACGCGCTCTATTCGTGAATCCTACTCTCTTCTGATGAAAACCTATCCGGACATCAAGCTTGGCCTAACCAAATTGTATACCCTACGTCCGAAGTGGGTGAAAATTTCTCCGTACAAAGACCAGTGCGTGTGCGCAATTTGTGCGAACTTTCAACTCGTGGTGGCATCAGTCAACAACGCCTCATCCCGCGCTTTCTCTGAAAAGGACATTACTTCTCTCTGCATATGCTCCAACCCTTCAGAAGCCTGTATGCTGCTAAAATGCAAAGAATGCCCTGGAGTGAGGAGTCTAAGTGCACGTACACTATGTCTTCGTTGTCAGGAGGACATTCAACTGGCGATTTGGGAGTCGGGAAACTTAATAAAGAAGACGCTTACTGTGGCCGGGTTCCTCAAGCTGACAAGAGATTGCGTGGAAAAGTACATTACTCATGAATACATTACGAATATTCAAAGAAAAGCAATACGAGATGTTAAGGCGAATGTAACACAAAGGTCATTTGTGTTACACTTTCACTTTGCAGAAAATTGGAGCATTGTTCTTCCAAACGAAGTGCAAGGCTACTACTGGCGTAAACAGCAAATCAGCATTTTCACATGTGTTGCCACAACCGCCAACGGAGCAGGAAGCTTTGCCACAGTTAGTGATGATCTTCGACACGATTCTGCACATGCCCTTCTGGCGCTAAGAACCATCATTATGATCCTTGAAGAGGAAGAACCCATCTTCAAAACGATAATATATGTGTCGGATGGCGCCCTGATGCACTTCAAAAACAGATTTCAGTTGTATGAAATGGGGAAAAATCGCGTCCTGTGGCGGTGGTTGTTCTCTGCAAGTGGCCACGGAAAGAACGCCTGTGACGGCATTGGTGGCCTTTTAAGGCACCATGCCACATTACACAACATCAGAGAAACTGCCAATTCTGCAATCCTAACTTCTCGCGACTTTGTGTCTGTCCTAAAAGCGAAGCAAGTCAAAACGCGCATTATTGACTTGCCCACCGAAGAACTTACGAAGTTCAGAGAAGAGATGAAGGAAAACTGGAGCGGCATTCGCCAAGCGCCTGGACTGCGTTCGTGTCATGTTTGGTATAAGCAATCACCTGAAGCCTCCATCGGAAACAGGGTGCACGTAGCTAGGACTGCAGAAGAAATTAATTTTTAAACTAGAATCATTACTTCGGTTTTGACGAGTGCCCAATGTATAAGGTTGCATTGTGCTGTGCCTCGAGCATTCAGCTGCCTAACACTAAGTAAATATATCTTATGTCACTGAAGCCAATTTAGTTTTCACGTTTCCATGTTTATTAGCTATGCAAGGAACAACTGATTTAATTACATTATGAAAAATGTGTGACCATAATAAACAGTTCGTATTGTTAAAAGATTCTAATTTAGCTTGACCATAATGTTGTTCTTCAGTAGTATTTCATAACACAGCAAACTTGGTTACAATAGCTCTGCTATATTGTAAAAAAGAACGTGCCAGAATGTCCAGCTCCTTCCCCCAAGAAAATACTTTGTGACTACTCGAACAATCCTCCTCACCGTCAACAAATTCATTTGCGCCTATTTCTCTCTATTTGTTTCCCCTTTCTCTCCCTCCCCCAGCCTCCCCGAGTCTTGTGACTGCCAAAGTGAGATAACATTACGCGCAAGCATACCTTTTTCCCGTTTTTCAGATATGCAACAACATCAACAACTCCGTACGGTCCCGAACTTCATATCCGTATATCACACGTCCATACTGCTCCGCAAAGTATCGCACTCTTCCACACTTGGAATGGACGTCGCTCAGTTGCATTTTTCTTTTGCTTGCTCGTATGCAGGAACGCAGGCACAAGTTCAGGCTCTTCGGAAAAACTCTTAATTTTCCGTGAACGTATTTCCCTGCTGTGACCATGTTTTCGGAGCTTCGGGTAAACATAGTTCTTTTTCACAGTTTAATCCGTAATGTCAACAGATACCAAAGTCATTACTTATAAATCAGGTGTGATGTTGTCCTTTACGTGGTGTCAAAACTAATTGATAAGCGTAAAATCACAAATGCAATATTTTTCGGGTGTAGTTAAAGTCACAAAGGCGTACGTGATTTTTTTGTACAAAAGTCGAGTTCCCAATATTAATTTTGTTTTAAATATTTGTTGGCTATATTTAGATTGCTAGAAAACAATGTACACGTTTTCTTCCCACTACGTTATGCTCGACTGTATCAAACACGGCGCTGATGAAAATTCCCCCCAAAATTCGCCGTTGGCGGCTGCTGTTTCACAGCATATTCAGACGCTCGGCATTGCTAAACTACTGCTTTACACCTATCAAAATATATTCCTGATAAAAGAAGGAGATCAGGAGAGTAAAATAAGAGAAAATGAAAAATATTAAAAATGGCCTTTTTTTTTTTAATGGCGCGCTGAATTTGACCAAATTTTGAAAACTTCATAGTTTTAAAAATCTATTTCTCGGTATACAAAAATTATAGACAAATGAAACATTCATTTTTGAAAAGGCAATGAAACGCTCTGTCAGAGAAAAAATATTGAATGTCATACATTAAAAGTTTCACCTAAAAATTAATTCTGAATCTTCGTGCATAATCGTCAGAGGTGGCAAGTTTGGCTATCTTTAAAAAATTTTCAATTATTAGTAGAAAATATAATTCTAGAGGAAATAACACTCAGTAATACGTAGATTACCATAAAATATTATAAAGGCTGTGCTTTCAATAGTATAGAATCGAACGAGCTTCAAACATGCTGCACGCGACAGCGGTCAAAACTACATATTTCTTCCCCGCACTTTTGAGAATTTATTTCTCGAATACTAAAACTTTCCGACGATTAAAGTAAAAAGCGTTGTTCTAGGTAAAATATGCGGCACAACATATAAAAATATAAAGGAAAACAAAAAATACGATTCCCACCCACTGCCTGAATCTGAATGAAACCGGCCATATATATATATATATATATATATATATATATATATATATCAGGGTGTCGAACCGGAACCGAATTGAACCGAAAACCGGAACCGAACCGGTATTTTTTCCGGAACTGAACCTGAACCAGAACCGTTTAACTGTTATCGCGATGAACCCGAACTGGAACTGAACCGAAAAAAAAATAACGGTTACCAGCTCATGTCAAAACGGTTCGGCCACGCGCTGTTGACAATGAATGTGCTATCAATGCCATTTGTTTTTTAAGTGCCGTCAACTGACACACACCCTCGCTTACATATTTTTCTTCTCCACTCAGTCTCTGGAATATAAACGCTGCATCCATGAATCTTGACAAACGCTGCATCCATGAATCTTGACATAGGAACCAGTATTGCGCTGGTCGCGGCTTGCACGGAAAAAAAAAAAAATTGGAAGGCTGTGCAAAAAAAAAAAAAAAAATCGCGTCACGGGATTTTATTTTTCTACAATCTCGTAAATCCTAAATGCTGCTGTGTGCTCATTTCATAACACGTTTCTAGAACGCGCGAGTTCTTGAAGCTTGCTTCCATCGGAATGAGAAAAGAAAAGGCTGTGGAGTTTGATAATAATGCATCCGGTTTCGTATGGGCACTTATAGCTAACATATTTGTGAGACAGCGAACTCTTCTATTTTAATATTTATCCTATTACGTCCTTCTGGCGTTGCGCTCGTTGAAGTGTTTTTCATATTCCGTATCTTGCTTAATGAAAACTTCTTTAAGGGTCTAATTTGAGTTACCGAAGGCTAGTTCAAATAAAGAAAGCTGTATTTTCTTCCCACTGTTCCTTCAATTACTTACACGCCGAGGTGGCGGGATAGTTAGCGAGTTCTACTTGTAAGTGGGTTTGTAAGGAGGTCGCGGATTTTACAGCTACTGCGTCGGACCCAATTAGATGAAGTCCGAATGCGTAAACGTCGGTGAGGTAACCTTTGAGTGCACATAAAGAAACCATTCCTGGTAGAAATCCCCGAGCCTTACACTACGATGTATCCCGTTTCGTATGTGCTGATTTCAGATGTTTTATTTGTAATTTATTTTGATGTTGCAATTTGTCATTTATAATTTCCGAACCGGTTCGCGAACCGGTTCAGCGCCCCGAACCGGTTCGCGAACCGGTTCGCGGATCGAATTAGTCGAACCGGAACAAAATAAATTTACCTGAACCTGAACCGTAACCGAAACCGTATTTTTTTCGGTTCGACACACTGATATATATATATATATATATATATATAGAGAGAGAGAGAGAGAAAGGGTGTTTCAAAGAACGTAGGCCAAATCGCTCGTGCAAAAACTACTTATCACAACGAAAAAAGGCTTATGGCATTTTGGACCTGGGCCAGGGGGCCCATTTAAGAAAATTATTAAAGTCCGGGATAATTACCTTGTTAATTATTTTTGCCTAAGTAACTTTTTTACTATTGTGTTTTAGGGCATGGTTTAAATTAGAAAATTGCTCAGCATCATCGAAAACCACTAAACCAACACATTGCAGAACGATAGAAAGCACGCAAAGCATTTTACGGCTTTCTGAAAAATCGCACAAATTCGACGGGTGTTTTAATTTCGGTTTGTTATCGGAGCGCATCACCGCCCCTACGGCACCGCGCCCCGCGAAGAGATAGTGCAGCCAACCTCTGCTGCGCTGTCATCGCGCGACGCAGCAGAGTCTGGTTGCACTATCTCTCCACGGGGCGCGGTGCTGCCGGGCCCGAGATGCGCTCCGATAAAGGTGTATCCACACGACGGACCAAATTGCTGTTTTGGTCCGCGGGCCGCGCATCACGTGAAATTACGTCACCGGTTTGCGAGGTCCGCCGGCGGTCCGCGGCACGCCCTTGTGAGAAATGCCAAGCGACTTTTCTCGCCCTGACCTTGGCGGCGGACCATGGCGTTTTTAGTATAATTGAAGAGATAAGTCTGGCAACAAGCTGACTTTTGTTGTTTGAATTGGAACCCAAATCCAAAGTCGTGTCCTTTTGGCGCCAACTGTTGAAGACGAAGAAGACGAACCTTTTGTTGTACGACGACGATGCAACTTCTTACTTCATCGCGCTCGTGGAGCAAATTTCCGCTCTGTGGGACAATAAATGCATGCCCTTTTCGGTTCACTTAAGTCCTCCTCGTCCTCAACAGTCAACGCCAGGGCCAGTATTTAAGTCTTTGTATTTTCCAATAAACCTTCATTTGCGAGTGCGCCACGTGTCGTCGTTACCTACTCCTTTTGTCCCTGTCTTTCGGCGCTTCCTTCCAGTTAGTAACGCCAGGGCCACCGCGGCCAAACGTCTCTTTCGTTCAACCTACATCTTGGCTCCATACAAATAGCCTCAAAGCAGCTCGCTGCATGCGTTTGGGGGAGCTGTGAGGTCGAGGGTTAGACCGGCCCGTTCACCCTGTCGTCTGCTCTTTTGGTCCGCCGTGTGGATGCTCATTGCAGCCGGGCGGCCCGCGGGCCGCGCATCACGTGATCAATCGGTCCGCGGCCCGGTCCGTCGTGTGGATACACCTTAACAAACCGAAACTTAAAAACCCGTCGAATTTGTGCGGTTTTTCAGAAAGCCGTAAAATGCTTCGTGTGCCTTCTATCGTTCTGCAATTTGTTGGTTTAGTAGTTTTCGATGATGCTGAGCAATTTCCTAACTCAAACCATGTCCTAAAACACAATAGTAAAAAGTTAATTAGGCAAAAATATTTAACAAGCTAATTATCCCGGACTTTAATAATTTTCTTAAATGGGCCCCTGGCCCAGGACCACAACGCCACAAGCCTTTTTTCGTTGCGATGAGTAATTTTCGCAGGAGCGATTTCGCCTGCGTTCTCTGAAACACCCTGTATATATACATATGTATATAAGGTGGGGCTACGGAACTGTGACTGAAATGTGTCAGCTAAGGCGAATATTTAAATTAAATAATGTAGCGAATCTTCATTCAGAAACATCACAAAATCATGTCTGCCTCGGTGTACCAGCCAAAAAAAAATGCTTGTGTTAAAAGTGAATTAGTAAAGTTTAGGTAATAGATCGCTGATCACGTCACACATTTCCTGACGCCCGCCATGGCCGATAACGTTGTTTGGAAAATAAATTAATTACTACAAATCTTTTATTGTTATTATTTTCAGTGTAAATAATAACACCCTATATACGCAGATTGAACAGGTCTCTGGCAATCGCCTTTTCCGCACAGCTAGAACATGGCCTCTTACATAAGCAAACTTGGCCAACATAATCAAATCACAATTAATTTTTTTCTGATTTTTTGTTTCAGGTTGCAGTCTTGGTTCTTGGTCTGGCATGGGTGGCACTTGCCAACAGAGCTCATATTGATTTCCTACTCGGCCGTTTCATGGGTATACTGCCTCCAAAAACTTTTAAAAGAGCACACTTTGGCAAGAACTTTTACGGTGGACCAAAGTTCTTCGGCGGTCCCAAGTTCTATGGAGGTCACAAGCTCTATGGAGGTCCCAAGTTCTATGGAGGTCCCAAGTTCTATGGAGGTCACAAGCTCTATGGAGGTCCCAAGTTCTATGGAGGTCCCAAGTTCTATGGAGGTCCCAAGTTCTATGGAGGTCAGAAGCTCTATGGAGGTCCCAAGTTCTATGGAGGTCCCAAGTTCTACAGCGGCCACAAGTTCGCCGGTGGTCCCAAATTCCTCAAGACACACAAGTTATTTGGTGCTCCCCTGCATCCTCATGGCTACCACGGTGGAGGCTATCACGGTGGAGGCCACTATGGCGGAGGCCACCACAGTGGAGGTTATCACAGCAGCTATTACGAAGTAGGATACTATGGTGCAGAGGGAGGGTACGGAGGGTGGGATTGGTGAAGCATACACTCAGCGTATCAACCTGATTAAGTCACAGAATGGTCTCATATGAAACTGGCCAAGAGTCTGTCCCTGGTAATGTGATCAAAACAACAATCCATATTCGAAGAACTGCCCACGTGAGTGTCCATGCGTGACTGCATCTGGCAGAGTCGTACAGGTGTGTGCACCAACCATAATTGATATGTTGTGCAAATGATGATCGCAAATATCACACTACCAAGGCGGTTCTTTTTAAGAATGAATACTAGTCGGTTACTTTATTCCAGTGTTGGCGGTAACGCGTTACATTGTCTGTAACATAGGAACGTACTCATTACTTTTCCAAACAGCAACCAATAATGTACTATAAAAACTTCAATTTGTTTTGTGTTTTTAGGCAACAAGTCAAATGAATTCTTCCACTCATATTACATACCTTCAAAACTGTTTCTTGAATAATGGCGCTTTGCATACCACTAACGATAGAACAGTAAAACGCTTTAATTAATAAGTAAAAGGTAATGCAAAAGTAATGTTACTTTTTACTGGTAACAGTAACACGTTACATTTTATTTGCAAGTAATTCATTCATTTGTTTATTTTTGTGCTCATGAACAGCTTTCGCCTTTGGCAAAAGGAAGAATAATTCTACGAAGTGACAGGAGAAAACTTGAACGCTACAAAAGATGGGTTAAAAATTATAGATTTGTATGATAAAACTTGAACGCTGCAAAAGATGGGTTAAAAACGTTAATGCAGGATGCATCGAAAGTATTACACAAGGTCTGAACGCGTGTCATGGGGCAGGTTTGAAAGAATTGATTAACATAAAATGGAAGAGAAATTCGCAGAAATCTTCTCGGAACATGAATCACTGAAGTTAGGTCAGGGCAATCAATGACTCCGTGAAGGCATCTGAACAAAAATATGAGATCTCTGTCGAGTCGTCTGGCACTCAAAGTAGAACAATTGTATCGTTCTAAAAGTCGTTTATATTCAAAGTAAACAGTTCGACCAACAGAGCGGCCGTAAAAATTTGAAAGACTTTTTGGACATTTTCAATCGACTCATGGTGCCTACGCTCAATAGAATTCCACACAACTGAGGAAAACCCTATCTTAGACCTAATTAATGAAAAGTATAACTACATAATACAGGCCGACATGGAAAACTCACGTGTAATTCTGGATATGACACCTAACGTACGGAAAGAGGCGTTGACGATGTTATTGACATGCGTATTAAATGACAGAGAATAGTCTATATAAACTCCAAGATCGCGAGTGCGACCTACCCTTTGCAATGGGGCACTGCCGAGTTGGTGACAAAAATGAAAAAGCCTTCGCTTCCTAGCAAATGACATAACAACAGTCTTAGTAAAATTAATTGCCAGCCTGTTGAGACTACACCAATTACTCACTGATTTGACATCATCCATTAGTTTTATGAGTAATACATTTTGTTACTTTTGTCGGTAATGCCTACAACACTGCTTTAATTAAAGTTTGTGCTGGTAACACCAAGATATGTATTGATACTTGGTTGAATGTTTTTACATTGCAACTGCATGAGTAAATTCGATTTTCACCACTTAAAATCCCGTTAGTTGTACTCACAAACCGTTTTAGTCGTTTCTCAAGAGACAACAATGCCACATAAAGAAAATTAAAAAAAAAAATATGCACCATGCAAAACAACGAGGACAATTGGAAAGAATTGACAGGACAAGCACTTGCCTTCACCCTCATCGCTTTGCACACTGTGTACTGTTATTTTCTTCATATGGCACATTGTCTTTTGGAAATCCACTAAAGCCATATAGCTTCTTATACTGCATTCTCGATTGCCCTGGTCCTTTTGTGCATTGTGAACCAAATTTTCCGGTCTACAAATCTCACAATATAGAGAGATCAGCTTGAAGATTAAACACACGCAGAGAGGGAACGAACATACACACCACTGACTATCAACTGCTACTTTAATAGTTCTTTGTTTTCCCTTTCGTTCTCTCTCTTTATGTTTCTTCGTTCCCTCTCTTTGCGTGTGTCTGATGTTCAAGCTAATCTCCCTGTATTATGTACCTACTACATCGTGAGCGAAATGGATCGAACGCATTTT
This sequence comes from Ixodes scapularis, assembly GCF_016920785.2. NCBI lineage: Eukaryota > Metazoa > Arthropoda > Arachnida > Ixodida > Ixodidae > Ixodes > Ixodes scapularis. The sequence continues at coordinate 22,850,774 of NW_024609868.1, forward strand.
AAACTGACCGCATAAATCGGTTTCTTAACTTATCGCGCCGGGATTTACTACAGAGGTGTTCGAAGCTGGTGCATTTATCATTCATTAATTCCGAGTATGATAACCTGAAACCTCCAGATTCAAAAGAAAGAAAATAAAAACTGGTTTTGTCTATGGAAAAGTGATCGCTAAGCCTTTTTTCTCGAAATCATCCGAAAATAATTGTGGGCTATTTTGGCGTTTGCTACAATTGACAAATTTAGGAAATGGAAAGAAAATATATTTGGTTTACCTATTCTTTACTTCATTTCGCCCAAGTAAACGCCAAAGCAACACATTTTTTTTACATGCAAAGTAAAGGAAAACGTAGTTTTTGATTTTTCTTGATTTACTCAAGTGAGCCAATCTGTCTACAATTTTAGCAAAAGCTTCTACCAACTTCAGGCACCTCTGTAGTAAATCCCAGCGAGATAAGTTAAGAAACCAATTTATGCGGTCAGTTTAAAATGCGTAAACCTATTTCGCCCACGTATAAGTCGCACTTCTTGTAGTCGGCATGGCGAAAGTGTATATGTGTAGAGTGATTACTATATTATGTTCAAGCGGGAGCTACTTTCAGTAATCTTACCAACGAATCCAACACGCAATATAACACTTTTTGCAAATTTGTCCATCATAAAAGAAAACAATGCATAAAAATCACACCAACAGACTTTGAAAAAAAAAAAAAACAAGAAGAATACAAGGCTGATACACTGAGAAATATGATACTTGTAAGTATGAACCAACTCGAATGCATCGTTAGTTTGATTCTTATAAAGTTAACAAAGATGAACTCGTTTCATCTTGCCACCCTGACCTCTGCCTCCCTCAGAGGAAAACCAAGCACCAGGCATGTGTGGATATTGGGTTCTGAGCTCGAAGCGAATAGTGATTTTGGCCGTATATTTTCAAATCGAACAGCTTCTTTAAGCTTTTCACTACTGCACCATACCTAAATAAAAATTTATCTGAACTCATAAAAGTCGTTCTCAATCTTCCACTTGCCTAAATCTAAGCTCATTTTAACTTAGTTATATTTATGGGCTGTGACCTCAGAAAGTCCATTGCCTACATGGCAGCGGCAAGCAAATTATGCATTTGACATAAAATTAGACATAGAGATGCCCAGCTCTACTCAATTGACGGGACCGAAATCCTAGACCTCAGCGAAAAAAAGAGGGAATAATCTCAAACGCAAGTTTTTGTGAAAAAAAAGTTGCATAAAACAAGCTTTTTTTTTTTTTTTTTTTGCTTTTTATAGCACTTTTGGCATCGGTGTTGTTCTTGGAGCTTCGTGACTACGCATTTTTGACGTTCTTGCACTACAATATGCGTGAAAGTTTCTAAAAGAACGGGGTCTTGCAAAAAGCACAGCCCCCCCCCCCCCCTTTATATTGTGTCATGGCGTCAGAATAAACAAACATGGACGCGTTTATGGAAGAGAGCAGACACTGGTCTAGACGCAAATATCTATTCTTGTAATGCAATTATATGCAAAGGTGCAAGCGAGCTGGGAAAGAATGATGAAAATAATCCCTGGAGAAGGGGAACAAGAGGGACAAAGGACAAACACAAATCTCCAAACAGTTAGCTGTGTTTGGAGATTTGTGTTGGTCTTTTGTCCCTCTTGTTCCCCTTCTCCGGGGATTATTTACATCACGCAAATATCCTTCGTTAGAGGGCCATTGACAAACTGCACTGGGGAGGAAGAAGAAACATGGAGGAGAAAGATACCAAAAATCACGTAACTGTGCAACTTTTTTTTTTTTCAACGTATTTGCAGCTTTTTAGAAGCCACAAAAAATGGGTATCACATTTTTTGTATATTTCTAGCATTGAGTGTGTGCCTTCGATGACCCAAAACTTTGATCATCTTTGGTGGTCGTGCCTAAACCATAGTAAACGGCACGTGACCACGGAGAAGAAAGGGCGCGACTCAAACCGACCAGTTCTCGATCGGCGGTTTTCGGGCGGAAAGAAAACGAATTTCGAGTCGCAAATTGTGTTATGGGTAGTTGGGCTCTCATATCTCATTTAGAAATAAAAACCTTGGCGAGCATAAATAGCTGTCAGTGTCCGTTTAAGCTAAAAGAAAGTGTGTATATATATATATATATATATATATATATATATATATATATATATATATATATATATATATATATATATATATATATATATATATATATATATATATATATATATATATATATAGGGTGTTTCAGAGAACTGAGGCCAAATCGCTCCTGCGAAAACTACTTATCGCAACGAAAAAAGACTTGTCGTTTTGGTCCTGGGCCAGGGGCCCATTTAGGAAAATTATCAAAGTCCTGGATAATTATTTATATCAATTATTTTTGTGTTAATTAACTTTTTTAATATTGTGTTTAAGGGCATGGCTTCAATTACAAAATTGCTCAGCATCATCAAAAAACGCTAAATCAACAAATTGCGGAACGATAGAAGGCACGCGCATCATTTTACGACTTTCTGAAAAACCGCACAAATTCGCCGGGTTTTTAAGTTTCGGTTTACTAGCGGAGCGCATCTCGGCCCCGACGGCACCGCACCCCGTGGAGAGATAGTGCAACCAGCCTCTGCTGCGTCGTGGAGATAGTGCAACCAACCTCTGCTGCGCCGTCATCGCGCGGCGCAGCAGAGGCTGGTTGCACTATCTCTCCACGGGGTGCGGTGCCGCCGGGGCTGAGATGCGCTCCGATAGTAAACCAAAACTTAAAAACCCGGCGAATTTGTATATGTATGTACGTCTGTATTTCGCGAGATCTCTCCGCATGCAGACGACGCGCCACCTTTCAGTGCCTCTCTTTTTTTTTTTTTTTTTCCTAGCAGTTTAAAACGATTTTAAAAGGGTAAAAAACAAAATGGCGTGTAGTAGCTCTGGGTGAGCGACGTGAGGGCAGTCTCAAATATGCTGCAAAAAGATAATCGGCACAGAAGAAGAAAAAAAAAAAATAAAAAGCTCGTCCGAGACGTTTTTGATTTTCCCGTCGTACGCACCCCTCTTAACACCCTCAGCACAGCCGCCGTGTACAGCCATGTTGAAAGTATGCAGAAAAAGCTACGAGACGGCCGATGTTTCGTCATTAACACTTCCGGTATGATTTTTATTTTTCGAAGTCAGCATTGTAGTGTCTTTGCAGTCGTCGTAAAAAAAAAACAAAAAAAACGTGATTAATTAAGGACAATTATTAAACATTCAACTTGCAACCTCACAACGTCTTTAAGAATGTCTGTCAATTACGTCAAAAAGAAAAAAAGAGCTTAAATTAGGGAAGGAGGACACAAGCTTGGGCAAGCGCCAAACTTTTTTTTTTTTTTTTATCACGATTTATTCTTTTGGTGTTTCATCACGCGCTTCTCAAACGTTAAAACAAGAAATTGATTTTGGGGTTGTTAGTGGCTTTTTAAATCTAAAATTTGAGAACATGAAACAAGACAACGAATGATGAACATAGGCTGTCAGGACATCTCCGCCTAACATATACTCTTGCATAATAGCCAGTTTAATTCGGAAACTTTACTGTAGTGTACATATCAACATTCACAAAGTTTTAATCTTTTTTTACACACACCGCGTTCATACGTGCACCATCCCACTTTGAATACATGCTTTCTTCCTAAGAATGCGATTGCAATATTTGTACTTTTCGAAGCGTGGCAGGTCAGCCCCCCTTTGAGAGCGCTTCCTCCCGGGCCCCCGTGCACTGCGGAGAAGCAACATTCGCAAAAGCGAGCTCCGTGGATGTTGCTTCTCCGCAGTGCACCGGTGGTCGGCTAAAAGCGAGCTCAAAGGGGCCAACACGCCACAGTCAACACTTCAAAGACTATGAATATCAGAGTTCACCTCGAAGCGACTATCGAATGGCGTATAATTCGCACACCACCACCAAGTATGAAGCCGCTCCGTCTCAAAGAAATACGCCAGTCGCCTTGCATTCACCATAATTTATTCCTATGTACAAAGGGCAGGCCAGAGGTGCTAGAGCGTCCTCACGTAGGCACCCAGCAGGGCCTGGACGTCGGGCAAGCAGATGAGCTTGTGGGGCACCTGCCCCAGGATGGTGAGGTGGCCCCCGCCCTCCTCGGGGGTCGCCTTGAGGGAGGCCAGGTCTTGATGGAAGGATACCAGGGTGCCCCTCTCCAGCGTCAGGGCCACCGAGCCCAGCAGCAGCCGGCTCCGCCCGGAGCGCAGGACCTGCAACTTCCCCACGTAGCCCTCGGGAAAGTCGGCCAGGGTCAGCCGCTTGCCCGGTTCCTTCTGCTCCTGCAAGTGCAGCGTGGGCACGCTTAGACACCTATCAACCGAAATACAGCCTTCCAAAACTCCATCGAGCAACAATAGCAGCACACCATATCTTTAGTTGTCACTTAAAGCGCATTCCGTGAAATACCGAGCATGCGCCCGTGCCACAATAAAAGCCCAGCCGCTACTTCTAGAACGTTTGAAAATATAGCAGAGAACATATGATGTACCCAACTTAGTATTCCGAGCACACCTAGCTAAATGAGATGCTCCCCTGCATCAACTGTTTGTCCGAGCACGCCGGTGCGAAGCGGAGAAGCTTGACTCACTTGGACAGGCGCAAATCGGTGTAGCTTGACATGCAGACGCCAGTGCAAAGTGGTGAAGCTCACCCGTCATGTGCCTCTCCTGCATTTTTCGTCTTGGACCTCACCCAAAACCTTTGGGATAACCTTAAAAAGCCCCCAGCTTTTTAAGTTTATCCCAAAATTCGAATGGGCGCTTGCTCACCATTTTACGGTAGGCTGTAACTGGACCAAAGACTACAACTTAAATGGAAGCTACGGAGCTTCTTGAAAAATATTAGTTAGAAGTGAATTCTAGTGTATTTTTACCCCGTGAACCCGAATACCCAAACCATTTTCCGCGCAAGTATTGTTAGACGCGAGAAAAACGCGAAAGACAGTCGCTGTTTGTGACGTCATCGACGGATCCTTTGGCTGCCCAAGGCTAGGGAGGCGGGGCTTCAGCCCTATTTTGAAATTGCTCGTGTGGCTCTCCAGCGCGTCGCATTGAAATATAATTGTGATATATGTTTTTCCAAAGGCCAAATGAACGCAATTCAAGCATTTTTTCTAAAATGTAGAAGTGCCCCATCTTCCCTTTAAGTTTCTGTAAACAAAATAATAGGAGTTACGTTCAAGTCAAAGGCCAACACATTGATTGTGTTTACTACGCGGGGTGATCAATAACTTTTGCCTCCTTGGCTGTAACTTTTTTATTCAGTGATGGATTTGAAAGACGTTACATTCAAATAAAAATTTGGAATCTCCTCTTTCCCAGGAGCTCTTTACTTTTTAACATAGCTCCCACCAACGGCGATGCACTTCCGCTACCGGCGCACTACGATTTCTGCATGCCATCGTAGATGATTGAGGGTGGCTGTTGACATGACCAACGATGCACTGCATCGGCAACCTCGTCGTCAGATGCAAACCGTGTATCCATCAGAAGTTCCTTTATCTTGGAAAACCGCCAAAAATCTGATGGGGCGAGCTCCGGGTTGTAAGGTGAATGAGGCTAAACACCTTGGAACTGCAGCTGCTCCAGCACGGCGTTGGTCTCACCAGCGGTCGCCTTCAATCATCTACGACGGCATGCGGAGAGTAGTGCACCGGTAGCAGAAGTGCACTGCTGCCGCTGAGGAATATGTTGAAAAGTTGTGTGCTCCTGAGAAAGACGAGATTCCAAACTTTCATTCGAATGTACCATCTTTCAATTCCATCACTGAATAAAAAAGTTACAGCCTAGGAGGAAAAACATACTGATCACCCCTCATACATGCTGAAGATGTGCGACTACATTATGGCAGCTTCACATTACTAGCACAGGAGCTGCTAGATGGCAGATGTTTTTGTAAATATTGAACTCAGAAACAACCTAGGTAGTAAAACCGTAGATACCGTATTTATTTGAATTTAGGCCGAAAGTTTTTTTTTAAATGCCAATACATCAAACTCTAGGGACGGCTTAGATTCAAGGATTTTGGAACACTCGCCAATTTCCAAGTAAAATTGAAGAAAGTGGCGCGCAGCTAGCGCCACCTAGAAAAGAAAGTATTTTAGCCATTACTAGCCGAGCCAGTAGCCACTTAAGTACACAGGCAGTGCCGCCATTTTGACCTGCGTTGATAGTGGCCTGCGTGCGGCGTGGCATTTTCTTTTTATCAACAGCGCACTGGCACCAACAGACCAGTGCCATTATAGTTCCGCTTTTAAAAGAAAAATTGCTTTAGCCGCGGAGTTGTCATCGAACGTTCAAGCCAGGCGGGACTTCAGCGTGGATGAAAAAAATGTCCATCGTTGGAGGAGGCAATGGGAGAGGATATTTGCATGCGCCGCAACGAGGATGGCGGGCTGGGTAGCTGCAGCGTGGGACGACATCCCTTGAACTTTGATTGTGCGCTCCTTCAAAAAGTGCAGCATATCTAATGCGCTTGATGGTACTGAGGATAGCGCACTCTTTAAAGATGACAGTGATAAACAAGTCAGCGACTAGGCTAGCAGCGATGATGACTCAGAATGAGCATGGCATCTTTATGTTCAATAAATATCTTTTTGTGAACGCTATCCTCGCCTTTTCGTTCGGCATACATTCGAGGTAAGTTTTTTTTCTTCCTGGCTTGACTTTTTGTGGTCGGCTTAGAATCGCGGCCGGCCTATATTTGAATAAGTACAGTATTAAACCAGCATGCCTGCACCCTTGATTAACTTCACAGTATGTGTTAGCTGTTCAAAAAATAGCATTCTAACTGATCCCTGGCACACTAGCCTTACGATTGATAGCACATTTTATTAAAGCATACAGCACATGTGATTAAAAAAAGGGTTACCAGAAAGCACCTCACGTGTTATTATACAGAAATACCTTTGCCGAGCTGATTGAGCTTGCCCCAATGATGCACACTGATTCAAGACAGATGGAGTGACAAGGAAGTCAGCACCACCCTTTGCCTGTTGGGGCAATGTTTATAGAGAACCCAGAAGATGAAGCTCACAGAAAAATTCCTTGCTAGTTACTATAGTAATTGCTTACTATGGTATACTATATACATACTTTACTATATACTTATGGAAAAATCAGTGAATGCTGACTGGTTGATCCCCAAGTGGAGGTGAGAGACCCGTGGTCAAGAATAGGCAACTTCTTGAGGCCCGGGGCCATAAACGCTGTTTTGGCAAATAGATGCTGTAAATGAAACTCAAGTCTTTGAAGGTCTAATATTGAGATGATAATACGCTCCGTGCGGGAACTATAGGGGGAGCTTTCAAAAACGCGCGTAGCGCCGCTAGCGGAGGAGCTGGCGTTCGACAGTGAGGCGCGTTCAGCAGCCTGCGGCGCCTTTTCGCGTGCGAAGCTTTGGCGGCGGAAGCGCGCACGGACGAAACTTTTGCTTTTCGAGCCGATAAGTTGAGGGTGGCGTTGCATGAGTGCTGGGAGAGATTTGAGAAAGGCATTTAGGCTGTTCTCCCCTCCTTATATATTGAGTTTGAGTTGTTATTAGGAGTAATTTCTTTAGTTGTGCTCGAAAAAGGGGTTTGAGAAATTTTCCGAAGAGCAAGACGGCCGCCACCATAATTGCTCTCAGTGGGAAATTTGTTTCGCTCGTCGCTGTAAACGTAGGACTGCTGGGACGATGATATTTGGAGGTGAGTGAGATGTTCCCTAAGTGGGCCAAGTTTTATTAAGACAGCAGGTGTGAAAGTTATGGTTCTAACGAATAAAGGAATAAAGCTGTAAGGAATATCCAATATTGGATCCAAAATCTTGTGTTATAACCGGGCTGTGCGAAGTGCAGATTTGGACACACAGTTTCTTGGACATGACCGTAACTTGACACAACAGTTATAATACCAAAAAAGTGAAAGCCGTCTACAACTTCCTGTAACGCCGAATTGGAGCGCAGCTCTTGAGGAGGAGGAGTGGAGGGTATATTCCTCCTCCTCCCTCGTGATCACGCCTGCTAGTCCTCCTCCCCTCCTGCTCCCCCTCCCTCTCCTTTACCACCTCCTCGTCCTTCAAGCTCCTCCCCTCCCCTCGCCTCCGCCTCCTCGTCTCTCCTCCCCCCCTCCTCCACCTTCGTACTGCTTTCCTCCTCGCCGCTGAAGTCATGTGACCCCCTCCCCCCGAGGTCACGTGACCCCCCGAACCAGACAATGAGGGGAGGAGGAGGAGGGGGAGGAGGAGGAGGGCAGAGGTCCGGGGGGTCACGTGACCTCGAGGGGACGGGATCACATGACCTTGGGCGGGCCGTCACGTGACTTCGGCGGGGGGAGGGGAGTCACCCCCCGGGGTCACGTGACCTGGGCGGGGGAGGAGGGGGGAGGAGGAGGAGCGGGGGGAGGAGGAGGGGGAGGGGCGACGCCGACGCCGACGCCGCACAGGCTGGAAACGGGTCATGTGACCCCCTCCCCCCGAGGTCACGTGACCCGCCCGGACCATACTACACAATGAGGGGAGGAGGAGAAGGACGGGAAGAGGAGGAGGAGGGGGAGGAGGAGGAGAGGGAGGGGCGCAATTACGCCGACGCCGACGGCGACGCCGCTCAGGCTGGAAACGGGCCCCTAAGAGCTGCGCTCTAAAATAGGTGGCATAGGGAAACCAGGTGGAAATTAGGTTTGGGCGGCGTAACTGAATGGGAAACGGTTTTGATCGTGAAAGGGCTGTGAAGAGAATACCACTGGTCGTGGGAGATGGAAACTTTTCAGGTAGGAAGAGACTACTGCACTGTAATTCCAATTGAAGCAACTTTACGAAAGGTGGCTTCAAAGCTGAGAAAACCAAGTTTGCCGGCCAATTAACACACGGTTCGGCCGTCAAAGGCTTTTGCGGTCAGCTGTTGTGTAGTAATCTGGTTGTGCGAGGGGCTGATTTTCGGCACACAGGTCTTGGACAACCGTAACTAGACAAAACACTTATTATACCTAAAAAAGATGGCATAGTTTAACCAGGTGGAAATATTTTTGAGCGGCGTAACTAAATGGGAACCGGTTTTGACCGTCAAAGGCTGTCAAGAGAATACCACTCATCATGGCCGGGAGGTGCACACTTTACAGGTAGGAAGGTACCAGTGGACGGTACTTCCAGTTCGAACAACTTTGCGATAGGTAGCTCTAAAGCCGAGAAAAAAAAAAATTGTCAACAAGACTCGGGGTGTCAGTGTTTCCACATCCAAAAGTAGGCCGATCAAAAAAGAAAGCACACCACATAAACTTCCATACTCAAACATCGATTGTCCATTCATTCCAAGTTTCATTGTAGTTTTCCTTAGATTCATATTGGTCGCTTTTTGTACCGTCCGAATCTTTCTTCATGAAGTACAGACCGCGTGCCATACTGGTCCGGAAATATCATTGACACGTACGAGGAGGACGAAACTTCCTTGGAGGGCATTCCTTCAACGAAATTCGCACTGCATACCCGTGAATGTGGGATGGCATTACTGGTACGAAAACAAACGGAGAGCGCAAAGCGGCAGTGTAGAATATGTCAGCCGTGCCGACGCAGTGGCAGACATGATCCGAAGACCAAATTTCTCGCGTCTTACGCGACCGGTCTATCGTTGTCACTGTCCCGCAAAACATCGGCGAGGTGAAAAACTGTAAAACTTTGTCCCCACAAGATACGACGCATAAATATTGGAGCACTTAACGACGCAGCAGTTCATGCTGTCAACCCAACGCAACCGCACCGCTCCGACTTCAATGCATACCAGTGTACGCGGCGTGGTTTCGTTTCGCGGGGACTCTCACTGCCTACCTTCGGTAACGGCCGCGCGGCGGCGCGCCGGTCGCGTCGCACGGAGTGTATAGACCCTTTAAATAAATAATTGGAGCACCATGTACACTCAAAATTTTTATGCTGCATTCACACGACAAAGCTTTAACTTTGGAGAAGGCCAAGTATGTCATAGAGCTGCAAGGAGAAAAAAACCGCGAGAATGAGAAGGCAGTTCATAAAATCCGAGTACCCCCTTCCGTGAGAAAGTGGCATGTAACTGAGTCGGCGAAGTCTTTCTTTTCGTGAACGTGTTTGCGACATTTGAGGGCTCTTTGGAAGAAAGATTTGGACAAAAGAAAAAGAAAAGGAAGGCACCCCACAGATCAGTGCTACTGACCATAATTCTTGCTCAAAAGGAGGGGGACCAATAGATCCCACGAGATGACAGATATCCTGCAAGTCGGTCGCAGATTTTTCGCGGCTCCCATAAGCTCAGGGAGTTAGCAAACATCCGTGACGCGGCACACGTCACCCAAGGACTTGACAACAGAAAATTTCCTCGGAAAAAAAAAAGCTTTGTCATGTGAATACGTCTCGGTGAAAGGTCTTCAGAAGTCATAATGGTCACAGAGGTGAGCAGGGTCTCCTCACGGGTTCTGCCTTGGGAGGCGGTGCAGCAGGGTTCGTGCCCTGACCAGGCTTGCCCTTGGGGGGTGCCTGCTGTTCGGGCACCAGGCCCGGCAGGGTGTCGGGGAACTGGAAGAACAACAGCTGGCCAACCTCTGCGAGAGCAAGTAGGGCCAGATTTAGACAGACCCTTTCACATATGCATAGTCAAGTTGCTCGTTAAGCTAAAAGCCTTTCCAAGCGGGACAGAGAGAAAACTTCAAGATAATCAAAACTGTAATTTAAAAAGAATATGTATCAAAACCTGGCAATGAAACTGCATGACTGTTCTCTCCATTATTTGGGTAAAATCATTAACATTACTATGATTTTCCTGCGATGCAACTGGTGCCACTAGGCTGTAGAGATTAATCCTTTGTTCTAGTTTGATACTTCTCAGACACCATGTCGCATTGTATTCCACCTTCCGTGCAACCTCCAGCAAGCACAACTGAATGGATTATCCAATACACAGAGGTAATCCCCATTTCGTTGGTTTTGGCAAAAAGGCGTTTTCAATGGCCGTCAAAACGTCGCACACGGAAACTGTTCGTTCAGTGCCTTCACCAAAGCAGACAGTTCTGTTTAGCTTTGAAGTTGGCCACAAGGACCATATTTGTTTTTGTTCAGCAATGATCTTTCTTGAAACAGAACTTACCGTGTTTGCCGATTCTTCTGCGCAGGTAAAATAATGAAGATTGAACACATACTTCATAGAACAGATTTTATGAAACGCACGCCAACACAGAAATAAACACCGTGCACAAGTCATCGTTGTCAGTGTCCAACAATGGTTCTTTGCTGTCCGCAGGAGCTAATCCTTGCATTCATCTGAAGTGTTTTAAGTGCCGAACTTCTTGCGCTTGTATGAGTGCGTGACACTCGCTTCTGGGAGCGTCGTCCTTTAAACAACACTGCGAGCTCGTCAGGTACTGGGCTTGCGAGGCCACATAATGCAGCTCCGTTGTTATCTTTTCCCGCCAACGTGATGGCCTTTCGTGTAAAAGCCCCCTAGTGGAATTTCTTTTCTTTTTCCATCTTAAAACGGCAGACACGAGCCCGTAGGTGCAAGAGAAGGGGCGTGATACAGATACCAAAATGGCAAAGGTAAACAAATGGTCACAATGGCAATGGGGCTAGCCACCTTATGTTGAATATTGTGTTTTTCATTTGGCTCTATTCAGATAAGACCACGCAGGCAAGCCCAGACATATTTTTTATATGCTACTCCTCAATATGTGTAGGGAACATAATCAAAGAAGATTTTGCAGAAAACATATTTAAAGAGAAAAAAAAAAACTTTGAGAGTGCCAAAATGGCATATTTGATTTTGAAGTTTTTGTTTATGCCATGTTTCGTGACACCTACTATGCAAACTACAAATTTCAGAGGCCCAACTCACGAAACGATCTCACGCTGAAAATATGTGAACGACAAAACGTAAGAACAAATCCATATTCACGAAACAAAATTATCGTAACTTTTGTACAGGTTACGATGGAATTCTACGACAGCTACGGAGCTGTCTTGCGCGCTTTTTACGATCAAATCAACATGGCCGACAGCGTCGCTCAGTTACTTGGTCGCCACGACCAACAGAAATTTATTTTTCTATGTGCTCTTCTTGCACTTTCCGACTTCAAGCAGCAAGAAAAAAGAAAGAGGTACTTGAAACTGACCACGATGAACATGAACGATGGAACCACAAGCACCCGGGAAAAGCTACAATGGCAACAATCCCACCAACCAAGCAAACTCGGCAGAATATAGGCCTAGCAGGCACTCCGGTGCAGCGTTGCTCCGACGGCACTTGGCCAAGACCGTCTGCCCACGACCAGCTGGCTTGCTGAATGAATTATGTCCGTGCGACCCTTGTGGACCCTTCTTGTATTAACGGTTTGATCACTGAACTCAATTTTAGATTAAGAGGTCAATCGCTTCCCCTTGTCATCACCTTGTTTTCTGAGGCAGCAGTGACGAACGCTGTCGTTGAAAAAGGACTCTTGTCAATTATATCTGCTTGTTCTGTGTTATATAGAGCTCAAATAAATGCTGTATGGATTACCTCTGCAACAAAATATGTGCACTTTGTTATTAGTATGCCCCTTTTATTGACATGACGGTACGTCACTGTGAAGCTAAACAGTTTGTAGGAGCTACGCGATGCCGGTCCAACCATTCTTTGCCGAGTGTCACGTCAGTATCGAGTTGCAAACGTAAAAGATTGGTCCCGAAGCGCTTACCAAGATGCAGTCCAACAGCGCGAATCCAGCACTTCGATCAAATGCGTGCATCTGCTCCGAGTGTGAACAGGTGGCTCTTGCTAACACTCTCGTAGATCAAACTTATCTTTTTTTAACGTCGGCTCTCTCCTCCATCTTCAAGGCCGCGAAAAACGCCACAGTGGTTTGTTCCTATCTATCATAAAATTCCGTAAGGACGTCCACCCAAAATGAAGAGATAAATGATGAAAATCATGGGGTGGGCTATTTTCGGGGATGCCACAGCAAAACTTAATAAAAAATTATGATAAGCGGGGCGGCACCCACTACAAACCACGTGACGCGGGAACTGATATCGTGGACACGGCAAATTCACGTTTCACGATGCAATAAACACGTGGGAATTCGCTACAAACTCCTGTGTCACGGGAAAGGACACCGCAAGTGGCCAACGCAGCAGATTCGCGTTTCACGGTGCGAAGGACTCTCGGAAACCCACCGAGAACTCGCATCTTATGCGAACGGATACCGCAGATCGCGGACGCAGCAGATTCAAGCTTCACGGTGCAATAAAAGGGAGCTTTTGTAGACCGCGTGCCCCCCCCCCCCTGCTAAGCCCTCCACAATGAAGCAGCCGCTACTGCGCAGGCGCGCCGATGGCCTTGACTGCAGAGTTCCAGCTAGCGTAGCTGGTTGCGAAGAGCGTTGCAGGACAGCGGAAACAATCTACGAGAACTCCCTAAAGATGCGGGAACCCGCTACAATCTTGCCTGTCACGGAAACCGATAATGCGCGTGCAGATTGCGGACAGAAACACGAGAATACGCTGCAAACTCGCATGTCCCGCAAAAAATTTCCCTCAGATCGCGGACACAACAAAATCACATTTCACAATGCAAATGCAATATACACGTGAGAACTCGCGCGTGTTACAACTAAAAATTGATATCGCGCGCGCAGATCGCAGACAAAAACACAGGAATCCGCTTTAAACTCTGGAACGGACACCGCAGATACCGAAGGCAGCAGATTCGCATTACACAATGCAAATGACACGCGGGACCAACTCGCGTGTTACGCGAGCCGATATCCACGCAGATTGCAGACAAAAACTAGGGAACCCGCTACGAACTCGCTTCTCGGACACCGGTACCGCCAATCACGCCGTTGATGCGTGACTCCCGTCGGACATCGCTTGACGTCCAACGGAAATCGGAGGGTGGGCGATGTTTCGGAATTTTTAAGTTACAGATATTTAGCCAGAAAAACGGGATGAACAATCTCTCGGGGGGGGCGCCCTTACGGGATTTTACGGTATGCCACTTTGTAAACAACTGGCACGGGCCACCTTTTACCAACGATGACAGTTGTTGACTACGAAGCGATAGAGTTCGTAGCAGTCAACGAAGGCGGTTTTCTCGACCTCAACATTCGGGCGCGTTTAGATCGTGTTAGCATCAACATACTGCTGCACGGACACAAATTCCAGACAAGCAGTTAAAAATCCATATGCTCCGAACCATGCCGAGCTCTCTGATTGGTAGTTTGTGTTGCCGAAGACGCCGTCGCCATAGCAACAGCACCGAAGTTCTAGTTTTTTTGGTACGAGAACGTCGCTTTCCTCCTCTCACTTGAGAACGCGTTTGTGAATATTGATTTCTCCTCTTCTTATGGTGTTCTTAACTTACAAACTTCTTAGCTAAGTTGTCATAAACTAAGAAGCTCTTGTATATTAATAGATCATGGGAACTATTGAGTGTTATATGTACAGAATTGTAAAGGTAATATATTTTGTGTCAAAAATGCGCAAACTGGCTCCTTTTAAGTTTCATCACAAAGTTTCTGAGCCATTATCTAAAAAAATTTAATAGCTACAACATTAAAACTTACGTCATACACTGTTATTATAACATTCTTTCGAATGATATATAAATCATTGCTTTATCTCAAACGTTGAAGTTTTTATGTTACTCCAAACTTGTTTTAAATTACGAAGTAAAAAGATTTCAAGGGGGAATTAAAAAAAATTAAAAATATCTTCAACTTCCTTGAAATTTATAGTGATAGCTTTCCACCATCCTCTTGTCTTTATTCATGAAGCATATGTTGCATCATTTTGTTTCCTTCAAAGTTACAGCACTGCAAAGTGTACCTTCCACGCCGGCATTTTCGCCCAATGCTACGGACGAGATTATTCTTTGATTCCGTGCGTTTGATGACTAGATTTATTTTTTTGTGCTGTATTCGGATATTGGGCTCAACTTCAAGTATTCTACTAATTAAAACAATACCTGCTTTGCTCGTTCCTCTTATAAATTTAACCAATAATCCTGGTTTTTCCTTTAAAATGACAAGTTCTGTGAGCTTCAGCTGAACTACTTCCGCAAAAACGGGACAAAAACTTGTAATCGCTACTACAGTAAAACCTCGTTATAACAAAGTTGAAGGAGCGGTCGTAATTATTTCGTTATAACCATTAGTTTGTTATAGCCAATGTCCATTTCTTCCCACTATTAGCAAGCAAGGGGAATTATGATTGCTTTGTTATATCCATTAGTTTGTTATATCCCATTTTGTTATAACGAGGTTTTACTGTACTACATTGTTTTTTTTACAGAAAATAGTAAAAAAGTAGGTACAGTGGTGAAAATGATATGCGAATATTTATACCTATATTTGCAATAAAGTGGGAATGTTTGAGCCACCAAGCTTGTTACACTGCTATTCATGACTGTTGTATGTCCAGCTGACCAAGGTAAACCTACAACTTCAATGGCACTTTCAGTAAGATGTTTGTTAAGATTAAAAATATTTGTAATTATTTATTTTACTATAAAATAAAAACAAAATTAAAGAAGTAAAAAAAGAAATAACGAGTAAAGATATTGAGCGCAGTATAGTTGCCTGCGTTGGCAGGAGGGCGTCTTGAGAACTCTGTCTTTTGTACCTCTTCAAACGAGACTGACTAATTCCGCGAAGCACTCACCTGTGCTGCAATAATTTCAACGAGTGCAAGAAAACCGGTCAACTGCAAATGTGGCAACATTACAAGGACACCCATGAGCCCAATCCTCTTCTAAGAATCGACATCCAGATCTACACGCTGCGAAAATTTCTCTGCTTTGCTATCTCCTTTTTGTGTTTACTAAGATAGCACAAAATACTTTACGGATGCTGTAAGTCGCTGCCATGGGTGAAGACGTTCTGTCAAGACGCAACTCCCACATCAGTTATTGTTGTATAAATTGGCTTTGCTAAACATAGATTTAAACGTCCTGAACTGGATACGAAATTAGTTAGAAGGCCGAGAGCAGTGTGTTGTCCGAAACAGTACTGTATCTACATCAACTCGGGTTACGTCGGGTGTGCCACAAAGGAGTGTCTTAGGGCCTTTACTTTTTCTCATATACATAAATGACATCACCGAAAATATACAGTCTCATATTGAAGTGTTCGTCGATGACTGGGAATTATACAGGGAGATAAACACGTCAGACGACCTTGCCCATATTACAAACCGACATAAACATTTTACCTTCTTGGTGCAATCAATAAAAAATGAGCCTAAAATAAGTAAATGCAAACATATACGTTTCTCGAGAAGTAAGCTGCACGATTCTCAAAGCTACCTAATCAACGGGACCACTTTATGTGCTGTGTTCGAGTATGTTTACCTAGGAGTGCTATTTGCAGATTCCCTAAAATGGAACAGCCATATAGGGCATACAATCGGAAAGGCTAGTAAAATCTTTTATTTTATCCGCCAAAATTTTAGATTCGCGTCACAAAACGTTAAACACTTTATTTTTTCTGCTAAGAAAGACCCTTGATTATACGTGCGTTGTGTGGGACCCTTATCAAGACTTCCTTACTAATAAACTAGAAAAAAATTCAAAATCCGGCCGTGCATTTTGTACTGAGCAACTATGACCCTTATGCTAGTGTTAGAGATATGAAAGCTATGCTGGGATAGGAAACACTCGAATGTAGAAAAAAAAAACTAAGACTAAAATTCTTCCACAGTGTCTTTCACAACAAAAGAGAAATTGATAAAGCCTCATCCCATTGTGATCATTCTAAAAAGATTGCTGTTCCCACTTACAGGACTGACAGTTTTGCTAATCCATTATTTGTCAAAACCGCGAGAGAGTGGAACGACCTCCCGGAAGATATTCTGTCCATTGATAATAATCACGTTTTCTTTTTTCGACTTTCCATAATGCTTTCTAAAGACCCCTACAATAATGCCCGCACAGCGATGTAGGTACAATGAAAATAAATAAATAAATAAATAAACTACATGGGACTGGCAACCACTTCGTTTGCTTATAACCACAGAACACGTGTTGAATTTGCCTAACGGTTGGAATACCTTGCGACCTCCTTAAAGCATGACAGGAAAGAGAAAGAAGAAAAATAATGCATTATTAGCTTTCCTATGAAGCAACATACAGAGTAAGTCTAAGCATGTGGCAATCAGTTCCTCCGAAAAGAAAAGTGCACCACGAGAAAACGGACGATAGCAGCGTGTGCTCTGCGGTCCATGCCCCTTTAGGTTCACAAGGGGGGCCACCGCTGGCTTCTGGGGTTTGCTTTCTGTCTGAGCCGCCACATTTCTGATTTTACGCTGATTAGGTAGGCGCCACTAGTATTGCGCGCGCCACTTTTAGGGCTCACAACGTTTTGATTTAGACGCCGGCGTTGGCTCCCGGGGATGACAGTATATAGACAAAAGTTTTCCGGTGCCGCCAGCGAATCAAATGTCCCTCTGCAAACTGCGTGCACGTGGAGACAGGGTTACAATGGATGATCTTCATACCTCGTGACTCTAAGGTTGGTTTCATGGGTGGTCATGAGGGTCTTTAGCCTTCGCGATTTTGCTTTGCTTTCCGATCTGTCACGTCAAATGATTCAAGGCGATAAAACAGCTTCCGCATCGGTAGACATAATAGAACGCATTGAAAAACCACAGAATACACAGAAAGAATACAAAGAACAGAACTGTGTGCATCTGTGTTCTTCCTTTACGTGTTTTATTCTTTCTGTGTATTCCACGCCGGTAGAACGCCATCCTTTAAATACACCGACGTGATTATCGACCGTTTTGCCGGGATAAATTCAGGCCTAGTTTTGTCTGCTGTTTCAAGAAGAGCTCGCTGCCACGTACGTAAACTAAGACAACCAGAGAGCCGTAGTTGAACTTGCTCCACAGGGACTTTTGAATTCTCTTCCCAGAACGCTGAGGCCGTGAGAGAGCGTCACTCAGCTTGTGCATTCCCTATTTGCCACATTCGGAGTCGACCGATTATCTCGCACTCGTTGGAATTATTGCAATACACGCAAGTGCTTAGAGAAATTCGTCAGTTAGGCTTAAAGAGGAGCGAAAAACTGACTTCTCAATACACCCTCCCGCCAACACGAGCAACTGGTGCGCTCAATATCTTTACTCTTTTTTGTTTTGTTTTTTACTTTTTTTTTTGTTTTATATTTTTCATTTCACTCGGGAAAATAATCCCAAATATTTTTCATCTTAACAAACGTCTTGCTGAAAGTGCCAGTGAAGTCGCAGGTTTACCTTGGTCAGCTGGGTGTACAACCGGCATGAACAGCGGTGCAACAAGCTTGATGGCTCAAACATTCCAACTTCATCGCAAATATAGGTATAAATATTCAAATATAAAATTTCATCCCTGTACACACTTTTTTTACAACTTTCTGTAAACAAAATGTAGTAGGAAGTAGCGATTACAAGTTTTCGTCCTGTTTTTGCGAAAATAGTTCAGCTAAAGCTCATAGAACTTGTCGTTTTAAAGAGCAGAACAGGATTATTGGTTAAATTAATAAAATGGAGGGGCAACAAGGGTATTGTATTAATTAGTAGAGTACTACTTGAACTTAAGCCCAATACCCAAAAACAGGGGAAAAGCTATATCTAGTCATAAAATACAAGGAATAAAAATATTCTGACATAAAAAGTGATAAAAGAAGTCATAAAAACAAAAAATGTCGGCGTGGGAGTATGGTACACCTTGCAGTGCTGTAACTTTGAAGGAAACAAAATGATGCAACATGTTTCTCATAAATAAACACAAGAGTATGGTAAAAAAACTATACTATAAATTAAAAAAGAAATTGAAGCGTTTTTTTTTATTTCTTTGGAATTTTTTTTTTTTTTACTTTGTAATTTAGTACAAGTTTGGGGTGACATAAAAATGTCAATCTTTGAGAAAAAGATATTATATATCTATCATTCAAACGTTTTAATAACAATATATGACAAATTTTAATGTTTTAGCTATTCAGGTTTTGTAGATAACAGCTCAGAAATCTAGTGACAAAACGTCCAAAAAGCCATGTTTGCACATTTCTGATGCAAAATATATGACTTCCACAATGCTGTACGTATATCACTTAATAGTTCCCATGAACCTACTATAAGTGCAAAATATTTCAGATTTTTGATCTTTGTAGTTAGCATAGTAGGTGTCACCAAACATGAAATAAACAAAAACTTGAAAAATCAAAATTTCTGATACACTCAATTTATTTTTTCTCTTTAAATATGATGTTTTTTACAAAATCTTTTTTGATCACATTCCTTACACACGGCGAGGAGTAACATATAATAAAATTAACAAAAACAAAATATGTCCTGACACACATGCATATCTTATCTGTGCAGAGCCTTCCGAGTTTCAGTTTTTGGTTTCAATGGTAATACGCATGTAGTTTCGGGCACTGATGGTGGCGAAAAAAAAGTGTGTGTTAGAACTGTGCAAACACGGTGCATTCTGAAAACATGATCAGTTTAATCATAGCGGCTAAAAGACCGGTATAATTAAACTGATACTGATGAAACAGTCTGGATCTCTTCACTTTATGAAAGAACTATTTTGTGCAAACAGCTAAAGAAAACGGAATGCCTCCTCGCACCTGACACGCAAGGAGGTCATCATATGCAGCAGTTTTAAACCAATCACATCCGATCGTCCTCCAAATGAGTAACAAGACAGCAGCGTGCTGAAAGAGGTGCACTGCTACACTCCCCAGATCAAAATTAAAACTACTCGAACTACGGGCATTCCACCCACCTGGCATGTTGGGGTCCATGCACAACTCGGCCATGGGTGCCCTTGCCAATGGGGCCTGGGGCTCCACCTTGACCGCCGGCGGGGGCGTGGCCATTGCCCCCTCCCCGTCTGGGTCCATCTTCTCCTTCTTGACCACCACTGGCTTGGTGTCCTCCTCCTCCTCCTTCTTGACGCAGGCCAGGGGCAGCGTGACCGGATGAAGTCGACTTGCCTCCTGGTCTCCATCGTCGATGAACTGCAAGCACCGAACCGGCGTTCCGGGACGCTCTTACAGACGTCGACCAAAGGTGGCTCGAATGCCCCACAGATGCAACCATGGTGCGTCACCCCTCCATTTTATACCGAATCTCCTCGGTCATCCCTGACCCTTGACAAAGTGCTCTTCCAGTTTAAGCTCCATTTTACAAGGTCTAAGACAACGACTGAAGCATAACTAACAATGTGCGAGACACCCTCTAGTATGTACATGGCCGCTTGCAAGGTACGTAGGCTTCTGTGCTGCTTTAATGTATCTGGACCGAAGTTGAGAGGTGTTCCTTGACTATCAAATATGAAAAATGGGTGTTCCTAGGGATTGAAAACTTTACAAACCCCTGTTCTACGGAAGAGAAGACAGTGAAGGAAGGCAGGGTAACACGCAGGATAATGCTTGCCTCCCTTCCAAAGAGCCCTGGTAGTTGCCTCGTGTAAAGCAGCCAAACCCAGACCTTCAATAGCTCTCGAAGACAGAATGTAAACCTTATACTATGCGCTATAGTGTATCCTGGCTACTGTAACAGACAAACGGTTATCATGTTCGAGTCTTATAAAGGTAGTGGCTATGGCTGTTCTTATGTGTAATAGAAAACCAGCAATGCCCTTTCCAAATGCTTCTGCAGACTGTTTGTCTGTGGCATGAGATGCGGTCGTTTGGCACCTTGAAGAATGAACTTATGATCAAATAG
Organism: Ixodes scapularis; assembly: GCF_016920785.2. NCBI lineage: Eukaryota > Metazoa > Arthropoda > Arachnida > Ixodida > Ixodidae > Ixodes > Ixodes scapularis. The sequence goes on from NW_024609868.1 coordinate 22,871,481, forward strand.
CCAACCATTCTCAACTGCATTTCATGACCCACGTCGGTTCAAGGACAGCATTAGGTGTGGTCAAACCATATCTGTCGACAATTCTTGAGGAAAGAGCTGTCAGACTCACGTCGCTGCGCAACAGCAGGGCCAGCCTCTTGTCATCCTCCTGCTTCTCCTTGGCGGTCAGAGTGTGCGAGGGGACGTACTTGGGCCTCTCAGGCGCGCTGCCCGAGTCTGAGGATGCCACCGAATGCCTTGCACCTACGAAGCAAGTTCACCTCATTTTGGGAGCGAAACTCACCCTATCCCGACATGCCAGGGGTCTCGAGCAGGCTTCTCGAAGTAGCGAACCCAGAGTTACGACGGCCTTAACACAATGCCGATCGTATTGAGCTAGCCTCGATAACATAGGTTCGGCAAAGCTCTTGCGATTGAATTCCGTTAAAATAGTGGCTCTACAATGGCAGATATTTTAGGTATGGTTGTGTCAATGCAGCATCAAAAGTACTGTTTGCCCCAGGATTAAAATTATTGAGCAATCGAGGCATTCGCATTTATAGAGTGCACAATGAGGCAGCTGCAGTGGGTAGGCAGCCTCAGCACCACACAAGATTTCGAAGCTCCTACCATATATTTATCTAAGTTACAATTCTGAAAAATGTTTGTCACAACTTCACTAGTTTTGAGATGTTTCTTTGCCACATGGACATGCACGCAGAGTAAACCCCGTTCAGCGTCAAGCCTACGCCTGCAGTCTCAGTTAGAGTTACAATTGAAGAATAAAGAATTGATAAAGCGCATTGAGAAAAACCCCAAAGCAAATCGAATACTTGCGGCCCACACGGATGTCATCCTGAAATGTTCAAGTTCTCTAATTTCAACTAATGACCTTTCCCTTTGCCATTGCTTCTAGTGAACAAACTTCTACTTTCTTCCCTGGCTACTGAACAATATGATGCTCAAGAGGAGAGTGTGCCAAGACCCACCTGGCCTCCGTGTTGCTTCCCCAAGCCCGTCCGCGAAAGTAGAGCCCTGCGTCTGGATGAGCTGCGCCTTGCCGCGGCCCCTGCTGCGACCTCTCTCACTCCCACGGCCGCCCCGGTGGCCCCCCCTGCCAGGCCTGCCACCTTCCGCGACGCTAGGTCCACTGCAATAGACCACAACAAATCGGAACACATCGAACAAGCACAAAGGAAGCCAGTGCATTTGAAAACATTCCCTGTTGGAATATAGTCTACATACGCCAGCTAATGCAATTCAGCTTTCTATAACGCCACGAAGAGGGCTACTAGCTCCTTAAAAGCTTCTGGAATTCTGAAAAGATTATTTCATTTCTTTGTACAGAGCCTTACACTGTAGTGTCAAGACACGGCACAAATATTTTTGTAAGGTGAGTCAAGTGTAGACTGTGGTGCCAGGGACTCCCAGAGTTGGCGGGGGTCGCTTGGATCGTATAGGTCGCCACAACTACGCGTTCAAAAATTACCTTGAACGAACATGTTCACAGTGTTCCAGTGGCTTTAAAACAAAATGCATCATGGATCCCATCATTTCCATTAATGACAACATATCACTTCTCAAATATTCCGCTCGGTGTCGTCATTGCTCGCGACTAAGAAAAAGAGTGGGTGAAGCTAATATAGGCCAGTTGAAAATAAGCCAAAGTTATTTAGTTGAACTTTTTTTTTTTTTTAATCGCCTTTATGGGTTTTGTTTTTATAGAAATCTAGCCACTCCTAAAAGATCTGTCAGTGTCCCTTTTAAATAGATGGAACGTGTATGCCCCCACTGATATGCAAGGGATGAGTCCCCTATGTGGGTAAGGTCAGGCGAAGTGGAATGGTTCACCAGCCCCCTTGGCAGATATATAACGAGTGCCCACCTGTCATTGTCCTTGGTTGGAGCTCTGCGGGGTGCCGACACGTTCGGTGCAAATGTCCTCTTTTGCGCCCCTCCGGAAAGAGTCAGGTCTCTTGGAGCTCGAAGTGAGGGAAGCCTGTACATTCGAACAGCACTCACCATACAGGTCGGAAAACAGCTTAATAAAGCGAACAAAGAGTTGCCACAAAAGCTTTTTACAAAATAGGAAACAGCTGCTGCCATCTCACGGTGTTACAAATCTGTAGCACTCAGTGCCGTCACAACAGATAACATGTTCCTTGAAACAAATTAACTAATGTCCACGAAGTGGTAGCAGTGCGAAAAAGATACACGGACAAAGGGAGGAATGGACAGGACGGGTGCTGAAAGTCAAAGCAAAAGTCGGTGCCCTTCGTCTGCGTATTTTTTGCGCGCTGCTACCAGCTTGTAATCACGTACCAACTCGCCTGCATCGCTACATTGATTTAGCTAATGTCTCACCAAAATGACAAAAAAATAATAGAGGTAGAAGGCAGCTGATGACATCACCGTTGCAAATGAATTTTCCCCAAGGTGTCTTACCTTGTGGAGAGAGCTCTCGTGCACAAGGTGCCTCACAGGATGCTCTCATGCACGTGTAGTCTTTTCAGAGCATTGGCATTTTGCAATGGGGAATCCAAACTGTTTTTATTTCTACATTTTTGGGACAAACGTCTACACTAGAGGCGCTTGTAGCAACTCAATCTTTGCCGCTTCACTGCTACTTTGTTTCTAGAACATTCATGTTATTTTGATTCACACATTCATCCACAGTCGCCAAAACCGTTAAGCATTGACAACTCTGGGTCCGGCCTATGGCGTGCTGGGTTAGAAGAGAAGGCGTGGCGATTGTTAGCTTCTCCAAACAGTCGTGAGCAGTCCCACACTTCATGCCTCACACTATTCCCATGGTGAAACCTGTAAGTTGGCAGCAGTGCCACAATGGCAAAAGCCAGTTAATCCTCTAGAAATTGAGTTCTCAATAAAAGGGAACAGGCAGGAAATATAAAACAAAATATAAGGGATTGTGTTCCCATTTATGGCTGAGAAATACCTCTGCGGAGTGTAATAAAACAATCGCTCCACCCATTCTTATGAGCATCTTTTCTAGCTCTGGGGTGCAAGGTGGCGCTCCTTCCCGCAGACAGACTATGCAGTGCTCTGTAGGCTTGAATCGAGGGACCACTCTTGCCCGCGCAATCGTAACGCCTCCCCTTCTAGCCCACCAGACCTACAGAGTTTGCCACCGTGCACAACACTTTGACTGAACCCTTTAAATTGGGTGGCGGCTTGCGCCACCTATCTGCTCACCTGGCACCCGGTGGGAAAGGTGTCCCGCTTCTCGCCAGAACACCCCTGGGTAGCTGGGGGCTGCTCTTGCCAGGGGTGCCATTTGCAGGGCCACTCATATCCCCAACTGCAGGGAAAACGTCGTGTCAGCTCCCATTGGCACAAGTCTACACGCCATCTCAAGACTCGTGCCTCCATACAACATGTTCAGAATGGCAGTCGACCTCCCCATAATAGACATAAGGGTTGTAAAGAATCAAACATTGATGAACACACGCTGATATAACACTTTATGTGACGTTACAGCTGCGCTTCTCAATGCTCAGCACATGCTGACAGCTGGTCCTCACTTAGTGTGCGGAATCAGGACGGTGAACGTTTGGCATTACCATATGACCAGTAGTAACTAATATGGGTTCCAATCGATATGACACAGGTCAGTCATGGTCATGCTATTTCCGCAATGCTTTTTGCTGCGTCTAATAAACCCACTTCTCCAAGCGGTCGGTGCGTACGTAACACGGCCATAACTTTAGTCCAAAGAGCTGCCCTGTGCATGCTTTGCATGCACAGGCCAGTAGAGAAGTTGTCGCACGTGCAGAAACACTGAAGTATCCTCGGAACATCGCGGCAGGCGGCGTAGCCAAACCGGCTTGTGAGATCGGTCTGCTGACTTCGTATCACTTTTTTTTTAAATTTTTTTTAAACACGAGTTTTTGTGGCACGTAAATATAGATTAAAGAAATGACGCTAGGCAAAGTATTTATGTATAAAATAAAATAATAAAGGCGTGAAAGCTAACTTAGGATGAACTTATCTAAGTTACACCAATGTTTTGAAGTTATAACTTATCGAAGTTACAGCCTCAAAACGGCAACCGGCGTTTCACTAATAGACACGGAACCGCCAAGAAATTATAGGCCAGTTATCGAACCACTCGCTGCTCGTCTAACGACTTTTGAGGAGTTTATTCTTGAGAACTGGCAGGACAGTCATCCGAAAACAGGCTTACGGCACGCAGACTCGCCGGCGCTTCCAGAGTTCAGTCACATCGGGTCTCGCTACCATCAGGACGGCATGCTTCGTCTGTGTTTTGCGCTAAGAACCTTAAGCAAGTTATTAAACTGAGTGACTAAAAAGAAAACTACAGAGGTGTAACAGAAGTTTTTAGTGGTATGTGTAAGGAAGCTTCACGTGTGCGCGAAACGACAGCAGCGTGCGTTGGCTCCTTTAGCTTTTGACGGGACCGATGCGCCACATGCGACGACTTAGCAAACTAAAGAATAAAAAAAAGCTATACATAATTAGGTAGCCGCGTCGGTATTAAAGAGGCCATGTCAGAAGGTACTAATAACTATTTATTTCCTGGTTTTAAAGGGTTTTTCTACTCGTTTCATTTGACTTACTCGACTGCAGTTTTTGCTAGTTTCGGTTTCGGTGCCAACTAATGTCACGACTCAGAAACCCGTTGCCCGAAGACCGATTCTTCTAAAGTTTCCTCGGTTTCCTCACGTTGCTCGCTAACTTTAACTATGTGTAATACTTTATGCGTCAAAATAAAAAAAAAAAAACTTTTTTTTTTTTTTTGACAATACAGGACCCGAAATATTTTCCCCAAGTTCAAAGGCACGAGGGCATATATTCATAAGAAACAGAAACAGAAAGATGTGTTCTACAAAACTACGTTCAGTGCGCAGGCGAGCTGGTGGAAGTTTACCATGATTCTTTTAACCCGAGGCTAATGCAAAATATTTTTTTTTTTGAGTTGAAGAGAAAGTAGCAGGGAAAGACAGCGTTTCTAACTCAGCTAATTATTTTATTCAACCAACCTCCTTATATACAGAACTTCAACTGCCACAAAACCACCGAATATCCTGTTTTTTTTTGTTTTTTTTTTCTTAGGGTCGCGCGCAAAATGCTCACTCATATGACGAAACAAAGTGATATCATCCACAAAGCACAACATCCTTCCGGTTTGGACAAAAAATTTTCCAGGCAGCTTGAGGTCACTAACGTTATACAATTCTTTTGAACTATGACATGCACACACACAGTGACACCTTTGATTGGTTTACACAAAAAGTTTCTGAACTACCATCTCAAAAAACCACACTACAGAAAAAAAAAAAAAAAAAGAGGCCCTGAGCGATAGTTTTTTATTGTTCTTATACGGAGTGTCTCTCTTACAACTCTCTTAATGTGCGTCTTGGTGTACTATTTTCACTCCTGATTATTGTGCACTACAATTATTGCATTCGTCCACGTGTTTGGATAATTAAGAATTCGCGGCATCTCACGGTGCTTTTTCTTTTTTTTTTCATCCATTTGAATTTGTCTGAATCGGTGTGAGACTACTTAACTTAAAATCTGAACTGAAAACGGTGTCTAATCCGAACTGTTTTTTCAATTGCTTTCAGATTTTGCGATATTTTATGATAATACGGGATTAACGCAAACTTCCTCGTTGATTTCTGTTCTTCACATTTGTGTGCGATTTGTACATAATTGTCTTTTAATCAGTGGCGTAAATTTTTTTCGAGGGGGGGGGGGGGGGGGGGTGTGAGGTGGTTTTGATGTCCATGATTTGGGGTGTGGAGAGGGGGAGGAGGGGTCAAAATGCATGTGTATATTATAGGGTCGGCTAGATTTCGGGGGGAGGTGGTGGGGGGGGGGGGGGGGGGGGGGCTGAAGCCTCATAAGCCCTCCCTCCCGGCTTTGTTCAATCGTTTCAACTGCCTTTTTAACAATTGAGTCATAAAATGAATACAAGGCCTGTATAGTGCATTCCTTCACAGTTTTTGGGTGGCAACCTAATTTCGATGGCACTGGTTTTGAGCTTTCCTTGCCATACTCCCAGCACAACCGTTCTTCAGTATGAATTAACAAATATAAAAACTGAAGGACTCTATTCTGAAATCTTTTCACCTTGAACTGAAGCTCGGGTGCTGCTTATCTAATCAATATTTCTAGGCTGTTTGATAGACCTTTGCGAAAAGAGTGTATATGACGACTCTTGCAACCTATCAGACGCAGCAACCTATTAGACACAACAAAATCCAAGGAGTTCGGGTAAACTCCAGTTAACGCCGGTGCAACAGACGACCTATGCACACTCCTTTCTGTATATAGTTTTTTTCTCCATATTCTACAACTGTCGACTGGAGTTAATACTAAAGAAGAGAAATAAAACCATCTATGAAAATGCCTGATTATAATTGAAATTTAACCAAATTCAATTCCAGAACCTCTTTCAGCGTTTTCAGTAGACGACTCTTTTTCAAGTGAGTAAAAAAGATCTTTGATGTCCATTGAAAAAATTGTGCACTCCCTTCCATGCTGACCCTTGTGTAGTTCGATCAACTTGTTTGAATTCCATAGAAACAGAGATTAGTCTAGATGAACATGGCCTAAACCCCTTTGAGGAAACTCACAAACAAGCTTCTGCCATGTCTCGAAGTGACATCTCCGGTTGTTTTTTTTTTTTTTTTTTATCTTTCTGTTTTATCTTTTAGGGAAAACTGCACACTTAATACCAACCACGACGATCCCCCTAGGGCTTAGGTTATTTGCCACACCTTCGAAATCGCCTTCTTTTGAGATTGTACTTATATTCTTACTTATTTTCCCTATACCACCCCATTCGTGGAACAATGAGTTCATGGCTGTGTTTTTTTTAAAGGACGACTCAGGTAGAATAGCAAATCTACCGGACTTAATATACACATGCGCCTTGTCCTGTTTACTCTCCTCTTTGTCATGTCGGGTTTTTTTTTTGTTTTTTTGGCGCTTTATATTTTGATTATGAACCAACTGGCCCGAATTTCCACTTTGCTGCTGACATATTAGTTCGTAACAGTTGGAATGACCTAGTTTTTTAAGTCATTTTCGACTGTTTTAATGTCGCGGAAACTTCTTTACTCACTTGGGTACGCATTGCCTATTACGTTTTCCATTTTACCGACAGCAACATCTACAAACGCCGCTTTCTCCTCGGGACTGAGTCAGTCCCGAGATGAAAGCGGCATTTGTAGATGCTCACCACCCTCGCAACTGTTTGTATAGACAAAAAAACTTCCAACCTCCATGGTTTGACATTTATATAGTGCTTAGGTCCTTTTTCCAACACTTTTTGCGTCTTTTTCGTCAAAAGTACACCACTTGGGTTAGATTTAATTAAATTTCAATCACAATCCGGCATTTCTATAGATAGTTTTCTTTCTATTCTCGAGTATTACCTTCAGTCGACGGTTGTAGAATATAAAAAAAATACACATAAAAAGAGGGAGTGTGCAGAGGGTCGTCTGTTCCACCCACGCTAGCTGAAATTTACCTGAACTTTTTGGATTGTTTTGTGTCTGATTGGTTGGAAGAGTCGTCAGATACATGTATTGTTAAACGATATGTTGATTACAAAGTGATTTGCTCTCTTCGCAAAGGTCTATCAAACAGTTTAGAAACATTGATTAGATCCTTAGCGCTTGAGCTTCAGTTCACGGTGGAAAGACCCAACGATGCAGTCCTTCCGTTTTTAGATTTGTCAATAGGGTTATGCTGAGAGTAGGGCAAGAAAAGTTCAAAACCAGATCTATCAAACCTAAGCTGCCACTCAAAAACTGTGAAGGCGGGGTAGTTAAATGATTAACATGGAATGCACTATACTGGTCTTGTATTCATTTTATGACTCAATCGTTGGAAAGACAGTGGAAAACATTGAAGAAAGCCGGTTATGAAGATCAGTTCATCAAAAGAAAAATATATCTACAAATCCCGGACCAGGTGAAGGAGAACAAAAATAAAAGAACAAGTCTGCTGTAATGCCGTATTGCCCTAAAATATTACATAATCTGAAAGCAATTGCAAAACAGTTCGGAGTAGATACCGTTTTCAGTTTAGATTTTAAGTTAAGTAGGCTCACGCCATTTCAGACAGGTTCGAGTGGATGCGAAAAAGCCCACAGTGAGAAGTCTGTCAAAACTGGAGTAGTATATGAGATACCTTTTGACTTGTGGTTTTAAGTACGTAGGGCAAACTTCAAGAGGTATCAATGACAGGCTAACGGAACACAAAAGAAACGTAAAGAATGATGCCGCAAATTCGGAATTATCTAAGCACGTGGACGAATGCAATAATTGTAGTGCACAATAATCAGGAGCAGAAATAGTACACCAAGACGCACATTAAGAGAGTTGTAAGAGAGACACTCCGTATAAGAACAATAGGAAACTATCGCTCGGGCCTCTTTACGGCTTGGTAGTATTAAGGAGAGCTTTGCAGCTCTAGTGGGGCTTTGTTTTGGTTGTCCATTTTTGCAAGTGTTCTGTTCGTCCCCTTGATGGTCTTTCCCGTGTACTAGAAGTCGGCGAGGTTTGGGTCATACATGAAGCTTGATGCCTCCCTTATCAATGTCTCTTTGTTTTACTTTTTTTTGTTTTTATTTGTTTTAGAAAGAAAATGTACTGTCTAGTCAAGACTATTGAAAAGCTCAATGTGTGCAATTGAAAATTGCACACATTGAGCTTTTCAATAGTCTTGACATTGAAACAATTGAAAGCTCAAGGGTGCAAACTTTGGCGATGTGTAGGATTCCGTGTTTTCGGAGGTTATGTTTCGTCAAATTCAAAACGTGTTTTTCAAGATTTTTTTTTTTGCCAAAAATTTGGTGTCTAAATTTGTTTATTCCGAAATCTCCGAAATTTGGAGCTTAATTTCGCAGTGTTTCCTATGAAGAATAAATAAAACTTATCCGGGTGTAGACGTATGCTAGATAAAGAAAAATAAAACGCGCTTATATCAATTAATATGCTTTCAGCTTGATTTGGTGTTGGTGCCATTGTCATTGGCACTACTAATCTGTCCCACAGCAAAAGTTGCACACATTTGTGATTTCGACAAACCCCCTAAGGTACTCGCTGGGGAGCACGTATTCATCACATATCCTACTACATGCTATCCAGCGGGCGCGCTTGGAAGAGTGGTAAAGGATGTAACAGGGAAGTTTCAACTGCCCCTCTTCTAATTTTATGCAATCTCTATGGTACATATCTTTAACTGTTACAAAAATAGCACCTCTCCTTCCTCTTAAAACACATATAGTACGGCCAAGCCTGGAAACCAATTCAGAGGCTTTTGTTGTGACCAGAAAGTACAATGACATGTCGTCCTGAACCTTGAAGAGATAAGCGGTAAGACCCCTTTTGTCAGTGATCCAAGATTTGAAAGATAACTGTGGTTGCATTTTCCAGGGAGCATTGACCCTGTGTGCTGACCAAACTTAATTGCAAAATACCGTCTTTATTTAGTTTATTGGGGGTTTATTCGGAGTTTATCGGATAAATCCGAATTGACCAAAATTTTACCGGCAGGTATTTTTCGGAATTTTTCGGATTTACCGAAAACACGGAACCCTAGATGCGTGACGCATCTAGGGTTCCGTGTTGGTGTGATTTTTTGAGATAGCAGCTCAGAAGTTTTCCGTCTAAACCTACCAAAGGTACTGTGCGTGTGCATGTCTGTAAAGATTTTTGTCAAACCGGAAACTGGTAGTGTTTTCAGTCTAGAGGTTTTTTGCGCGACACAGGGGACAATCACAAGCGAGTAGACACGGACAAGCGCAAACTTTCAACTAGTTTATTCGTGCGCGATCGATCACGAACATCCAGAAAGAGCATGCGCAGCACGCTACACATAAGAAAAAAGGAAACAGAAAATAGATAGTAAAGTCACCCACCAAGACACATTCCACGATAGTCATTATCGAACCAGCAACCCGGATAAAAACTGCACTTCACTATCGTGGAATGTGTCTTGGTGGGTGACTTTACTATCTATTTTCTGTTTCCTTTTTTCTTCTGTGTAGCGTGCTGCGCATGCTCTTTCTGGATGTTCGTGGTCGATCGCGCACGAATAAACTAGTTGAAAGTTTGCGCTTGTCCGTGTCTACTCGCTTGTGATTGTCCCCTGTGTCGCGCAAAAAAACCTCTAGACTGCATCATGAACCAACTAGGCCAACAACAAGTTTTTATTGGTAGTGTTTTGGGGGTGACATCTCTTAGTTTTTTTTTTTTTGTTTTTTTTTATGTGGGTGGGGGTTGTGCGCTCGACCTTGAAAAACAGGATGTTCGGTGATTTTGTGGCGGTTGTAGTTCTGTATATAAGGAGGTTGGTTGAATAAAATGATCAGCTGAGTTAGAAACGCTGTCTGTCCCTGTTACTTTCTCTTCAACTGTAAAAAAAATCCTACTTTTGCTTTAGTCTTGGATTAAAATAATCATGATGTATTGCACTTAGCTGCGTATTCCACACAGCTAGGTGTTGTGTTTGTCACTTGTCCCCCTTGTTCCCTTTCTCCAGAGTTTATTATTGTCAAAATTCTCGTCCAGCTGGCTTGCATCCATCATCCTTGTTGGTGTTAGACTGGTGGCAGCTGATGAAACCCGTTTGCTCTACTGACGTCTAACTCCTGGTTAGCTCAGTTGGTAGAGCGCTTCATTGGAAATGGAGAACCCCCTGGTGCGATTCCAGGACCAGGGGGATTTTTTCGGTAGCGCACCAGTCGCCAAACTCTGTTTGGAGATTTATGTTTGTCCCTTGTCCGCCTTGTTCCCCTTCTCCAGGGATTATTATCATCATAGTAGTAAGAACACGGATTTTGAGTTTTCACAGCTTATTATATGCGGGATACGGTCCATTCGTCACATGTGCACTCGTCACAAGACGATTGGTCACTGGAGGATTCGTCACACAGGTACATTCGTCATAGGATGACTCGTCACGCGAGTAACCGGTCCCACAATAGTTTGTCCACAAGAAAAGTACTGCTCCACTTGGTTCGGGCGGAAAAGTGGGTAACCTCTTATCTCATTATGTCTTTCTCTTCTCAATGGCGAAGAATTTGGAACAAACGTTTTAGCTTCTGGTTCGGTGGATCATCTCCTAGCAGGGTTTTCACATCTCAAGGGCGAAGAATTTGTAACAAACGTTTTAGCTTCTGGTTCCGTCCCGAACGGTGAATTTTGAACTCAGACTGCATTCGAAAGGATGGGGGTGATCGCAACAGAGGTGGAGCCCTGCTGCTTCAAGAGGGTCTAGGACTTTTCGGTGTAGGGCGTTTCGGTGTAGGACGTTTCGGTGTAGGACGTCGGTGCGGGCTTTTCGGTGCACGGACATTTCGGTGCATGGACTTTTTGGTGCATAGACAATCAAACAATGATTTTTTTTTCTCTAAAGTCTTGTGGACCGCTCAAAAAAGTGACCTCACGAAAGAGATAGAAAAAGTATCCTGAAGTAGTCGAATAATTTCAATGTTACTTTTGTCCGAAACTTTGGCAGCCATACACATAAACAAATAAAAAGTTCACCGTTTTTTTTTTTTTTTTTTTTTTTTTTTTTTTTATGTGGTTGTTGTCTGGTCATTTACTGTTTGGTGAGTTTCAATAGCAGTCGTCTTTCGAAGCTTGTGACTTAGAAAAATACCGTTTTCTACTCACTAATGGCGAATCTTTCGGCGAGTTGACCGGGTCCCCCCCAAGGACATGCAAAATTAGTTTCACATATGGTTTATATTGTGACAGGAGTTTGTGTGAGTTTGGCTGGTGTCGCGTTTTAGAAAATTAACTATAGAGATCCATGTTTGCAATATGCTTTCATCGAACTACTGGCACCAAATGTTTGGCTAGTAACTCGACTTTTTCATTGTAAAGGGTTGATCATTGCCTTTTTCTCAGCCCAGCCATGGTTTAAAATTCGCACTTTTAATGTTAAAAAATCATTTTGGTACAATTTTGTAGTTCTTAAAGCTCTCTGACCCTTACTAGAAAAAAAAATACAGTGAGCCGAAAACGTTGCTTTAAAATTGTAAAGATTGCAAGCTGTTCAAAAAAAAGTAAAATACAGTTACAGTTGTAAAAATTCTGTTGTAATCCTAAAAATAATTTAAGGCACAAATTTACACTGGAATGCCGATAAGTCCGTGTACCCGAAAAGCCCGTGCATTAGAAATTCTGTACACCAAAATGTCCGTGCACCGAAAAGTCCGTGCACCAAAAAGTCCGTGCACCAAAAAGACCGCAAAGAAACGCCCTGCACCAAGACGTCCTATAACGAAATGTCCGGATCCCGCTTCACGAGTGGCTTTCGTACACATGCAGCAGAAAAAATAATGTCACTTCTTGTTAGATTTTTCGCAGAAGAGGTACTATATGCAAGGCAAACGGAACAACTGATTTGGCTGCCAGTTGGATTATTGCTCGTTCAAGCCAGCATACGCACGCGAAAGACCCAACTGAGATCAACCTGCTGAAGACTCGTCACATGATGAAAGAAAAAGCAGGCCGGTGAGTGCCAAAAACTTTTCTACGTTAGGTATTGTAAGATTTGTTTTTCTAACCATTGTTTTGTGCCACAGTTGGAAGTCGTAAAACTCCTAATAGGGGAATTTGTGTAGTTGTTGAAATATATATTTTACTACCGTCCTCTGCACACTCGATGTGACCAGTTGCCCGCGTGACGAGTTATCCTGTGACGAATGTTTCCATGAGTCCTTCCGGTAGAGCTTTCTGAAAGCCTCTTTTGATCCATTTTCGTCGACGCTGGTTTGGAGCAGGAACTCGACTGCTCTGTTCAGCATCATCTGGTCCTGTCTGGGACGTTCCCTGATGTGAAACAGCTTCTCGCACCTCATTACGTTGCTCCCAAGTGCTAGCTCTGGCAGTATGTCATTCGTCGACATCACTTTAGCAATAACCTCTAGATATTGATGCAGCGACGCACCGTTAACAAAGAGAAGCCAGTGTAGATTCCGGTTGACCCTCAACACCTTTGCAAGATGTTCCACTTCTTCACCATAGCATCCCACATCAAACTCACCGAAGTCCATCCGCGTGATGCTCTCGTTCAATTTGAGTAGATCAATAACCGAGACAAGCCCGATCGTATTAATGAACTCCACGGTCTTCAAACTCTTCGAGTGGAGGAGCGCCAGCGCAAGATCTGCGACGCTCGCCTTCGGAAGCTTCCCCACTTTTTCTATGCACAGGCGCGTTACATGCATGTTGCGTTGCACCGAGTCAAAGACGCTGTCCAGACCCTTCACACCTACATCCGGGTCGAGGTTGATATACATTTTTTTATGGCACTGCTCTCAACATGCCAAGCTGCGCTGACCCCACGTTATTCCACGTGATGTTTCGTCTCTTGCAAGCACCGTTCGACGTCAGAATCGCTTGTAAGTTGCTGTCTTCCTCTGTTTATGTAGCTGGTCGAGAGATGAACCATAAGAAGGCTAGTGTTCCGTTCGAGTGTGAGTGCAAATGCTTTGGCATTGCACAACACATCCCTCTCAGCCCCAATCATAGCCTCTCCAGCGTCTTGTTCCTTTTTATCGAGTCTGCAACCGCTATAGCTCCCCAGCTTGCAATGATCGCAAAGTCCATGTTTAGTTCCTTGAGGGCAGCATTCGTCCTTAGCACTTCTGCAATTGCCGACACACCCTTGCAGTCGATGCTGTACGACGCTACGCTCAAGATCTCGAGAACATTCTTGACCTTGAGCATGTCCGCGATGTGGTGTGCTAACCATCTCACTACTGTTGCAGTCCGCAGACATTTCAAGCTTTCGAATGGAAGTGCTACTTTTTACTGCATCTAGAATAATTTCCGCGCACGCTTCATCCTCACTGTAAGGTGTTACAAGCTCTTCGAGGCACAGGGAGTGCCTCGAAGTACCAAAAAATAATTAAATAAACAAACAGTGGCCTCTGACGTTTCAAAGCCTCCGACTGTCCCAGCGGCGACACACATGAGAGTTTTTAGACAAGGAATCTTGTGCTCTCTGCTTTTTGCAAGATTTGTGCAACAGTGGTAACACCACGTTACTGGCGTTACACCAGTAATTAGATGGCTTTGACGGACGCGCACTCTTCTTTATGAGCAGATATGTGTGTCCTATAAGCTCGATAACACCAAATGAATTATTAAAAGGTAATTGGAAGATGACTAGGTGGTATCAAATAAACAAAACTATCTGCGTGGGCATGCGCAAGTCTACGCGCATATGCTTTGGGTTCGTCAACATCACGGTGTCCACGTGTCCACATACAACAGGCAAAAAAGACTCTCGAGTGTTTGGACACAATTAGGTACCTGCTTTTTACGCTTTTTACAGCGGAGCTGTTAAGGGCTAGGTTCCGGATAGTGTCCGTGTATGTCGACACAAACCTACCTGGACAGCTACCGCCATCTATAGCGACGGCGGCAAGCACACAACCAGTATGGTTTCCGCCGTCTCTCGTTGATGGCGGCAACCTTTCCAGCTATAATAGAAGAATGGATAGTTGGGCGCGTTGGTGGGAGTTCATCGTAGGAAACAGCGCGAAAAACAGAAGAAGACGAAGAAGAAGCACACAGTGTATCGAGTACAGCTCCGCTGGTCTTCCTTCTTCACGAGAGTGGAAAGGCTGAACTAGTGCCACTAAATAAGCTACGCTTCAGAGTAACGACACTTGACCATATTGTGTCTTAAAATCATGGTGGCCAGTAATCTGAAGCATTATCTGAAATCACAGGAAACGCTTTTCTGTCTTCCACAAATGTTTAGACAGTTCGTGACAGAGCAAAGCAATATTACATGACCTTCCTAACACCGAATGTAATGCTGAGGAAGTCGCACTTTTGAATCATGACGATCGGCAGTTGCGTCGGCTCTGCATACGAGCCAAAATGGCGGCGCCCACAGCAACGCCGGGGAACGGAGTGCCGATACTCTAAGCGCAGCTCATTTAGTGGCTCTAGGCTGAACGTTTGTTCTTATTCTTTTTTATATATCAAACTAATTCAGTGTTCTTATCAATATTTTAGTTTAATTTTATAAAAATCTGTATTTCTCCAGGTTCCTGTCATGCTATTTCCCCATTGCGGGGCGATTGCGTCTCTGCGCTACGGTACTAAAACAAGAGGACTGGTGATCGTGCTTAATTTTCTTAATAATACATATCGGAGCTTTGAGCATGTATGTATTTCCATCCTGCAGTATGAGATAAAATTAGGAAAGTGACGTGTCTTGTGGCACATCATAAGAAGGGAAGATCTGGTGTAAATGACGTACTCGATTTTTCGCGTATTACTGAGGATGAAAGACCTTGGGTAACGGGCCTGTGATGTCCCCTTCGCCGTTCTGCAAAGTAGCCGAGCGTTAATAAGACCGCGATCATTTGGCCAAGGAACGACTAAATTCGCTTTAAACAAATATTATCTTGATATAGATGGATCCTTGAGGTGAACGAAATATACCTTCAAATATCTAAACAAAAGCAGTTAGAAAAAAAAAAACACAAAAAAAAACACATGAAATATTGCCTGGGTAAACGTGCGTCATAATCTTGATTCGCTTTTTTCTCAAGCTTCGCCGTTCTTAAAACGCCGAAGACATCATATACGTATATGTGCGTTGGAGAAACTATTGCAGGCTATTTTTACAGAAAAAAGGGAAATAGCAATAATATCATGACTGCGGCAACAAACAAAAAAAAAAGACACTATTGGAGGAATATTATTAACACCCACACCACAAAATGTGGCTCTGCTAACAGATTTAGTATCGTGTGCTGAACGTAAGCATATTATTCAATTGCAAATTGTGTTGCGGCGATTAAGCTCAAATAATTTCCATTCCCAATGATACTTTCTTTTTCTTTCAATGCCAAATATTGTATTATAACTGTCTAAGTTGAAAACATGAAAATTTACCCCAACAGATCAAAAGGAAAAAAGGGAACGGTAAATCGTTGTTGGCTTATTGTTTCTTGTCGAGGCATACCTTTACTAACATGCCGCTACCATTATGTGCTATTTTCTTTTTCGACCGTTGTAAGTTACAAGCTTTCTGATTGTGTAACCGCCCTCACAAAAAAAGAATTACAGCATTTTTTTTTATTGACACAGAATGATTTGAAAGTATTTGCAATAATTTATTTTTCAGCTTTCTTTATTCAACCAATTTTCCCTCGCAATATTTTGCCACCAAGGAGAAGGGCACAACGGCGCATGCGCGTCGGTTCTCCTGCAAAAACGACGGTCGCTTCCCGCAATGCTTGGATAGAAAATGGCGTACCATGGCGACTCATGCACGATTGCCAGGGGCCTACGCGCTTCCCTGGTGCCCCGTTGTTCGTCAGCGCCAATGAATTGCGTAGTGAGTTTTAAGACAATGCGAAATATGAGACATTTTGAAAATTTTTGTATTTCTTCCGGGACACCGTTCTGGGACATGAGACTCGCGCCGTGTCCGAGTTTGCATCGAGCCCCGGACGGTTAGCTCACACCGCTCTCGGTCATGAGACTCCCGTGACTGGACACGAGCCCTCAACGCTTCGATGTCTCGTGCTCCTCGAGCGCGCGCGCTCAGCCGAAGCACGACGGAAGGCGTGGAGAGCGTGGGGAAACACGACGGAAAACGTGCTGGAGGCCGGGCATTCGAAAGACACGCCCTGCGCTCTCATCCCGTCCTCTTCCTCAGTTTTTATCCGTGTTACGACTTTGAGGCTGTTTTCTTTTTTTTTTTTTTTTTTCTAAAATTTTGGAGCATTTGTTTCTCGGTAAAACCCAACTGCAGACATCATTATACGTATTTCCCAAAATAATTATAGCAGGTGATAATACAAAATTAATTAACGCTATTTAGATCCCTAGGAACGGATATTTTGTTATTCATAGTTTCGACATAATCGTTTGCATTGGGTCCTAGGACAACCTTTGCAATATCTTTATTTTTCTGGCTTCAAAGCGACACAGAAAGATAATACGTAGCCAGTTTACAACGGGTAACTATTCTTAATATTTGGATGGAACGAACAATTTCGTGATAGAGAGCAAAGTGATCCTGCTGGCAACAATTTGTCACTGTACCATAAAAACTTCTCCATGATGCGACTCGCATTGTGGGGAAAGGCCCCACAATCCGTAGGTACATAGGCATTCAATTTATTTAAATATTAAGACAAATGTTTTCAGTTGTTGCCAACCAACTTATTAAGATCTCGCTATGTTATTTGCCGAGTAATCACGTCTGTGGGATGCTAAAGAACACAGGACGGATGACCAAATTCATCGAAACGGGAACAAAAACACCACTACTGGGGCTGGTTTAGGAAGTCCGAACGTCTTCCTGCCGGCAACAATTTGTCACCGAAGGTCGGGGCATCCTAGGAAGCACCGGCCTGCCCTGACACGTCTACGAGTATTCAAGGTCGTCGGAAGTTCACCTTGCATCCATGAGGGAGGGCTTAAACGTTCTGGAGGGCTAGGGAGAGGTCAACACCTCGTAGACAGCAAGGCTGGAGCTATGAATTTACTGGGTCACCTACGAGGGCCCAGCGAGAGACACATTTTTAACACTAACGTCGGCTTTCGACAGGAACTCGAGTTTAATGAGTGAGAGCATGAATAATCCCAACCGGACGCTGAAGCAGCAGCTCGTGTCCAACCATCACCTCCTCTGTACGACGAAGTGATGCTTTCTACCTGTTTCTTTCACTGAAGCTCCGTCTGCATTTGTCCCTCTATTGAACCGTAAAATAATTTAACTTCCCCGATTTCCCCCCGGTCATCCTCGATAGAAAGCGGACTATATAACCTCCCCGAAGTGAGGTTGGAGATATTCGACCTCAGCCCTCTTCGGCGAGGAAGCTCGAACACGCCCAGTCCACGGCCGCACGTGCGCGTGTACCCACCAGAAGCGGATCCTGACCGCACCCCAACCAGGAGCACTAAGGCCGGTGTTGGTGGAGGGACGCACGCTCTCGCCGCCGATTCGGTTTCCTCGCGCTCTAAATTTAACCCGGGTGAGCTCGAGCGCAGCGCGGGCGTGCGGGTGGCTGCCGGGGAGCTCGCCGTGTCTTCCTCCCCCCGGGACCCAGCTCAGAAGCCGGGCCGGCACTCCAGGCCACGTCTCGGGGTCCCTGTCAACACGGAACCACGCGCTCGCGCCGGCTCCGCCACTGTCCGACGACACGGAGTCCACGCCTTGAGCCCCCGCCAAGCCACCGCGTCCTCCCTCGCTGGTCGTCGGGCGGAACTAAAAATACGCCCGGGGGGAAGCGGTAGCCCCCCTTCCGTGGGAGAGCGGCGTCGGACCAGCCAGTGGACGCGGGAGTAGCATGGCGTCGGAGGCACGGAGCATCGCTGTCACGTTGACGGGCGGCGGACCCTGGGGCTTCAGGCTCCGCGGCGGCAGGGGCACCGGCACGCCGCTCACCGTCCTCAAGGTGAGAGCCTCGCGTTTTGCCCATCGGGAGGGTTGGAGCGGTATGCACCGCCCGGCACCCTCCGCCGCCGCCGCAGGTCCACCAAGTGGCGCACTCTCTGATTGGGCCGCAGGAATAGGTGTTGTCACGTTCGCCAAATCCGGTCGGCGTGCAGAACGAAAGATCGCGGAGAACTAGGGAAGAAAAAAGACAACGGTTTTTTGTTTGTTTTTTCCCCGTTGTGTTGGACGTGTGTCTCGTTCAGAGCCAAGATTTAACTGAGCCGTTTCGGAAACTGAAGAGAAGAGGTGTGCCTGCCCCCTCATCCTACGAGCACAAACAGAAGGGGAAAAAAAAAGTATCATTATTTTTGGTTTGAAACCGTCGAAACTTTGAAAGTGAGCCGAATAATGAGCTCTCGTTTCTATTGCCAGGACCACTAGCCAGGACATTTGGACGCAAAAAGATCAGCAAGCTAAACGAACAGCTCCTGGATAAGGCCTGGGAGATGATATCTGGCCAACCCCTTGAAGGTGTTGGCCAAACTGCCAAATAAGAAAAAGATAGAAAGTCACCGATAGTTCTCTTGCTGTGTACAACTCCCTGAGCAAATCCACACAGTCAACACTCTGCGACGTGCGCAGGAAAAGAAACCAACCTTATAATTTATAAACCAAGTGGCTCTGTACCGATGAAAGTGAAAATGCGTGGGCGAGATAGTGTCTTTGTGTCAATCTGAAACGTATCGTCCGCCGTCCAGTTGCAGAAACGAAACCGGTGAACTGCACTCGCGCGCATTGGGGTTGCTGTTGTTCGCAACTTCTTGCACTGGACGGTGCGCTCAGGAGACGACCTGTTGTCCACTTCCCGTGAGAGCAACTTGTAGTTCACGCGTTTCTATTTCAAAACGATCCACTGGATAGTCAACTTACCAGGGCCATTGTGCACCGCCTGGCGGAGGGAACGTAAGGCTAACGGCATTCGGCTTATCTAAAGGTACATAAGCGAAGAAATCAAATTAGTAAAACTGAGGCGTGTGAACCACAGCAGACGGAATTGGTGAATGTCAGAACGAGCTTTCGCTGTCCGTCATGCTCGAGCTGATCGAGAGAACCAATAAGATCAGGAAATATGTATTTTGGGGTAAATTTCAATGGACTTATAAAAGGAATGGTGTCAGGAAGGAAGAATAAAATGATCAGCTTCTTTAGGAATAACTTTCGAGATATTAAGGTTTTTGCAAACCTTCTCCTTGCAGACTGTTACCACGAACTCTAAAATCGTTTTTATTTGCTTTGTGTCTGAACTCCCAAACAGCATATCAGCGAGAATAGCTAATAAAGATTCTCTTTATACGTAATTATTCTCGGGATCAAATTTTTTGAAGATGCTGGATTGTGTCAACATCTCTAAAACTTACTGACCTAGTAAATACGTGTACCTGACTAGCGCAAGTTCATAAGACACGATTTCGTTTTTAGTCGTTCCAGAAAACACCGGATAAACATGTGTTCCTAGCTCATGCCGGCAATATTCACCATAGCCACGTGCAAAACTTGACAATGCTCAGAACACGCGCTGTGCTGAACACAGAGTTTGGCGGTTACCGTCACGGCATTTATTGGCCGCGCCTGCGAACCTAAATACTCTCTGACGGTTCCCGAACACGAGCCGACCGGTGACGCATGCTCGTGTCCAATCCGTGAGCCGCACTCGGCCTTGACGAGCCAGACGTCATATGAAACAGGGCGGACTGCGATAAAGTCATCAATATATTTAAAATAAAAAAGTAAAAACAAAAAATAGACTGCCCTCATTGCTGCATATGTACTACGAATATAACGTTTCTGGCTCTTGCTAGTTTTCTTGTCTTACAATCCGCCATATACACCCTTCCATAAAAGCATATGAGGGCGCGTTCATTGCTCTGTGTTCGTGTGTTATGCACGCTCACTTTCTGGCTGGCCATAATTGCGAGCGAATGCTGGTTGAGCTGTGATTTAGCACGTGTGGACTGATTCTTGTAAACAGTGGAAACGTCTTTAGTCACTAAAATTCCAACTCGCTATCGCTTTGTGATATCTTTTTTTTTTTTCTAAACTCCGCCTCAGTCAGTTTTTATTGATACTAATTATAGATACTTATCGTTGAAAAATGATTGCTGCTCGAAAGTGCATAATGTATGCACCTTTATGAGATGAAACCTGTAAAGCCACCAAATTGCGAGCGTGGTTGTCTCTTAGCATACATGCAACTCATTCTGTTAGTCGAAAAGAAAATTGATATCGCATTGAACCAAACAAAATATTTCGGTATGCCATAATAAAGACCGGCCCGTGCGTCTGTGCATTCATTAGTTCCTTCATACGTTGCTCACACCACAGGTGAAGGTTACACATACAACCTAGGATCCCAAGTCCTGAAAGTTGCTTTCGTTGCACGAGCTGTGTAGAGCACAGGACCAAAGCCTTCCAATGTTTCCACCTCCTGCCGGTGTACCCTCCGCTGTGCTTCATGGTAATGTCAATTTAAAAAAGAGAGCGGTCCCTCTCTTCACAGAAGCGCGCGTCGCGATCCAATTTCGCGGCCAGTAAGGAACAACGGGGTAGCCTAGGAAAACATCGATGAACATATCGGACAACATAGGGTAGACAAGAAATATTGTTTTCCGTTGAACTTTGCATTGCGCCCTATTCTCGAATGCATAAATGCGTGGGACCCTCAGCCGTTCCGCGGCCACTCCATTCCATGCCTCTCCAATCAATAAGTGATTCTCTACTCCCACTACACTCGCCACTTCCTTTTGATTGCATTGAGACGATAACCCGGAGGAAAAAAAACAGCAAATAAATTCTGTGAACGTTCGTTTAATGCTGCGCTAGAACACGGCTTTCAGGTCAACGAGGAAGATTCTTTATGGGCCGGGACCAAGCAACAAAAAGAAAGTGCGGCCTCCATTTAGAAGAGTGCTGAGTTACCGCTATCCATCTGTCACGGGCTCGGTATGTCTGGTGACGAGGCCAGATAGGGAGACTGACGTTGAAGGGACACTGGCGCCCCGACAGTGCTCAAATGCCAAGTGCACAGCCAGGAGGAGCGAAGCTTCAAGCATGGCAACCTTGAAACCACGCGCAGACAGTGAACCTTGGAGCGCCGCGAAGGTTGAGCGATGTCGCTCTTTCGCGCACGCTGCTTGTGTAGCAGACGTGTATGATTCTAATTGAAGGTAGGGTTCTTGGCTCTCGGCATTTACCGAAAAATATCGATAAATGTAAGCCCTTTGACCAGTACAGTAGAAGAGTCCTTCAAAATTGGCCCTCTACAGCGACCACACCAACTTTATTTAACTAATTTCCTGTTGTGTTAATTTTCTTCGTAAATAAATTTTACTTTAACCGACATTTACCCTATTGAATCGGTCGAAGAAATTAAATGCCGAAAGTTCAGTTCAATGTTCGGCGTTTATTATTATTTGATTCTAGGTTTCTGGTACACCCAAAAACCGCAAAGTTAACCGGAATGCAGGCACCACTTATGTGTGTAATATGACCCTCTTTGAGGGCGATGCTACCGAGACCACTCGTTACGCCCAAGTCGCATGGAAACCAATAAGTTTCCATCTATCACGCCGAATCATACCAAAAATAAACGCCGAGGACTAGAACCTCTAGATACAAGTAATTATATTTTTTATGTAAAAAAAAATAAAAAAAAAAAATCATTATATTTGGGAGCCAACAATCGTTACTGCATTCCTCTCTACTTCTAATTAAAGTTCAATCTAAGCTTATAATTAAAGGCTGATGGTTGTTTTCGGTACTGAAACTTTCCTTAGCACCTTTAAGATAAGCCACAAATCGATTTCCCTGACAATTTTTTTTTTTTTTTTTTTTGCATACAGAGGTAATTAAGCGAATGAAAACACACTTCCGACTGGTCACGACTGAGCGCATTAAGACCTCTTGAGATCTCTTACGACAAAAAAAACACTGGTGCCATCTATCGGGTCGCGGTGGAACACTTGGCATTTCAACGTATAATTCCACTTTTTAAGCGCATTATTTCTTTTTTTTTTTTTGCTTTTTGTGCCTAAACACTTTTGACATTGTTATAAACGACCATTTCCTATGTAGAACGTACATTTCATCTCGCAAGTACCGCAAAACCTTCGCTTTTAAGCAATGCACTTTCATGGTCACCTCATAGATGGCGCCAGCGTGTCGATGTGAAGTGTTCTCGCGTTAGATCGCAATAACTAGGTCGTAAGCAAACGCAAGTGTGTGAGCGCGGGCATTATGCTTGCAAAGGGTAGTAAGGGGTTAGCGTAATGTATTCGAAAAAAGGAATGTGAACACATGCGGGTCCTGGCACATTCCAGAAGGTGGAAGGTAGAAAGACGTGTTTAACCTCGGATGTCGAGACGTGCCAAATCACCCGGCGTTGGGTCATACACACCTGAGCATTATAAAGATGTCTCGAAGGGGGATGCGTCGAGATGAGGTTGCATCTGAGCGTCTTTGTGAGTGTTTTGAGGATCTCCCATCGAGCAAGCGCTACCGCTGGCAGGAGTCCCGAGAAAGAAAACAATGAAAATGCGAACATGACGTCTTGAGTCAGCACCCTCCAGACGCCGAGAAAACCGTAGTATATATATTAGTTTGGGGAGGTAGCCTTCACTTGTCAGCCTACCAAGCGCGTGTGAAACCGGTGTGACGCTTGTTGCTACGATGAAACTGTCATGTCGCCTTATCTGAAGCAGAATAATTGTTTCCTCAAAAAATATAAAAGCACCGGTGATAACAAAAACCAAGCCAAAGCAAGACAACAAAAGGTGCTTTTCTACTTTTTTAAACTATGAGCCAACTAGCCCAATTAACCACTTTGCTGAAGTGTTCCTTTGCATCGGGACTTGATTCAGGAAGACCGAAGCTTTTTAAGATGTTTGTTTTCAATTTAGTCCCTGCCTTCCTTCACGGTTCGGTGTTTCGCACCGAACCGTGAAGGAAGGCAAAAACAATATCAATGGCCGCTTTCTTTTTTTTTTTACCTTTTTATTTTAAAGCGCAGCTCTTAGGCGCCTGTTTCCCACTTGAGCGGCGTCGGCGTCGGCTTAACCACGCGGTGCATTATGGGAAACGTACCATAATGCACCGCAATGACGTTTCGGCATGGTGCCAAAACGTCACTACGGTGCCGAAACGCCGCGCGCCGAAACGTGCCGAACCATGCCGAAACGTCCGCGCGATGCATCATGGGAAACGTCCCATAATGCAACGCGGTGACGTTTCGGTGCGGTGACGTTTCGGCACGGTACCGGAACCTCACCTTGCCGAAACGTCCGCGCGGTGCATCATGGGAAACGTCCCATAATGCAACGCGGTGACGTTTCGGTGCGGTGACGTTTCAGTACGGTACCGGAACCTCACCTTGCCGAAACGTCAGCGCGGTGCATAATGGGACGTTTCCGATAATGCACCGCGCGGACGTCTCATTAAGGTGACGTTTCGGCACCGTGCCGAAACGTCGCGTGACGACGCGCGTTTCGCGCCTGAAAGAAGGAGGAGGGGAGAAGGAGAGGGTACGGATGAGGAAAAGGGGCGTACCCTTCCTCAGTACCCTCCCTTCCTCCTCCTCAAGAGCTGTGCTCTAATTCGGCGTTACAGGAAGTTGTAAACATCTTTCCTTTTTAAGACAATTTTTTTTAATTAACCAGAATTTGAATTTAGTTGTTACGACAGCAGTGTTCTCAGTTCACATTGAGTCATCAAGCCATACCTGGATATTTTTGAGGAAGCATATGAGTACCTTTTTGAAGAAGCATAATATTCTAAGTACCTCCGAATAATTTAAAGACATTGTTACACCTCACAGATACTGTCGGACTTATGTGCGTTTTTTCTTAATCTTTCTCACGTACTTCAAGGCCGAATAAAATGTAGCAGTACATATGTCATCTCTTCCAGAAGCGTAATATATGTATCAAAGCGCGAAACACTAAGCCGACCAAGAGTGGAGTTCTCATTGCTTCCTCGCCAATCAAAAAAACAAACGAGACGGATATGTGACTTCACGGATTTTAATTGCCACTGTGCATGTTACTTTGCCCATGATATAGACCTGGTTTCAAGAGCAATAACTTTTTTGTCATCGTATTTTATTAGACACTGCAATGAAAAATTACAGGAGGACGCTTAATATAAACCCCCGCTCGTTTCCAAGCCGTCATACGCGTGCCCTCTCGAATGCCTTTGATGTTCCCTTTTTGTTGTGCAAGATATCTCAATGTATACATATTATACATAAATATGGTTTTGATTTTTTTTAGGCAAATTAATTACTTATGGATTAATCAGGATTTTCCCGTCCCACCAACGGCGACGCCGGCTATTCTGCACAACGAGCTCTTCAAAGCTGTCGCTTTAAAAGTTTCCCTTTACTTCATACAACATATAACATTTTTTTTTTTTTTACAGCAGATTTATTTTGACAATAATACATTCGTTAATTGTGCTTTATTTCCTTGCACACTTTATAATAACGGCGAGCAAGATATCGGTGCTTTTTCGTATTTTGCTCAGAGGATATGCTGTCGAAGAACAGCAATATAAGTTGATGATGACTGCCCACTGGTGACTGAAATTTTGCTGTCAGACAGGTTTGTAGCCCGGCACAAAAATAATAAAGTTTACAGCTACCTCACGGTACTTGAAGAATAGGGACTTTTAGCAAACCGTTGCCGTGTTCCGCGTACCGCACTACCACAGCCTTTGAAGCGTGCTTTGAAGCGCGCGCCCGGGTGATACCGTGACCCCTGGGCGCACGCTTAAAAGCGTGCTTCAAAAGCTCCGCTAGTGCGGTACGCGGAACACGGTAACGGTTTGCTAAAGGTTCCTATTGTTACTGAACAGCTAGAACCCGGAAAAAAAAGAAATTCGTATAAATTCAGCAGACATTTCTTCATCATACTCAAAGTCTTCGTGTCACTTAAATCCTGGGCCATTATTTTGCTTAACGTATTCTCGTATGTGTGTGTGTTCATGTTTTTGTTTTGTTTTATTCATAGCAAGATTTTTTTTCTTTATTATTCCGTCCAGTCAAAAAACGCAACCCTTCAAATGCCCCCAGCTCCGTCGCACTTCTTGATGTGTTTATTTTGCTGTAAACTACATGACTATACAATTATCTGGTTATTTATTACCGATACCACCGAGAATACCACCACTCTCAGCTTGTTTGCCCCAAGGGCCAAACACGCCGGAGTTTTACCAGAGTCGCCGCAAAAGCGGAACACATGTCCGTCTTGGCGACGTCGCGTGCTGGAGTCGTGCTCGTCCTGAGACGCTGCAAAACGCGCTGTCGGCGATGCTGACGCAAGCTATGGAGAGCGCAAGTTCGTCTGCTTCTCGCACAAGGGTTGTGGTGGCGTAACAACTCCGAGCTCTGATTGGCTCTGATTGAAGGACAGTGGGTAGAGCTCAAGGCAGCTTGCTTTGGGGTCTACCCACTATTTTTCGATCAGAGCCAATCAGAGCCAATCAGAGCTCGGCCGTTCTGACGTCACCACAACCCCTGGAAAAAAAGAAGCAGACGAACTTGCGCTCCGCATAGGTGGCACTACGTGGATCCACTCGTGGTGACGTTTGGGAGGGTGGTGGTATTAGATTAAACCGGGGTTAATCTTCCTGTCTTCCCCTTCTATGTTTTTTTTTGTTTTTTTTTTTTCTATTAAAAAAAAGGTTAGGTTGTATGATATATTGCAACGCTTTTAGGTCTATCGGTTGTCAAGCTCCACGGAAGAGCGTTGTTCGAAAATGGATCTTCTCTGCTGCCTGCACGCGAGCAGGCACGGTTGGTACGGGCAAGGTGCGATACGCGTGGATAGCGTTCCCAGCGGCGCCACCACCGGTAAAGCGTCTAAAGCCGGGGTCACGCCGCTCATTCATCATACAAAAGACGGTCTGCAAACGCCAGTCAACGTAGTATCCGTGGTTCGAATGCCGGGTGCCAAGTTTCCTCCTTGAACACATTGCCACGCCGCGTATCGGATAACGGACCTCGCGGTGACTCGCGTTCGAATCTGTGTGCAGACTGTCTTTTGTACGATGTGTAGGCAGTGTGACCCCTGTTTAAGGATCTTAGGGGGCAACGGAGAAGAACCGCTTTCGAACGACGCTTTCTTTGTGCAAACTTTGTTTACTTTAAAAAGCACAATAGGATCAGTTTCCACCGTAGGCAATGTGTATTTAACGTTCCGCCGCGGGCTGATAGCGTAGCGATGCGCAACGAAAAGGCTCCAGTAGTTCGAAGCTTGTCAACTGACCTTGATCTAGTAATGTTGGTTTGACCTCTATCATAAACCTAAGATGCAAAGAATGCGAGGTGGAATTTTTTTCTTCTTAATGCATGCTATGCCTTAAGTTTTTTTTTAGTTATTTTATTATATGAGGCCAAAATTTAGCGCCAAGCGTTAACCCACTAAATTGAGCAGAACGTTTTGAATCGGTGTAATATATATTATACACCACCGATGCAATTTTACCTTCAAATTTAAAAAGGAAATTACATGTCACACTTGTGCGTAATGTTTTTGCGTGTATAATATATATATATATATATATATATATATATATATATATATATATATATATATATATATATATATATATAACGGGCATGGTGGCGGGAGGCCGAAGGCGTGGGTATAAAACTGAGAAGAAAAAAACCCTTAGTGAAAAACAGCAACAACGGACGATTTAATCTTCGACGTTTCGGCCGGAGTCCGGCCTTCGTCGAAGGTTAAATCTTCGACGAAGGCCGGATTTGGTAAACTCGAAAGAGTTTACCAAACCCCAGAATAGACAGAGCTAAATGGTGGGACCGTGAAAAGGCCGGACCGTTTCAACAGTGCGTTCATTATTGTCCCCCTGTGAGTGCGCGCTGTGTGATAAGACGACGCGCCATAGACTTTGACACTGAACTGACTGCAATTTGGACAAAGCGAAAACTGGCTCAGAATCGCATCAACCCATTGTCTCGAAATGTGCTACGTCGAAAGATGACTATCCCTATCCCAGGTTTTATCACTGTTTTTGTGTGAGCAGCGCCGTGTAGTATTGAAAAGGTACTGCGTCGTCTATCCGTAAACCAGACGGAATTTGGCGGTGTTCAATTCGTTTTAAAGTTTATATTTGTATTAACTTTGAGTGTATTCTATGTTAATTAGGAGTATATGAGACATTTTGTCAACAGATTTTGATATATTTTATGAAATGAACATGTTTAGGCTACAACATGAAATATTACTTCCCTTCTCTGGTTACGTGTCGCATCTTGAGTTTAAAATTCCGAACTTTATATTTTCTTATGTCAAACAGATATGCAGTGCATATACATATGTGCGATTTAGTATCTGACGCTTAGGAAGTACGGTCTATTTTGTGCACATACGGGCTCTTTCGTAAAATAACGAGCATTTCGTGGCGTGTAAGGACGAGCATTTCGTGGCGTGTAAGGCTTCAAATGCGTTAGTCATGTGTTTAGGTTTCATTTCTATTTGCAGTGATTCATGCCAGGTTACTTAGACTTTTCCCTCGTGACTTAAGTTTGTCCGTGAGTTTAGATGTTACGTACTTCTCCGTCAATAAATAAGGCGAAGCTCACACACCTTTCAAATCACCCCAGTGCCAAGTAAATAAATATTGTAAGGATAAATATTGTTACTTCACTTGCTTTTACGCTCAGATATTGTGGTAAGTACTAACGTTAAATAGAAAACTTTACATTGGTCAAAATTCTGCTCAGCAAAGCGCCTGTGCGAAATCCCGTTCAAAACGCTCATAGCACGAGATTCGAGTCTTAATAGCGGCCATACAAACAATATATTACAATTTCTGTTGGTAGTTCCTGATAGACTACCATATTAACTAACTGTAAATAAAAATTGAAAAAAATAAAAAGTGGGGTTTTTTAGAAAATCGACTCCAAACTTGCTAGTTTTTCGAAATATTCGTTTTTCAGGCACATGTAGCGCATTATATACTTGTGGCAAAATATTGAAATTATACTCAAAAGAAAGCGCATAATTGGTGCTTTACGTTGATATAAAGATCATAAAAATATGTTGATTAGGTCGCACAGCACAGCTTGCTGAACTTCGTCAAATATCGTCACAGAGAGGCGGTTTGACAAATAAAAAAAAAATAATTAAGAATGTTATGACCTAGACGCTTAATTAGCGTAAAAAAGCCTATGTCTAGAGTGTTCCCAAAAAGTTATATTGATGTAGCGTAAAAAGTAGGGAAAAGGAATGGAGTGAAATATGGCACCTCCAATAGGCTGGAAAATCATCAATTTCCACCTTGACCGCTTCAAGGGTCCATAACTTGAGAACAAAAAATCCGACGACATAACCGTTTGCGTCTTCTTTTATTATAGGAATTGCCCCGAAACATATATTGTTTTCGTCAAAATTAAAAATTCGACCCTAAATCCGTGCCTGAGTTGAGATGAAATCACCCATATATATATATATATATATATATATATATATATATATATATATATTGTAGTAAGCTCAAGGTGGTTGCCTATAAGTAGAAGTCACTCAGGAATAAACTGACTTCGAAAGTTTAATTTCGCATACGTATGCCTAAGATGTTTCAAAGGGAGAACGCTTTGTCAGCTCTCGCTACAAAGTACCACACCACTGCACGGGACGCTGGATGTGACCTATCCAGCGTCCCGTGCAGCCATCACCCTCATTATCGTCATCATCACCACCATCGCCGATAGCTCGCGCTGCCCGCTCGGGGCAGCGCGGGTCAGTTCAAATATAGACATAATTGAAACCGGTCGCCAAGCGTCTGTCTCCCTCACATTATTGGTGGAGGTGCGGGGTATCCCAATCACTCTGGAGCTTCGTCCCAGAAGGCGACCAGCAACGATGACCAGCACTGGCCAATCCTCCTCCGGTGCCTCTGCAGCTGCCGTCAGTCCTGCCCCCAGCCAGTTGCGACATCCCAAAAACTTTGCGGGACTCCGCGAGGACGACGTAGAGGACTGGCTGGACGTCTATGAGCGGGTGAGCCTTTACAACAAGTGGGACGACCAAGCAAAGCTGCGCAACGCTATTTTTTATCTCTCCGATGTGGCGAAAATATGGTTCACGAACCACGAAGATGAAATCGCGACGTGGCTCCAATTCAAAACTCAGCTGGCGGAAATTTTCGGAAAACCCACCAATCGTAAAGCTATAGCTGAGCGTAAATTGGCAGCCAGGATCCAGACATCTGGCGAGACTTACACTTCTTATATTGAAGACGTTCTTTCACTTTGCCGCCGATATGACAAAGACATGTCCGAGGCCGACAGAGTCCGCCATGTTATGAAAGGCATCTCTGAGGAGGCATTTAATGTCCTTCTTGTGCAAAACCCGACGACAGTGAAGGACATCACTACGCACTGTCAGCGGCTAGATGAGGCCCGGAATTCCCGCCTTCAAGTCCGAGCTCTGCATGACAGCTCATCAATTGCACTGCAATCTATATCCACGGACTCTCTGAAGCAGATAATACAAAAAATTGTACGAGATGAGCTTGCCCGTTTTCTCCGACCAACTACAAGCAACCCCACGCCTGAGACTGACGACACCGGGTTGCGACGTATTATCCAACAGGAGCTTGCATCCGTAGTTCCACCAACAGCGACTCCCTTTTCCATCACGGACAGAGTTTGTTCTTCCGATGAAACTCTTCGTTCGGGAATTCCTCAAATGACCTCGGACACTCCTGCTCTGGCTGCCATCTCCCCTGCCTTCACTGGGGGCTCTTTACCCGCCTGGCGCAGTCGCCCCACTTATGTTAACAACGCATCTTGGGGATATCGACAGAGGCCAGTCTGCTACTACTGTGGAATCACCGGCCACGTCGCACGAGTTTGCCGGAGACTACAACAAGACCATGCAACCCGCGACTACTACTACTACAACCGAGACCGAAACCACCGAGACTTCAGGAGTCAGCCGCGCGATCAATCGCCGCCCCCGGATCCTTATCCAGCACGTCGTCCACAGGCTCCTCGCCGCCGCTCCCCGTCTCCCTATCCTCGATCCTACTCGCCCATGGTCTCAAGGAGAGACGCGAGGCCTGACACGGGAAACTAGGCACCGCAGTTGTCGGAGGAGCAACTGCGTCACAAAAAGGTCTTCATCATCCTCCTTCCGACCCATCTAACCTCATTGAAGTATACATCGATGGCTTACTTCTGTACGCCTTGGTTGACACAGGGGCGGCCACTTCTGTAATTAGAGAGGACATCTGCATCCGTCTTCATAAAGTAAGAACACCCCTCCATGGTTGTTCACTGCGGGCAGCATCCACAGACATTATTCATCCAACAGCCCAGTGCACGGCACGTGTTTTCATACAGGGTGCGTGCCACACCATTCAATTCGTTGTTTTATCATCTTGTACGCACGATCTCATCCTCGGCTGGGATTTCCTTAACTCTGCGGAAGCTGTCATTAGCTGCAAAGGGGTCGTTTTAAGAGATTCAAATAGCTGCGAATCCAACTCCAGTATTCCTAAAACAAAATTACGTGCCTGTGAAGACACGGTTATTCCCCCGCTAGCATCTCTTGTCATGAATTTCTCGAGTGAACCAAGCGTTTCAGGCACTTTTCTGGTAACTCCTTTTTCAAACATCTTACTATCGCACGGGTTTATTATACCTCATTCTATTTCTACACTTACCCATGGGAACACAGTGCTGCCTGTCTGTAACGTAACACATCAGCCACTGGTTTTTGTAAAAGGTACAATCGTCGCAAATATCGAACCTCATGCCTCTTTGGAACTTGCGTCACTGGAATCCGCATGTAATTTTGATCCTCCAGCACTTCCCGTTATCTCCAACGAAATCTTATTGAACGCCATCGATCCGAACCTTGCAGACACTCATAAAAAGCAATTAATTCATTTAATCACTCGTTTCACATCGTGCTTCGATGTTTATACGTCCTTTACAAGTTCCACGAAGTCAGTGGCACATGAGATTAATACGCCCCGCGGACAAATCGTACACCAGCGTCCATATCGCGTATCTCCTACAGAACGCCGTATTATTGACCAAGAGGTATCAGACATGTTACGTAAAGGTATCATTCGCCAATCATCGAGCCCCTGGTCCTCACCAGTAGTCCTTGTAAGAAAGAAGGATGGCAGCATACGTTTCTGTGTTGATTATCGTCGACTGAATAGGATCACTCGCAAGGACGTATACCCTTTACCACGGATTGATGACACACTAGACACGTTACAAGGAGCTGAATATTTTTCATCACTAGATTTAAAGTCCGGCTACTGGCAAATACCAATGAAGGAAGAGGACAAAGAAAAAACAGCTTTTATTACATCGGACGGTCTTTTCGAGTTCAATGTTATGCCTTTCGGCCTTTGTAATGCTCCGGCAACGTTTGAGCGCATGATAGATAACGTCCTTCGCGGTCTTAAATGGCACATATGCCTTTGCTACCTTGATGATATTATTATATTTTCTCGTACATTTGATGACCATCTCCGTCGACTCTCCGATGTGCTCGGCTGTCTCCAGAAAGCTAACCTTGTGCTCAACACAAAAAAGTGCCGCTTCGCCTCTCGACAAATTAAGATCCTTGGCCACCTTGTAAATAAAGATGGCATCCGACCCGACCCAGACAAGATCAAGGCAGTACGCGAATTTCCTGTTCCCCTTAACATAAAACAACTTCGCAGTTTTCTAGGACTTTGTTCTTATTTTCGTCGTTTTGTCCCACAGTTCGCACAGTTGGCTGCTCCACTCACTCGTTTGTTACGAGCTAATACAGCATTTATCTGGTCCCCTGAATGTCGTGACTCATTTCATGTTCTTAAAACCACTCTCCAGTCC
The DNA here is from genome assembly GCF_016920785.2 of Ixodes scapularis. NCBI lineage: Eukaryota > Metazoa > Arthropoda > Arachnida > Ixodida > Ixodidae > Ixodes > Ixodes scapularis. Next base: position 22,903,810 of record NW_024609868.1, read on the forward strand.
GATCCCATCCTGGGGCACTTTAATGACCTTGCGCATACGGAGTTGCATACCGATGCCAGTGGTTATGGCCTTGGTGTCGTCCTATTGCAGCGTGACCACAACACAACAAAAGAATACGTCATAGCTTATGCAAGTCGAATGCTCTCTACCGCTGAACAAAATTACACCATAACAGAAAAAGAATGTCTGGCTGTCGTTTGGGCCGTCAACAAGTTCCGGCCATACCTTTATGGTAGGCATTTCACTATCGTTACCGACCACCACGCCTTATGTTGGCTCTCTTCCCTAAAAGACCTCACTGGAAGACTTGGTCGATGGACTCTTGCACTCCAGGAGTACAATTATACAGTCGTATACAAATCTGGTCGCAAACATACAGACGCTGACGGCCTATCTCGATGCCCCGTAGACGAACCTGATGAACGTCTCGAAAACATGGACGATGTATTCGATGTTTCCGCTGTCAACTGCGAACATATTACTTTAGAGCAATCCAAGGATCCATGGATCAAAGAAATAATCGAGCATCTCAATAAACCAACTCACTTCCTTAATAAAAAGTTGCGCAAACAGTTACAGCACTTTTCCATTCAAGATGGTGTACTCTATCGGCATAACTTTTCCCCTGAAGGCAACAGATGGCTAGTTGTCGTTCCTCGCCAAATGCGCAAGGATATTCTTCAATCGTTCCATGATGATCCCACCTCAGGACACATGGGATTCCAAAAAACATATGCTCGAATTAGGCGACGCTACTTCTGGCCCCACCTTCAGACGTCCGTTTTTAAATACGTTCAGTCTTGCTTGAAATGCCAGCGTAGAAAACGCCCAACCACGGCACCTGCTGGCCTACTCCAACCTTTAGTTTGCCCCAGTACGCCCTTCGAAAGAGTGGGGATCGATTTGTTTGGCCCATTCTCAGTTTCCTCGCACGGTCATCGTTGGATTGTCACAGCCGTTGACCACTTGACTAGATACGCTGAGACCGCCGCGCTGACCTCTGCGACATCTGAAGAAATAGCTCACTTCTTTGTACATAATATACTCCTACGTCACGGCGCGCCACAAGTTCTCTTAAGCGACCGCGGACGGCAGTTTCTTTCGAGCACACTTGCAGCCATTTTGAAAGCCTGTCGGGTAGTTCACAAGACAACATCATCATATCATCCGCAGACAAATGGGCTCACCGAACGTTTTCATAAGACTCTCGCTGACATGATATCTATGTATATCTCAAGTGATCATTCAAACTGGGACACAATACTCCCCTTTGTAACTTTCGCGTACAACACTGCCCTTCAGTCTACTACAGGCTACTCCCCTTTCCATTTAGTGTACGGTCGCGAAGCTTCATGCACTATAGACACCATCTTTCCTGTTGCTCCGTCAACCGACCAAAATGACCTCCTCACCAATTTCATCTCCCGTGCCGAAGAGTGCCGCCAGCTCGCACAGCTACGTACATCGCGACAACAACATATAGCCAAGGATCGCTACGACAAGCATCATACCCATACCTCCTACGCTCCCGGTGCCCTTGTGTGGGTCTGGACCCCCGCCCGACAACCCGCCCGAATTGACAAGTTTCGTCACAAGTACATCGGCCCCTACCGAGTCATCGCGCAAACATCCCCCGTGTCGTACCTCGCCGAACCCGTGTCCTCCTCCTGCGATGGCCGCCGCCGCACTTCAGAGGTTCTACATGTGAACCGCTTGAAACCCTACCACCCACCGCTACCCACCGCCTCCCTTTAACCACCCCAACCCCCCAGGGGGGGGGGGGGGGGGGGGGGGGTAATGTGACCTATCCAGCGTCCCGTGCAGCCATCACCCTCATTATCGTCATCATCACCACCATCGCCGATAGCTCGCGCTGCCCGCTCGGGGCAGCGCGGGTCAGTTCAAATATAGACATAATTGAAACCGGTCGCCAAGCGTCTGTCTCCCTCACAATATATATATATATATATATATATATATATATATATATATATATATATATATATATATATATATATATATATATATATATATATATTGTAGTAAGCTCAAGGTGGTTGCCTATAAGTAGAAGTCACTCAGGAATAAACTGACTTCGAAAGTTTAATTTCGCATACGTATGCCTAAGATGTTTCAAAGGGAGAACGCTTTGTCAGCTCTCGCTACAAAGTAATGCGGAACGATACGTTCTTTTCGCAAAATACCGACTCAGGAGAAAGAAAGGAGGAAGAACTGCGTAAGCAAAAAAGAAAACAACCGTGAGTACTTTTTTTTTTTTTTTTTTGTAAGAAGAGAACAATAAAGGTTTGTTCACACACTTGCGTTTGCTTACGACCGAGTTCTTGTGATCTCTGACTGGCGCGCCAGCGCCATGATCCTGGAACTTCATTTAGTTAGGTTTTGCAGTGATTGCGAGAACGAATGTACGTACTATCTATAAGAAATGGTCGTTTAAGAAGCTATTAGCTTTTCGAGCCAAAAACTAAACAAAGATTGATTGTCGAAAAAAAATATATATAGAAAACATACAGAAATGCCAAGTCCACGGCTACGTGATAGATGGCGCCTGTGTGTTCTCTCGTCGTAAAAGAGTGTATTACAGAGATTTTCCTAGATCAGGGTCACGTGGTTTGTAAGCCGCATTTGCAATACGAGCAGCGAGCAGGTGACGAAAGCGTTGATCGTCTGCAAACGTCTCCGCCTTTCCTCCTGCTTTTATTTTTGCCACGTCCGCCATTAAATGGCGTCCGCCATTAAATTGCAAACGCTCTCCATGGTGTGAGATGAACCCTCTCCACAATCTAGGCTCTCTACTCGTCGTAAGAGACCCCAAGAAGTCATAAGGCACTCGGTCGTAAGCAGTCACAGGGTAAGTGGAACGACGCAAGAGAGATCGTAGTTTGTACCAAATCTTGATTCAGGTGCCGCACGTGCGAGAAAGATTCACGCAGACTGTGACAGCCCCGAGCTGAGGCTTTTCGAGACGCTCATCTAAAAAGAAAGGCGAGCGAAGAGACACTGCTGCGTGTGCTCGTCGACTACGCTTTGCCCGACGTGGCGCGCCGGGTCCGGGAAGGACGCGACCAGAAAAGCCGCTGGCTCGGGTCCAGGACGCCGCGCTCGCTTTGTTCTGCCGCGTCAGAGGACCCACGCTCTCCGGAGCCACCCGGGTCGTTGCGACTCGAAACGGCACCGCGCAGTCGGTGCCGCAGTTCGTCAAAAATGACCGCGCTCCACAAAAACAACAACAAAGGATTTCCAAAGCGTTCACTTTCTTCCACAGCAGGCATGGATCACTCGACGAATAGACCGTTCCGTAAACCCCCACCAGACCTCTCGTCCATCCCACATTGCACCGCGAGGTGCGGGGAATTTCGGGGCCGTTCCGATGTACGGCGCAGTTCCTTCTCCCTCTTACGAAAGCGAGTTCAGAACAGAAAGAAAACATCGAACGCGTCGCAAAGCCGATACATACCCTGTTTTGTTATCGTCCTGCTTTCTTTCTTAAATCACGAATTGCTAAACGGACATGAGAACCGCTCTTTCTACTCATGAGAACTCATACACGCGCCGCGCATCGGATAGCTGTAATGCGTCAAAAAGACGTCGGGAGGCGCTGCGTATTTCCGGAGTGGTCTATTGGAGCTGGTAAATCACAAGGATGAAAGAAAAGCGTCAAAAAAAAAAAAAAGAAACACTTGACAAAACAGTATGTTTTCGCCCTATCAATTTGTCCTTTTTGTCGCTTTCCTTTTATTTCTTTGTCAATAGGGAGTTTTGGTAGATCGTTGCGATGACTCCGATCACGATAAACGATACTCCGCTGGCGCATTTTGCGCATGCATTATACCGTTATCTGGTATCGTTACGGGAGTCATCGGAACGACATACTAAAACTCCCAACCATTATAGTCTACAAAACGGCCCACGGTAGTAAAATATAAGGCCATAAAAACTGCCTTATGTTTGTAGCAAAATAGTAAATCACTTTATTGGCAGAATGGAAGGCGCTAGAATTCAAGAAGTTCGTGACTATAGTTTTTTTTTTTTTGGCTATACTTTTTTATTGTATTTGCTTAAAAAATTTACTTTAGTTTTTGTCGCCCAACCCAACTACGTCATATTTCAACATAGCAACCGTCACACAAAACTGGTCTATAGACGTGGACCTACGCTGCGACGCTGCAGGATGTGACTTATTATAGGTGACCGTTTCAGGTCAAGGCTTTACGCTGCCCTGGTAATTTTCCGTCAGCAGCGATTATTGGACTCCTTCGATCTTCGTCAAAGAACTAGACAGGTCAAGTCATTTAAAGTTGACCCCAACGTAATCCATCGTACTAAAGGTTCATTTAATTGTCGTTAAATGTAAGTTTTTTCCTTTGACCAATACAAGAAAGAAAAAAGGCTCGAGGTACACCTAAACACATCTTATGAGTTGTGAATGCGAAAGCATGCACGTCATTCTTCCACTTCCTTATTTCGTCTGCAGCGTATTTGCGTCGACGGCAGAGCGCGCCCTCTCCTCGCCGCTCTTACCTTGGACGTTTTGTGTTACCGGTGAGCTGACGGACACGTAGCGCCATGGGGTGGCGGTCGTTGAAACTGACGCGCAGCGGCCAATGGGTGCCTCGTCGACGCGCGCCAGCCAATGGGACCGAAGCCGAAATCCATCAGCTTTGCTCCGCTCCTTTGGTATCGGGGAAACTAGGTGCCGTTTGGCAAGGCTTTTTGAGTGGTTTCATATCTGGGGGTTGGCTTCACTTGGAGGAAGGATTTAAGGTGCCGGTTGGCGCGGCTTCAAAGCTGATGACGTCGGCTCGCTGCATGGGACAGTTAATGCTTTTGCATTAAAAGGTCCCTCTTAGATGAAAAGGATAAAATCCTTGAAGGTACTTCGTATCATATAAGTCTCGGTTGAGTGCGGAATCATTGCTGGACGACGTTCCACTTTTTTTTCAATGAAAGCAGAACTACAAGCTTAAAAGGGACGACATTGGGACTTAGCAGGCTCCCTCCTCTTTTTATGCAGGCTCGTGTCCGTTACTTAATAAATTTAACGGAATACAATTATAAGTTACTCAGTCCTACAAGTTTTTGCATTACCATTAATAATTACTTTCGTTAAAAAATCAGTCTTTTGTTTCAGTCGTTTCGTTGCATATTACTATCCCGTTACTTTGCTCGGAAACGTCCTTGAGTGTGAGCATTTTTTTTTTTTTCAATCGAGCTTCCATTTTTTACGCGTTTCACCGCAATTTATTATGAAATACTCCATCCTTGTTTTTTTTTTATTCTATTTTAAAGCTCGAGGATCCATGTGTTTTACGCTAATGTTCGGTTCTTTTTGTTCTTGCAATTTTTCTTTCTTCTGACGTTCTACTTCGTGAAAGCGTTAGTTTTGACTTGCGTGAGGGTTCTTCTTTGCTGAGGGTTTTATCTTCTTTGTTGAGTTTTATTCTATTGGTAATTCAAATACATATGTATGATTCGTTGCTCAAAGCATACATATGTAAGAAGCAAACATTCTCGAAGATGTCCGCGGACATTTCTGTCATCGTGTCTGCGAAGAAAGTCCGTGTCTTTTGTACGACGTGTGAGCAGTGTGACCCCAGCTTAAAGGCCGACGACCAGACACGCGATTCTGCAAGGCAGAATATCCTCCTCACCCTAGGGGAGGAGGAAATAGGCAACGGTGGAGAGGGTAGAAGGGCGGAGAGGAGGAAGCGGGGGAAAAGGGGAAAGCGTGAACTGGTCGTCGGTCTTCAAGAGTTTGAGCGCGTAGCAATTCCTAGATCACGGAAAGCTGATGAAGTGATGGATTGCGCAGTGAGGTTGACCAAGAAACGCTGTCGGTATTACGCGGTCTGTGGGTGGAAAAAATGAATTATTTTACGACCACTTTTTATTTAATTTTTTATTGATGCGTTGGCACAGGATGCTCAAGCCTTGAGTTTGAAGCGGCGAAGCAGAAATTGAAGCATGTTCCCGCCGCAGACGCGCCGTCTCTGCAAAAAGCGCTACTTAAACTTTCTGTGTGACCAAATGGCGCCCTCCTCAAAGGTTGAAGGCCGAAATAGCGAGACAAAATTCGCTTCTTCAATTTTTTCTTCTTTTTTTTTTAATTCAGCAGAGGGTTTTGTTGAGAACCCAACCGGTATCTCTGCAGGGCTAATTGCGCTCATTTTCTCCGAACTTCCCCTGTTCAAAGATTTTTTTTTTTTACCCCCTATTACGTTTGGCTCAAATCCAAACAGGAGATTGGCAAAAGATCAGTGAAAGACAATATATGCCTCCAGTAAAGCTAATGTTTGTTTTTCTTTCTTCCGGTTTTTCAACTGTGCTTTGTGGCAAAGTCCTAAAACTCACGCCAAAATAACTCCGGTGCGCTGGGTCGTTTCTCCACGCTGATTGATCGGTTTGTTCTTCCGGAAAGCGATACGACACCGTAGATGGGAGACGTTATGCGGTTCAAATATTTTCCCCTTTGCTGCAGTAAGGCGCTTTGAAAAGGCACACCGTGACAGTAATTACATTGCGAAAGAAGTGTCTGGTCGACGTATAGGGTTTCATCAGCATTCCATCCAAACCACTCACTTTCGTGCCAACGTCCAAACCTGGAACAGGATCCTTTATCTTCCACGTATAGACGTCTCACTAAATAACTGATAACTAAGTACGACAAAGTGTGAAGAACCCAGTCATCAGCCATGGGTAGCTCCTTAATCACTATCAAATGCAGACAGTCACTAGCATATGCGTATATGCGAATATTAAGGCCCAAGTTTTTTTATTAACTCCCACCCTCGTTATAACACTGAATCTAGCGCTTGCTCATAATGTGGTGATCAGTGTTTTAAGATTTAGTTCGGTGAGTTGTTAAATAAGTTTTAATTACGCTCGACTCCGTTAATTTCACACACACACACACAAAATACAAGTTGAAATTGAAAAAAAATTAAGCTCTAAACAATATTTATTATTTAGACTGCAATAAAAGGAACGATCACACTGTTAGTGAGCATAAATCTGGTAACTTTCAAATTTATAATCATATTAGGTGGTGTCAAAATGTAGTCTAAAAGGTGTAGTGCATATCCACACATGAATCCTGTTGTTGTTGTTGTTGTTGTTGTTTTTTTGTTTTTTTTAACGACTTGGAGCGTTTCTTGGCCCCGGGAGAGAATGTTGCCATAACAATCATCGCTGTATTTACTTCTGTCATGCGCAGACTCGTCGCAAGAGCAAGGCCCACCAGGTGCTGCTGGAGGGCGACGTGTTGGTGAGCGTGAACGGGACTCCCTGCGACTCCCTGAGCCACGACCAGGTCATGGCCATCGTGGACTCGGGATGCGCGGAGCTCAGGCTGCAGCTGCTCAGGTAAGGGGAAACTGCACACGTGCGAATCGGCAACAGCACCCGAAGGCAGCCTAGAACATACTAAAAAATAAAGAAGAAACACGCCTCAGACCACTGTCTGCAGACTGTCTTTTGGATGATGTATTAGCAATGTAAACGCAACTTCCCTATTTTTTTTTTTTGCAAGGCAAATTAATATGGTGTTTGAAGATTACCCAATTTATATTTTGCTACAGCGTCACGTATATTTTTAATAAAGTAAAAAAAGAAAACACTGATTGAAGCCGAAACTAAAACTGGACTGGGGAGGAAGAATAAATGTAGAGGAGGGGAGAGTTTCCGGAATTCACGTAACCACACGCGACCACTTTTCTCCTTTTCTTTTTTTGTGTGTGTGTGTGTGTTTTAGCTGTGTGGAGCAAACGAAAATTGCGCACGTCGCACCTCGAACAAAAAACCAAAATGCAAAAGTCAAGCACTTCGTTTTGTTAACCATGTTGGATTAACCTGAGACTGGGGCAGAGAAGAACCATCAAAACGCAGAAGAGACAAAAAGTGTACAAGGCTACGTCGTGTTGCTTTACGCCTGCACATTTTTCAAGCTCTCACAAATTCGTGTTCGTAGGACGAGCGATGTCTTTAGCAAGGCGAAGGGTCGTCTTCGTGAAGGGGACGCCTTCGTGCGAATCAACTTGGTGGTCGGGCATGTCGTACGGAATAAATCCTAATTGTTTCGATCGGTAAACGATTTCTCTTTCGAAGCTAGACAGATTCACCGGTACCACGAACAGCAGTCCTGAAGTAGAGGTTCCACGACCGTCGTCCGCAGCCATCGCTTAGTCCGCTTCGTTCATCCGTCCAACTCGCGACTCCCGCGATACGACGCCATGTTGAAAATTACAAAAAAAAAAATGCACAGAGCGCTTCCGGTTCTCTGGGAATTTCTTTTTTCAATCAACGTATCTGCAGGTTTTTGGAAGCTACAAAAACTGGGTATGATATTTTTGTTTCTATTTTTAATAATGAGTGTGTGCTTTCGATGACCCACGACTTTGATTATATTTTGCCTGAGTACTTAAGCCATAGAGAACAGAACGTGACCACGGAGAAGAGAGTGAGTGCGACCTGAACCAACCAATTCTCAATCGGTGATTTTCAAAAAAAGAAAAAGAAAAAAAAAACAATTTTGAGCTTCGAATTGTGTTCTGGGTAGTTGGGCTCTCATGTGTCATATACAAATAAAAACCTTGGCGAACATAAATACCCTGTTGGTGTCCCTTTAAAGGGGTACGGAAACAAAATGACGTGACCATAAGCTCTCTACCTTTTCCTTCAATATCGGCCAGCGAGAAGCGCAATGCGTGTCACGCCCGTGACGTCAATGGCTCCTGCACGGACAAAGGTACTGTAGTTGCGAGCGCTGCCGCTTGGCGGCGTCAACGCGTGACAATCTCGCCTAGTAGTAAAATCTGAGGAAAGTACGCCCTATGACCTATAGACCTTTCCGAAAAAGTGACTCCAGGCCGGTTCTATTTTCAGTGTTCGTGCGTATGGCGCTTGATTTGCTCGATTTCCGGAGCAAGCGGTTTGACCACTCGCTCTCCGAAGCGACAAAAGAGCGAGCGGTCAAACCTGCGATCCCCGATAAACAAAAAAAAAAACGTCAGTTCTGACCTCGGCCGCTTCAATTGTAAATAACTTGAAAGCAACAAAAAAAGAATGCTCCATACTTGCCGTTTGCGTTCTCTTTCATTTCATGAATGGTCCCAAAAATTTTACATTTTTGTAAAAATCAATGAATCGACCCCAAAATTTTGATTAAAAAAATGCAGGAGATGTAGGCGGGACGCTACAATCCCTAAAACACGACTCGTAAGGCGATATCTCGAATGGACGGCCACATTTTTGGAAAGAGAGGTCGAGATTGAACGAGGCCGACGAGGCGCGTGACGTCAAGATATCTCGTTCCTTCCATTCTTCGCTTCGTTCCCTCAAGGCGCAAGGCGGAGAAAGCGCGAGACCGTTCCCTCTCCTTCTCGAAGAAATATGACGTAAACATTTCTGTCAAATGCGCCTCCTTATTTTGAAAACTAAGGTCATACATTCGAGATATCGCTGTATGAGTGATGTTTTGGTGTTAGTAGCAGCCCAATGCACGCTTTTGCCGCGTGTTTTGTGGAATCTAGATTTCGGTTCAGCATCCCTTATATGGGAGCTTGAGTTGCATCGTTTTAGCTCTTAATCTGCATGTCATTTCTTGAAGAATTAGATTATTAACCTGGACTGTGGTTTGGTTTTGACTTATGTGCCACCATATTCTAACCGGCTGGATATTTTGGGGCATCAAATAAACTACCGCCATCATCATCATTATTATTATTATTATTATTATTAGAATAATTCTAAAACAAAAGTAATGACATGTTCTCGAAAGACCCACGATATAATTTTTTCATATAAGTTATCATGGCGAACTACTGTCACGTGTAAGGTAACTGAGGGACCTTGGTGTTGTTTTTGATTCAACCCTGAGATTTGACACTCACGTTACCAAAGTGGTTCAATCAATCTTGCGCACGTGAGGTGCCGCGTCTCGCATAACGAAAAAATTTAAAAGCCCGTCATCTTTTTTCACGTTGTACAGTTCCTTAGTTAGATCCCAGTTAGAGTACGCCTCGGTTGTTTGGAACGGCATTTCCAAAACTAACAGCTTATCTGTAGAGCGAGTTTAAAAAGAAAAGTATTCCCGTTTTTAAATATCGCTACCTTGAGAAAGGTTATCCTTGTTTAAGTGTTGCAGGTAACTCGCAATTCGTCAACTTGTTGAGCCTGCAGCAGCGTCGGGTGAAGGCAGATCTGTTTTTTTTGTTTATGACCCTGCACGTCTTGATAAACTCTCCGAGCCTTCTGACCGAAGTGAGCCTTAGACGTAGTTCCACGTGTGCCTACACGGCTTCAGTCATCTTTTTATATAGCTCAACATTTCAACCACTTAAACTCGATCCAAAGATCGACTGAGTGTCATAACAGTTACTCTGATACACTTTTATATCTTAACTCATGTGGGAGCAAGTTTGGAAACGCTGTTCAATACTTCTTCTTGCAAAGAGAAGGGCTGATAAGTTGAAGGGTTGATGTTTGTCAGTACGATATCCAAATATTTGCTTTTTGCTCTCACACCTGGTGATGTTTCTGTTTTGTGTTTTTGATTTCGCTTGTTGAATTGAAAATTTTCGTACTTGTTAATATCGTTAGTTTTTTACTGGTGGACTACGTACCCCTTCTGCACTTGTTTGTATGTGTGTGTGTGTTTTTTTAAGTGTGCCAGCACTAAGACTGATTGGTTTTTCCTGGATACTATAATAAACACTGATTGATTGATTGATTGATTATACATAAGCTGGCTGGGCAAGCTTCTTTTGCTTAGCAGCCGAGCAAACTGGGCAGCGCTGGTACCCCATGACGCGGGCGAGAGCACGCGGTGAACCTGCAACGAGAACAGGGAACTCTATTCCGTTCACCCTTCAGCTGAGACTAGAAGCTCCGCCTTTAGCGCGAGCTTTCCCACCCTCGATGACGCAAGTGGTACGTCCAGGCACAGGCAACCAAAGCACTGCGGAAGCCAGCGAGCTGGCGCTGAAGGCGGAGCTTCTAGTCTCAGCTCAAAGGAGCTGTGCAATAATTTCAGTGTTTTGCTTAAATAATTTGGGAGTTGGTGTCTCGACCTTTCTGAAGTAAAGAACAAAACACCGCTTTTGCCTGAATGTCCTAGTTTTTATATTAAAAATTGACAAAGATTAGAGTTTTCGGCACCTCTCTACTCCTCGACCATCTTCCGAGTCACGTGCGCTGTGACGTCAAAGGGGGTCGCGCGGGGTTCCGGTGAAGCTCTTTATCTAGAGCCATCAGTGAGCAGCGAGAACTCCTCCGGTCGCGAACCCGTGACCACGCGCAGGCGCAGCACAAGCAATATGGGGAAAGGAGGAAAGTCTCATCCGGGTCCGGCCATCTCCGTCCTGCTCTGCCACGGTCCCCCTCCGGCTTCTGGCGGCTGTTCGCGGTAGCAGATAGAGCTGACGGTTTTGTGGACCTAGGATAGATGGCGCCACTAAAACTCCGTATAATAAAAGTTTTGCAGATAATACCAGGTTTTTGACGCATTTATATTTATGTTGGGACGACAATATTTAGAGAAAAGTCACATTTTATCGAGCAGGTATTCGCACAACTTGCTATCTTTCTACAAGACCCCCACTGACATCATGCCGCGTGGTTTTCATGGCCGCCACTCGCGGCTGCAGGTCGGGGAATATTCTAATTTTTTCCTCGCGATTACGCGGCGGAGTCGGAACATTTCGAAGGAAAGAGGTGTGTTTTCTGTCCTTTGTGACGAGATAAACAATGTCAAAAGTAGAGGATGCCAATTCTTTTAACGTTAAAATCGTCAAACAGCTTTTTTAACGGTGAACGGAGTATAGCCGGAACACCGCTGCCACGAGCCTTGCCACAGTTTCTTGGCCATACGGATTGGTGTCGCCATCTAGGGGTCAAAGTTTAAGCTTCTTCAAGATGGCCGCAGTGGGGCCTCAGCCCTAAGGCCGGGCAAAGCCAGGGTCACACTGCTCATACATCATACAAAAGACGGTCTGCTAACACAAATCACCGCAATGTCTGCTGTTCGAATGTCGCGTGCCAAGTTTCTCTTTGAACTCATTACCATGCGGCATTCTAAGCAAAGATCTCGCGGTGACCCGCATTCGAATCTGTTTTGCAGACTGTCTTTTCTATGATATATAAGCATATGACCCCGGCCTTATGGTGCAGGCGAACGCCCTAAAAATGGGGTACTGGCGATCCTAACAGCAACGTAGCGATATATTTTTTTAGACCAACAAGTTTGCAACCCGCAGGGTGGATAATTGGGTCAGTTAGTTTGCCTTGACGTGTAGTAAAGACGCCGAAAATGACAATGGCAAGATATGTTGAACCGAACAAACAGCACGCACCACATATAGTTCTCTCATACAGAGAAAACCATAAATACACAGACCGTGAAGCAGGCACAAGACAGCCATAATGATTCTGTTGACTACACCAAAGATGTAAAAAGGCGGTTCCATTCAGATGACGCATTGTAAATGAAGAGGTCGATCTAAGCATTGATGCGAAAGAGATGAATTGCATCTTTGAGTTAATGGTCAATAAGAGGGGACGTATACAGAGGAGGAAACAGAAACTTGTCTGTAAAGCAGTCTTAAAGTAACACATGTTACGAAAAATACATAAACGAGATATTTCGCGACGCAATAAAAAAAGAGGAAGATATAAAGTGAGCTTTTATGGACGAGACGCTAGCCATGCAATGATAGCTGGAAGAAATGAAACACGCTCTGCGATATTGGACAGCCTCAATGTTAGAGGCGAGCGTAGTGTGAGCGGGACCCCATAGTGATGCATCGCATTCCAATTTAGAACACACTCAACAAGTAAAAGACACTCATTCACAAGTGACCGCCTACGCAATCACATGGGATAGAAGTATCTTGCTTTGTTCTCGACAATATTTCAGATGTGCATAGTCGTCCAAATCATGACGGTTGATTTTATGACAGTCACACCGAGCTCCCGTCGACCGTCACCCTTGTATCTTTGCTTTTATGACAACTCAAGAAGGCACAATTATTTAGGCTGTTGGGTCTCGTAGTGTATTTAGAGAACCATCCCCGGTGTTTAAAATAAACATGGTGCTTCAGAGTGGCTGCCACTCTAAAGCCCTGCCATATTGAGAAAACACATTGGCGATGTCAACAGAACATGTTGATCAAGGGTGGGGCAACATGTTGGTCGTTGGCTTTGTTGCTCAATAAACTTGTCACATTGCGGGAACATCAGCACAACGCGGACGACAGCGACAATGCTGCCTCGGTGTGACACCTTTTGGCAACAAAAACAACGACAACTGGTGTTGGTCAACGCGTGTTTCCCTGTTCGGTGGATGAGCGAGTTTTGTACCGGCAACCCGACAACACGGACTGCTTCAAGCGTAAAACACACCATCAGTAACGTGTTTCTTTTTTTTTTTGTGTGTGTGTGTGTGTGTGTTTTTCCAAAAAGATTACCCAAATAAAGGGCTGGCAAATTCTATTTAACACTATTCAAGCCTGGTGTGCATCTAAGATAACTTTTTAAAAAAATGTATACATAATAACGGCAAGTGATAGTAGAAAATAAATATCACAGCCAATGTATTTGATCATTCAAACAAACAGTTAAGGTTAGAATTGACAAAAATTATCCACCCACATATCCCTAGAATTATGAAAATAGCATGCGTAGCCACTTGCTGAAAATATGCTAAAAATTATGCACAAAAGCGAGCAATAAAAATTAAAGCTTTAAAACGGCAGCTGGAAATACGTGAAATTGTTTTAAAGTCATGGAACTGGCAGCGAATGAAGCGATTTCGACAGGATTGAAAAATATTTATTATACCGATCGTTGTGACGGTCGAACAGTCAATCGCACTTTTTTTTTAAATGAGTGCACCTGAGCGCCAGGCATAAAACGCTTCGAGGCACCGTGGACGATACCATCTCTTACACAAAGCATGGGAATCTCATGAAACCTAGAACGGCGTCATAGTCTGTCGTAATTCATGAAATTAGCAGTGATCTTGTCTTCCTCAGTTAGTGCTTGCTGCTTTGTCGGCGAATGAAGATTGTTTCGATGAAAAAAAGGCCGAAAAATAACTTCCATTGAACTTTTTCATATCACTGTCACTGGTGGATAGCGTCTCGTGTTCATTTTTAGCCCTTGAACCGCGCTAGAATTTTGTAGAGATGCATCTGGCAACGACGCCGCACCGCACACTATCGAAGACAAAGAAACAAGATGGTGGAATGCTCCCAGTGTTGACCGCGCCGTCGGCTCGGTGCGACAGGGTGTTCTCTGACTGTCGGAGGACAGATCGGCCAACATGATCCGACAAAAAATTGTTTCCCAGCAGTTGATATTGTCTCAATGTGACACGGTCGCCGGAAACATGTTGCCCTCGTGTTACGGGTCAATTGCTGTACAACTGTGTTCTCGATGTGACAGCGCCTTAAAGCCGCCCGGGACAGTTTTATTTCGATTTGGATATCCTGAATGCAATGCAGTGCTCTGACCCACCAACATCAATTTTCTTTTGTCTGCCTGTCTATCTTCGCGTGGAGACAACCGGCCGTTTAACATCCCAGCTTTCTTATCTTTATTTATTTCGTCTTCTTCGAATTGGCAACCCCACAGCCGTGTCGAAGAGCAAGCTGGAAGCTTTGAATATATCACTGGCACTCGTTCTGGCGCCCAAAATTCTCGCACGCGCAAGCCTTCGTTGGCACTTCAAGAAATGGCATCATCCCAACGCAGACAGGGAGAGGGAGAAAAAATAAATAAAACGCCAAGGACCTCAGAACGCAGCGAGCGGGCCTCGTCATACCACTCCATCATTGCTCGTGTCAGAGTGGTGACATTTTTTTAAGGAACCGAGGGCCGAATAATGCTCGCTTTTTCGTCGTCCCCCGAAACATTGAAGGAAAGGAAACTAAGTATAACGAAGGGGTCTGGTATTGAAAGCCCTCCGCGTTGTCTCCCCGAGAAGAGCGTAAGTCGTAAAAACAACCTCAGGTCAGAGTGGGCGCACTTTTGTACCCAATGTCACCAACTTTCAGGATGAAGACATCGGATCCACGTTCTACCAACGAGTACCTTATACAGTCGAAAATCTGACCTTGCGCGATTTGTGACAAAACGTTTCGTTCGTGCCTTTTAATTTTTTTTTATGACGGAGTTTTTATTCTGCATTAAGACCCTGTCTGGGTCACAACTCACAAGACAAGAGGGCCCCAGCGTTTAAAAAATATCTGCTACAAATGTAAAGTAGATTAAGCTAATAAATACTCATGGCACTTTTTTCATTCTAACCAACAGACATAAACCTAGTAGGTTGTTGCTCTAATCCGCTCAAATTAGTATTTAAAAAAAAAAACAGGCGCCGGAAATATTTGGTTGTAGCATTCGTTAAAATGAATTAATTGTAGTGTATGTATGTTTATACAACCGGAAGTTAGTCAGCCTTAGTGGACGTCTGGTGCCCCAGCTGTAGATGGGAAATTTAAACAGTGCAGTGCAACCGCTAGCCTGAGGTCTTTACCGTGCACCAAGTGGCAGCACGCCACTACGATGCTCATCCAGATCGAAATGGGCAGGAGTGGAAATTGAACCCAAGATAGAGTGTACTAGAACTGGGGATGTGCGCCGACCGCGTCGGCTTCTCCATAAGAGCTGGGTGTCGTGTGGGCCAACTCTGCCGCAGGGGCCTGGGGTGGCGCTGCCAGTCCCAGCGGGACCAGGAGGCCGGTCGGCCAGCGCTTAGCGAGGCTGGCTTGGGGCGTGTGGTTACGACTATTTCTCCTTGTTTTGCGCTGTGTGTGAAGCGACACAATATTGTGTGACCGCTATCTATGCCGAAGAGACAGTGAACTCACAACGCTTTCAAATACTGCGAAGGAAAAGACGGCGGTGGTGTTTTGTGCCGGGCTGCAACATGACTTAGAACACATCCAAAGAGAAACACTCCTTGTTTCGAACGCCGAGCGACACCTATCTGTTCGGGGAATGGGATCCACTAATTCCAAGCAAACATTCTACTGCTCAAACGATTACATATGTTTCTGGAAAGGAAAAAAAAATAAGTGGTACATAGAAAAATAGAAGTCTAAGAAACATTTTATGACCTGTGTGACATTTCAAAGAAAACGAACTTGTACGATGGGGATTGCTCTTCAATAAAAACAGCAGTTGAAGTTGCTTCACTTACATTGCCAGTCTTGGCGTTTATTTTCATGTGATGCATGCTGACTAGATGAAACCAATTCCGCCATTTCCGGGTTTGTAAGCTCTGGCTGAAAATTCAGAAGTCAAAAAAAGCTCGGTTTCCTAAACCATGCTACACAAAAAAGATATACTGACACCATCACAAAAACTAGGTATTTAAAGGTCTGCAAAATGTACTGCTGCCGAAAGAATAATTAAAAGAGCTTTAACACTAAAGTGAAAAGGAAAGCATCGCATAACAGATCATACTCAAACTTCGCTTTTTTTAATGCTGGCACGCAAGGTGAGATATACAATTGTTCTTCTCTAACACAAAACAAACAAACAAATTAAAGAAGTTATGCTATGTTAGTAACTGATCGCTCCCAAACGGCATTTACGCTTTAAAAATAAGCTTCTGCAGCTCGCGGATGTCACGCTTTTTCACAGCGATGCAAGATAGGATGGAACTTTTTTTTCTCACAACCGAGCAGACAAAAACAAACAAAGTATACGACCATTTTCACGCCGAATAAAGCATCTGTGCCGCGACCGCCAGGCCCCTCTGAGATATGTACCACCAGGGAGAGAGAACAGCAGCCATGCGATGTGAATGCCAACGTGGCAGACGCACCTGCTCTTTTTCGCCAAATGTGGCTCCCCAAAGCGTGCTTTCCCGCAGTTCTTGCGTGCGAAAGGAGATGCCTGCCGCCGGAGGTACCTTCGAGAGCAGAGCCGAGATGAGGTATGAAAAGAACACATTGTATCTGCGGACTAATAAGTACAATATATATATATATATATATATATATATATATATATATATATATATATATATATATATATATATATATATATACGTTCTGTGGTGGATTTTGACTCTCCACGTCTGCACTCTCCCGTGTCGGGTGATATTAAAGTTGAGGCTTGGGCGAGTTGGTACATACTTCGGAAATTAAAAACAGCGCGGAAAGACGAGGACCAGACAAAGAAGTGACACGGACGTAGCGCTGACTTACAACTGAGTTTATTGAACGCAAACTCGCAATATTTATTTGCGGTGTCACGAACAAAAGAACATAAAAAATTCAGCCCATGTGATGTATCACCAATATGATATGATTGCAGAATATGAGTGGGGTAAAAGGAAAGAGACGTTTGGCCTTCTGCATTTTCTTTACGTGTAGAATACTACTTTTTATTGGCTTATACCTATATTGGGTAGTACATTTGGTGCCGACATCGTATCGTCATGCTCTTTTAATTTAGAGTCGAGTTCGCGAAGAATTAGCCCAGCGTAGCCACAGCTGGTCTTTTCTTGACGTAAATGCCAAATTCGATCGGGCAGCTTTCGGATTCTGAGTGAGTGTCGCACAGACGAACACGTCGCGAACAAGTGGTCGCAAAAGAGATTGAAATGTCCGAGGCTCAGCGGACATACAATTAATCTCTGTACTTTGACAACGTACCTGCATGAAACAAAGAATCTGACAGTAACTGGAAAAGTAAAGATGCGTTCACTGCTAAATCCTTCTGCAAAAGACAGTCTGAAGACACTGTTCGAGGCTCCTGTCTTCCGTGGGATAACGGCGCTGCCCTATTCGTCATACAAGAACTATCTGCGGAGATATTTTAAGCATACGAATGTATAAAACAAACATGTTTAGAACATGATTGAGACATTTCTGCAGATAATTCTATTATCATGTCGGCAGACCGTGTCTTTTGTATGATATATGAGCAGTTTGTCTACGTCTTCATGCTCTGGGAATCTAAGAGTCGGGTTAGCAAAGAATGAGCACTGCAGTGCCAAAGTTATTATTATTTTTTTTTTGTGAATGCCAAATTAGATTGGGTAGCTAACGAATTTCAAGTGTCGCACAAGTGAGCATGTTGCGAACAAGAGGTAGAAAACATTTTTGAAAAGTCCGTAGCTCATCCAACGAATAATTAAGCTCAGTGCCTTGGCGACATACCTGCGCAAAGTGGATACTCTTACAGTAACCGAAACCGTAAGAGCCTAAGTTTGGAACGCGACTCACCATGCCTCCTGTTTTTCAGCTGGTCATGTCGTGTCGTTTGCTCGACTAAAAAAGAAAAAAAAAAGAAACGAAATGCATTGCAATTTTTTTTACATTTTCATAACCACCAAACGGCGCATTAAATTATAAGGCGCAAAGGCGAATAGTGCTGTTAAGTTTGCGTACAGCAGACGTTTTCTTTTATTTTTTTCTTTTATTTTTTAGAACAACGACACAATAGCGTGTAAGGAGCACTGAGGCAATAAAGCGGGAAATAAAGCGGCAGAAGTGAATTTCGAAGGGGGTTTATTTTGTCACCTCTCATAAAGCTTTAGCTATTCTAGAACATAAAATGTCATTTCACAGGCACTGCCACCGGCTGTAGAGGGGAACAAAAGGAATATCGTTAGGAGTCATATATTCCGCTGATCAACGAACCTTTCCCGAGCCTTTCGGTCATTTAAAGGCAAGGTTATGTTATTATTTGTTTCTGGCAAACGTAAAAATAGAACTAAAGCACAACTTGGTATAGAAAAAATAATTAATTAATAAAAAGCATTTGACGCATTGCAAACAGTAAAACGCTCACGTATGAAAGTTGCTTTAGTTTGAGAAAAAAAAAATATGCTTCCCTCAATTGTATGTTGTTTTTCTTTTTCACCCATCTCGTTTTGTAGTTTTAATGACAGTAAACACGTTGATGGCAGTTATTTAGGATCATCGATTCAATAACTTTATTGCCTTGATTTTGCTGAGGGGGCGCTCGTGTCCAATCAGCGTACCACATTTTGGTCAGTCAATTTTACGCTACGGCAGAGAGCGCGCAGGCTTTACGTCGACCGAGATTTGTTGACGCGAATATTTTTCGGACAATTAAAACATAATCATAGAATAACACGCTGTTTACAAAAACAATTGCCCGTTTTCTCACCCCAGGTGTGGGCACTACGCACGCGCAGAAACCCGATGCACGCGAAGTAAGTGAAGAGTCTGCGGTTATGGGCTGCGGCAATGGCAGCGCAACCGCAGCGACATGATGTCAAAGCCCAAGCTACCCGATTTAATCCCACGCCGCAAAATGCGCCGGGTTCAGCGAGTTCTTCCGCGAAATAGTCTAACCAACAGAGGAGAACTTGACCTTATAGTCTTCATGTTTAATCCGAGCGCTCGAATGAAACGCCGGAAAAAAAGGCAGACACCACTCGTCGCCATGTCCCACTGCGTCTGCGGGAGGTCACCGCTAGCCCAGTAAACTTCGTGCGGCCCGCGTGTCCCGGTTCCTCGTTTGCCGGAGCCTATAAATAAGCGGCCATTGTGGAACGGCGCTTTTTGCTTCTCCGGGTCCGTTTTCCCTGGAATCCGCTGGGTCGACGAAAGAGCCGCCGACCCAGCGAGCAGCGGAGAAACCCCAAGAGCAGCACTGGATCCGTGCCACGGAGCTTCACGGGGTCCCCTATCCTCGCTTCTGTGCAGACTGAAAGCCCTCCAAGAGGCCCACGTCCGTCGTTTGCACGCAAAACAAATGATGCGCTCGAGTGACCCAGCGTTGGTTGTGGGCAACCTGAGGATCCTAAGCGTTGGACAAGGTTGCTGGCCGCATGCTAAATCGTCTCTGGCCATTTTCACCGGGAGATGGCAAAGTGCAGTAAGATACGCGAGCGGCGCTTCGCAACTGATAAAAGGCCGGCGCAGTGTATGCGCGAAAGCTTGCGCTGGGAACCTCCTGGGTTCTATCCCCACTGCCCCCGCCCGTTTCGATCTGGATGAGTTTCGTACCGGCACGCGTTCGTGTAATTACTACTGCGTGACGCACGTTAAAAACCCCAGGTCAGCGGTTGTGCTGCACTGACTAAATTTTTCATCACCTGTCATGGCGGCCGTAAGTGGCACGAACACCCTGTATACATCACCGGCACGGAGAAAGAGATCTAATGTAAAGGTATATAAATATTGCTGCCTGGAATTTTAGGTTGTTGAATCGAGCCCAACGAAAACAGAGCTTGGCTGTCCTAAAATTTAGCTGAATTCTTAAAATATATCCTTGCTCCAAAGAACTACCTGTTCTTTGGAGCTCTTCTTATGACTTTTGAATGCGAAAGCACGCACGCCGCTCTTCGCTCCTTCTTTAATATGCGGCGTACAACGCACTGACCTTGGACGTGGAACTGTAGAGCCGCTACCTCGCAGACACGCAGCGCCATCTGATGAGCGATCGTTCAAACTGTCGTGTGCCTTGCGGCGCGAGGAAGGAACAAACAGCAACGTAGTTCCCAGCAGAACGAACCCCTCGGTTTATTCCATGCGCCGTGTATATCGCCACGCGCCGTACAACCGACAAGAGGCGAGCGAACGCGGTGATCAGTGATAACACATTTGTGATAACACAGTCAGCATGACACCACACAAACTGATGCGCAGCGGCCAATGGGACCGAAGTGCAAAAGGTGCCGTTGAATAGCTTTGCGCGTGGTTTCATTAAGGTGCCATTTTGCATGGTTTCAAAACTGATGGCGTCGGCTCACTCCATGAGCCAGTTAATTTTTTCGCATTAATTCGCATTAAAATAGAAAACAATATGAACCCCATTTTTGTGGCCTTCAAAAAACTGCGAATAAGTTTATCGAAAAAAAAAGTTGCACAGATCACAACAAGTACATGTACACGTCATTCTCAATCTGGCGACGTACCACGGGCATTCCGTGGGCTTGACGACGTGACGGCGGCGCGCAACGGACGTGGGGCCGTTACTTCAGAACTGTCGTTTGTAATACCCTGCTTATCGATCTTCAAGCACTGAACATCAAGCGGAAGGGATATAAGTGCGAAATAATCGCGCGACAAACGGTGCGCACCGGAAAAAAAAAAGAAAAAAAGCTGTCGGGTGTAGTCATGTGACTTCCGGCCATGAGCTTCCGTGCTCGTGTTGCAATTTCGAGCAGTTGATTTTTTTTTTTTACTTTATTAAAAATATACACACGTGACTCCGTAGCAAGATATTGATTGGGTAGTCTCCTGACAACTTATTAATTGCCTGCCAAAAAAAATTTAAAAGCGTCAGGGTTTTTTTTTGTTTGTTTTTTTGTTTTTTTAAGAAACGCAGAGCGCGTTTTATTATGTTCACGCTTCTCGCCTTCTAATTTGTTTTTCGACGTTCTCTTCGGCTAATGCTGCAATCTCATTGGCTGCGGAGCCATAATAAGATATTCGGGACTCGTAACGCCCTGCGTTTCTTAAGTTTTCAGTGACTTTAGTGCTGACTCCATCATAGTCGCCGTTCATTCGCTGACCATCGGTGCGTCTTGTTGCAGGGGCGGGACTGATCTGAGCAACAAGGAGAACGTGAGGACGGAGGTGCCGTGGTCTTCGCCAGTCTGGGCCCCGAAGAGCGGAGACGCCTTGGCCAACCTCAAGGGAACATCGCTGCAGTCGGTCAGTGACGCAGCACTGCAGGAATGGGTTATCACGTGCACGCCAGGCGCCACGCACAGCCCCCCAATGCTCAAACTATACTCTCTTAATTTGGGTCCGCATATAGGTTCCAACTGCGTGCGGTGCCAGACTCGTGTGTTTACCATGTCCCAATAAATGGTCCCTCAATTTCTGCCTAATGGCGTCGTAGAAGTGTCAAGCGGTCGCCGGTCGCGATTCTGTCGGAGTCACAGAAGCGGTGATGAATCAGCAGACGTCTATTTTGCTGCAGGTCGGTCTCCACTGTGACAGTCCACGGAAGTTAAAATAGTCGGAAGTAGGGACGCCTGAAACGCCGTGACGACAGCGACACTCGCGTTCGCTCGTGCTTTTCGCCAGCATTTCTACGGCAAACCGCCAGGATCGCGACAGGCTACAGCATGACACTCTGGCTTCTGTGACGTCATTTGTTGCCACTTGGGGACGCCTTTGGATGTACGGGTGGGATAGGACGCTAAGCGCACCAGTCGACGACGCGTTTCGGGCAACTTAGATTCAACTTAGGTAAACAAAACCTCCGATGTATATGTGGGGGACGGAGAAACACTCACCAGGGAGAAGCTCACTCGAGAAAAGCTCACCAGAAAAAAGCTCATTAGAGAAAAGCTCACCCGAGTAAAACTCACCGTAGAAAAGCTAAGCGTAAAATGGTCGAATGCACAGAAAACAAAAATGCTCATCAGCCTTTTGATAGGTGCAGAGAAAGCTCACCTAGAAACGTGATGTTTCTCAAGTATAGTTTTTGCACGTACTGGGCCTTAGGTTGAACGACAAAAATATCATCAGAAATTTTGCAAGAAGGTGACTAAAGATTAGTTGGGGGGGGGGGGGGGGGGGGGGTAAATATAACCGGAGTAGTATATAAACAAGCTGCAGCTTGAGTAGTTTCATGGGTTATCAAGATATTCAATTTCATTTCATTTAGTAGCCTGCACTGCATAAGCTGTATCAAATCTTCACATTTCTTCATTCATTTGTGAAGGTATGTTTTCAGTTCTAAGTCCTTCGAATGGTTAACTGTATTAATGAACAAGTCTTCAGCAAGAAAGTCGTAAACGTAGAAAAATGTTTGAACAGCAGTAGAGGCTTTAATACACGACGTTTCGGGAAGAGACTTCCCTTCTTCAAGTGTGCAGAAAATACAGCTGCAAAGCGCTTTTTGGAGAGACCAAAGGAGAGGAGGAGCATTGGAAAAAGCGAAAGAAAAAAGTCATGTATAAAAGTACAAGTAAAAACACTTGAGCATGAAAAAAATACATTCCAACAAAACACATATAAAAAAGAAAAAAGAGAGAAGTGGTAGTTTTAAGGGTAACATGGTCGCGGCACTCGTTAGCGAAACCAAGAAAATACATGAAAATACATCACAGGCAACGGCCTCCGTCACGTTAGAGTTAGAGCTCCAGATCCAGAAAAATAACAGCATACAGGGGTCAAGTCGAGTGAGCCCAAGCCAGTATAACGCCGAAGCAAACGAAGGTCATAAACGAATGGAAAAAAAAAATTACTTTGACCCGGTAACGATAAAAATGAATATGGTAGCAACCACACGAAGCCGGACGACATGAAAGCGGAACCAGAACAGCAGCAGAGCGCCCTGTTTTGAAGACTGCACCACCCTGGTTGCTACCAAGGAAAATGTAATGCGAGAGCACTTGGAAACGTTTTCACATCTTCACACGTCCGTCTAGCTAGGCGCTTTTGGCCTGCCTAAGCGCGCCGCCGTTTTTGTGCCAATTCTTGCGAAATTGTATTGACGCGTAATTACCGCCCAATCGAAGTTTTCACGCTACATTTAGCTATCCAGCCACGACGTACGGACGCCCAGAATTTCACGGCTTGGTGGCCCTACAGAAATCCCATCGCATATCAAAGATATTTTCTCTCGGACGTTCGTCACAGACATGCCATGTTCGGTGCCCGAACGTATATGTTGTACTTAAAAAAAAATACGACCTTCACGAAAATAATTAAAAGGACCACGAAAGAGAAGAGCACACACGCAGCGCTGACCTGCAACGGTTACACGGCAACATTGTATGTGTGTTTGCTCCTCTCTTTTGTGGTCATCTTTGTGTGCGCTGTTCTCGCCGTTTGTCCCACCAATTACCCTTTAGGCTTACTGTGGACTTCGTCATTCGCTCTCCGGATTTATAGCGCCGATTTGTATAACGTGCCGCGGTGGCTCCGGTTTCGGCTTCTTGCAGGAGTCCAGTCCCCGCTGCCTGCGCGAGGTGCAGAGCTCGGTGGAGCGCGACAAGGACCCCAGCACGGGGGCCCTGAGAGAGACCCACACCACGCTCGAGAAGGAGTCCCAGAAAGGGCCAGGGTCCGTCTCCCAGGTACGTGCGTCGTCCACAGGCGCGGCGACGGGAGGTCCCGCAACGTCCACTTCGCAGACATTTCTAATATACGGGTACGATTATGTCTTATAAAAAAAGAATGGTCAATCTAGCGAGATGTTTTGTGTCAGCTTCATTGTGAGGCATCACGTGGTGTTCAACAGCTGCAGTCAGACTGCTCGTTCACCGTATGAAACATAGAGTTATTACAATAAAGGCTAGAGGCTCACCTGCCGCTAGTGTGCTGTTGCACATTGAAGCAGACAGCAAGCAGTCAGAAATTGACTTCCGGTAATGCATTTCTATAGGAAAAAGCGAGTGCATTTTCTCTCTGCGCTCGATTATACGAGCAAATATCACGAATAATTTGTACGTACTAGGCACATTGGAACATTTCTCAGTCACGCATTCGTGGTATGAAAAACGGTGTTAAAACCGCTTCGTACGTGTATTTATATGCACTCTCGGACACTGTTAGCGCGAACACGCCGTCGACGCTTTCTAGCATGGGGGATATACGTGCCAAACGATCGAAGGACATGTGGAAAACCAGGAAGGACGGCAAGAACTACGCAGTAACACTGGATAAGTAACTCCTTGTGCACGCAGACGATCAAAATAAATTGAAAGCCACGTAATATAGTCAGATTTGCAATAAATAAGTACTACTTTATTCTTTCTGCTCATGAATATGTGCGAAGATGCTTGTTCTGGGTTCAAATCATCACCCGCACGCTCCAAATCTTTGCAAATAAGGAGAGCCAGAGAGCAGGTACCCGATAAAAACTGCCCGACATAGAAAATAATAAAAAAAAAACACTTTTCGTAGCTCACGTGATTTATTTTTTTGCGTTTGAATGTTTCTTTAACCGATTTTAAAGGTGCACGACGGGGTCATTTTCATCCAATGACAGGACGGGCATACTAGCAACATATAAGCACCACCGAAATGCTAGCAAACCTTGAACTCTACACACACTCTACATTCCTTTCGATCGTTCGTTTGCTTAGAATCGTCGTTCGTTTTCGCATACCTTCCTTGAAACAGAGGTTTGGACCTGAAATAGAGCGAAGTTTAACATCGTTCAGTGGTAGAGAAAAATGCTGTAACTAAAGCGATTACACTTTCACAATACCAATAAAGGTGCATACTATTCGGTACAGCCGAAATGACAAAAGTTATTTATGTTATTTTCCGGCGAAGAGACATAATTCACGCGCGTTTTCGCATAGGAATACACAGGGAGGCTGAAAATGTATACTGCATGCTGTCTGCTTCAATTTGCAACCGGAAGTCCCGTAGACACTAGCGCCTGCTGAGCCTCTAGCGTTCATTGTAATAACTCTATGGTATGAAAGACACGCTGGTCGTTGCGTACATGATAACGAAATTTTCTGCGCACACGTCTCGTGTATGTTCAATGTTGGCTTTCTACATATGTATGCTTCAAACATGTCTGCCAACTGTTTTCTTTTTTTTCGGATGTAATAGCAAAGTGACCGCGGCTTTTAGGCATAGCAGGTTCACGTATTTGCGTTAGAGTGTGGCCGAGTGCGCTGTCTTCGCTCGAGGGCGCTTACGATCCGAAAGGGTACACTGGCGCCATCCGTCCGATAGCCGTGAAACAGTTTCACTCTGCGCACGTTTGTTGTTGTTATTGTTTTTTTTTTTTCGCGTCATCCTTTTAGTCTGGGCTTAAAACAATTCTAACAATGTTATAAGCGACGCTTTCTCCTAGATAGTACGTAGATTTCATCTCTCGGATACTGCAAAAATCTTCATTTGTGTTACAAATGCCACATGCCATCGACCCGCGGAGGCCCTGGGCTTTTGTCAAGATTATTTGGCGCCAGTGCGCCGATGTACGCGGGAATGGTAATTTTTATTTGGCTAATAATATGGCCCTACTAAAAGTTTTTGACAAATAAAAGGTATATTTGAAGAAAGTAAAATGTAAAATATGGTATATGTTGTGAGTCTCGCCATATTATGCACTTCTCGAGAATATTACGTTTCTTCAACATAATGGCTAGAAACTCAAGATTTACCAAAAGTGGTACCTGTAGGACCCAATTCAAACAAATTGTCGGACCAAGCAAGTAAACGTATACATTTCCGAGTCTTTTTTATTAGTATTAATTAAAATTGTAATATTGACGTCGATAAATATTGCAGGAAATATTACAATTTAACCGGTTGCTCGACTAAAATAAATTATTTACGAAGTTTTGCTGAAAACGTTCGAGAGAGGGCGCAAGCTGCAAATGTTCCAGAATTCCGGAGAATGGGCGCTCTTCACTGGCCCTCTCTGTTTCACACGTAGCAGCTGATGGTCGCGCATGTTTTGTGGCGACAGGAGCCAATATCTTCGTCAATTTAGCCACTATAGGGCGTAAACGTTATTTGCTCACATTTCAGGACACAGGTAACCACGTGACCTGTGATTTGTACACTATAAAAAAGATGTGCATACGTTCGCTTTCTTGTAAAACAGAGAGGCAGTCAATCACGGCGATCAATAGAAGGATCTCAACAATCGACGAAGTTCCGAACACAATTAGATGTAAAAAAGAATGCGATGTGTGTAGGGACAATGGCTATGTGAAACGTCACGCTTTTCGTTCCGCGTTCGTCACATTTTTATGACGTAATCGTATTCTGAGCTTCGTCATACGCTGGAACCCTGTTCGTCATGATTGGCCGTCTTCGTGTTCTGTAAAAAAAAATACTCATATGCGATTTTTTTTTTTTAATATACGGCTTGCAACTTGGTCTGCTTCTTGAGAACCTCGTACGTTTGTTTACCCGCCAGATGCAACCTGCTGCTTTTGTTTCTCACCGACCTCAACCAATGACTGCACGCACTTAGCTGTCTCGACATGGCGCGTTCCCTGCGCGATGACATATAGTTTGGAAAACTCGGAGCGGCGCGAACGCTTTATAGAGTAAACATAATTTTGATTAGGTTCTGTTTCCGCACTGCGTTTTCACCAGAGCGCTATTTTAGAATGTGTCTTACATAAAAGTCAGCTATTTAACATACATGCAATAAAAGTGGAAAGTCACGTGCCGCATCTGGTGTGTTTGTTTATTTTGATACCTCCAGACGTCTGTCGGCCTTTTCAGAGCACTCCAAGCGACTGTTTTTCAGATAGTGGTCAGAGTCGCTAATTTGTGACTGTAAAATGCGCTACAAATTTAGCTGAAACGACGGAATTAAGTCAAGTACAAGGCCCCGTGGTGTCATTTGCTGCATCACAAACAGTTGACACATGCAATATCGGTTTTCTTCCCTTGCTAGGAAAAGTTTGTTTGTAGAGCTGTCCTGTCCATGGCCTTGCCGGGTGAACCAACTTTAAAATAAATTGTAGAGGTGTGCGAATACTAATCCAAATCAAATAGCAATGCGTTATTCATAACCTTCACTGTGGAAGGAAAAGCCACCGTGACCCATTTTCTTAACAGTATTAAAGTAAAGGGTGATAATGAGTTATTTATTCGATTCGAACCGGTATTCGCGCACGTCTAATATGTTATTTTTACATAGTGAATGTTAAGAATGACACAGCCCTATCCGATTCGAACAACTATTCAAACACGTAACACCCCTAGGGGTGTGCGAATATCAGTTCGAAATGAATAGCACTGCGTCATACATAACCTTCACAGTAGAAGGGAAAACACGGCAACCGGTTTTCTTATCAGTGCTAAAGCTAGGGATGACATGAGCTATTTATACGATTCTAACCGGTATTCGCACACCTCTAATATATATGTATTAATACGGAAGCATTGACTATCCCATGGACCGAACCGACGTCATCAGCTTTTGAAGCCGCACCAAACGGCACCTTCACCTGTCCCAATGGAGCGAAGCCTGTCGTCTGTAGCAGAAATGGGATGGATAGGCTCTCATTGGCTCTCGCGCGGCGTAGTTCAAACTCCAAGAAACGCCACCAGAGAACCCTTTTCCATGGCGGTGCAACGCACGCAGCGGCCCGGCCTCCGGTAAGAGGGAGCAGAGCCCCCACGGGCAAACTCCGGAGAGGTTGCGCGGCCGAGCTCAGAGCGACGTGGCCACTTCACGAGAGCGCACGCTCGGCCGTCGGCCGCTACCTCGGCAGTAGCCAAACGTGGCCGTCCACGCCAGTACGCCGCAGATGAACTAAGGGAGCGGAAGAACGACATTTATGCTTTCGCATTCACAACTCATAAGAAATGCTTAGGTGTCTTCTAATATTTTTACATTGTGAATGTTGGAAATGACCTAGCGCTATTCGATTCGAACCACTACTTACGCACCATTGCTGAGGGTGTGCGAATACGAGTTCGAATTGAAAAGTACTGCATCATTCCTAACCTTCACAGTGGAGGGGAAAACCAGAACAACCGGTTTCTTAACAGTGTTAAAGCTAGGGTTGACATTGAGTTATCTATTCGTTTCGAAACGGTATTCGCCGATCTCTAATATATTATTTTTACGTTAAAAATGACCCAGCGCTATTCGATTTAAACAACCATTCACGCACTATACCACTAAGGGTGTGCGAATATCAGTTCGAATTGAATCGCACTGCGTCATCCATAACCTTCACATTGGATGCAGAAGTCACGGGAACCGGGTTTCTTAACAGTGTTAAATCTAAGGATGACACTGGGCTATTTATTCGATTCGAACCGGTACCTTCACGCCTCTACTTCATTATGTGTATATTGTGAAAGTTTAGAATGACCTAGTGCTATTCGGAGATCAGGTCGTCTGCTTCATGCGCAGGAGTTGCGGTGACGTGTGAACGACGCCGAGTTTTGATTGGCTTTGATTGGAAGAACAGTGGTAGACCTGAATGATGGATGCCTTGATGTCTACCCCCTATTTTTTTCATTCAGCCAATAAGAGGTCGGCGTTCTAACGTCATCGCAACCGCTGTATAAGAAGCAGACGAACTTGCGCATACGATTCGAACCCCTATTCACTCCCGACCAGCCACCCCTCTTAATACGAAAACCGGTGCAATTCGAAAGATTATGGCAACTCACGATAAAAAAAATAAGAAATAAAAGGCTGAAACGGTCCGGTCAATGGCTGACGCGGCAGCCAAGCATGACTAAGCTCTCGACGACGTCAGGCCGGTGCCATCTGGCACGCAGCTCGTGTATTGCGAGGTCTCCGAGTGATGCACCAGTCACGTGCGATCACACGACACGGCGGGTTTCACCCCAACTGCGCCGCCGCGGGTTCCGATGTCCCGCACTTGAGTCGATGATGTGTTCGGAGCGGAGGAAGGCGTCCGTTAGGAACACCCGGGAAACACCGCAGTGCAGACAAGACGCGTGCGCGCGGATCCGAGGAGGCGCCATGGCGGTTATTCTGGGACGTGGCGGGATCGGGGGACCCCGAAGACGACGTGGCTGCGAGCAGAGCGTGCGCCCCTCACGCGAACGCCGAGGGGCGCACATGCTCGGCTCGGAGAAACCGGGTCGCCCGTCGACAGCGAGCGACGGGATTACAACGTCGTGCGAGACAGGCGTCACCCGTACGCGCCGTTGACGTGCCGCTCTGAGCCACGACGGACGTAATCCCAACACGAGTGCGCGGTGTACTTGTTTTCCTATAGCCGCCTAATAAAACGGCAGTTATACTCGCATATATTCCTATCGTAGACTCGAAATATACCTAGAATGCCAGAAAATAAGAAACCGTGCGGACGGCGATTTGTAGCAGACGCGTGTGACCATGCTGTCTCCGTGGTTACCAAAAAATAATAAGAATAAAAGACACGAAAAATCGTTTTTCTTTTTTCGCCTTCATCCTAGCACGATGCTGCTTATCATAATTATTTAGTGCAGCTATACCAATGGTTGGTTTTCCAGGTTCGTTGCAGTGCAGTTTGCGCGCCAGAATTTCTGAGGGCTGTTTCGGGCAAGAGTTATGCGCCCCATACTTAACTGCGGGGGACGTAATGATTCACTTATTTCTATCGGCTCGGAAGGACTATAAAAAATTACAATACCATTGCCCCTGAAGAAACAGAGGATGTGGCGGGTCTCGAGTATTTTATTATCGATACGCAGCCGCTGATGTCGCGGTATTGGCCGGTAAAAACACTGTAGAACGAACCACAACGCAAAAACCACGAATATAGTAATTAAGTCACACCCTGCGTTGCTTAAGCAGTTAGTATATAGCCTTAGCTTCGACTACAATCGGATAGGCCCAGAAGAGCTCGTGATGCTCGTTGAAGCAGAGTTAATGGCATTTCGGCGAAGAAACGTTATCTGAACTCGCCTATCGAGAGAAACGAACGTCTGCCTGTATTTTCGTTGTATTTACAAGACAATATCTAGGCGAAATACGTTTACACTGTGAGTGTCATAGTGCAATGGTGGATGCTAAGCATACATACGTCAGTCATGTGCCTAGCTGCAGACGAGTCGTTATTCGCTACACCCCAATCGGTAATAAAAAAAAAAACTTCAGCCTTTCCAGTTTGGTGAAGAAGGAAGACCAGAGAAGCTGTACTATGATGGAAGGCAGTGGCGTACGAACTTGTTTTCGAGCGGAGGGGGGGGGGGGGGGGCAACCCTCCCCCCCCCCCCCCCCCAGGGCAGGGGGGCGGTGCCCTTGGTATCCCTTGGGCGCTGCCGGCCAGTGTTCGCCCTGCCCAGTGGTGGCTGTTTCAGGGGGGGAGGGGAGGCAAAACACATGCCTTGTCCCCCCCCAACCCTGAAAGTCTTGACACCCCCCCCCCCTTCCGGTTGGTACGCCCATGGTGGAAGTGAAGTAATGATCGGCCACGAGTCGGCAAGCCAGAATGGAAAGGCTCGAAAGGTTGCCGCCGTCGCTCATACGCTCTGAACCTTATGACGTGACTCTAGCACTGACTCCTCCGATAATTTCAATGAACACTACTGGCAACACGCACCGTGGCAGTAAGCCGTATGAAATACAAAATTTTATTTACTTTTTCTTTTGCGAGGGGTTGTCGAAGCTGAATGTACTTTGATCCTACGGGTTGCAACAATGAAGTTGTAGAACGTGTAAGCATAGCGTTACTGTAATATCATTACCGTTATAACGCTATGCCGGAAACGGACCGGAAACGTATCGTGAAGAACATGTTACAACCAACCGGCTAAGCTGCCCCTAAAAAGAAAAAAAAATATTAAAAAAATTAAAGATGGTGATTTTCAAGTGTTCCACAGTCAGCCTCGGGTAGTATCGCGTTACTAGTATCGAGATACTATATCTCGTTACTTTTTTTTTTTGTATCTTGTAACTGTAACTCTTTACTTTTTCAAAAAGTATCTGTAACAATAACTTAATTACTTTTTTTGCAAAAGTAACTAAACTGTAACGGCAAAGTCACAGTTACTTCTCGTAAAAATGAACCCTGTCTTTCTTGATGGCTACCGTGGCGTTCAGCCTGTAGACAAGAAGAGACGGAGTTAGGCCTTTGACAGCAAAAGCAAAATTAAAACAAGAAATAAAGAATGTTTCGTTTGCTGGCCCAGTGGCTTTAAGTCAGACTTGTGTAAGTACGCTAGTGTAAAATCCTTGACATTCATCTTGAGAAGAAACAGCGACAAAGAAACTTGGACAAGAGTAAAGAAACATACACGACAGGACGACGCTGATTCAACTAGCCGAACACGTCACATCGTTGCCTTGACATTCAGGCTATCCAAGATTATTTCTCTCATCCCTTTATAATTGTCGGAAAAGTGGAGCTGGAGGTCAGTGAGATTCTTGGCTCAAGCTAAATTACATTAATCTCGCCAGACCATATTTCCCCTGTATGTCATCATAAAAAAGCTGCAGAAATATAGCGTTCCTTCTAGCGCACCTGTCGAACGTCTTGTCAGCAAGGGGTGGGAAAATTTCAACATCAAGAGGGGAGAGTTAAGCGACAAGAACTTCGAAAAGCAGTTGCTGCTTCGATACAACATGTGTGAATAATATAACACGGCGTTATTAAATATATCTCGAAAGGTTGAGTTTTCAGAAATTCCCAAATAAATGTAACTGTTGCTCATTTTGTTCTGTTATCCATGTCTTCATAGTTGCATTCACATATGAGCATCTTGAAAGTAACTAAGTTACTCTGCCGAAATAACTGTAACTGTAACGCGTTACTTTTACTTTTATGTAACTGTAACTTAAATACATTGTTCGGAAAGTAACACTAACTGTAACTAAATAATTTTTAAAAAATAACTTACCCAAGACTGGTCACAGTTCGTTTCCGTTACGTTCCCTGCCTTGTTCCGGTGTGGAGATAACGCCATCGATATTACGGAAATTATAACAATATCTGTGATAGTGTGATTCTTGAACAAGACATGTAAAAACATGTTCACATGTAAAAACTGGAAGTAGTCAGAAGCCGCCAGGCGTGACAAAGGGAAAAGTAATTCGAAAGCTGCGAGGACTCGCTCCCTTTCTCTTACGTTTGATTGCTTTATTTTTGTTTTCTCCGGCCGACACAAAGAATCCGAGGCAGGTGATTTCTCGCGCTTCCTGCGCAGGGCAGCAACTTTTTCCCGCGAACCCAAAACGTTTCAACTTTTCCGAGTGACTTCACCACGAGAATGTAGCCGTTGAGTCACGCTGTTCCTCGGAACGACCGCGCAGTCGTAATCAGCGCGCTCAACTGCGCAGCCCGGGGTTCCGACCCCCCCCCCCCTCTCCCCCCTCTCCGGCTCCGGTTACCCCGGGTTCGCGCAAACCCCTCGCCTTCTGCCGCCCAGTTTAGCGCACCGCTGCCCTCCCCTCCTTCCGTCGGGGAGTCTTGAGAGCCGGCTGGCTGGCTGGCGTGGCCACAAAGCGACTAATCGTTGCTGGACATCGAGATCGAGTCTCCGCTCGCTTTGTTGGCGACGTCCTTGTCGACGACCCTTCCCGGCGTTCCGCGACATAGTCTCGTCATTGTTCCCCCCGGGAGAGGCCAACATAACTCCGCCCCGACGGGAACCCCTCTCCGCCGAAGAAAGCCCGGGTCCGAACCGCACTCTAGAAGCACCGAGCGAGCTGCCGCGAGAAGAACGCGCCATGGACAGAGAGAAGGTCTCCCTGACGCCCGGTTCGATCATCAACGTGCCGCTGGGCGCCACGCTGGAAATGCAGCTCAAGCTGCCCACGGACACCGTGGTGCCCGAGGGACAGGCGTCCACGATCAAGAAGACCACGGAGTCCCGGATGGAGTCGCAGCAGACGAAGCGGGTGGCCCAGTGTGGAGACCACTCGATCGCCGAGTCCAGCCACGCCGTCCAGAAGCTCATGTCCGACTCGAGGTCCATGGTGTCCCAGTCTTCCTTTGAATCCAACGAGGCCCAACGGATTACCAAAACGACGGCACAACAGGTACGTAGCGTTTTTCCTCATGGTGGACTGCCCTGTCACAAGAGTGGCAGATAAGGTAATGAGTGATGGGAACTGAGAAAAACAACAGCAGATCCGTCCTTTTCCAGCGAGCGTCTTTTGAGACTAAGCGCACTTAATGACTTCAAAACACGAACCTTCTCGACGAGCTACATTGCGTAGTATTATCAGGAGGACTTGAAAGCAATAGTCAAAACTTTCTTAATCACTTAACTTTTTACGGTGTGTAATTGGTGTTTCCGAATTTTATATTTTTTTTTCTTTTTTTCCGGGAAGGGCGAGGGGGGGATTTGATGCATTTGTTTGTGCATTTATCTGTAAAAACAACATTGCATAATATTCTTCTCTTCTTTTTGCGAGCACTGGACAATTCCGATATTTATAACTAATTTGGAAATAACGGCGTTGAGGATGATGCACCCGACATGAAAGAGGGTGATAATCGGAAAACTACGTTTTGGATCTGCAGAGCAATACGGCTGGCTAGGTGTGACAGACTGCTCTAGAACACTGATATTTATCGGTTGAAATCAATCTTGAAAAGTTAATTCGGCAAACATTTAAGATTGCTCATATTTTCACTTCTTAGTGGCCAATGGCGTCGGATGCACGGACTCGCTAAAGTCGCTGAACAAAAACAACCTTTAATCAAAACAAGAAAGAAAAAAAAACTATAAGAAAAAAACTTAGCATAAGCTGATAGTCCTGGTTGGCTATTCTGCGAATTAAATAGAAATAGGACGGAGATATTCGTTGGGGTAGTCTAATTTAATTGCCAGTTTGAGAACATGGTAGCGCTTTTTGACAGAACACGGTCCCCTCTTGTCCGTGTCAAAAAGCGCCCTACCATGTTCTTAAAGTTCAAGCTCCAATTCACCCTAACAATCAGCACCGATATATCGCCAGATCAGATTTATGGTTATTATATGAATACTGGCGTTTCGATTGTCTTTGAGTTAAATCTCGCGTTAAGGTCCTATTACTACTCATTTTCATAAGGTCGGGCTAGTCGCTTACAAAAATGTGGCAGTAGGGAGATTTAGTAGATCGTTCCGTTAACTTCGATAACACTACCCGATACCTCGTCGACGTCTTTGCACGTGTATCGTATCGTAATCGGGTACTGTTATCAGAGTTATCGGGACGACCTAATAAAACTCCCTATTGATGGTTCGTATTTAATCTAACGTCCTTTTTACGCGCTCATTCTGAACCTAGTCATTCCTACGCGGTGTGCTGAAGCGCCGCAGTTATATAAGCGCGGTGCGAAGGACGAGCCGGAGAGGAGAAAAAAGATTATGTGGCTCATTTCACGCCAGACGTGTTCTGACGCTTTGGCGAGCGCGTTGGATCTGCTGGAACGCTCTCAACTTGGCGCCGTTCTCTGTCTCGCAGCAAATGAAGTACTCGAAACAGACTTTCTCCTCGAGCAGCAGCTTCGAGTCGTCGTTCCCGTGATGCCGCCCGCCGGAACGTTCCATCGGCCACGTCGACGGAAGCCTCGACCACATCTCACCGCTCTTCGGAACATTTTCGTTTCAATAAACCCTTTTCATTTGTACGTCCCGTGTCTCGCAGCGCACTTCGCCGACGCCTCCCTCCCCCCCCCCCCCCCCCCCCAAAAAAAAAAGAAGAAAAAACTGCCCGAACATGATTGGAAAAAACAACAAAGATACTATGTTTGGTGTAGACACGATAAAATTATCTCCGGTCGTGCCTTGGAAATTTTCTAAGCACTTCGTACATTTGCGTACTTCGCGAGCATGTCTGCAGAAAGATTTTGTACCACCAACGTGGTGGGGCCGCCATACAAGGAACAAAGACGCCTCATAACATGTCTACAGATTTTTTTTTTGTGCGATGTATCAGCAATGTTATTACTTCACAGTCTATGAGATTGCAACATGAAAAAAGCACGCAAAAGAAAAGCTCGAGGTACACTTAAGCACTTCTTATGAGTTGTGAATGCGAAAGCATGCAAGCCGCTCGTCCGCTCCCTTTCTCGTCTGCTGCGTACTTTTCATCGTCGGTCGGCGCGTGTGCTCCCCTGGTGACCTTGGACGCTCCGCGCTAATGGACACGCAGCGTCATGGGGTGAGCGGTCGTGGAAACTGACGACCGCATCGGCCAATGGGAGCCCCGTCGACGCAGGCCAGCCAATGGAACCGAAGGAAACTATCTGCAATTTTCGCGCTTACGACTGATGACGTCAGCTCCGCTCCATGCTTTCGCATTAAAAAAAAAAAGAAAAACAATCTCGAACCAAAAGAAAAACATGAACGTCATAAGCCATGCTCCGCCTCCTTTTGGTCGTCTGTGACGATGGAATTTTGAGTTCAAGCCAGTGAGATCGAGCGCGAAGACGCTGATGGGATACGAGTGCTGTTGCGTCAGTGCTCGGCTGGGCCTCGTGTCCAATCAATGCGTCAAAGGACGCTCGGCGTCGGGTTCGGGGCTAACTGCCGAGTTGGCGCCATCCGACTGGGATGACGGTCCGTGGAGGAAGAGAAAGACGTTCGCAGACCTCGATTATTTTATACGGCGAGAAACTGAGGGAAAGGAGGAGACAAGAGTGCGCGGGGACTTCGGACCGCCGAGCTCTGGTTGGAATGACTAGAGGGTACACCTAAAGCTACGCGGAGAGCAAGTAGTCAGCTTCTTGGGCAGAGGTTGCGGTGACGTCAAAACGACGCCGTGTTCTGATAGGGTTCGATTGGAGGAATAGTGGGTAGGGCTCAATGCTTCATGTCTTAAGGTCTACCCACTATTTTTTTTCTTGTTAATCAGCCAATAAAAGCTCGGCTTTCTGAAGTCATCGGAACCCCCGTGCAAGAAGCAGACGAAATTGCGCTCCGCACAGTTTCCTCTGTCTCCACTGCGCTCGTCGAACGCGTTAGAACGCGGAACGCCGGCGTCCGACGTTTGGCTTTCGGATTCTAACGCGTTCAACGAGTGCGGTGAAGACAAAGGCAGCCTTAGTCTCCGTATCGTGTTTTAGACCATATCGCTGGCGACGCCTTAAAGGAGCAATGCAACAGTTTTTGTACTTTGCGCAAATACCGCTTAACACGAATCCCTAACGTTAATGACCTATGAAACACGCGTTCGTTCTTTATCCCACGCAATAGAAGTCCCAGAAAAAAATTTAAGAGAAACGAGCAGCGTTCACCCCCTCAACTCGCAGCCAGAACAAGCGGCCACGTGATCTGGAGCCGATTATATGCCGCCAGTGTTGATCATAGCCACGCGCTGGGGTTGGCAAAGCGCAGGACACGCGCTGAGTTCCAGACATTGTTATGGTTCGGCTGTTGTCGTCGTTGCAGCGATTGGACACGGGTCACAACCCGAATGCTTCTCGAGCTAGCAATTGTCACGAGCCCAAGTCGAGTGCCCACGCAATGCTCGGGTCCAATCTATGAACCGCATTCAAATATCGTCACTTGGGTGTACTGCGATCCCCGAGTTACATCATCAAATTTTGCAAAGGAAAGATTGAATGAAAATGATCGCTTTTGTCCTTGAAATTACACCGCAAACAAACGAGTTTCTTGGCCAATGGCGTTGCGTGTGAGTATCCTTGAGTCGCAGGTGTGCCAGTAAGCTCGTGTAGAGAGAAAAACATTCCAATTGAATATCGTTGCACCGCTCCTTTAATGTGCAAAAAGAGGCAGCAAACTGTCGTCAGTAAGCTCTGTGCCTAGTTCTTTTGTAGCTTACTTTGCGGGGAAACACCGGAATCGCGTATTGAATAAGAATCAATAAAGTTGACAAGCGCTCGAACAACTTCAACCCGCGCGGTAAAACGAACACGCCTAACCTTTCAGGCTATAGCTGAGCTAGCAGGCACGTAGGCAAGGGGGGGGGGGGGGGGGGGGGGGAGATATGGAATCCGGGCCCTTACCCCCCCCCCCCCCCCCCGAAACAAAATCCTGGCTACGTGCCTGTGAGCTAGTGTGTGCGTATCGGTAAAGGGTCAGCTCGAACTTACGTAGAAACAAAAAGTAGAGCATTCAAAAATAACGTGCACTAAAGAAAAGTTGCTACCCAGCTGTTTTGCCTTGTCCCGTCTCTTCTATGTTTGTTTCTGTAAGTTCGAGCATACCCATCACCTAACCTTTGGTCTGCTTTCTTTTTCTGCTCTTCTGTCGCTTTCTTTCTCGTTCTTTTTCTCGGGACCTCCGATATCAGCGCTCAGGATTTGCCGCGCTCTGCTCCCGTCTTTTCCTCTCCTGGTGTTGAATTCACCCGTACCTGCTACGACGGAAGCCGAGCATAACACCATGTTCTTAATAAAAAAAAAAAAGTATGTGAGGTCGCTTTCCTGCAGAACAAAAAGACAGCCAATCGCGGCAAACAATAGAATGGTTCCAGCGAATGACAAAGCCCGCAATACAATTAGTATTGAAAAAAAAAATTGCAATGTGCGCAGCAGGGACAACGAACGACTGAAACGCCCCGCTCATTGCCCCAGCGTACTCTGCATTTCTGCGGTCTAATCGTATCCTGAGCTTCGTCACTTGCATCAGGCTTATTACTCGCCTCGATTGGCTGTCGCAGTGTTCCGCAAAAAGAAAACTCGCGAATTTGGTTTTTTTTTTTTTTTCTTTTTTTTTATAGACTGCAAATTTCTTAGAGGTTTTTCCATGTGTGCTGTTCCGATATGCACCTGAAACACGAATCATTGTTCTTCCTTTAACGAGTTTAGCCAATGAGATGAGCGAGCGGTGTCGTGCCCCAAAGAAAATACAGTCTCAGATGCTCAAGAAAGAGAAAGATAAATGGTTGGTGCTCAGATTTCAATGCGATGCACTCACAAGGACCTTCGAGCGTGCAGCGTTTCAGACATTTGTGAGTTCTATGGTTTTGTTTTTTTCGTTATCGCCAAACACCAGACAAGCTGTTCTATGTGTTGTTGTTGTCGTTTTTCTTAATTTGCTGATTCATAACCAAAGAAGGGTTTGGTAAAGGATCAGTGTGGGTATTAAAAACAAAGGTCACTGAGATACTAGCGTCGACTTGTGACGCCACTCATACCTTATTTTTTTTGTTGTTGTTGTTGTTGCTGTCAGAATCATTGAAATCGTACCCCCCCCCCCCCCACGCACACACACAAAAAAAAAAGAAACTGAAAATTAATTTATTAGAGTGTTTGAAGTTATTTACAGTGTACCTGCAAGTATTCGTGGCAATATGGAGTAATATTGATGAGGCAAGATTGCTGTATTCAGATTATGACAGCAGGAAGTTAGTCTGCACGCTAAAGACCTGATAATTTAATGTACATGGTGCAGAAATGATAGCAGGACCAATGACAATTTAAATGCTATTTCACAAAAAAAAGAATGGACAAGGGCGGGTACCCAACCCATGTTAAATTGCACAATCTGTTGAAGCATGAAAGTAGCAATAAAAATTGCCCCCCCCCCCCCCCCCCCCTAAAAAAATAAAATCAAACAACGCTGTTTTTTGCAAAAACCTATTTTGGAAAAGCAAAAAAAAATATATTGACTCATATGTGTGTTTTTTTGTTGTTGTTTTTTCGCCATTTGTAGATTTCTTCATCTGTACTGAGGAGCTCAGTGGCGACATTCCCATCTGGAAAGTTGGAGACAAATCCTCTCATGCGGCTTTGTTTTCGCAATTACATGTTGTTTTTTATTTGAATAATCGCTAATCAGGTTGTGTATTATATGTTCAGTCGGTTGTGCGAGATCATCAAGTACAGGACAAATATGTTTCTCACTTGCTAGGTAAAGCAAACAAAGTAAATACGCGAATGAAAGTAACACGCTCGCCAGGTGGCGCAAGCCCCCTCCCGGTTTAAGAAAGTTTGCACTTGCTACTCAAATGGATTTTCCCTATTTTTATTAGCTGATATCGAAGAAGAAACGCGGGGCTAGCAGCGGAATTATCGAGCGTGTAGATGACAGTGCAAGTCACACTTCCAACGTCCCTTGTGTGAGGAAAAAGGGGTGGTAGTATATTTCTATGAGCTCGCGCGCACACAACCGCAACACACTGTTGTGAAAATAACCTGCCGTCCAGGATGTTCACCGTAAGAGGGAAAAATCAGTAATCAAAAGACACTTCATTTGTTTTTTTGATTGTGTACTTACTTAGTCTAAAAGGTCGAAATAGAAAAAGAAGTGTCCGAAAGAGTTTTAGTGCGCTGTAGAGCTGCAAATAGCAACGGGTCACTGCACGGCGGAGGATGGCACGTCTGGAGCGATATTTTACGTTCTTGTGGCCCATGAGCAGTTTTCGGAACGAACGCTCCCAGTACAATCGCGAACTTCATGAGTTGGTTTCGAAATTGACGGACATTGCTTCAGCGTGCGCACAAGGGGTAGTCATTACTGCGGGATGCACGCTAGAAAGCTGAGGTGAGCAGTCTGAGCACTGTCCAAATCACTAAAGCAGTGAGTCCTTCTTCGGCGTTTTTGTCCCGAAATTTCCCTGGCTGCGAAGCAATGCGGGGCGCAATGTTTGTCTGCTTCTTGTGGAGAAGTTTCTCTTTTTGGCTGGTTGAAGATAGTGGGTCGGCCTCAAGACATCTAGCATCGAGGTCTACCTTCTGTACTTCAGAAGATTTTTTGGCGGTCAATGTCATTTACACCTCAAACTTTATAGGCAGAAAACTCCAACACCCATTCACGAGTTAATGCGCTGGAATCGACTGGAAGAATTGTGTTAAATCCGGGGTCACACTGCTTACACATCATACTGAGGACAGTCCGCAAGCAGATTCGAAGGCGAGTCACCGCGAGATCCGTGCTCCGAATGCCGCATGGCAATGAGTCCAAGGAGAAAACTTGGGCAGGCGGCATTCGAACCACAGATATCGCGGTGACTCGTATTTGCAGACTGTCTTTTGGATGATGTATGAGCGGTGTGTATTCTCACTCCGGTTAACCCATAGAAATAAAATAAAAGTAAAAATTAATATTGAATTTAAGGACCTGGTGGAGTTTGTCCACCAGGTCCTTGAGACAACGCCCTCCAACGCCCTGGAGGGCGTTGTCTCACGCAATCAAATGTGTGATTTTAACAATTCAGCGAAAGCTATATCTTTCACGAATCATGTTACGTCATCAGCGGCTGCAGTGACCGTCATATGACCTCCGGCATTGCCCCAAGTCACGTTCTTCGCTGGAGCTCTCAACGCACAGGCTGACAGAGCGGTGAATATACGTTCGTTCAAAGGCACAACGATGAGTACAAAAAAGAAAAACGGTGAATATAGTTTTGCAATAGGTACTTGGAACGTGTTCGAATTCAACAGATAAATCAGTTAGAACTTGTTCCCTTCTTGTGTCAAAAAATGTTTCTTCTAAAACTATGAAAGGCCGTGCAGGTCTCTCTCGGGTAGTTTCACAGCCAGGAAAAGCCACTTCAACGTGCCATAAAGTTGCCTTCCCGGAAAACAAAACAAAACAAAACAAAAAAAAATTAGGAGACCTATGAATGCAATTTCCTGCGTTCCGGAGTTGCCCCCCTGTCTACCCCATTTGGCTGAGGGTATTCAGACCTCGTGCAGGACCTTCCCCGTCCCTGACGCCAAGCAGCTGGTGTGCGGCATTTCTCGTTCAAGGAAGCCCCACAGACTGGCAAAAACTTGCGTTCCGTCTCGAACGAAGATTTATTTTGGCTAACGAAGGTCTTCGGGCTGTCTCCACCTATATTTCTTTCTTTCTTTTTTTTTTTTTTTTTTTTTCATAGGCGCGCGTTTTACCCATTTCTTTTTCCTTCCTTCATTTCTTTCGGACGAGGAACCCGGTGTTTATTTAAGACATTGTTTAAAGAAAACAACCAGATCTAAAGTTAAGTCGGACCTGGCAGACACGCCGCAGATGGCCGACACCAATCTAAACTTGGTAGCATTTGATCCCGTTAAGAGCCCGGACTGGTGAAAAGTCCTGACAGCGGACACTCGTTGTTTTGAGATTCTCCCCACTTTGATAGAAGCGAGTTCATCCATTGTTTCGTTACACCTGTTGGGCCGGCCTAATTGGAGCAATCGTGTACATTAAAGATCTGCGTGTAGAAATAATCGACTCTTTTCCACATAGTTCTTTCTGACTCTGTTTCTGTATACTTTGAACTTTAAGTTCTACCGTAACTAAAGCTACCGTAACATCCCGAGGGATTTCCTGCTTCGAAAGATGGCCCACCACTGTTTTGTGTTCTGGTATTTATTTTTTGACAAAGAGAACCACCTAGAAATTGCCCACCCTCATAAAAAAATAGTGTTATGAGACTTGAGACAGTTTGTGCAATCGGGTAAGCAATATGAGTTTCGACAATCGTAGCCTCTGCTTCTTACATTACTTAGCAGATAGAGTAATTTACAAAGTTCTTTCAATGGACTTCAAATAATGAAATACTCGTATCGTAGATTAGGGCAACTGATGTAAGCATAAGTAAATGAGAAACCAAGTCGCACATTTCTTTTTCTTCGTTCTTCTTGGGTTGCCGACCAAAAGTTACAACCCAAACTACTTTTCCACCTCAAATGACTACCGGGGGCTATCTTACAGGATATTAGTTGGAGGTGTGATACCTTTTTGGTAGCACAGGTTAATACATCATTCATAATTTTTCTTCTAGTTAACGGTTGATTATATTTGCTACTACTGCAGGTTTGCTCGGATTTATGTTTAGATTTAGAAGTCCATATCTTTCAAGGCTCTGTAGTACAGACCAGATAAACTTTTAATTTTAGTTTATCTGACGCCTATTCTATCTTCCGAAGGCCTTTAGATTGTTTGAAAGTATAAGGTTTCAAGCTGACTGCTTGTGTCTGTGTACTGGGATCCTTATATCTCGAAGCGTCGATGCGAGCCATGGAATCTTAACCTTGCTCATAGTTAAATATTCGCATTCATAGGGAAAATATTTACGGTCACGGAGACTACAACTGTCATAGATAAGTTGTCACCGTTTAGCATTGAAGTAAACAAATTACCGCATTAATTCGTATCTAAGCATACATTTAATTAAACAAAACAAAAAAATAAGACCGCAGGTTCGTTTTTCTTTAAAGCGCATGGAAAGCCAATCAGAAATCCACAGATAGAGAAGCAAAGATATTAGTGACGCTAAAAAATGGGATTTTGCGTTCGAGTGTGATGGCACACTAGCGCCATCTATGAGGAAGCCCTGGAACAGTTTCGATCTGCGTGTAACTATACTAAAGGTTTTCCAGCATTTGCGGGATCAAACCTGCGCGCCATCTGTGAGGAATGGCCGCTTAAATCATTGCCAGAATTGGCGAGTTTCGGAATGGCGTACGCAAAAGCTTTGCGTATACGCAAAGAAATGGCTGCGTGGCCACATTGCGCATGCGCCGAGCATGAATTACGTTTTGGATGTACCCATGGTGGCGACGCTATTTCTTTGCGTAAACACCAAGCCATTGCGTAGGCCATTCTAAAACTCGCGGCATGGTAAAAGAATGACGCGTAAAGGTGAGTGGGAAAACGTTTATTGGGCCATGAAATTTTAGAGGCGGTTGCACCGCGGCAGGAACCCTTTTAGGTGAAGGGGATTATAAGTATCAGCCGAGGCCGGGTGATATCCAAGTGGAATAATAGAGACTTTGGCAACTTTCATCGGTGGAATTTTCGGGCGCACCCTGGCTTAACACACTCCTCAAGGTTCATGGCTTGCTGCGTAAAATATACGCAGACCCGAAGTGTTCCAGGGTTACCCGATTGGTGGCGCCACTATGCTGTCTCGACATAAGCGGTCACACGCGGTTGGAACGGAATGGATTATGCTCATACACAAATATATAAATCAGTTTTTAGTGCCTCAACGCTGGTCACCTTTCTTTTTTCTCTTTATCGATGATCCTTAAAGCAGAGGTCACACTGCTTATACATCATATACGAAGGGCAGTCTACCTACAGATTCAAACGCGAGTAACCGCGAGATCTGTGCTTTGAATGCCGCGTGGAAATGAGTTCAAGGGGAATAGTTGGCACGAGGCATTCGAACCACGGACATCGCGGTGACTCGTGTTTGCAGACTGTCTTTTGTATGATGCATGAGCAGTGTGGCCATCCGCGGGTTTTGGGAGAAAGTAAACCCGTGGGCTTTGGCCATGGAATGGTCGAGTCGGGTAGTTGCGGTAACTCGACTGATGAGTGGAACAGAGGTTTATCGGTACCTGCTCTCCCGTGGTGCAGAGCCTGACGGAGACCACGAAGGTGAGCTCGAGCCTTCCATCGGGAGGCTCCATGTACTCGCTGACCGTGACGAACCGATCGACTACGACCACGACCGACCCCAAGAAGGTGGCACCTCCGACCGCACCCAAGCCCAAGCTCTGGCTGAACACCGACATCAAGTCGGACGTGCAGCGCTTCGGGTTCCCGCCAGAGAGACCCGCTTCCAGCGCAAGCGTGAGTGCATCCGCTCCTTGTCTACGCCCGTGACTTCTGATATTTTTGGCGCGCAAAGCTCGCTGGCCGGCAATCTCGGAGGCCATGTTACATACACCCTTCGTAGTCCTAAAAGCGCCCGTAGGTGGTACTGCATTTGGCGACCAGTTCATTGCTTCTGCTCGCGTGTACGTCCGCGCTATCAGAAGCAACGCGTTCCCAACCCTCCAAAAAAAGCTTCTGAAACGCTTCTGCAGCGTACACTCGTTTCCGAGAGAAAAGTACGAGGAAGGATACGTTGAAATCGCAAAGGCCACAAACGCCTCGGTTAGCGTTTTGCGATGCACGAGGATGTCACTGACCC
This sequence comes from Ixodes scapularis, assembly GCF_016920785.2. Taxonomy (NCBI): domain Eukaryota; kingdom Metazoa; phylum Arthropoda; class Arachnida; order Ixodida; family Ixodidae; genus Ixodes; species Ixodes scapularis. Next base: position 22,947,982 of record NW_024609868.1, read on the forward strand.
TCTGAGGTGTGAGATTCATCTTTCTCCATATTCCCTTCCTTAATTTTATTTTATCAGTGTCACTCATTTACTTCATATCCCCTCCCCTCAGTGTAAAGTAGTCCACTAGAGCTATGAGCTAAGGCCAAACTTTCTGCTTTTCAATCATCCTCTTACTCACCCCACCAATACAAGGCGTGCTGTTTTATCGCTTCCAATTGTGCTGCACCCTTTCAAATGTACATACGGTTAAGACATATGCAGAGTTCAACCAGCTGTACTTCGTTTCCCCTTAAGTCCAGACCAGGGTGTAAGAGAGACAGGTGGTGAAACGAGAGCCAAATGAACGACCGGACTGTGTCCCCCTCGGTTTTCTTAGGGAGGCTCAAGTGAGGGTGGGTGCAACTGCTAGATCGGCGATCACGGGACATGGACGCCATTTAATTGCTAAAGTTTGCTGGGAGTCTATGGGGCAAAGAGTCGTTTTCTTTCCTAACTCGGGTCATAAAAGCCCATTAAGGTGCTTGAATAATTTACACGAGGTATAAATGATTACTTTTCCATAGCCACCAGTTTTGTTGCGATAGGTTAAGTATTTTTTTAACGCGAAAAATGGTAAATTCCGCCATCTTGGACGTTGCTGCTTGTCTGGCAACTTTGCTTTCTCCGCTCGACGTTTGCAATTCTCGGAGCGAGAAGGAAGCGAGAGAGGCTGCGCCAAGGCGCTCGTTGCTTGCAATGGGGGGCGAGAGTAGGAAAGGCGCATGGAGCAACAGAGTTGCAACAGAGCGGGCGCCTGCTCTCGTGCAGGCAACACTGGCGCATATCCTTTCTCGAATCCTCTCCCTCACGCGCCGCCATTAAATTGCAAACGCTCTCCAGGTTTTGAGTTGCGCCCACCCTCACCATACCCTCACTACAGCCTCCCTAGGTTTTCTCTTTTTCTGTGGCGCCATCTATGTGGAGCACCTCGAACTCTCACTCCAGGTGGACGAACAGTGGCGACCGGCTAAACTGACGGAGAAGGTTTCTCGTGGATTTTCAATGGAGGACTGTCGTGCTCTCGGTTTATTTTGTGCACTCTTCCATAAAGCTCCATGCGAATTCGATTCCAATTTTTTTCTTCTCGCCGCAGCGCCATCTGTCGCAAATCGGGGGTACCCGCAAGCAGACGAGTACACAAACCGGTCACGGCGCTGCGGTAGGTTTCTATGAGTAGAGATATGGTGTACTAGAAGACTGGGCAGTGTAGCGAGCGCCGGCGGAGGGGGGGCTCTTTCAGCGATGACCGGATCGGTGGCCGCGAGAGGGCGCAACGTGTAGTAGGCGTGCTGCCGGAGTGCGGAGCGCAGGCAGCGGTAGCGCTTGGCTGGCTTGGCGTTCCGCACGGGCTCGATTGTTTCGTATTGTTTGGCTAACTCTTTACGGTATTCATTATTTCTGCTGTTTCACATATTATTTATCGCACTAATTCGTTTCCAAATGCTTTGCCCGAGACGTGCATCTTCGGGCAGGACGCCACAGTACAAATCGCGACACTGCTAGCGCGAACAAGACATTGGCGCTTTCTCGCATTTACTTCGAAAGAGTATTAGTGAGGACGAACTTTTATCACCTGCATTATAGACCCGAATGAGCTTTTTTCCCAGCAATTAGAACTTTGCTGGAAGCTTTGGTTTCTCATAGAAAAACCGGCGATCGCTTGATCGCGCTAACAATGTTGCGTTCTGAATAGCTGCGGGAAATCCATCCCCCAGGGAAACGTTCGGGAAGTCTCTTGAAAGAGACGTCCCAAACGTGTGTAATCCCCTGGATAACGTAGGATAAGCATGCTGATGGCATGATACCTAAACAAATGTGTGCTTTTGTGGCCCTATAATTTCGCTGTCACTGTAGTTGTGATCAATGAAATCCGTGGTTGAAGCGCGCACTACCCTAATGAATTGTTTCAATGTTTGGGAAAACAAAATGGGGCTTACAAAACGGATTATATCGTCTACTTCCGTAGGCTGCATGGAGGTGCCACTGTCGACTCTTGCAGCTGCTTCCACGGGCTTTCGAAGGAATTTCCAGCACTAGCCTTTATCGTATTTTCTGTTACTACGTAGGGTCTTCAAACAGGACTGTGCGCATAGTTAGAAAAATGTATCCACTCACCAGCTCTGGTAGTAACCACAGTGGATAGATTCTTATTTATCCACTGAGCACCAGCTATATTGATATGTGTGGGCACCAGGGCACACAGATAAATTTTTAATTATACACTGGGCGCCAGCGCACAGATGAGATTAATGAGGTGCACCCAAGGATTTCGGAGGCGATGGTCCGCTGGGCCATAAGACCCTTCAATTTTCTTGCGGTAAAAATAAAAAGAGGCCTCTTGGCGCCTCCTCATTGAAGAGACGGAGTGCTGGGCCAACCCTCATCATTTTAAAGTCGTTAGGAAAATTTTTGCTGATGTGAGGCTATAACCTTTAACGTCACATTTTCACAGACACTTCTCCAAGCCTTTCTAATGCAGTCAGCGTGCACAGGACCCTTCGGTGTGTCCAAACCAGTGTCAAACCGATTTAGCAGATACTTAGACTGCAAAAAGTCCGGAAAAAAAATGTAGAAGACGACTGCCATGACTGCCTGCATTACATGAAGCAGAGTCTCCCTGTCACTCCTTTTAATGTTGCGGGACGACGACTGACGCCGATCGAACTCGAAGAGGGGCACGAAAAAGGGAACGGGCTTCTTTGCCACTGTTGCCACTGTTGCAACCCGGCACCTGGCCCAATAATTGAGGTTAGGGAGGGGAGGGGGGGGGAGGGGGGCATTGAGAATATAAGAGTCGTTGCGAATTAAAGGGGTGCTTTGGGAAAAACAAGGGGGGAGTACACCCCCGTAGAGGGGTGTAGGGAAATCACTGCCCCGACACAAAACATGTCCCGTCTCTCTTGTCCCGCCGTTTTTCCGTCATTGCACGCGTTGTCTACATCCCACTGAACAGCAATGATCACAATCCATTTGACTCAACCATTAAAAAAAAAAAAAGAAACTGCAGCAAAACAAGGCGACGACGCGAACTACGCGATCACAAGCAGTACGGCCACACGGCAATCCGAGCGGAAAGGAGCACGCCTGTTACCCGCAGCGCCCCCTGGCGTCCTTGCGCTCCGTCATCGCTGCGCCGACCTCCTCCCTCCGTTGCTTCTCGGCGCGGACGACACACTGCCCAGTTCTAGAACACCATAGTAGAGAGGCTCAAGTGAGGGTGGGCGCAACTGAAAACCTGGAGAGCGTTTGCAATTCAATGGCGGCGCCTGAGGGAGAGGATTCGGGAGAGGATATGCCCCAATGTTGCATGCACGAGAGCAGACGCCCGCTTTGTTGCAACTCTGTTGCTCCATGCGCCTTTCCTCCTCTCGCCTCCCATTGCAAGCAACGAACGCATTGGCGCAGCCTCTCTCGCTTCCTCCTCGCTCCGGGATTTGCAAACGTTGAGAGGAGAAAGCAGGGTTGCCAGACAAGCAGCAACGTCCAAGATGGCGGAATTTACCATTTTTCGCGTTAAAAAAATACTTAACCTATCGCAACAAAACTGGTGGCTATGGAAAAGTAATCATTTATACCTTGCGTAAATTATTCAAGCACCTTAATGGGCTCTTATGACCTGAGTTAGGAAATAAAACGACCCTTTGCCCCATAGACTCCCAGCAAAATTTAGCAATTAAATGGCGTCCATGTCCCGTGATCCCCGATCTAGCAGTTGCACCCACCCTCACTTCAGCCTCCCTATCTATGAGCCGTTTCCCCACCTGTCTATCTTACACCCTGGTCCAGACGCAGCCGACGCTACGAGCTGATGGTACCAAACAGAAAGCGTCAAAAGAGCGCCATCGTGGTGCACGCCATGTTTCTGTACCTGTTCTATCATCGCTGAACCAATCATAAAAAAAAAAAAAAAAAAAAATCCTAGTGACTTACGCGTTTGACGCTGCTTGATTCGTTCCATTAACTCGTAGCATCGGCTTCGTCGGAACTTATGCTTTTAAGCTGAAACGAGGTATAGTGCTCTTCTTTATTATGGAGGGCGTTGGCCACTATAGTCTGTGAAAGGTTAATAACCCGGTAGATGCTCTGACGCGTTGAGCGCGAGCTTTCTGGACATCGTTGAGCGCAGGCAAAGCTCGGCAGAAAGCAGCGAACACGTGCTGGAGGCGGAGCATATACTCGGTACTTAACCTGTCACCTACTAGAGTAGAGAACGACTTATACCTTAGGCATCGCTTTAAACTTTTTTTATGACATTTGATTTTATGATTTACATTTGTTCTGGGCCGCGTTGTGTTATGGATGCTCTGAACGGGAGCTAGTCTCCGCTTGATCGGTAGTCTTTCGACAAGACAAACGGCCAGGATTCGAAATGAAAGAAGAGCCCCTTCGGAATCACTGCGGTGTTGGGGAACGTTTCGTAACTTCAAGGAACTTTCGTGGACGTCAAAGGGAAACAAGAACGGTATCTCACATTGGCAAAAAAAAAATTCCTCCTACGCAAAAAAAAAAATAATAAATCAATAAATAAATAAATAAAGCTTGTTGAAAGCTAGGAGAATTTCCATGAAGACGCCATGCCAAGAAATTTACAGTTCATCCCAGTTCACCACGTAAGCAAGGTAATTTCGGAATTGAAGAAAGATAAATCCAGAAGCCAAACTAAGTATTTGCTCGAACCTTCGGTCATAGGGTCGTTTTTAGACGCCGAAAACACGGGGCTGTCAAGCGTGACACGTGCGTGCACAACAAACAAAGCTTAAACGCAAAAAAAAATAAAAATAAAATAAAGAAAAGCAAAAAAGAACAAAAAAAGATACTTTTCGGCACGGTGGACAAGAGAGTCATTCCGCCTTGGCAGAAGACTCCCAGCTAGGAACTGAGGAAGATTCCTTGGCAGAGACCTTCAACCGGGCGGCGTTTCTGCGTTTCCCGCGATCGCGGAGGATCGTTAAAATAGCAGACATCCCCGCCGACCCCTCGGGCATCTTGGACGTCCTCGCGCCAGGAACTTTGGGATCTGTTGACTCGCTTCCTGATTGGCTGTCGGGAAGCGTCGCGAAGCGGAGAACCCGACTTCGAAGCGAACAAAAGCCACGATCCTTCATCGGGGGATTGCCTCCATCGCCATGTAACCAAAGCCGATCGCTGGATCACGTCATGAGCAAGGTGCGTGATCATCGCTCTTGCGCTTCGAACGTTCACGTGATCATCGCTCTTGCGCTTTGTCAGAGTTTCGAAGAAGCCTTCAAGGTTTGCTGTGGTGCACACTGGGGTATAGCCACTTTTAAAAAGGGTTGACAACCTGATGTCAGCCGCTTACTTAGACTGTCATTCAATAAATGCTACTTTATAAAGTTTAATGTGTGTTTTCAACATTGACGAGTAGCTATGCGGAAAGCAAGTCGTTTGCTTCTTGCGCAGGGGTTCCGGTGACGTCAGAACGACGCCGAGCTATGATTGGCTCTGATTGAAAGAATGGTGGGTAGACCTCAATACTAAATGCCTTTAGGTCTACCCACTATTTTTTTTTTTTTAAGCAGCCAATAAGAGCTTGGCGTTCTGACATCATTACAACCCCTGTGTAAGAAGCAAACAAACTTGCGCTCCGCATAGTTTTTTTGTTTTTTTTTTCGCCTTCAAATGAACCACAGCACACACTACGGGCCGCCATCAGAGCCAGTTCAATGTTAAGTAAGAGACTTTCACATGACTTCAGGCACCACAAATGACTGCGCTATACCGGAAAGTCACGGGGCACGCTGTCGGCTACGGATTGGCTACGATAACTCGTAGCCTTCGCTGTGGCCCATTTTATAAGGTGAAACAAAGAGCAAAAACTGTTCTCCAAGACGTAACGAGAACAACTCCAGATGACCCCATTAACAAACGGGCGGTCGACACAGTGGTAGATCCGGCAGTAGCGACTTCGTATTATAGCGAAAACGTTTATTTTTCCCTGCGTTTGGCAGCCGTCCTGTTTTGTCTCGACAATTTATAAGAACTGCGCCGATTCCCGCGGTACCGAGCACGGTTTTAAAACGCGGTTGGGCCGCATAAATCAAAGGCATGAGGTACTGCACTCATGTGAAGTGTCCCTCGATCGACAGTGTGTAATTTCTAAAATCCCACTTTTTTGTGTGTCTTTTACCTTAATTTAGGATTATTAAATAATAGTTCCACTGGAAAAAAAAACGCTACGCCAATTTAAATTTAAATGGTCTCATTAAGAGCACTGCAAAGTCAATCAAATGGCACGCGAGTAACGCAGTCTTAATGAGATATTCCTCGTCAGCCCCTTCAGTTAGACGTTTTCAATATAAATTGTTACTCAATTTGTTTAAAATGAGCCTTGCAACAATCTCTATATTAGAGTACATCCGACTGCAATATCACCAACCAGAATTCCTGTTTCAGTCGCATAATCTTCAGCACCAATTTAACGCCACCTTTACACAAAGCGAGGTGTGAACCCCGTAGAAGCCTTTGCACAAATGGAGGTGTAATATGTTGTATCACACATATCTAGGTTTTTTTTAGAAGTCGCTCTGGACATCCGCTTATACGAGGAGCGTGCAACATTATTTTGCAATTTGTTATTTTACTGTGGATACCAGCCAGTTTAAGTCCGGTAGCTGTGTCTATCTTCTCGTCAGTCTCTTCCTTGAAACTGATGCACTTGCACCACCGGTGTGGCAGCCTTTCCACGCCATGCCGGCGGAACCACTTTTTGGAAGTGCATCGCGCCTACACCTGGCAGCTGTTTCCAGTTCGTCAATGACCGCGAAGTGGCGTCCTCGCATGAGTTTTTTTCGTGTCACCAAAGGGCCGATAACCACTGGGGGTCCAGTCTAGGTCCACATATGCACGACAAAATGCCCAGCAGAGCAAGCAGGACGTTTGACGTGTCAGAAAGATGAACGAACCTGGCCAGGCGCCGGCCAATCACGGCCTGTTGTGAATGCACGTGGCACCATGATCGGCCAGCGCCTGATCGGGTTCGGCCATCTTTCCCACGCGTCGTACGACCCGTCAGCCTTTTGATCGTGCATGTGTTCGGTCCTACCTAGCCCCCCCCCCCCCCCCCGCCCCCCCCCCCCCCCCCCATAGTTATCACATGTGCGAGGCCAAAAAAAAAAAGAATCTGCAAGGATGCCTTCTCCCGGTAAGCAGCTGCCCAGGCGCAGGCGCTATGCACTTCTAAAAAGTGGCTCCACCAGGTCATTGAGAGGCTGCCACACCGGTGGTGCAAGTGCATTAGGTTTTAGGAAGAGTCTGTCGAGAAGGTGGACATATCTACCAACCTCCGAGTGGCCATTATCAGCAGGAAAACAATAGATTGTTAATCAATATGGTACGTTTCTCGGTCTCTTAACCAGCACGAAAGTGGGTTTGGAACCTAGAAAATTAAATAAAAATATGTAAAAAAAACTTCGGGCGCCTCCAGAAAAAAAAAAAAAATAGACAGTCAACGCCCTTTCCGACCCCAAAAACGTGTTGAATATTATCATAATTTCTTCCTCAAGAAGGGTCGTTGTATATCATTCCGGTTTTTTTTTCCAAAACGTTCTAAAAAGGTGATGTGATTCATTTCAAGATTGCCCGAAACGAGCATCGTGGATCATTTCGAGAGTGCCCGAAACGTTCCAGAGCGATAATTGTGAATCATCCCGCGAGTATATGCAACGTTCTTGTGAGGTCATTGTGGATCATCCCAAGAGAACCCGAAATATTTCAGAGATTCTTGTGAATCATGTCGAGAGTGCCCGAAACGTTGCAGAGAAATCATCGTGGATCATCGTAAGAGTGCTCAAAACAATCAAGCGAGGCCATTGTAAATCATCCCGAGATTGCTTGAAGCGTTCCAGAGAGGTTACTGTAAACCATCCCGAGAGCACCTACAACGTTCTTGAGAAGTCAATATGGATCATCTCCAGTGTACCGGCGATGTTACAGAAAGGTCATTGTGGCTTATCCCGGTATGTTTGAAACGTTCCAGAGAAATTATTCAGGAGTATCCAGAGGGTGCCCGAAACATTCTAAAGAGGTCATTGTGAATCATTCGGAAAGACCCCAAAACGGTCAAAAGAGGTCGTTGTGAATAATCCCGAGAGCGCCAGAGAATAATTTGTGGATCACCCGAGACTGCTTAAGATGATCTAAACAGGTCATTGTGGAATATCCAGTAAGTGTCTGAAATGTTTGAAAGATGTCACTGTGGATCATGCAACCTTTCATAGAAGTCAATGTGGATCATCTCGTGAGAGCATGAAACGTTTAGAAAATGTCACTTTCGATTGTCGTGAGATTGCCCAAAAGGTTCCAAAAAGGTCACCGATGATTATTCCGAAAGTTCCCGGAGCGTACTAAAGAGCCCATTGTGGATCCTCCCGAGAGTGCCCGAAACGTTTGAAATAGCTAAAGTTGAAGCCTGGGAGAGTTGTTATGCCATTCATAAAAGGTTAAAACAGCGCAAAAAACGACGGACAAGGTAAAGAAGGACACGGACAGAGCGCTGACTCGCAACTCAGTTGCGAGTCAGCGCTCTGTCCGTGTCCTTCTTTACCTTGTACGTCGTTTTTTTTGCGCTGTTTTAACCTTTTAAGTTTGAAATAGGTCCCTGTGGATCACCCCGAGAATGTACAAAATATTCTAAACAAATGATGGTGGATTATCTCGGGAGTGCCCGAAACGCTTAAAAGATTTCACTGTGAATTATCTCATAGGTGCTCGAAACGTTCCGAAAATATCACCGATGATGATCCTGAGAGTGCCGGAAGCGATCTCAAGAGGCCATCGTGAATCCTCCCGAGAGTGCCCAAAACATTCCATAAAGGTCATTGTGGGCCATCCCGAGAGTGTCGAAAACGTTCTAGAAAATTAAGTGTGGATCATCTCGAGAGTGCCAAAACGTTTCAAATAGATCATTAGGATCACTCTGGGTACACAAAACGTTCCAAAAATATCACTGAGGTTTAACCCGAGAGCACCAAAAACGTTCCAAAGAGGTTAGTAAGGATTACCTCGAGAGCGACCGAAACGTTCCAGAGATAATTATGGATCATCCCGATAACGCTGAAAATGTTCTGAAAAAAAAAATATGATTCATACCGAGAGTGTCAGAAACCTTCAAGGTTATTGTGAATTATTCCGAGAGGGCCGAAAATATTCCAGAGAAATAATTGTGGATCATTCAGAGAGTTCTTGAAACGTTCGGAAGAGGTTATTGAGAATCATTACGACAGTGCCGAAAACATTCCAAGGAGCTTATTGTGGATCGTCCCGAGAGTGCTAAACACGTTTAAAACAAGCAATTAAAAATCGTCCCAAGAGCGACCGAAACGTTCCAAAGAGGTATTCTGGATCGTTTTGAGAGTGCCAAAATCGTTCCAAAGTAGTAATGTTGGATCACCCCCAGAGAATACCTGAAACGTTTCGAAGAGGTCATTGAGAAGCATTCCGAAGATACCCGAAACGTACCAAAGAGGTCGCTGAGAATTATCCCGAGTGTGCCGACAACGCTCCAAAAAGTTCATTGTGGGTCATCTCGAGAGTACCGGAAACGTTTCAGAGAGATCATTGAGGATCGCCCCGAGAGTGACCGAAACGTTCGAGAGAGGTAATTATGGATCATTTCGAGAGTGCCGAAAAATTTCCAGAAAAATAACTGTGGATTATTCCGAGAGTGCCAGAAACCTTCTAAAGAAGTAATGGTGAATCATCCCGAGAGTGCCGAAAACGTCAAAGAAAAATAATTGTGTATAGTTTCGAGAGTGTTCGAAACGTTCCGGAGAGATCATTATGGATCATCCAAAGAGTGTACCAAACGTCCTACAAAGGTAATAGTGGATCATATTGGGAGTGCCCGAAACATTGAGATACTAAGGGTTATAGCCTCAAATCTGGAGCTGCGAATCCGATCCGGTGTCTACAGCGGCCGCGGTGGCTCTAGCAAGAGCAAGGCCGGTAAGCGGTTGCAAATAGAGAGCAGTGAGTGAGCGCGGAGCCACCGGGGTTTATTTCGAGACACGTCCCGGGACCTGTTTCCCGAGCGGCCCCCCGTGGCCCCGACGCTGTCCAAATCCGAACCGCGAGCGACTCACGTCCGACTCTGTGTCTGCGAAGAGGCGACCGCCAGCGGGACACCTCCAAATGTCGGCCCCAGGGCCCGTCGTCAGGTGAGCGAACCTCCACCGCCCCCGGACACCGACCCTAGACTTCGCGAGACCGGTGGACGAGCGGCGTAGATGAACCGCGAACCTAATTAGCAGCGAGGACCTATAGACGTTTTAAGACTATAGGCGTCGCTGGCTGTATGTGACCTCAAAGTGCGCACCCCTTTTCTCGCGCCGTGTGGCTGCGCTGTCTGTGACGTAAACGCCCCCTAAAAACAATCACGTTAAGTTGAGTGAAAGTTTTTGATTGCGGGATCTCTGGAGCGTGGTCTGAATGCACGCACAGAGAGGGTACGGAATTGTGAAGACGAGCTCGCAGTGGTTCTGTCCGGTAGGGTGGGATGCTTCCGGAAGGCGGACACATTGACTATTTGAGACGCCGATTGTTTTAGAGAACGCGACCTTCGACAGCCGATGTGAGAGAATGGTTCTCGATGTGTAGAGACGAATATTCTTGCAATGAGCCGAAGGAAGAATTATAAGTTATGAGGGTGGCTTTGTTTACTTGACACTCACGATCTATGGTATCGAAATCATGAGGAGTTTAAAACGCGAAATATTAATGAGTTCGTTGACCATAGGTATATATCGTATTCCACAAAGCCTGTCAAAATTGAAGTCATAAAAAGTGTTGCGAGGATGAATGAAGGAACTTTGTGAGACTTGTCGACTATCGTCTTATTGGCACCGCTGTGGGCACGCCTCTTATGCAAGCAAATGAATGAATGTTTATCTTCCGAAAGAAGTTTAGCAACTACGGACTCTTCTGAGCTGTTTGCTACGAACCCTAACGTTAATATACCAACCCCTGCCATATACAATATTATATATTGGCGTTATGGCAGGCATGTAAAAAGAAGTGGGCAAAAGGGTTATGTGGGCCATATGTTACACCTAACAAAATTCACTTCAACACGCATCTGAATCGAATCGTTCCATTCATTCAGTTCCGTTCGCTTTCGAGCGGCGGAAGTTTCAGCCCTGCATTACGAATAAACATAAAACAAGTAAAAGTACATCACACGTAATATGCGTTGAATTGAGCAATCAGAGTGCGACAGCTTCCCGGTGCCACCGTCGAAGTTATGTTGGCTTCACTACTATGATCAAGCACAATGCAGTGAAACCAGCTTTGTTTTATTCGCGCGGCGGTACTCATTGTCATTGTTCGCCGTGGACGGGACGTAAAGTTTATGTAGAAACTGCGCTTTCGCTTATAAAGCAAAACACGACAAACTTCCTTTTTGTCTCCTTTTTTTTTTTTTTTTGCGCTACCGACCAGTTTGATTGAGGGGTCCAGAATGGCATCTCACAGATACCAATTTTCTCTTAGAACTGATACCAAATGGTTGGGGGATCGGTGGCCGAGTGTTTTAACGTGGAGCGAAAGCTCTGACTGCAGAACCCAGCGATCCTGGGTTCAAGCCCTACCCCCTGACCGTTTCGGTCAGGATGAGCACCGCACCGGCCTGAGGTCGTGTATCACTGCGTGGTGCACGTTTAAGACACCAGGCTAGCGGTTGTAGTGCACTGGCTGAATTTCTCAAATACAGCTGATACACCAGACACCCATTGAGGCTGACTAACATCCGGCTGAATAAACATACACACGACACAATTATTATTATACCAAGCGGTCGTTTGCAAGCTTCAGTATCAGATCATTCAGGCTCCCTTAAAGTTGGCAGAAATAATGAGAACATAGAGTGTTCAACGTTGGCGTCTAAAATACTTCTTTTTTCCTTTTTTTTTAACTTGGCGTTACACTTTTTACTACTATAATACGAACGCGATTTAAAATACAACATAAATAATTTATGTACTGCAGTCGATCAAAAAAGATTGTCAATCCTAAAGCCGGGGCCACACTGCTCATACATCATGCAAAAGGCAGTCTGCGAACACGAGTCACCGCAATGTCCGTAATTCGAATGCCGCGTGACTAAGTTTCTTCTTGAGCTCATTAGCATGCGGCATTCGAAGCACAGACCTCACAGTGACTTGCGTTCGAATCTGTTTGCAGACTGTCATTTGAATGATGTGTAAGCAGTGTGACCCTGTCTTAAAGGTCACTACTATCTTAGCAGAAAACCTAAATAAGAAAACGAGAGATAACGGACGCGTTTTTCTTTTTATAACTGAGTGTGATGTGTCGGTGCTCCCTCGATAAGCTGGCTTGATTCCAAGTTGTCATATTCGCGGTTGTTCAGGGTTTAAAAGAGAAGAAGTGATAAGCGATTGGGTGGTAAAGATTAGATGATGTCTTGTTGTTATCGTTGTACGCATGTCTTTTCCAAAATTAAACCAGTTAAAAGTAGCGTTCTGTGGTGTACGTCCTTCTTCTACTAGTCCTTCGGGTTTTAGCGCGTTTAATTTTCTACGGCGTTATCACTTTCTCCTCGCGATCGTGGGTTTTTGCGTACGGGTGCACCGGCTTTTGCCCGAAAGGTGCACTAACAATAACAACTACACCTGTAAAAAAACAAAAAGTATTTGAAGGAAGATGTTGCAAGCAACGCGCAGTAGGGGACAAACTATACTTTCCCAGCTCGTGGTCAAGACAGGATGAACTCCTCGGTGTGTCCATATTCTCGCCCAGGACGCGAGCCTGCCCGGCCAGGGCGTCCCGCAACAGGGCAGTCCCCTGTTGAGCCCGACGGGCCTGCCGCTCCTGCCCAAATTCTACGAGCCGCCGGGTGACAACAACTCGGCCATGGACTTCGACGCCTTCAAGCACCACAAAAGTGAGTGCGTGATAAGCAGATCTAGATGGGAGAGTCTTGGTGAGACAAGGTTCGGCCCAATTATCCGTTACAACGTGGAAATTGTAGGAGAGTCTCCTTTGTGCTCCCAGGGAGGAATAACCTCAATATGCCACTCAGTATCAAACGCTCCACGTTCCTGACGTCATGGAAAATGAGAAGCAACCGTCAGCGTCCTCTCGGAGATTGGCGTCTTGGAAAACAAACCTCCGGTTATTTTCCAATGCACCGAGTCACATTTGGTGTTTAAAGGTGTCTTGCTTTTTGTGTAGGGACCCTTTCCTGTCGTATGTTACGACAAATCATACAGTCGGTCGTTTAATTATGTCGCCCTCGAGCTGACGGCAGAGCGGATGAAACCTACGAGCTGGCTGGAACAGTCATTAGCCGTCTGTCTAACTCCATGTCACATCGCTCTCGATATGTATGGATAGAGGGTGATTGTTTCTGAAAAGGCCTGCAGCCCCGATATTCGTCTACTCAACTCTAGTTTTACCAATGTGCGAAGTGGAACTTAGTAACACACTTTCGGGCGGCTCTTCACACAGGCTTCATGGCTGAACAGCTCACGCTCGTTCTCTTCAGATGATGGAAAAATGGGAAAAGCGCTAAGAAAATTAGAGCTTTCCGAATCTGGCATTTAAATATGTGGAAAAAGTATTAAAAAAAACTGAGACAAATATTCAGAGCATCAGCTGGAATCGCGTGCTTAGACATCTTGTTGACGTCGCGCTGTGCTCTTGTGCGCAGAGAAGACCTTCTCTTCGTCCAGCTTCTATGAGGAGCCCAACTGCATCTACCCGACGGTCGAAGAGCAGGTCGAGCTGGCGCGCAAGATCGCAGACTCCCTGTCGGCCGACACGAACCGAACGTCTCGAGGCGCCAATATGTTCTTCAAGCGCGTCAAGAGGTCCCACAAGTGGATCCATGAAGGTGCGCTAAGCGACGGTCTCTCGGAGCCATAGCAACTGCGTGTGCTCTTGTGACCTTCGGCATAAAAGCCCGTTCACACACGTGCAACCAAGTACGACCGAGAGAGATAAGACCGGTTTTTAAGCCTCTCACGACGTCTCTCGGCGTTCTCAGTTGCAAGCGTGTGAACGAGCCTTAATTCCTTGCCCCAACCATGGCCTTCTAAGATTCTTGGCGCGCAAAGCTCTCCTCCGGCCCTTCCAAACGATCGTTTGCCCAGCAGATTAGGCGGATTGGTGGCCGAGTGTGCTAGCGCACACCAGCTCAGAGCACGTGGAGGGAACGCTTGCGTGGAAAGCGTGGAGGGAAACCTATAGACAAAACACGACCACACAAGTAGCGTAAACCACAGCTCCTCCAGAGCTCTGCAGGACGGTGTGGCTGCACAGCCAGCATTGGCATCTCTTAAATGTGTGCACGCGGTACAGAGCTCGTAATTTTGTTAACACTGCGAAGACTAAGGAGCACGAGCGCGTTGAAACGCAATTCAAGCGCCCCCTGGTGCACTGACTATGGCAGTGCTTTTGTTGTTGTTGTTGTTTCACCCAGCCTTTGCTAAGACGCAGCTTCTCGCAAGCCGCCCCTGGTCACCAGTAAGCAGTGGGAGAGATTGTCCCAGAAAATTCCATTGCGGCGAAAGGGCAAAAGCCGTGAAAGCCCAGCCAATAGCAAATGAAGCAATGACGAGACGGCATCCGGTGTACACTTGCACACTTGCGAGAAACACGAAAAACGACAGAACGAAAACGATAGGTAGAATTAAGCGCACTAAGATAGAGAACAACACTAGGATTTCAACCTGCCATTTATTTGACAAAATAATGTGTGTTGTGGTAAAATACAAGAAGAAGTTCGGGCTAACGAGCGCATTTTTAAGCCCAATGATGGTGATTTCCATGCCTGCACCCAGCGCCACAACGGCGGAAACAGCTGCGAGCCATTTCTTTTTTTTTTTTTTTTTTCCCCTAAAACCAAGCGTCTTGGAGGCCATGCCCGAACCCCCGAATATTGCGCTCAGTATGGGAAACACTGATAGGGGAATCTACGGGTCACGATATAAGCAGGGTACAGACCAGGGGTGGCCAAAATGCCCCGGCCTACGAGCCGCAAACAAGACCACGAAACTTCCAGAGGGGGGAAGGGGGGGAGGGAGGGAGGGGGCAATTTTTTTGTGTACAGCAATAAACGAAACTCGAACTACTTTCAATCTATCCGAGTCAAAAGCAGTCCAACTGTACGTAAGGTAGCAGGAGCGCAAGACCACCAAACCGCAACCTGTCTTTCGATTTAAAACGCGTTCCATTCCTTTTTTTCGGAAAGTGCTCGTGTGACCGGGAGGGAAACGGGGGAGTGTGTGTGTGTGTGTGTATGTGGGGGTGGGGGGCGGGGGAAGCTAGGGCAGGGAGCCGCAATCCGCACTTTAACACGCAAAGAGCCGCATGCGGCTCGCGAGCCGCAGCTTGGCCGCCCCTGGTATAGACCTTTTGCAAAACCCCATCAAGCAACAACAGCAGTCCCCATTTCTTGGGTACGAAGCTTGTGATCGGATCCGAGGCCTTGCCCAACACTGACGTCACACTCGTTTTTCGATACCAGCTGAGCCGAGTTCACGACGGACGCCGCACGCAGCCCTCGTGCGGCGTCCGCAGAACCTATATACTGGATGGCGCACACTTTTGAAAGGGGTTTATTGCTGGTTGCCCTGACGGAGCTGCCATAAATAATACACCTCACGAGTCGTGTGCACTGCCATCAATGGACAGGCGTGAAAGGGTACGCTCCACGAAGGGTCGTTGTTGGCGCCCGCCTTCCCTCGAGGAATGCGGCTTCTAAGGCCATAAACTCGAGCCCCTGCTTCAAACGACGAAACACGGGGTGCTGTGCGCTTCTGATGGAGCACAGAGCGCCGATCGAGCATCTCCTACCCGGGAGCTATACCACATGACGCTTCAGCGTACTTTCGTGGGCAGATGGCCAAGGTCAAGCTGGCAGGTGCTATTCTTATCGAAGATGAACATCTTTGTTGTTCCAGAAGTATTTTATTTCCGTTTCAATAACCGTTCATTTGGCCGCCTTCCGGCAACAGTTGCACCCGCTCCACTGTGGACATTAAAAGAGTCCACAGCCCCTGCTCGACCCCTTTCTAGGGGTCAATGCTTTAGCGCAGCACCCGCGGAGCTCCGTCTCGTAAAATTGAGAATGAGGCCGGTTAGAAAGAACATTCCGAGTTCCGTCCCAACCTCGGCCAATTTTAGCCCGACTGCGCTGCGTACCCGCAGATGCAGCGGCAGCACTTCTGGTCATGACAACGGCCTCCGCGAAAGACGTTCTTTGGCCCAGGCCCGAAAGCTTTGTGCAAGCCTGAGTGCTTTATTCGTTTCGGGCATAGAGCCTCTAATTTCCAGCCACAAGGAACAGGAGCTGATAAAAGATTGCGAGAGCAAACCCTTCTTCCACCTCTTGGCTGGAAATCCCACCGTGCTCGAAATAGAGTATAAATGAGGAGGTGGAACCGAGAGAGGCACTCACGCCCGGGGAAAGCAGCAGGGTATGAATTCAGGCGCCTAGAGAGACATAAAAAGCGACACAAGAAGTAGGGTGAAGAGTTGGGCGAGTTGGTTTTGCGTATCGAAGATGTGCAAAACCAAATTTAGTTAAGAGTCAGCGCTCTGTCTGTCTGCGTCTCCTCTTGTCCTTCGCCTTGTTCGCGCTGTCTTTGATCTTCGACAAGAAGGGAGAACCGAGTTCAAAGCAGTCATAATTTTGTCAGAAGATGAACACTGTGGCAGGACCGCTGATACCTACAACAAAACCAGATATAACTCACACCACAATAAATGCGTATCTTCATTCGCGCGTCGGGGACTATATGTAAATTGGGGAATGTCTCCGAATCTGGACCCTTCTCCCTTTCTACAAGGGCGCAGCCATCTTGAATGTCGTCACTTCTGATATATGCGTTAAAACATCGCTTTGATCTCTCTACGCCGCTAGAAGGTGTTCATGAAAAATCCTTGATTGTCACATATCCTTGGTCTGCCTCACATATGTTTTCTCGCATGTTCCAAGTTTAAATTTTTATTATTTTTTCACCGCATACTAGATACGGAACCCACGTGACTGAGAACGAAAGGAAACGAAAAACGTTTATATACAGCATGTAAACTATATTGCAACTTAACCCGAGACTGGGGTATGAAATAGAAATTTATCAATGGTGACAGATGGGCCAGTTGGTACATGGTCTATGTACAAACGTAGAAGGGACATAACGCTTCTAAGCCTCTTTAGACGGCCCGTAAAAATCAGTTTCTCAACGTATCACGTTGCAATTTATTACAGGGGTGTAAGCAGGTGGCGAAAGTTTACAGTACGAAAACTAAAAAATAACCTTACCTCGTTAAAAAAAAAAAAAAACTGTTCTGAGCAATTTACGCCGCCACTTCGCAGGCGATGCATGAGTAGAGAAAAGTGCTGCCGACAGATGGCGTACGCCGCGTAACACTGTAGCCGCGTCGAGTGAGCACCGGCCGATTTGAGTTGATAGCAGACGATCTCTCTGCGCGTGCCTCGTCTGCGAAGTGGCAACATAAATTGCCCAGAACAGTATTTATTTTTAACGGGGTATGTTTTTTTTTTTTTTTTCACTGTAAACTTTCACCACTTCATTGTACCAGTATAGTAAACTGGAGTGCGATACGTTGAGAAACCGAATTTTGCGGGCCGTCCAAAGTGCCTTAGAAGTGTTCGTGTACGTGCTGTAGACGAGAGGATAGTGCACGACCCTTCGAATGTGCCAAGCGCCAACAGACACATGGCAACGTAACTGATCAGATGAGCCCAGAAATGAAACAAGATACTTTCGGGGCAGTGCCGTACGGTCATATACTTTTGAGTACATAAGATAATGAGAAATAATATAGCTAGTGGGGACCGCAGACACAGAAAAAGACCGGATCAAATGTTTCAGGTCATATTGTCCGCGGGGGCTACATGTACACAAATTAGTAGCCGTAAATAGAATTGTTGCTCCTATGACTTCCTTTCAACTTTTAATTTCTGTCAAGTGTCTACTACACTAAGTTCAGTTGTTAGAGCGAATGAGAGTCACGAGTTCAAAACCGCTCAAAATCCCGCCGCCCGCAAAGCGACCATTTCTTCCACTAGACGACTCAGAAAATCGCTAAATCTTGTGGGAAACAGCTAAATTGACAACACTGAATAAGACCCCAAATCTCAGCATCGTCGGTAATAACCCTGCGTTGGGCTCCAATGTGGGATCTGAAAATATAACGCCCAATTACGCTGGTGTCAAAGCTCATTCTAACATCAGGTTCATTTTAAGATGTACAGCAGTGAAGGATAGGAACTGCAGCTCATAGCTCTGCTAGCTGTTCCTGCTGCGTGAGAGTCTGTGCAGCCGAGGTGCGTCCTTGTGCAAGAATCTCGCGCTTACAGCCTTCACTTCGGTAGATCTTAATTAAGGCTGGCATGCCTTGCTCTCCACAACTAGCTCAAAAGATACGCGTACGCATTTATCTTATGTAGAGCGAAACACAGGAAACTTAATTGGTGTTGACGGAATTTGGCGCATCCTTCGAATCTCTCGAAAGAATCGATGCGCCTTGATCGTTACAACATGACACCATCCTCTGAATACCTCCTTCTTTGTCCTCCAGCTCCCGACTACTCAGACTCCGAAGCGACTCTGTCCGGCACAGAGACGTCCCGGGAGGACGACCGGACGCCCGATCCGCTGAACGTGCCGTACAAGGTCAGCAAGGTAGGTGGTTCCCATTCTTGTGCAGCGATTCCCAGTGAGATCCCTCCGGATGCAGGGTCCCCCAAGGCTCAAGCTCATCCTGGACCCACGGCACCTACAGGACGCGAACACGCTGCGCCAGTCGGGCATCAGCATCGTGGAGCACAGCGCCATCAGCCCAGAGGTGTGCCTGGACCTGGTAAAGGACCTCAACTCTCCGTGCGGCAAAGGCGCAGCCATGTTCGCCAAGCGCAAGAAGAAGTCCGAAGAATGGGTAGTGGACGTAGACCGCATCAAGGCTCAGCTAGGAGATCGCTGGCCAGAGCCCCACCAACCCGTGGCGCCAATACGAACCCCGATCAAAACGCCTGTGGACCGTTTCAAAGAGTCTCTCGTCAACCCCAGACTAAGGGTGAGAAAACTGTCACACTCTTAACATAAACCTAGTAGCTGCAGCAGTTACTACTTTTCTCTGAATGTTACTACCTCTTTACTAAGTATTTACTACCTCAAACGCGCGATAGGTAGTAAAAGGTTTGTAAGTCCAGCTGTTACTATCTTTTTCTGACTGTTATTACCTTTTTACTAGTTATTTACTTCCTCAAACGCGCTACAGGTATTAGTAACTGCGGCTGCTATGGGTTGAGGTGGCTGGGATGTCCATGAATTAGGATGCGGAGAGGGGGGGGGGGGAGAGGGGGTCAAAGTGCATGTGCATAAGTCTCCCCCTTGGATACACCACTGGTCGCAAATAATTACTATGTGCACCGTTACTTCTTAGAGATACATTCCTTAAAATGTTTAGCAATAATATTGGAGAATAATATTAGTGCGAAAGCAGCACCACCCATATTGTAACATCGTTCACCGACGAGGTGGTCACTGGCCAACCGACTTGTTTCAAATGATCAGCATAAAAGACACATGGGTAGCAATTGGTTTAGCGTGTCGTCGCGCGTACCATCTGTGTTAAATGAATAACACGTGTGCAAATGAGCGTGTAAGCAGAGTGGGTAAACAAATCTATCCAAGCGATAATAATTTTTCTTGCAAATTGTGAGTTTGAAGTTAACTAGGGCCACCTGGGTCTTGTGAGAGTTCGTGCCAGTTACCATCTAAAGGTAGTCAATATACTAAGTTGGTTAGTAACCGTTACAAGCTTCTTGACCTAGCAACCGATACTAGTTTGACTGTTAATTCCTACGGTTACTAGATACAGAGGGCGACACTGTTAGCGCGAACAAGCAATCGACGATTTTTTCAGTTTTTCTTTTTGAAACCAAGGGGTGTCATCCAAGTTATTATTGCAATGGAAAGAGCTCATTTAGTTCTATGATGTAAGCGATAACATTTCGTGCTCGCTAATACTATTCAAAAGTAAAATGCGAAAATGCGCCGATGTCGTGTTCGCGCTAACAGTGTCGCGATGTGTACCTAGTAACATATGTGACAAGTAGTTATTAGCCTTCACCTTGTAAATACTACTATCGTTTGAAGCGTACAGCGAAACAGACGGGACGGAAGAAAGGAGACAAACAATTGCTGATTTTCCTCTCTGTTCTTCCGTACCGTCTGTCGCTGTACATTTTAAAATATCATGCCCTACCAACACGCCCAAGACTATCCTAAATAAATACTACTTTTTTCTTTTTCTTTTTTAAGTGCGCGTTATAGATTTTAGGAATCCGAAGCATGTGTGTGTGTGTGTGTATGCTCAGACGGCGGCAAGCTGATCAGCCCCAATGGGCGTTTGCCGTGTCCGCTGTCACGATGACAAATCCTGCCAGTGCAGTACGACTGCTAGCTTCGGGCACCAGGTGAAAATCAGTCCAATTACAGCTAAGCTATGGAACTGATCCCAGCTGCTTGACGCTGAAAATGAAACAATCCAGCTGGACCCAGCTATGACCAGTTCCATAATCCAGCTGTAAGTTCGCTGGTTTTCACCCGCGTGAAGCACGTTGAAGACGCTTTCAACGTGAATCACGCAGTAGTGATCCACGACCGCACGCCGGTACGATGATCATTCAGACCTGAAAGGGTACGGGTGAAGACAGAGCCCAATAACCCAGGGTTCTGCAATGCGAGCACACTCGGCCACCAATCCCTCTGTCGAACCACAAGGCCCGTGCGACTATCGCAGATCGTCAAGAGTCCATGGGAGGCGGCGCTGGAGTCGCCCATCGGCAGCTGCGAGAAGGCGTTCGCCGTGGTACGACCCCATGAGGTGGTCGAGTCTGTCATCCGGGCGGCAGAGGCCAAGGGACCCTTGGAGGCCTACCAGAACGGCTACGGTACCTACGACTCGGCCGTGAGCCCTGTGCCGCCTCCCGTGACTACGGTGACCTACAACCCGACCGATCCATGTCTGGCCAGGGCACCTCGCGGGTGGCGAGGACCCACCTCACGTGAGTAACCAAGTAGCGGTACAGGGGGGTATCCACTGGACGCCACATTTGAGTGCGCTGTGCCCGGTAATCCTGATGGCGTGGAATGCACCGTTGCCAAAGAACTGCTCAAACTCGCCTTCAGCACGCACTCAGCAGCCACAGACGCAGCTATGGCCGCCAATGAATATTCCATTTGCGGTAAACAGCGCATCGTTACAACGCGGAAAGGAGTACTTGGTGCGTCTGACGTGTTTTGCGTCGGAGATTTTAATATTTAGGAACACCGACGCCAAATGCTGAGGCGAATGGTGTTTCCTAGGTTCATCTATGTGCACACCTGGAAAACTATTTCTGTTTCGAGGGCATGTAACAATCTAATGTAATTTTGTTGGAGCGGAGGAGGCTTGTCGATACAAATTAACCAGTGATGTGGTTCGTCTGAATCAAAGGTGCTTGAATCAGTATTCAACCACCTTTTGTAAAAGAAGTTCACTTCAGAGTAGGGGTCTCAAACTCCTTCCGGTGCAGGGGCCAGATAGCCCACTCCGAAAGGTAGAGGGCCAACGCGCAGAAAGAGGGGGAGGGGGGATATGTATTAAGTAAAAAAAAAAAAGCTGTTGTTTTTACTTTGCAACGTATTCGAGTCTATCATCGGCACACTTTAGGTTTTATGAAGGGACCTCGTGCTTTCTGCTTCTCGTACATTTGCGTCTTTAGCTTTGAGGTCCTAATGAGACTACTTTAGGCCCAACCCTGATGTGATGACAAATTGTAACATTACACCAGACCGCTAACTTGCTTGCAATTGTCAATGGAAAAAGAGAGCAAGTACACTTGCTATGTCACTCAGTTTTCTCGGAAATAATTACAGTTCAACATTTCTTTAAAAAAAAAAAAAAGAAGCTTCATGCGACAATTTTTGGTTGCCTGACATTATTTGTAGCGGCATTGTTCGGAAATAGTGTGTTTTTCGACTTCTAGAAACCCAAGTATCCTTTGAAGTTACTCCTACTGAGTTCGTGCCGCCGGGGTGAGTCTTAAAGAGCTTGCGCTTGTAGCGTGGTAGAGCGATTGTCAGGTGATTAACACGAGGAAGAGCTCAAAAGCAAAATTTAAGGCAAAACAATACTGAGTCCAGAGGAAACGGAAAAGGGAAAAATATGTTAACAGGTTATGAGTGCACAGCTACGTTGTAAGCGTCAATCAACTGGCGGCATGATACCTTATTGCGCATACAACGCTTGAGACATGAAAACGAAGGTTCGCAGCCCAGCAAGTCCGCGGGCCGTGTGTTTAAAACCCCGGCTTAAAAAACAAAGAAAAAAAGGTTTTTGAAACACAAGCCCATACTTCATTCTCATTCACTTCGCTGTGAATGTAAGGACTCGCGAGTTCGCCTGCACAACTAAAACACAATGTCACCATTGCTTTCCCAGTCCTGTTGGCATCCATTGCGTAGCGGAGAGCTTGGTTCCCTAAAATGCCCAACTAGCTGTTTAGTTACGCTTAAAATAATGACAAAAAGTCATTATTTTTGTTTGAAAACGCCCATTATAGCAACCAATTCTGAAAATCATGCCGATTGATGAAGGGCATTGTATGAACATGTGTAAATTAATGCTGAGTTCAGGGGAAGCTCTTCCCACCCCTTTCCACTTCAGCGGAGCAAACGGTGGAGAGGAGGTCGCCTCCTCTCCAGCGTTCTTTCTGCTGAAGTGGAAAAAGGTGGGAGGAGCTTCCACTTTATTCTTAACCTGTCACCGACTATAGTAGCATTCCACTAAAATAATGCTAGATTAGAAAATATTGCGTACACAATTGAATGTTTTATTGAAGTTCCAAATGACGAATAAAACTGCACAATTCTTAATTCGGTAGAAAAAACAACAAATATTCTGTAATTTAATTGTGCACATCAATGGCATTTTATATGTAGTTTTATGCTAAGCAAAATAAGTATGTGGACGATAAATGTTTTCTTTAATATATCCAGCTTAAATCTTTTAACATGCTATGCAAACTTCTATTCGTTCATTCCTAGAGTTCGTTTAGTTTTCAAATTAAAGGTTCATCAAATGTAGCCTCGAGCAGTTTGAGGTCCTTTAAAGGTGACTAAAAAATAATTTGGTATAGAGAAATTTACCGGATATGTTTAATCAATATGGTTTAAAACTCATCTCGCTATACCCACGAATTCGTCCTGAACTCGAAAACGAAATCACGACCAATGAAATTAAACACACCAAACTCTTTTTTTTTTTCTTTTTTTTTTTTTTTTTCAGAAACTCTGCGTCAGATAGCATGTGCGTTCGCAATCTTGCTCTGGAGGAGTGAAAAATAAGCGCACTCAAAGACAAGGACAGCGAACCAGACGACACCGAGTTCTTTGTCCCCGTATTTCATGCGCTTCTTTTTCTTTCCACGTACCAACTAGCCCAACTTTCTGTATTTTTTTTTTTCTGGTAAAGTGTTTTTTTACGAAGCACGCGTTGCATACGCAGGAACACGCTGCCTACTGCGCGGGAGTCGATTCACCGCACTGCACCAGTGTGCGATGAAAAGTGTGCTCAAAGGTGCTAGCAGTACTAACTAGCTCGTCCGACCGGACCGCAATAATATGAATAATACATTATTGTGAAACTTTGGAGCACTGCTAGCCTTTGATGCAAAAATAAAATCAAAGCCTTTTTTTTTTTTTTTTCGTAATCAACGGTTTTCGGCGGTTAGGTTAAAATTCACTTTTGGGGCAGTGTTGGTGCAGTGATGGATATATATATTAGAAGTAGCACGATAGGCAATTTGGCGTAATCTGGCACAAATAGTTTTCGTCGACCTCGCCCTTTATAGAATATGAAAAGTCAAAGTCAAATTTGGGAGTTTTACGTGCCAAACCAACGATGGGCATCTGGCACGCCCCAGCGGAGGACTGAGGATTAATTTCGACCACCTGGGGATCTTTTGACGTGCAACCGAAAGCTCGGTTACACGGCGTCTTCTCCGCAATAAGCCTCCGTCAGATTGCGGGCACCTCGGCCGGGATTCGAACCCGCCACATGGGGATCCGTAGGCCGACGCTCTCGCCTCGGAGCCACCGAGGCGGCTTAGAATATGACTGAGCGACTAAATAGTTATGCACCTTTGATTACTTATCAAAACTGCAATAGGCAGGTTTCGAGTTCGACTCTCGGAGCCTCTGGTTTCTCTAAAGCCGGGGTCACACAGCTCATACATCATACAAAAGTCTGCAAACACGAGTCGCCGCAACATCCGTGATTCGAATGCCGCGTGTCCAGTTTCCACTGAACTTATTGCCCTCGGCATTCGAAGCACGGAGCTTGCGGCGACTCGCGTTCGAATCTGTATGCAAAATGTATTTTGTATGATGTATAACTAGTGCGACCCCAGCTCTAAAGGGATGGTGAACCGAACATCTCAGTGTCTCTAATAAGCGGCGCACTATCTTTTCATGAGTCAGCAGCCGCCGGTGTGCGCGAGCAAACGCAACGAAATTTACGTCATCATATCCCCCATTCCAGCGTATTAAGCGTGAATGGGGGATAGGATGACGTCAAGATCGTTGCGTGTGTTCGCGCACACCGGCGGCTGCTGACTCGTGGAAAGATAGTGCGCCGCTTATTAGAGACACTGAGATGTTCGGTTCGCCATCCGGCCCAGACTATTGGCACGTCCCCAAATAAAAAGGAAAGGATGAGCCAATGCTGCCTGCTCGTCTGCCTGACAGCACGTGTGCAGCCAGTACTGCGCCGAATCCTTCCCCAGGGGTAGGGGCACCTCGGCGTCGCAGATCGCTTCAGAGATCCCCAAGCGTAACAATTCTCTCCCTTCTGCTCCGTGGAACGCGCAGCCTGACGTTCTCGCTCATGTTTCAAGACCTACCGTCATGTAACCAAAATATCTGAACAAATTTTCAGTAATTTTAATCGAGGAAATAGCAACCAACGAAGCCTCTCGAATACATGGAGATAAACAGCGTCTGCAACCGGAGATCAGGATCTATTTTCTCGTAAGATCTGAGAATTACAACTTCTGTATCATATAACGCCAATTCCTGCACCTGACATCCGTCCCAAACAAAATCATAAACTTTTTTTTTTTTTTTTCACGGCGAGAAGTTTGTTTTGGATTTCTGCGCTA
The DNA here is from genome assembly GCF_016920785.2 of Ixodes scapularis. NCBI lineage: Eukaryota > Metazoa > Arthropoda > Arachnida > Ixodida > Ixodidae > Ixodes > Ixodes scapularis. The sequence continues at coordinate 22,973,216 of NW_024609868.1, forward strand.
GTTTTGCCGGTGCTGTCGTTGAAACGGTCTGTATCGCTCACAAGCCGGCCCAGTAAAGCGAGTCACCAAAGAATGCGCAGCAAAATGCATAGCATTGTCACCTATGCCAGAACAATCAATATTAGCAAAAAAAAGCCTTCAGTCTGTTTGACTTTTTTCGCGTAGTAGTAGTAGACTCAATAGCTGCTTAAGCTGAGAGGAGCCAGAAGCACAATTGCAGTGGTCTCTAAAGGGTGACAGACGTTAACATGATATGCATGGCCATCACTCGACATCAGTGCTAAGGTGCAACATCCGAGCTGCGAATGAAATAGCATTACTCGTTACTAAAAAATTAATGCGTTACCGAGATTCGTTACCGTCCTGCACAATTCGTAGATTACAGCGACGTCACGATGATGCATTACCCAGTTTGAAAGGACCAAAAACGTAACTAATTTTAATCGAAAGTAAAAGCCTGACGCAGCTTTTGCGCAGACTGCTCCCCTCGCTGGCCTCCAATAGGTGACGCCAAAAATTCAGCACTACAAAACTTTTTTAGGCTGAGGGCCAGTAAGAATAGCATCAGGATGTGCATTAGCCATTCGTACTGATAAATCGCACTATGCGGCTTTCACCTCCCGACGCAGAACCCACTTACGAGCCCAGCCACAGCGGCGGCGGAGGCAGCAGCACCGGCAGCAGCCCATGGCCCCCACAGCCCGCCGCGGAAATCGCAGCCCCAACGACGTCCCTGTACCCACCCATGCCCAAGACCAGTGCCCTGAGCCCGGCTCCGGCGTTCGGTAGCGCGCCTACGCACCCGCACATCAGCCTGTCTCAGTTCCAGAACTTCAACAGCCTGCCGAGGTCCTGGTCCCCCAGAGCCGAGAGGGCAGAGTCCTTCAGGCCGGTCAGGCCCCCAGCTGCCTTCGCCCATTGAGCGAGCCCCGAGCCTGAACTCTAACGCTAAAGCGGCGTGCAATGTTTACAAAGGCAACTTCTTAATGAGGTAGCTGAAAACGATACGAAGCCGATTGAAACATTCTGCCATGGAAGCTTTAGCACTTCGGATGGCGAGCTGGCAAGCTCGTCAACGATGCCGGTGGCTGCCTCAATGCTTGCCATCGTGGACTCGTTCGAACAAATTACCCTCCACGACCAAACTTGCTTCCTGGGATGCCTAGCTACGAAAAAGCTTATGGTTTCCCAACGTAATATCAGAAGGCAGTAATATCAGAAAACTCCACAGACGTCTCGAAAGATAGGTATCACATCTTCCTAATATTTGGCGTGTTTTATGTGAGTCAATGCTTACCTCTTATCTATAGGGCAAATCAACAATTGTCAAGTTGATGCTTCTATTCTGGCACAGTGCCTGCTACATTTCTTCCTGGAAGATGTTAGCAAAACCAAAGCGCATGCACACCCAAGTTGAAATCCCCCCAAATTTGCTATTCACGCCGCAAAGCAAATCGCTTCCACTATCGAGGGTTAATAGCCTGCTTAATAAAAAGGTGCACACAGACCACTGCACACCAGCAGGCAATAACGAATAGTTGCTTTCAAAGAGTGTCCGAGCCACTTTTGGTTTCTTGTTTGCAGTCAGTTTTAGGCGATGCATAGAAGTGTTAGTAACTGGGTGCCCAGCTCCATCAGCCCCGCAGGAATAGATTGTGCTGCTTTGAAATGGTTGCCTACTGGTCACCCCAATGGGACAAGCCGAATGGTAGATGCAACCCTCCTAGCCACTGGGCATCCATCAAAAACATGCAAGCAGCAGCCTGTACATACAATGTTGCAAGAGTTGCTGCAACCTTGCATGTCCTTTGCAGACAGGAGCAATGCTGAAGCTAGAAAGTGCTGTGTGCCGAGTGTTGAAATGCGTGCAAGTGTTGTACATACTGCATCATGTGTTCCAAGTGCCTACAAGCCCACGAGAAATAAAAGTGCTGTTGCGTTCGGAATTAGTCGTGGAAATTCGGAGTCAAGTCCACTTCACATGGTGCAATCTTTTTGCAGGCAATGCATGTATGACAGCGTGGCCATTACCATTATCACCATCATCCACCTTTTTTTTTTCTGCCAATTAGGAAAACATGCGAAGCGTCGCACATGCAATTTTGTTAAACTGTCTTTATGTCGACTGCTCCAAGCCTATTACAGAGGTCAGAGTAGTCAAACTGTTTCTCACAAATGATCAAAAGAAATGATAGAATGATTACAAATACAAAATTTGAAAGTATAAAACAGAGAGGACGAGGACGGGAACAGGACATCTTTTTCCGTCCTCGTCCTCTGTTTTATTTATACTTTCAAATTTTGTATCTATTAACCAACACGCACGTTTTCAATTGTAACGATTACAGAATTAATAAGTGTCCTTTGTACCATCAGCACAGAATGCTAGATTTCATATCAACAATATAAAATTCTCCCCCCCCCCCCCCCCCCTTTCCTCCCTTACCCTACTCCCCACCCCCCCCACGCAATCGTAAATGCTTCGCAGCACCCGGCGAGGAACCACAGTACGACAGCTTGCAGCGTAATCTTTCTTAATTTATTTTGTTTTTTTCCAGTTTCATGAAACACGGGTAAAAATAAATTTAAAACGCGCACAAACCAGAAACAGAAAAAAGAGCCACGACGTCGCCAGCGCACGCCGAGGTCGCTCCGAGTGTGCCTCCGGAGCCTGCGCCCCTCGCAAATCGGAAAAAATGTACAAGGAGACGCCGTCTAGGCGGCGTCGTCCGCCGTTGCCAAAAACAGAAGGGTCCTTACGGGCGTACAGCTCCGGGGGGAAGGCTAGGAAGAAAGACGGCAAGAAACTATTGCGTATATACACACGGGGGCTCCGCGGGGGGGGCGCCCCCCTCCCGAAACTTCCTCCCCGGGCCCACGAGGGAGCGAGCCCCCGTGCACACAAGCTATGCACTCGCGCGGGCGCTAGTCCGACGGCGATCGCAAGAAAGCGGCCCGGTGCGGCGGGCCCCCCCTCGTGCCCCGAGAGAGACTAGTGGCGTGCGGCCCAGTGCACGGCGTCCCGGGCCAGAGGTTGAGCGTGGCCCGGAGGAAGAGCGGGAGAGGGGGGCCTCTCGGCCGCCCCCAAAGGACGTCGCGGGGGCCGCGCACGGCCGCCGCCGGGCCCTTTTGGGGGGGGCGGCTAGGACTGGTAGCGCCGCCGCTGGTAGCTGTTGGCCGCCCCGTTGGCAGACTGGTCCGTGGACAGGCCAGCCTCCGCTTCTATTGCACCATCTGCGAGACCGCGGGGGCACCCCACAGTCAGCCTCCCGAACTAGAGACCCTAGATCTAACTCGACACCGTGGAAGGCGTTTGCAATTTAACGACAGATGCCTCCTGCGCAGATTGGTTGCTCGTGTGCGAGCTTGCGTTACCACCTGGCAGGGAGGATGGCAGGTCGAGATGCAGACCCAAGCTTCGCGACACTTGCAGATGGTCGACGCTTTCGCCACCTCCTTGCACCTAGTAATGCAAGCACCGTCCGTAAACACTGCGACCCGAGTCCAGCAGTTGGAAACACTCTCAAATCTGGGCACACCATCCCAAACGCCTGGAGAGAGCGGCAATCAAACCAGGTCCTCGGAAAGTCCGGATTATCTCAATTCTCCCTAAATCCTCGCTCTGCCGGCAGTTTTTTTTTTTTTTTTTTAATTATTATTTATTTAAAGAAACAAACTCCAGCGTCGAAGCATTATAGCAGGGAAACACAAAATAAAACACATACTCACGAACATAAATACAATGGCAAAAATACAATAAATACTAAATAAAAGAACACACACAAATGCTTGAATGTTCAAAAATTTAGGATACTAAAAAAAAAATCCTACGTCATCTGTAGTGAATGCTGATGCAGGCAATGAGTTCCAGTTCGGCAAAATATTTCTTTGATCTTGTTACAATTATCTATTCTGGTTGAAATATAGTTTGGTAAATCAAGATATTTATACTTCTCAATTCTAGTTAAGTTACTAAATAATAAAACTCTTTCACCTAGCTGGAGTGGGTTGACAGCTGTGACCTGCCATAAGCTCCATCCTCAGCTGAAGGAACATGCACGTGACCAACAACGCTACAGACTTTATGACACCAGCTAATATGGTAGACTGCACAAAGCTAGCAAGAAAGCAAGCATGCAAGGTGCAGGCTCATGAACTAGGACAGTGGTTCTCAAGTGGGAATCCGTGAAGGCATTCTAGGGGTCCGCAAAGCTCTGCAAAGCCCGGCAATTAAAGTTGTATTTTTTCATACTGGCATGAAACAATCCCAATTCTCGGGTGTGTTTTCTCGTGTGTATACCAACGAAAAATGTCTACTTCACACAATCCCTTAGCTTTATTCGTTCATTAAGTCATTATCATACTTTACTTAAATATTTCCTCTCCCCTCACCACAAAAGGGGTCCTCCATCATATTTGCCGATCCACAAGAGGTCCGCGAAACATCAATGGTTGAGAACCACTGAAATAGGGTAATAGCTTGGACCTCATTCGTCCAAGCATCACTGTTCCGTATCGTCATAGTCTATTACACCCTCGCAATAAACACTTTCGTTTCAGATTTTAGAAATTTAGAATTGCGTGCAAGTGTGATACAATAATGGTAATTTCTCAATGTAAAGTTCCAATTTGGATGATGCCCTATTAAATAAGTCATATTAAAAGATCTTAATATTTACACTCTATTACCAAACATGAATCCCACATTTTGTTTGGTATGTGTGCAAAGCGTTACACTCGATGCTCGGTCAGAAATGCAAACAGAGGAATCAGAAAATCAATATCCGTGCAACCTGAAAACAATAACCACAACACAAGAAGTAGGTCCACACACACACAAAAAAAAGAAAAAAACATGAATAATAATGCAAGATGTTACTTCTTATTCAGCTTACAGATCAACAAACACTTAAAACTAAAATGGCAACATCAAAAGAAAAAAAAAACGTAAAATCGGATGTTGTTTCTATATCATTAACCTCAGACGAGCGACTCCTACATGGGTTCCATGCCACATTCGACCATGCCTCATCCTGACAGCCGACAGCCTGGAGGCAATGCCACCTCACTGGAGCTTCTGGAGATATTCCGCCGCAAACTACCGCCATTCTGGACCAAGAATATCAAGGTCTGGTTGGCGCAAGTGGAGGTGCTATTTTAACTACAACATAGAATGTAAGATATGTACGCAGCTGGATTGGCACACAATAATTATCAGCTAATTGAAGTTATTGTATATGGTTGCTCTGTTGAAAGCCGGCCTTAAAGACGGACGACCAGGCTCGATATTCTGCAAGGCTTTCCTTCTCTCACGTCTTCGAACAAGGGAAGCAAAGGATGGAAAGAAGGGACTAAGAAAGTCTGGCACGAGTCTTCACGCACCATTCAGATGTGAATGGAGATATGCCTGCAAAAACGGAGCCCCCACAATGGACACATCACAATCTGCACGCCCAAGGATTAACAAAGGAACCTTTTGGGACCAGGAGACGAGAATAGAGTTTGTTTGTCATACTGCGCGGTTTGTCTTCTCTTCACTGGGTGCTTCTTTGATCACCACAATTTTTAATCAACGTGAATTGCAATATTTTTAAAGTAACTGCTGCCCCCTGTCGGAAGCCCGGATCAGAATGCAATGACATGAAAACAGGAGGGCCCGAAGAAAGGAAGAGTGAAGAAGCTTCTTTGTAAGAACTTCAGGACAAAAGATAAGCTGCACATTAGCCACGATTTCAACAAAGGATGTGGGGGGAACTCAATCACTCACGCGCCACTGCATTTAGGAAGCACAATCTATCCCCTCCTCTCAGGAGGCCTCCCGTGGCTTATTTCACTCGAACACACAATCACATGTTTTATACTTGCAACTTTTGAGCCAGCATCTGCCTGGGGCTAAGCATGCACAAAAAATGTATTCTAAATCGTGGACATCTCCTCGACACAAAAAAAAACAAACAAAGAACAATATGAAGCACTAAAAAACAAGAAACCACTTTCAGTCGTATTTACCAAAGTCGCACTCCCCTCAAAAAGAAACCACAAAAGGAACATTAAAAAAATACCAGTGCACGGCACTGCACACTGACTAAAATGCTGTACTGACGCCAACACTATTGTATCTTACGGGCTCAAGGCAGCATGTCAATCATGTTGGGGTTGTATCCTAATTTCCCCCCTTTTTGTTTTCTAGTTGGCTTGGCCTGGATAAGCTTAGTTTAGCAGGAGTAGGGGATGAGGTGGTAGAGAGGGGGGAAGGGAGCGGAGAAAACAAGCAACACTCAAAAGGGTAGAAGGATTGAAAGGAGGAAGCGAGAGAAAAGGGGAAGCGCAAACTGGTCGTCTCTGCATCCTATAAGGGGATGCACCCCAACATAAATATTAGTCTTGTGCGAATAGTGGATTTTGAGTCCGAAGCCAATTCGAAGCGAATAGTGGTTTTGGCCGAATATTTTCGATTCGAATATCGAATAGCTTTTTCCTTGCCTTTCACTACCATTGCATAATGCTTAGACGAAAACCCAGCTAAACCTGTAAAGGCTATTCCACTTTTCCATTCATAAGCTAACCTTAATCTATCTGTATTTATAGAACTGTGATCTCAGAAGGTCTAGTGTCTTTGTAACGGCAAGTAAACGACGGATTTGACATAGAATGAATCCTATATAGATGGCCAACTATACCAATTGAGTGAATTTACAAATATTGATATATAAAATATTCTTTCTTTAATCTCAAGTTCAAAAAAAATGAGTGGCGCATGATGAACACAGGTTGTAAAAGCATCTCTGCCTAACATAGTATACTCTTCCATAAAAGTTTAATTTTGAAACTTTCACTACAATGCAGATATACACATTCACAAAGTTTTCATTTATTTTTAAAGAGTCGGCCCGGGTGCACCATCCCGCTTTGAATGTATGCTTTTCTTGAGCACGCAATTATGATATTGTTCATCGCGGAGGGTTACCACGTTAAGTGCGCTTCTTAGCGAGCACCGATGCCATGCGGAGAAGCAACACCCGCGGAACTCACTTCCGCGGGTTTTGCTTCTCCGCAGCGCATCGGTGCTTGGTAAGAAGCGCACTCAACGGGGCTAACCCGCCGTAATCAACACTTCGAAAAATGTGAATAGTGCAGTTCATTTCGAAGTGAATATCAAAAAGTGTATTATTCGGAAATGCTATTCGAAATTTCGAATATTCGCACAACTCTAATAAATATACAATCATCCTCTTCCCTATGCTGGGAAGATGAAAACATTGAAAAGCAAGGCACAAAGTGATAAGCATTCCCTTAAAGGGGATGAACCACCAAGTGAACGTTACCAGTCCATAGAAGCTTGTGCAGTGTGTGGAGCAAATGAAGGTTCAGTTAAATAACATATATTCATTCTTAACAATCTGCATAAAAAAAACTGTTCTAAATCACCATTTTCAATTTTTAGTTTTAGATTACGATTGATGTGAATTTCTCTGCCTGAGTCACTAGCTAGCAGATTCAAATCCTAGCCGAGACACCAGCAACCTGATGAAGGGAGACTGAGTTGTAGGCACTGCTCAACCACAACTCCAGCTTCAAGTTAAAGGTCTCCAAGTGGACGAAATTATTTCTCTCGTCGTTGAAGCACGACAGATGTCATTCGTTTGTTTGGCACATGAATTTCGTCTCGTATAGCGGTCCGACTCAATTGTCTGACCGCAGGCGACCGTTCGGAGAACGCCGTTTGTGCCCCAAAGCCAGAAGTCTGGTGCATTACTCTTAGGAGGTCCGGAAAGAGGAAAGACGGTGTCCAGGGCTGCCCCCCAGGGGAGGGGGCAGCACAAGGAGGACAGAAAGGGGTTTCAGACGTGCCTTGGTGTGGTTACCTTGAGAGCCGTGGAGGGCGTTGCGGCCGGACGTGCCTATGCTGTTGTGCGTCTGCTCATACTCAAGCACTTCCTTGTAGATCAGCTCTGCAACACCGGAAGCACACACGGTCAAGTCAGAGCCCGGCAAGGCGAAAAAAAGAGAGCGGGAAACGCACCCTTCCACTGTTCCACCGTGTGTTCCCGCTCGTCTACCGAGTGGTCGTAAGCCGCCGGGGCTGGCTGCAGGGGGAAGAAAAAAAAAAGGACACAAAGTCACCAACAGGCACCTCCTACAAAGTCCTAGGAAGATGACGATTAGATAAAAGAATGACAATGCACAAACCGAAGAATATGGAAAGAGCATATGTTAGACGGAAACAAAGGCAATTGCCCAAAAGCGACCACACATGCTAAGAACCTGAAAATTGGCGTTCAAGAAGGACAAAAAAAAAAAAAAAGGCCCGAGGTATACCTAAGCACTTCTTACGAGTTGTGAATGCAAAAGAATGAACGGCACTCTTCGCTCCCTTCTTTAATCTGTGGTGCACAACGCGCTGACCTTGGGCGTGGAACGGTGGAGCTGCTGCCTCGCGGAGACGCAGCGCCACTGGGTGAGCGATCGTTCAAACTGCCGCGTGCCTTGCGGCGCAAGGAAGAAACAGACAGCAACGTAGTTCCCAGCAGAACCAACCTTTTGGCTTATTCCATGCGCCGTACAACCCATAAGAGGTGAGCATACGCGGTGATCAGCGATAACACAACAGTGTGATAACACAGTCAGGATGACACCATAAAAACTGACGCGCAGCAGCCAATGGGAGCCTCATCGACGCACGCCAGCCAATGGAACCACCGAAGTGTAAAAGGTGCCGTTGGCTAGCTCTGCAAAGCTGATGACGTCGGCTCACTCCACGAAACAGTTAACGCTTTCGCATTAAAAAATGATGTGTCGGAGAAACACCCAATTTGTAAGGAAATGTAGCCAGAGCTGCCAGGAGGGGTGAGGGAACAAACAAATAAAAGCATGTTGTCTTCTCCGATACACTAAAACCCTTCAATGAATAAAGTTAATTTACTATAACAAACATTTTTACGGCCGCATTCGCCCGAATCCAGGCCAACATTTATATTCATAAAGAAAATGAAAGCAATACGCACAAGAAAAGCAGTAAATGATGCAGCACAATAAGCTTAAAGAAGCAAGTTTCCGGGGGTTCGCGTGCCAATCCAAGGAAGGGCATCTGGCAGGCTTCAGCAAATCACAGGATTAATTTTTACCACTTGGAAAGTTTTTAATGTGCAACCGCACCTTTGGTTACACAGCATCTTTTCCGCAACAAGCCTCCATTGGCTTTCACACATTTCGGCCGGGATTTGAACCCGCCAATCAGTACGGCCGAGATTTGAACCTGTCAATCTGTAGGCCGACGCTTTGCCTCGGAGCAGCAGTTACCGATCGATTGGGGAGCATTGATTGCATCCGTGGTGTAACTCTAACGAGGAGACCTTAAGGGGGGAGGCTGGTCTTTAAATGGTACAAAGTTGGGAAAAAGTCATTTTTGAGAAAATGGCTTTTCTGACGTTTAGACATATCCACCCAGCTCTGTTTAAAATATCATTGCTCTATCTAATTTCCATATATGAAAGAATGTATGAAGTCTTAATTTGCTATGAACATTCAGTATGAATACACATCCTACTTCAAGGGCTTTTTCACTTTTTTTCACAAGTACAGTATAGACCACTTACAACGTAACCGCTTATAGTGCAGGACCGGGTATAACGCGTTTTTTTTAAACCACCGGTTCGCCTCCCATAGAACTCTATGTAATTACATACCGCTTAAAATGCAGGCGCGCGAAGGGAAATACCGGTTATAGTGCGGTTTCTGGCACAGCCCGCCGACCGCGCCGACGACCGGAGCAGCGAGCACGCTTCCCTGTGCGACACTAGATAACGGCGCTGACGGCACTAGCTGCAAGCGGCACTCGCGGGGCAAGGAGGGTGCTCGAAGAAGCGGTGAGAAGCGAAGAGAGGCTTCAGTTGCCATAGCGACGGAGGGACGCACGCACGTGTCGTTCACGTGCGTGCTTCCCTCCGCTGCGTTGGAAACAAACAACCCCAACGACAGACCAATCGCAGGTCCAGGAAAAGTGTTCGCGCGCGTTGCATGCCGGTCGCGGGCCGGCTGCTTCTATCCGCAAACATGGTGTCGGTTGTGATCGTCGTAGTAGACGGCGTTCATCTCATCGTTCCGCGTAAAAGCGCTATCCTTGACTGTGAATTTTCGTTGTGTGTCGCTATGATAACCCAGCACGTACTAGAAGGGAAGATCCACCTACGCGTGCGGCGATGTCGTGGCGGCGCTCTCAAGACGGCAGAAATGCCCGTGTCGTTGTGTTTGTTTACTTCGACTACAGTGGTGATTTCTAAGCATTTGTGTCCTCGAACATCGCCCAGATTTCTTATTTGGCGCATTTCATGCGTGTGCTCAAGTTCAAGGTATTACTGGCGCGTACCGTATGAAGGATGCGAATTTTCACGCGTTTTCATCTCCGGAGAAAAGCTAAAACACTGAGTAAAGAAAGGAAGAAAACAAGGGCAGGGCTGGAACTGAATCCCGTTGCACACTCACCGCGTTCACTTCAGTCTCGTCGAACCATACGTTGATGTACGGGTGGGCCAAGGCGTCGTCCACCGAGATGCGCCTCTCGGGATCGATCACGAGCATCTTCGACAGGAGGTCGCGCGCCTGGCTCGCTGCATTTGGGGAAACACGCCAAGAGCTGCTTACATGTGAGAGCTAGAGTAACTGAGTGGCCCAGTCAGAGTCTCGCATTTTTTTTCCTTTCGCCACTAACTCCTCATTGATGAAGAAAGTATCACATGCTCACAAATGAATTAAAGGAGTGCAGTGAAGTGGCCCTGCAGAGTTTTTGGCGAAACATATTATTCACATCGTGTTCGCAAAATTTAGTAGGTCAAACAAGCTAGAAACATTTTGAAAAAAAAAAAAAAAGACTGGGTTCTGTGTGTTTATACAGCCTAGAACTTGGTCTGCCTCACAGGGGCGACGAGTCTCCCAGCTGTAGATGAGCAATTTAGCCAGTGCGGTACAGCCGCTAGCCTGGGGTCTTTAACGTGCATCACGCAGTAGTGATACACGACCGCACGCCAGTACGATGCTCATCCAGATCGAAACGGGTCAGGGGTGGGGCTCGAACCCAGGATCCCCGAGTTCTGCAGCGCGAGCTTTCCCTCCACGTGCTCCGAGCTGATGAGCGCTAGACCACTCGGCCACCGATCCCCCCAGAAGCATTTTGAACCTCTGAATGTTGCATGTGCCAGTTGGATAAGGTGTAACTGTGTTTTATTTCTAATGCGAGCACCATTTTAATACGGCCTACAATAAGCAGACAAGGATAATGAAGTGCCTGAGAGGAATAGGAGCGCACCTCAGTTTTAACGTCGACCAAGGTTTGTGCGCCGCACGCCACCACGCCTTCGGCCACTGACGGTTGCTTCCCATAATACTTGGATCAAAGAGGGAAGGCCATTGCGATGCTCTGCTCCACAAGTGGAGTGTGTACAATTATGCTACCTAACCCTGTGTCCAATACCCGACGCAAGTGCTCCCGGCATTTGCACTTTGGTGCCAGCCAGAGCCCAGCCCTAGGTGACACGGGCTGGCGGGACTGTGGTTCCATGATGCAATATTTTGGGAGTAGACAAGCAATGTGCAACTACAGAAAGTATTAAAGGAGCTGTGCAACGATTTTAACGTTGAAGGAATTGGCATTTTCTGCTTTTGATATTGTTCACTGTGTCACAAATGGCAGAAAACACACCTCTTTTCATCGCAATGTTGCGATTCCGCCGCGTAATAGCGAGGCAAAACTTGGAATATTTCCCGACCTGCAGCCACGAGCGGCGGAGAAACAAGCGGCGTGACGTCACTTGGGTCGTTGTAAGAAAGATAGCAAGTTGTGCGAATACCTGCTCGATAAAAGGTAACTCTTTTTACAAATCTTGTCGTTCCAACATATATATAAATGCGTCAACACCCTAGTATCATCGACAAAACTTTTATTATACGGAGTTTTAGTGGCGCCATCTATCCTAGGTCCACAAAACCGCGAACAGCCGCCAGAAGCCGGAGGGGGAGGGGGACAGCGCCACACTGGCAAGGACGGGTGGTCACGCGGTCGGCAGCGGATGAGTTCTCGCTGCTCGCTGATGGCTCTAAAGAGAGAACTTTTCCGGAACTCCGCGCCTACTCTAGTGACGTCACTGTGCACGTGACCCGGAAGACGATGCACGAGTTGAGAGGCGGCAAAAACCTGGATCTTTTTCATTTTTTTAAGTAAAAACTAGGGTATCCAGGCAAAATCTGTTTTCTGTAGTTCACTGCAGAAGTGTCAGGCATCAACTTCCACAATTATTTAAGCAAAGCCCTGAAATTGTTGCACAGCTCCTTTAAGCTCGTTATACAGTACCGCACATGATTTGAGTATGGATCAACCCAGATAGAGGGTGACAGTAGGATCAGCAGGGACAGCTCCTCATTTGTGCTGTACTGCAAGCTTTGACTATTTTCCACTTGCATGGCAATGGGGCAACCTTACTAGGCTCAGAAAAATAAAATGGCCTAAACCAAGGGCCTCACACAAGTGGCCCGCGACTCTCTAGGACGTGGCCCGCAAGCATCCCGCGACTGCAAGTGCCCGTTTTCCATGCTCCGAGCGCTACAGACACCATAAATTATAGATTCATATCATAGATTCCCTTTCCACTCGAAGAAGAGCTCTACCTAGATGACGTGTTCACAGATTTTGCACTATTATGTTTTTTTGGGGACTGAGTATTGCTTCATCTAAATATTTGCTTCTTGGCCCTTCGTCATGTAAGTCAACCGAAAAAATATTTGCTTCTTAGCCCTTTCTCATGTAAATCAACTGGAAAAATATTTGCTTCTCAGCCCTTTTTCATGTAAATCAACCGAAAAAATATTTGCTTCTCGGCCCATTCTCATGTAAATCAAACCGGAATGACAATACCACTACAGTGATGTGTCTCATTAATATAGGCATTTCTGTTTGTCATAAAAAGCATCCATAATGACAGTTGTCCATAATAAGGAGTTAAAAATGCATGCATTTACCCTGCTTGTCCCCGGAAACGTTGTCTATCTAGCGGGGAATCCATATTAACAGAGTCCATATTAATGAGACACGACTTTGCTAGGCTACAAGTGCAAACTCTTTACTCAAGAGGGCACCTCGACTACCAAAACACTCGCTCGGCATGAGCGAGTGTTTATGTCATCTCGGGCTTCTAACAAACAGAAAATACCTTTAAAATATGAGTATTTTTGTTATATTGCTACCATAAAAATCGCCAAGAAAGGAAAAACTGCCATTTGAAGAGATCTTTTTCCATTGCCTGTTGAGCCGAGTGAATTGTGCGACAGGGCAACGACAGTGCGCTCACTTTCGTTCTATTGAAAACTGCCAGCAGATGGGCTTTTTTTAATTTTATTATTACAAAACGACGAGCTTACAAAAAGCTGAGAGCAGAAAAATCTCTGTGCTGTTGCAGTGAGAGTCGGCTGCTTTGCAAAGTGAAACACCATTGCTCTCTTTTGTACCGAAATACCAAAATATTGTCCACCCCCAGCCCTTCCCCTCCCCACATTGACCCTCGACCTTTCGAGGGTGGGCTATGTGGCCTCCAATCTCAAACGAGTTTGAGACGCCTGGCCTCAGCTATGCACCAGTCTACTAAGGCAAGGCACTAAGGCAGTGAGGAGAAGGGGAAAGGAGGGGTAGCAGGAAGGAGAGCAGGGAGAACCTGTGCCCAGGTCACTCAGTTATACAGCATCAAACACTATGCCCCAAGTTCTCAATGAAGGCACAAACGAATAAAATGAATACTGGAAGCTCCTTTATGATTCCATTACTTTGAGAAGAGCGTCCAGGTGGAATATAAGCTCTTATTCATCCACAAGCATGTCTGCCCCTCCAAGCCAGACAGCAGCACTCTTAAAACAAAAAGAGAGGCCGAGGGGCGACAAAGGGAAAGGGAAAGAGATAGAGAGAGAGCATCCAGCCAGCTACGCACCCTTGAGCTTACTGTGCTCGGGGCTGTCGCTGGGGAAGAGGACGTCCGGGAAGAGCTTGTCGAAGGGGTAGCCTGCATACCGGGGACGGTTTTCCACATAGTTGCGCACTGTGGGCTGCAGGCGCCGCATGAACTCCTGGGACGGGGTGCCCAGCTGCTCAATGATCTTGTTCCACTGGTCAATGTCTGGCCAATACGAAGGTCAAGGGAGCAGACGACATGCAGGGCATACACAAGTCTCGGGAGGAGGGACAAGCAATCCGTCCCATAGGTTCTCTCCCCCATATTTAGCATGAATTCCTGACTGTTGTTGAGGAAGCGGCACTAAGAGCGGCAGTTTTAGCACATGCACCAAATCTTTTTTTTTTTCATTGGAACTGAAAGGCTGCCGTCTGCTAGGGTGCTAGTTCGGAGCAATAAAATTTGACGTCCACCTATATAATATTTTAAAGAAAAAGGCCAAAAGTGCCGAGTTTATGTTCGCATTTACAGCAATGTGAAGTCTACCTAACATAGGTGACATGACAGCACCAATTTGCAGTATGAGGCACCTTACATTTTAAATATTCGAAAAATGAAGAGGTTAGACACAGAACAGCAAGTTTAAACTCCCCTCCATAGAACAAGCTTTTTCTATGAATGCTCTACGACAACAAAATTCCAGAAGCCGGGTAAATATAAATAAGAGTTCCTCCCAGAGAGGAAAAGGATACGGTCCGTGCCCGGAAAGAGGACCGCACCTCGGATCATCTCCCCCATGATGCAGCCGACCGACCAGATGTCCACTGCAACGGTCACGCCAAGTTGAGTCAAACAACACTGCTACAGCGACAGGAGAAGAATGCAATGAAAAGTGGGTGCCCACCATTTTCCTTGTAGCCCATGCCTAAGATGACCTCTGGGGCCCTGTAGTAGCGGGTCACCACGTAGGGGGTCATCATGAAACTGGTGCCGGCTGTGCGAGCCAGTCCAAAGTCCAGGATCTTGAGCGTGCAATCTGATTTCACCACTATGTTGCTCGGTTTCAGGTCCTGCAGGGGACCCAAGCCCACGACCCCGGTGAGAGATGCCCCGACTCACTCGGGAAGGAACCCCCAAAAAAGAGCTTGCATTGCTCAGTCATTTGCCCTTCTATGGTTCACAGACTGCACGCCTACAAGTGCATTCTCGTTCTAAACCTTCACGCAATGTGGCGGCACCAGTATGTAGATAAGGCATCCTCAAAATGCTCCGGGTCCTACACTACGCCGCTGGCTTTACGACATATTCAAAATGTAGGTATACACTGTGAGATAGTCATTTCAGACATTGCGAACCATTTAATAGCTATGCCGGAGGAAAGATGCACAAATACAGGTCAGGGTGACCAATACATTTCCTCAACAAGTTTGTTGTCAAACAAAAAGAGGGTGCAGAGGTCCCCCGATTGTGGTAAGTAGTTCTAGCAAGACATCATTCCTACCTTCAAAAACAAAAGCAGAAAATAACCGATCATTTCCAGCCACACACGCAGGTATTCTGTACGATGCTTGTACGATTTTTATAAGGCCCCTTCTTTTTGCAGTATTTACGAGCCGTCACAGCCAATCCAGTGCCATTAACATATTACGTGACTATATCTCTGTGCCCCTCCCACAGGTAGCGTGACACTTGCACGGCATTGGATTGGCTCAAACGGCTCGTAACGCCCCCTGCAGTCCACCGTAACGTGAAATAGAGTATAGTGCCGAGCGAATGATTTGCAGAAAATGTGAAAGTGATCAAGGACGAGCCTCACATCAACATAGCCCTTTCAGTAGAGCGCTTTCTCAAGGGACGGTGGTTAAAAGACAAAGCTGCAAAGTGCACACAAGGAAACGAGCGTGCCAACACATGCAACGGAGGGCAGAGAACCAGACGGAGGGACGCACCCTGTGGATAATGCCAGCCAAGTGTAGGTGCTTGATGCCACAGAGCATCTGGTAGAGCAGGTAGGACATGCGCTCGTGATCCAGGTCCATCTGGATCACCTGGCACAGGTTGGCATCCATCAGCTCCATCACCAAGTACACGTCTTGGAACTCTTCTAGCGTCTTTTGTGGTGTGAATGCATTTAGAAGACCTATGATCTGCCATCGGGGGAAATGGAGGTCACGGGTCAGGGCGGCAGTCAGACACTTGCAGAAAGCAAAAAGGGAAAGACCACCTACATTTTTATGGTTAACCAGCTTCATGAGTTTGAACTCGCGGTAGGCCCGCTTGGCATGGGTCACATTCTGGAAGGGTCGGCTCAACTTCTTGATGGCCACATTGTGACCAGTCACGGAGTCATAGGCCGCACTGCAACAGACAGGGGAGATGTCAACTCTCGGTGGGGCATGCAAAATCTTCGCCTTCGCAGAAGCCCAATGTTGCGCCCGAATCACAAGCAGGTCATCAGCTCGGTGCATGCAAAGCGCAATTGAACAACACTTGAAACGACACGAGCACTGAGCTCCAAGATGGCTGGCTAGTTGTGGAGGATGCCCAGATGAATGAAAGCCTACAGAAGTAAAGTTTTAAATCTGGTCCCAAATCAGCACCTAGTGTTTCTAAATTCCCCAATGAAAGTTGAAAATAAAATTTCACTGGCATGAGCTCAAAGCTTAGCTTGAAATTAAACAGCTTGAAATTATCTAGACTGAGTTTAGCCTCACCCTTGTTCTACGAGGGGCATGTAATGCGCGACAGCCAGTGAGTGGTATCTGTAATACCTTGAGCATATTCAGTTACAGAGTATGAGGGTGACCTTGTTTCATATACCACAAGTCTTAGGAAACAAGTCCTCGTCAGTTTGTGAAGCAAGAGCAGTGCTACAAAAGAAATCCGATGAAGAGTCTCACCAGACAATGCCCTGTGCGCCTGAGCCGATGGACTTGAGGTTCTGGTACCTCCTCAGGATGGTAAACTTGGTGTCGTTCACTTCAAAGGTGTAGAAGAGGCTGGAGTGCTTGGACATGGCTCTGGGCCACCGCTAGACCTGCTGACGTGATCCCTGCCACGCCATGCCCCGCCTCCAGGGCACCCTGCAAACCACAACACTACTACGTAAGGACCTCGCCTTAACAAAACTCGACAAGCTCTTTGATCAGCAGAATAAGACAAATCTCATAGAAATCTGTCCCAAATTTCCTACTCTATTGTATGCAAGTCACCCATTTTCATATCTGCCTATTTAAAAACAGATGTAGGGTAACCGTAGCATTATATACATACCGGGAGAAAAGCAGGAGGAGCTAAAATCTTCTGCTATTAAAGGCAAGCTGAATTGCATCATGAAAAAAAAAAAAAAAAAAAAAGGAGTCAGAGTTGAATTTTGGCGTATTTTAATCTTGTGAATCGAAATGTCACATTCGTTTAAGATGCAACTAAACGTGAGAAAACGTAAAAAACTTCCAATCAGTCGTGACGTCATACTAGGATCTTTGGGCCACCAAGCGAATGTCGCTCGTGTGGGCAGCGTGTGCAATTGCAAGCTTGCCAGGTATATTACCCCGCACTGAAACCAGTCGCGACGTCTCTTTCCGACGTTTTTGAAAAATGCAAGAGTGTGCAAGGAAAGCTTTGACAGGCGCTGATGATGCGCGAGAGCGGAGATTTCGAAGACTCCCAATACGACATACCGCCCCAGGAGGAGGGGCCAACGGTACTTTAAAAATTAATTTCTGCAGCCTCCGTGCACCAAAATTGAAAAATAATCTCGATATTTGTGATCCTGGAGGCCAAATGATGACAATTTAGGTGTTTTTCCTTAAATACAGAACCGCCTATTCCCTTTAAAGAAAACATGAAGGCGGCCACTAATTTTTTTTTGTAGAACTCGGTAACATTTACTCTTGTGCCTGCCAATAAATTTAATAAACCAGAACAAACATTTACATTTTTTTTTTCTTTTTTTGCCTCTGCAAAGGAAATTGACGTCGAGGAACACTGTTCATTTTTAGTAGGATTTAGTGAACACTCAGCGCAGTTCCCACGGTTGGCTATAGTGCATGGCGATCTATGAAGAAGCAGCCATATTAGTTGTTGTCGGACTCAACCTGAAAAAAAAAATGGACAATGCCGCGCTCGCAAACAAGTTTGAGCTCCTGTTCAGCGACCTCATGCCGACGAAACGGGAGATGCTTCTCAGGACGTGAAACTCTGGATTGGCACTTTACGAGGGGACTCCAGACTTGCCACTGACTCCTCGGTCGCCGCCTCCAAATGACACTCCGCCCGACTCGCCACCGTCATTCGTTTCAACCAATCGCCTGACGAGGAGCCTGTTGTCGTTATGCTTCGACGTCGCCCAGCGCACTTTAGTTCACATTTCTGCTGCCGCCTCGGCATCGGTATTGTTCCCGGCGTGATTATTACCCCAACTGTTTAATTGATTGGTGCAGCACCCAAAAGTCTGTTCGAGCTAGAACTTGGCCAACAGCGTCCGAGACGTGCCTGACACCCCCATTTCAATCGTCGAAAAAAACTTCCAGATCCCCTTCGTGATTTCTATAAACTATGACAAGCAACATACTCATTGTAACAATCTCAATCCAGCCAATTCTGATGTATCTTCTAGATTGTAGTCGTTGCACGAAAGATATGTCAAGTAAGATTTTCTAAATACATCTCGAAGGCAAAGGAAAAAAAAAACTATTCAATGAGGCCAAGATAGCAATACCAGAAATATTCAGTAATATATGCCACATGCAAACAGATTCTCATTTAGATTTCAAGCACTAGCATCAATGAGCACTGCTCATATATTTGTAGCCATCGTGCAAATTATGGCCAGCATTAAAGAGCCTGAAATATCCCACATAAAGCCCACCAATGCCAGAGATCCTAGTGCTGAGACAAATGTGCCTCAGCACCCATATCTTCTGCAAAGAGCCCAAAGTGTCTCAAGTAACGAGATCTGGTCCAACAGCCTCGGTCGTTCCTTCATAACAAACTCAGATGTTTTAGACACGAAATGCCTAGCACAGCAAGCATTCAAACATCTTGAGGGAACATTAGAAATGAAACAAGGTTTTCCAAGGGTGCCAATAGATTCCTTTGTTTGCTCTTTTCCACTCAGGGTGGAGCAACATCAAGCATTGAATATACAAAAACTTCTTCCTCTTGAAGCTGGGAAAGATGAAACTATCATCAGGGCAAAAAGGGCAAGTTGGCCAACAACCCTCCCTTGGTAACAAGCACCGGCAGGATTTAAAGTGCTACTATAGCCATGGCCAGACGCCCATCTGATATGCCCCCAAAACCGACTCTCTAACTCGGTCTCCAGAATTTCTTTATCAGACAGACTGACATGTCAAAGCGAGCATACCGAGCTTGACAGCATGGGCCCTAATGCTAGCTCACAGGACTGGCAGTGCTTCCCAGTACTTAGATTTAATTCCTAAGATCCAGAAACTTGCTTCAGTGCTCAATCACTGCCAGAAAATGTCTTGCAACCACCGCACCTTGCGAAACACAAAACATCTCAGGAATGAACAATTTTTTTCTTTTAAACCTGCCATTTTTAAGGTGTAAAATGACACTGCTGTAGACTTTTTGTTCAACCAGTAAGTCAGCCAGTGCCTGCCTGAACCTACATAAGGGCACACAGCGATCTGAGTTTTCAATGCATATATTTCTAGACCGGTCTTTAACTTAACTCTTACCTGCTGTCACCAAGACAGCAGACTAGTTTCAATGAGAAAGCACTTCCCTGCTTTTTATATCAGACTGGCATCAAATTACAATAACTCATTGTTTATTGTGCTGCTTTTTTACAAGAGTGGTATATACCAGTCCATATGTAAAATTGTCCGATAGATAAAAAAACCAAAACGAGTTTGTTCAATGAATACATTTTGAAATGTGTCATGCAAATTTTACTAGGACTTTGTTTTCACTTCCCAGTCATCTAATAGCATAGCATATCTTGGAAGTGTGGGCCATTTGACATATAATGCTAATTATCTGACGTGCCTCTGTAGGCTTTCACTTCTCTTAGGTTGATTCCATGCTAGCTTTCCCCAAACACTGTATGGCAACGTGGCAAATGCTACAAGCATGCCATCCATGACACGCGCCACAATCCTACTGGTGACAATTTTGGTTTGTCTTCACCAAAACCACCAGTTTTGAAGAACTTGCATGACTAACTTAAAGGGATGCTGAACCGAAATCTGGACTCCCCAAAACACGCGGCAAAAGCGTGCAACGGGATGCTACAAACACCAAAACATCACTCATACAGCGATATCTCGAACGGATGACCATATTTTTTCAAAAAGAAGCGCATTTGGCAGGAATGTTGACGTCATGTTTCTCTGAGAAGGAGAGGGAACGGCCTCGTGTCTTCTCCGCCTTGCGGCCTTGAGGGAGCGAAGCAAAGAGAGGAGGAAACTAGGTATCTTGACGTCACGCGCCTCGTCGGCCTGGTTCAATCTCGACTTCTTTTTCCAAAAATACAGCCGTCCATTTGTGATATCGCCTTACTAGTAGTGTTGTAAGGATTGTAGGGTCCCCCGCCTACATCTCCAGCATTGTTCTTTTTAAATCCAAATTTCGGTTCACAATCTCTCTGAATGTCCAGATATTCAAGACATCCTTTGAAACTACTTTACTGTCTCCCTAATGCATTAGCCAGCATTTATTTTATTTTTTTTTGCTGAGCTATATACTAGAAACAAATGTACAAACACCATCCAACATAACGAGAAGTTCTAAATAAGGCCTACAGTCACTGACAGGGCAAGAAGTGCAGGGTACCTCTTTCAGAGCATGAACTCACTGTTGTCTATCAATCCACAGCAGCTGTGTGTGCACGCTCCATGCTCAAGAGACACTCAAACTGTTAACGAAGGTAGGATGTTTGCACCAAATGCATTACAACAGAAAATGCTTCCTGTCATTCATACCTCGAATCTTTACAGCGACTTAATTTTGTGAACATAAAACCATAGAAGTTTCTATGCGAAGGAATCGGCCAAAAATGGAGAATGCATGTCGTCTATGAAACTGTTCACCTCCAGTTGAGAATTGTTGTTCCTAAGCGGCACTTCGTAAAATTCTGGAAATACCGAGTGTATGAACGTGGAGAAAGCGGTTGGCAGTACATTTCCATAAGCCTGCAAAGTTTTCTTCACACTCGATAGTATAAAATAAATTTATATATCCATAAGTTCTATTTAAACAGACCTTAAAACGTCCGAGCCAGCAGATCTATGCGGGCAGAAATTTGAGGGGGAGGAGACAAGAGCACACGGAAGAGCCGTATATTGGGAGAGTTTGGCCAGTGGGTGCAGCGACAAAGGCGCTGGAGAGGAGAAAAGTGAGGGAAAGGGAGGAGAGCGCCAAAGGAGCGAGCGAGAAAGAAAGCAGCAAAGAGGAGACGACCGCCATTTTGACGCAAAGCTGTCGGCGCCGAGCACTGTTGAGGCTACGCGTCATCTCCTACGGGCTTATTTCTTTTTCGCCTGAACAAAAGTTTGCATTCAAACGTGGAAAAACTTCCTTCGATAGCTTTTTAAGCCACAGAGAAATAACGTTATCACAAACTCAACTCTCCTACGTCACGCTGGGGCGGTGGCGTGTCGGGCGCACTTCCGGTCTGGGGCGGTGGGCAGAAGTCGCCGTGCGGGACACGCATTCCTGTGTTCTTCCTGGAGAAACCAGACAAAAAACCTACCTTCTCGTCAATATGCTACGACGCGGGCTGTACCAAGAGGGTCTGGAAAGGTTTGAAGATAATTTTTTATGTGTTTCTGCCCCCTCCGTTTGTCCGAGAATGTGGATAGTAGCCGTGAAAAGGGCAAACCAGACGCTGTCGAACTACGATTGCTTGTGCGGGCAACACTTTGTGGTCGCCAGATGTACTTGTTTTGTTCCAACCTGAACGAGAACCGCCAAGTTGTCCGGACCCCCCCGCGGGTTCAGTGCGTCTTCAAATTCACACGGCCGCCGGATCGTTCCACTTTCGTCTGCTCTTTCAAACATGTCTGCTTTTTGTCGTCTGCTCGTTCCAACAAAAGCGGCCCGTAGACCAAACTTTGACCCGGTGATTGCAATAAGAAGTAATTGCAATAATTAATTAATCATCACCGCTACCTTCTACACTTTTGCAGCACGAGCGACGTCACAACCGAAAATAGCTAGAAGAATCTCATCGTGGTTTTGGCGTCCATTTTGCGGCGTTCATGCGAATGAATCGCCGCACGTCGAATTATTTACGGAAAGTTTAGCAGCGTAAGGAGCCTTGATAATGTCGCTCAGGCGATTAAAGTGGCAAGACATTGCTTTGAGGACGGAAAATCGACAATTTCAACGCGAAAAAGAGTATGCAGACTCACACAGGCGCCGACAACGTGACATTACAATGGTTTGTTGGCACAAGACGCGGTGATTCTTGCCCGCACCCCATTGCGCATGCGCTCGAATTGTCGTCTGCTCGTTCAAACGACAGCGGCCCGTAAACCAAGCGTTCACCCGGTAATTGCGATAAGAAGTAAGTGCAGGCCTCAAAACACTATTGAGGGTTGGTTGGGGTAAGTAGGCTAAGTGTAAACAGTAGATACAAGATGTTGATCATTGTTACCAAGGCCATCATTGACTTGTAATGCCCGATTCTACTTGCGGTTTTCAGTATAGACGTCCACCATCTCAGCTATGGTCCACGCTTTTGCAGCCCGAGCGACGTCACGACTGAAAATAGCGAGCAGAATCTCATTGTGGGAGTCAGGCTTTAGCACCCATCTGCGGCGTCCACGTGAAATGAATCGCCGCAAGTCACATTATTCACGCAAAGTTTTGCGGTGTTACGGGCCTCGTTAGTTTTGCTGAAGCCTCTCAAGTACGCAGATATTGTTATGAGGACGTAGAATCAACAATTCCAACGCGAAAAAGAGCACGGGGACTCACACCGACGCCGACAAGAACGCAATTCAATGGTTTGTTTATGGGCGACGGCGAGCTTCTTGCCCACCATCCACCGCGCATGCGTGGCGCCGGTGGCATCTGCTAGGGGTGCTCCGGTTTGTTTGTAAACATGAGTTGGTGTATATCATTTTCTTGCCACAGCCTGCCAAATAAAAGGAAAGAACCGAAATTTGGATGTCGACCCATTCCGCCGGGCAAATTAATGAAAATGGTGGCTTTCCCCGCTCAGCTGGGAGCCGCAGGGAGTTGACGCTCATGCGCTCACGCCTCCCACTCTGTGCCGCAGGCTGATTGACTCACTTGTGAGGGGGGCGTTACGGCGGCGAGATCATAGACTGGCCAAACTCTTCCCATATATGGCTCTGCGCACAGAGACGTCAGAACGCCGAGCTCGATTTGGAATGACTAGTGGGTAGACACACTGCATCCGTCGAACGCGTTTAGACGTGAACACCGGTGTTTGAATAGTGCGGCGGAGACAAAGTCAGCTAGCTTGTGTCTACCCACTGGCCGTTACAACTAGAGCTCCGAGTTCGGACGTCTCCGCACACTCATGTATCCTCCTCTCCCTCATTTTCTGCCCGCATAGTCACTGAGAAGACAAGGACGACAGAGGGGAGTTTCTGTAGCCCAGCCACCAGCAAGAGCTTCCTGCCTCTGACAACGCTTGGGTATCTTGTGAGCCTCAAGCATACTCCCGCAGCCAAAGCATGACGGAAGGCAACGAGTATGTGCTGAAGTATTCGAAAACTTGAGAAACGCTCGGTCATTCCCATTTTGTGGGCGAATATAGCATCCCCAAACAGCAAGAAAAACTAGAGACGACTGTGGGATTATTGAGGGTGAACTTACTCGCAGCTTCTTTGAAGCCTGCATTGTTGTCGATCATAAACCCATTGGTTTAATCGTTTGCCTCACGCAAACATATTACGCAGAAGACCGCTGTTTCCGTAAGGGAGTACAGACCTCTGCCTCAAAGGGGCACTAAACCACTTTCTGCAATAGTCTTATGGCTCTAAGAGTCCTAAAAAACGAACATTCCATTCATATGCGACCAATTTTTCTATTAAAATCGATATTGAAGATTGATTACCTCAAGCTATCGCATACACAGGGGGCATCGTCAGAAGAAGAGAACAGCTTCTCCTCATGCAACGGCCATCATTGACACATATTTTAAAGGGGTACGGAAACGAAATTCTAGCGCTCATTTTCTAGCTTAAATGTGTTGCCTGTTGCAGCCTAACCTCAGAAACACCAGTCTTTCGTTGAAAGGCGCAAGAAAACTAAACTTAAAGCTACTTAAATGATCTTTTAATGTGCACCTGGGGGATGCCAGTGAAGCTTAGTTGAAAGGTAATATAGCAACGTCAGGAATCTTGCTACCTAGTCATGATGCAGCCAGAAACTGTTACGTAGCCGCACTAAACATTGAAGCAGCGCCGCTCTTTGGAAGTACGCTCAACTGTTTTAGTTACCTCGGCCTGAACGCGATTGCAAAGCCTATGCCCTTTTGCGAAGGAAGCCAACGAGATGCCCTGATGGACTTGTTGAGGAATGTCACCGAATTGTTCCTGTGACTTTGCTGTACAGTTCAAAGCCGTTACGTGCTTTTTAACGTCGAGATGCCGCCGCACTTCTGCATGACTGAGAACTGCAGTAACGACTTGATCAGCAGCGATATGCCGATCCGCAAGTTTCCGAAAGACGAGAAACTTCGTGCACTGTGGATCCAGGTCACACGTCTGTCATTTCCGACGTGGGTTCCGATGCCTGCCGCTCACTTGTGCGCCGATCACTTTCGTGATGAAGACTACGAGTGCAGACCCAGGGCAATGAAGAGCTTGAAACGCTCGTCATTCCATGGGTACTTCAAACTGCTCGGTTGTAACGCATTGACGCCACCACAATGCTGACAATGCCACTAAAGGCAAAGCTCATAACCACGCCAGTTTTGCTATGTCACAAATGTGAGGGACCTTCTCTTTTTTTTTTTTCCCCCGCCAGATAATTCATGACGCATTCCACCCTTTGTTAGCTTCTCTTCAAGCGCTTGCTCGAGTGCATCGTTTGGAACGAAAAATATAGCCGGTCGTTCAAAACACAAACGTGCAATTATCATTTACGGTTATTAACCGTCATGCTTGACTCAATTGCGAACGAAATTTGTATATTATGATTTTCGTTTCCGTACCCTTTTAATAGAGAAATTGGCCACGCATGGATGTAATGTTTGGTATTTTAGGATACTTGGGGCCCATAGATTAAGTTATGACCATAAATCGACTATCGCTGAAAGTGGCTTAGTGCCCCTCCAACACTTGACAGGCCGAAGATGAGGTTAGCTGGCAATTCTGAGAAATCCAAGTGTGTTAGGCTGCATCTAAAACACCCAGTCTATATAGATGGGCGAGATGCCCACTGGCCCCATCATTTTCCAACTATGGAATCCAATTTATAATGATTTTCTTATGGTTAGCTCAATGTCCGAAGTTGGTGGTGCTGCATCCTGTGTATATGTTAGCAAATGCACAACCAAAGGATGATTCTATTTGCGCGCACGGTAACACAGCTCATAATCGTGCCCGCTGCAGAACAGTCCTCGGCAGCACAATAAGTTCGTTTTCTAAAACGCTCTCTAGTGCCACCCTTGTTTCCCCAAATTCGGCATTTCGAGAGCTCTCGGTCGACAGTCACAGAACCCTAGCGCAAGCGCCGAAAAATTTTCGGATCGACGAATTCGAGAAGCTGTCCCTTCTTGTTGAACCTTAGCAATCCCAATTAAACCAACAAAATGCTGCGTGTTGGAGAATTACCACACGGGGCCGCAAGACGATAAAAACGGCATCATCATCTCTCGACCTATCTACTACGCAGATCGACCGTTCCAACCGCTCCGGAGCAGCGTAGGTTAAGCGTGGCGCCTGCACATTAACGGTTTCCCAAATATCGGTAATCCGAAATCGCCGCTCCTTGGTTAACTAGCTTCCACACTGGCCAGCAAAGTTCCGAGACTTGTAAAATGAATTGGCGAAGCGGGCGGCACCCCCGACCGCAACATAGCCAAGGGTTTGGCATGAAATGGTGTAACCACCGCGATCGGCTTGAAGCTGTAGGACGGTGTATGAAAAGAAGTTCCCCGAATAATAGTGAATCAAATGCAAGTAAAACTAGATTTGTGAGAAGAAGAAAAAAAAATGAAAGTGGAATCTTTGGGTTTCGTCCCATTAGGCCTAGAGGTCCAGCCCCACTACGGATCATTTCTCCCGACCCGGCAGGAGAAAGCGGAGAGGACCAAGTAGCCAGCTACTATACGGCATTCGCATAAAGAGAGCTTATCGCACACTTTCTGTCGTTAAGGAAAATAACGAAAGCGTAGTTAATAACGGCTTCGGGCTTCTGGTTCCACTGAAGAGCCGAGCGACTTTGCCGCAGCAAAGTGCCCAACATCGACGCCCTAAGCCTAAAACATCGCACGGAAGCATTGAATGGGGGTTCGGGTCTATCCGACGGATCCGGCACACGGAAAGAGCTTCCGTGGGACGCTCACCTTTAGAACGGTTTCAATCCACGTTTCGCGATCACCGCACTCCGTAGCCGACACCAAGAGCCCCTTGAGGTTTTCCCGACGAATCCTTATTTTACGTTTATTGCACTAGTGCCGCTGATGCCCCGCAAAGGTTGCTGTCAAATTTTGCAAAAAACTCCATAACACAATGGCGCCATAGGCATTTTTCTATGACGTCAGGCTTTTCTGCAAAACACAGCCAATGGCAGTGCTCCATTCTTCGCCCGGGTGCTGAGAACACTAGCGGAAAGCAATAGAACTACACGGTTGCTGTAATTGTTTTCACAAGAAAAATGGGTCCAATGTAACTGCTTTATTTCAGTTATTTATTACCTTGTCTTTAATTAAAAAAAGTGGAGAAATGTGGAGAAATGTAATCTTCAAAATGGGTACTATCAGTACTATTACTTTCGAAAGATGGCACTGCTCTGCCACACTCTTTGCTCAACAACCTTGGTCGGGGCTCTCTCAATACACCGACTCTAGCGCTTGGCGCGCGCGTGTGCAGCAAGCGGTTTCGGTTTCAATGCCTGCGCGTTGTGCTTGCTCTGTTGCGTTTCAAACTCGGGGCTTCACCAGTCCATTCCTTTTTTTTATCCAGTGACGCTGGCAAATTTTGGTGGTTTAGGAATTGTCAATTACTCTAACTTACGTTAAGAAAAAAAAAAAAATCCGATCATGCGACATGTACGTTTGCTTGCACTTTTATTTTTATGTAATTCCCTGGAGTCAAGGTATTACATAAAGGAGTAAGTAGGTTTACAGAAAATACGATGATAACAATTTGCGGAACGAGTAGATGTCGTTAGTGGAGACGATGAATTCGGGCAGGCCGTTGCCGTCCACAGATGTCGCCGGGGGAAATCATTACACGAGTGGATATGCGATGAGGTGTCAAAATGAATTAGCTATGTCATCTATATAAAACCTGTGAAAAATGAACCGTTTAGCAATACGCCCGCGTGAACAGAGAGGAGTCAAAGATAAGTGTTGTTTAAGTTCAGTGACGGAAGCAAACCTGGAATACTTAGACATTATAAAGCGAGCTGCACGGTTATGAAGTGATTCTATGTCAAATTCAAGGTATTTATAAGGGTCCCAGACTGGTGATGCATATTCTAATTTTGGACGTACTAACGTGGCGTATGCGAGTGTTTTGACGGATGAGGACGCGAGACGAAGATTACGGCGATTACGGCGAACTACTTTCAATCAATCTGAGTCAAAAGCAGTCCAACTGTACGTAAGGTAGCAGTAGCACAAGACTGTCAAACCGCAGCTAGTCTTTCAATTTAAAACGCGTTCCATTTCTTTTTTTTTTTTTTTTTGGGGGGGGGGGGGGGGAGGAGTGCTCGTTTGACCGGGAAGGAGGAGGGGGAGTGTGTCTGTGTGTGTGTGTGGGGGGGGGGGGGGGGGGGAAGCTGGGAGCCGCGGCCAGCGAGCCGCAGCTTCGCCACCCCTGGCATATGGTCTATTCCGTTGTCGTTTACCAAAGAAATCGGTTTACAATTATGGAAATATATTTTGCAAAATTTATGAGGGTTACTTTTGAGAAAAGCGGCAAGATCGCTCTGGTAAAGTTGCGTTACAGCTTTCGTGACATTCGACTTGTACAGTGCGAAAGTATCTGAGAAAAAGGACCAAGCCTGATCGGTGTTCAGACATCAAACACATCGATACAATTATTATTGATTTTTTTATTACAAAGCGTGTTATGTTTTCAGGTGTATCAGAAAGCTGCATTGTTCTCCCGAAACTGTATTAGAGGTCCAAGACGGTCAATTAAGCAAAGTAACGTCTCATTAAAAAAGTATCCAACTCTCTAGTACAGAAGGATAAAAAAAAAGGGGGGGGGGGGGTAGTATGTTTCCTATATGTCTGTTCCTTCGCTTGCACTCCTTTCTGTGTCTGTTCCTTCGACTAAAATATTTTCCTTTGCTGCACCACAGTCATGGCGCGTTTTTCTGCACGCGAAAACGCGACGCGCTACGAACGCTCGCGCGGAAGCTGACGCGGGGGCACCCGCATGCAGACAAAGCCAAGCACCGCCGGCCGCGCGTTATCAGCGTTGCCAGATAACAGAATTCTCAACACGCGATGTAAATGTTGACGCAAATACTACAACATGAAAATTAAATGAACCAACAAGTAAATAAAACGGGTTTGTGTGTCAAAAGAAACACGTTTTAAAGTTTTATATGGAAAATAAAAGTGCTTTTGAATACTTTGAAATGTGCTGAATACGGAACAGCGTACTGTGCAGGATCACGTGATAGTTCGACCGACCCTCATTGGGCGAGAGACGCTTCGACGCCTCGGCGCGCGCGTCTTGTTCTGGGTCGGCTAGAAACCAACGCTCCCGCGAAAACGCGCGCCCGCGCGCAGGAAATGACGTCAGTTTGACGCCAACGTGCCTGAATTGCGAACAAAAACGCGCCATGTGGTCTGCGCTTAAGATGTACATGATTGGCTAAGTACATTGTATTTAAGAAGCGACGCGGGTTCTTAAATATTTTAGAGCGCAGCAATGGCACGTTTACACTTGCGGATCCGCTAGCGAATCCGCCCAGCTTTTGCCGCTGGGGCGAAACGCTGGGCGGAAAACGCGGCGGCGAGCCGTTTAGTTCCAGGACCTATTTCTGCCGCCGAACGAGGCGTTTCGCTGGCCGGAAGTGACATTCTTGCGCTGCGCGACGCTGCCTACGTCATGAGCACGCGTGGTTCCGGGAGCAGCAACGCCCGGGAAAGAAAGCCG
The DNA here is from genome assembly GCF_016920785.2 of Ixodes scapularis. Lineage (NCBI taxonomy): Eukaryota > Metazoa > Arthropoda > Arachnida > Ixodida > Ixodidae > Ixodes > Ixodes scapularis. The sequence goes on from NW_024609868.1 coordinate 23,002,434, forward strand.
AGGCGGGAACTCTCGCGCCTTCTCGCCATATTTGACGAGATGTTACGGGAACTCGTCGCTCGTCGCCGCCGCCGCCGGGAGTGGATCCGCTCCCGCGGCAGCGGATTTCTTCTCAGGTGTAAACGTACCATGAGGCGGCCGTTTCTGGGTTGAGCGGCGTCGCCGTCGCCGTTGTCGTAACCGCGCGTTGCATTATGGGGCGTTTCCCGCTAAAGCTAGCGGGGAAATTTTTGCGCTAAACTTAGCGGGAAAATTTCGCGTTCAATTTAGCGAGCAGAAATGTTCCTGCTAATTTAGCGAGTTAAGCATCCCAGCTAAATTTAGCGAAAAAAGTTTTGCCCGCCAAATTTAGCGGGAAAAGTTTCGCCCGTCATATTTAGCGGGAGAACTTCCAGCTAAATTTAGCGGAAAAATTTCTCCGCTAAGTTTAGCGGGAAAATCGACGTCACGTGACCTCAACACAAATTCAGTTTCCCTGTAAACATACCGGGAAAAGTTTCGCTACATTTCTCCGCTAAATTTAGCGGGAAAACTTTCGATAACTTTCCCGCTAAATTTAACAGGAAATTTAAAGAAAATGTTTCGCTAAATGGAAGAGGAAAAGTGGAGGGGAGGGAGGGGAGGAGGAGGAAGGGCATACCCTCCCCTCCGTACCCTAGCTCAGGCCCTCCTCCTCCTCAAGGGCTGCGCTCTAATTTGGCACTACGGAGAATCGTCTTTAATTTTTTAATATTATTTATTTATCGACACATTTTCTTAATTGGCATGCAGGCAAGCTTTTTAATAATGATTTTATATCTCGAATTACGTTTCAGATATCTCCTCTAGAGCAAAAGCTATGACAAAATATCAAATTCCAATTGGGTGATTTATTACTGGTCATATATCACAATTTCTCATAAATATATATATTTTTTACAATGTGCAGTGAGTTGCAAGGGCCCACCGTACATACTAAAGCTAAACGAACCTTTATGACGCCAGTTTTTTACCGCAAATAAATTACAAACCTGGAAGCAAACAAAATCTGCCAGTAATTAGCCAAAAGTTTAACTAACTACTTTAAATCTATAAACTCTGTTAAAAAAAAAAAAAAAAAAAAAAACACGAAAGTTTTAGGATGCAGTTTTGTTGTTGCTGAGAAGAAAATATTAACTTCACTGGTATCCATTTATATAAATTTTATAAAAATTTCCGTTAGGAAATGGCACCTTTAAACAAGTCAAAGATGAGAAAATCGCATTTGAAGTTCCTTGCATGCTAAAGTTTTTTTTTTTTTTTTACTAAAATGCATAGAACAATAAAATCTTTAGGATGCAGTGCGGTTATTGCTGAACACAAAATACAACGTTTTCTAGAAATCGTTTATGCCAATGCTTTTAAAAGCTCGATCGAACAATGGCAATGAAGAAAAAAAAAGAAGAAAAAAGTACAGAAAATCTTGCTTGCTTGGTAGAAGAGCGTGTTGGTTTAAGTCATGGATGAAGAAAGAATAAACAATTAAAACAGGGATAACACAACCACATCTTTCATTGATGTGGTTTGTTGATCTGTTTTAATTGTTTATTCTTTCTTCATCCATGACATTACAGAAAATCACGTCGGAGTTCTTCGGCTGTGAGTAGGTTCACGTGAGTCCTTGGGAGTATTCCTAGGACATATCGGGCTTGTGCCTGTAGATAGATATCATTCAGCTGAAGCCATAAACTGAAACTTATAGACCCAAACCTCTCCCCCCCCCCCCCTTGCCGCACCCCAAGTCATGAACATCCCAGCTACTCAGCCCCCCTCCCCCCGGCAAAAATTACTGGCTACGCCACTGACTCCAAGTCCACCGACGGAGGCAAATTTGGCGTCCCAGCGACGCGGAACTGCCCTGCCTTCCGAGTCCTGACCGACGCCGAGGAATATACCGCAGATAAGCCGCAAGGGGTGCGCGGCAAGGAGGAGGATCCCCAAAGTGAACCAAAACTTCCGGCCCGAAACGGGCTACCGCGCTCTCAATAACGGCCTTTCTCTTTCTACACGCGGAAAGTAAAAGAAACGCGGCAAAGGCATTTTCTACGCCATGACCTACAACAGCATGACATAACGAGACAGAGAAAAAGTCTGCCGACGCAGCGAGCGAGCGCGTAGCCGAGGGAGAAAGTGGCGGCGGCGACCCAAACGACAACCCTTTCCGCAACAAACCTGGACCAGAGAGAACCTTACGAATCATAGGAGCCAATCAAAACGTTGGATGCTTCTCACGTGACCTAGCTTATTTTGTTTTGTCGAGTTGAACCATTATTCTCTCTCTGCGCCGGATTGGACCGAATCTGTCGTACGACTTCTTCGCAGTCCGCCTTCTGACGAAACGGGTCGTGGAATCGTCGGCAGGCGGCCATTGGCGGAGGATTACGTTGAGCGTTCGTGACGCCACGAGCGGGGCTTGCCTTCTCGCCGCCTGCTCTCCGAGCCGCGCGAGCGCTCGACGGAGGGCTTTTCAGTTTCAGCGGCGGCCGTTCGGCGGAACGGGGAAAGCGGCGGCGCGGTTATACAACAGCCGGTGAAAAGGAAATGCGGACCTTGTCGGGTGACCCTGCCGCCGCGATGCGCGTCCCGGAAGGGGGGCCCCACGGATGCTGCCGACGAGTGCGTGGGGGGGTGTGCCGTTGTCGTCGCTAGAACCCGCGGCCCGGGCATTGGGGGTGTTTGTGGCGATGCCTCTGCACACGGTCCGGGTGACACCTGTTGACAAACATGCGTCCGCGGATAAACTCAAGGACAAAAAGGTAGGTGACTTCCTTCTTTTCTTTCGTTTGGGCCGGGGTCACAACCCGCTAGCAGTAGCGCGTGCCAAAGTGTGGTGTGTATCCCTGGCTCGCTGGGACCCCTCGCTAGATCGTGACATCTATCGTATTTCTGCGCTTGGTGGTACTTGGCACCAACTGCTCGAACCAAGCGCGAAGAACACGTCGTGAGATCGCGTTTTAAGTTTGTGTGTGTGTTTGTGTTGAGGCTAGCTTTTGGGCCCGCTGGGGACTTGGAATGAAACGAAGTGTAAACACTTCGTTAGGTATGATATATATATATATTTTTAATTATTATTGCTTTAAGTCTTATTCCATTAGAGCTTTGACCCGTCTAGCCGTCACCTTGTTGCGCAACTCGGGTGGCACTTTGCGGAATGTAGTACGCCCTGCCGTTATTGTTGCCGCTATGGAGGAAAGCGGTCGGACTAGTTGAGGGCTGCGCGGACTTCGCCTTCTGCGCCGGAATTGCAACAGCCTCGAATGCAGAGCGTACTCAATCCTGTTCTGAAGGGGGAGCCCTTATGGGTGCGTACCCGGTTTCAGACCGAGCTGCGTTGCGCACTGCGCAGCTAGAGAAACAACAACAGAAACGTTTCGGACTTGTACAGTCGGCAGGAAAAGTTTGCATTGCACGGGAGCGCCAGCCGAAATGACTGCGGCTTCTGAGTGCGCGTTACCGCTCTCAAGACTCATGCTTTGCGCATGCGCTTCCTTTTGGGTTCGCAGACACTTCCCCCCCTCCTTTTTTTTTTTTTTTTTTCTTCTTTTGCTTGTTGCCGTTTGAGGTAACAGGGACGGGCGCAAGCTGCCGCGAAATGTTATCTGGAGCATGAGAGCTCCGTCACTCATCGCGGTGGAGATGGCAGACGTGTGGCATGACGGTCGACAAAGCGTCACCATGTGGCGGTCCCCCTTATCTTGTGCGCTTTGGACGGAAGCGAGTAATGAATACATGACTGCGAGCGAGCACGAAAGGAAGCGCATTGTCGAAGCGCGAGTCTTGAGAGCGTCCGCGCGCCGCCAGAATGAGCTACCACCAGTCATTTCGGCTGGCACTCCCGTGCCCCTCAAACTTTTGCTGCCCGCTGTACGCTTCTCCCATGCAAAGTGTAGTTCCTCGACCTCGTATTCTTTTTCAAGATGTTAATACTAGCTGTAATTGCCGACTTTGTTTACTTTGTTTTGCTTTCCACCATGAATATATACTAAACGATGTTGGTCGTGAGATCACCATGGATTCGTCGAAAAAAGTTAGGCAATCGCTGCTTGGAATAAAACATTTTATCTCTAGTCTATATATCCTCAAAAGCCAACCCTCAAACAATACGCGCGCAAAAAAAAAAAAAAAAAAAAGGAAGAAAAGATATTTATTCGCCCGAGAGCACTCGCAGCAGTTTCGTGTATCTTCTTTCGATTTCCACTGCTCATCCCCCATTTTCCCCAGCTTCCCCGTTTGGAAGCTATGCGGGTAGACATGGGCGTACCAACCTGGGGGGGGGGGGGAGTGCTTTGCCGCCCTCCCCCAGTTCTCAGAGTGAGGGGGGGGGGGGGGTCAAGGCATATGTTCTGTCCCCCCTCCCCTGAAACAGCCGCCACTGGGCAGGGCAAACACTAGCCGGTGGCGCCCAAGGTATACACTCCAAAACAAATCTGTGCGTCTACTTTCTGGGAAAGTAGCGCCAAGTCACCATCTTGGTCCGTGAAATGAGCAGTTTCTCCTTGACTCCTCCGTTTTGGTGAGCCGATCTAAATTCGCTGGTGAACGAGAGCTTTGAGACGTTTCTTGTATACCGGGATTTTGATATCCACACACCGGCGGAACAAGCGTGCATCTTCGTACCACCACCACATGCTGTGTCGGTGTTTGGAGGGACTGAAAAGTAATTTTGCTGTTTTCCAGTAGGCAAGAAGAAAAATATAATTGTAAGAGATTTGTGTAGATGGGCGTGATTGATAAGTTGGTCGCATACGCAGTGCCAAAGACGCTTGTATTGGCGAGGAACGCTTCCAGTACGATGATGCTCTATGGTGATCTTGGCGTGACTGATTTAGAACGACCCCCTGGACGCTTCGAAGATTTAAAGAGACCGAAATGGCGGTTTCCATGGCAACGTAGACAGATTAGCCAATCGCCTTGCGAGGTTATGGTCGTCTCTATGTTAGTATCCGTTTGTGTCCGGCGAGCAAGTAAGCAAGGCAATGGCGCTACTTTCCCAGGATCCAGTGGTGACTTTAGGTAGACCTTTGTCGTTCACGCGCCACTCATGCAGACGTCCAACACCGGCGATTTCTGAATAAGCTGGATTCAGAAATGCGCGCGAGTCCCTTGGTCATTAGCAAAAGACAAGAATATTCTACTGCACCTGTCCGCCATTCTGATGTTTGCGCAATGAAACTTAAGCTTCTGTGGCTGATGATGGTGTCGAGCAAATTCTTGAAATGCTCGCCTTCGGCACGCACTAGGTGCTTTCATGTGCGCTTTGCTGTGCTTATGACATCCCGTCATTTTTCTCGCAAACTTTTTTTTTTTTTTTTTTAGCGCGTAAAGGAGCGTATTACGATGCGAGCTCTTGGCATCGAATGCGCTCCGACGGCATTTTGTGACTGGCTATTTATTTGCACTTTCCCCGTGGGCGCGTGCGGTCGACATCAGCAAGAAGCGTCGCGAGCAAAATGACGTCACCTCAATCTCTTGTCAATGTTGCTTCGTACGATTTACCTGCACCGGTGCAGAGAAGTGTGTACTTATTTCCGGTCGTATTTAAAGACACATACCGGAAGTACACTGCCCTACGCTGTTCTGCACCTGTGCAGAAGTGCAGGTAAAGTTCCGGTATCGCCGCCTGGTGGAATTTTTTCGCAACCCAGAGTGAGGATACTTTAACTCCTTCTGCTGGTGCTAGCAGGTGCAAGCACATGCAATGCCAAACTGCTATGCACTATGAAAATGAAAACATAACCGCGTGGGTAGCATATCCACTATCCATAGTGGGGAAAACAAGCACCCGTAGCGAGCTTCTCATCGCGAATACAACGCTGTCAAAGCTACTGGCGCCAGCGCGTGGCTTCATTTGTGGTTTCGTTTACGCGAGAACGTGTGCAAAATATAGAGATCAAGCCCCATGCTCGCGCCAGCAGCTTTGTCAGCGTTGTATAATAAGTATGAAAAGAAGTATAGGGCGTATTCACGGGACGCCATATTTGAGGGTCTAGAGCGCATGCTCAGAACGAGTTCACACAAATAGGTTAAGACCGGCAATCTTGATGGTGTGGAATACACGTTGCAAAAGAACTGTGGAAGCTCAACACTAGCACGCGCTCAGCATTCACACGCAGGCACACGCACGCACGCAGTTATGACCGCGAATGAATACTCCCTATAGACGCTTTGCAGCAGCTGTGCATGGACGCCGTCATAACTGACCTTCAGTTTTTGTTTCCTCTTATTTCGTTTATTTCACTTCATCATTACCATAGCAGGCCAGGTTATTGCCATATTAGATTAAACTCTGTCCTTTTCTAAACCATCGGCCTTTGTAGAGGATCGTCAACTACCGTTTCAGTTGCTGGGCATCTCGGTAAGACAAGAGAAGGTCAGCAATGGCGACTGTAATTTGGCGCGTGTCTTCTGTTTAGAGTGATGCCATTGTTTGTATACGCCATTCCAATATTTACAAGTACTCAGCCCAGCATGCGATCGCCTCAGCCCAGCCCGGGCATGTTCGTCGCTTCGGAAAGTGAGCAAATCACGCGCCATATGCACGAACACTAAAAATAAAACCGGCCAAAAGCCCCCTTTTTTTTTTTTTAAGTCTATAGTAGCTAACTTTAGTAGTAGCCGATGCCGACAACGCGCTCTTACTGGAAAAACGTAAAAAGCCCGCAGCAAAATGCCTCCTTTGTACACCCAATTACAGTGTTACCCAATGTCAGGAGTTCGTGCCATAAGACGTTCTTTTACGCACTTGAGAACAAAAAAACAACAAGAAGCGTCACGAGCAAAATGGTCAGTTGTGATTATTACTCTTTTTTTTTTTTTCTTTCCCGAGATACAAGCTTCAAGCTAAACACAAAAATCAGGAAGGATCGTTCTTTTGCCGTTCACGAAGAAAGACGCGACGAGCGGAAATTGAATCCAAGCGGCACAGCCAGTGGCAAAACGTACACACGAAGAAGCAGTCGGGATGAGTAACGAAACCGGGCAAACCGAAGCGCGTGCGTGCGTTCATCGACACTCGTCTGCACAGATGGTAAACACTGATGCGGTTCCCCGGAATTTCGCGGCAAAGGACGCGTGTCAGCGTGGTCACTGGAAGGCCTCCGACGACGGCACACTTTTCCTTCCAATGCAGTGCCCTCTCCCATTGTGAGTGCGGATTAGAGCAACACCTATTAGAGAGCGCTCCTCTCGTGACGTCACCGCTGGAGGCGATCGGGTCGGCCAGGGCGCCTCGGGATAGGGAGTATTCACTGGCGGCCATAGCTGTGTGCGCGACTGCTGAGCGCGTGCTGACGGCCAGCTTCCACAGTTCTTTTGCAACGTGCATTCCGCACCATCGAGATTGCTGGTCTTAGCAGCCTACTAATGTGAGCTTGTTGTGAGCATGCGAAATATGGAATACTTCCTATAGCGCTCATGTGAAGGCATCGCGCGTGAGTATACCGTCGTAAAAACAAGTTTTTTTAATTGATACAAACGTGTTTTCTTATTTAGAAATTAGTTTAGAAATAACAGACAAGCCAGTAAGGAAATGTTGCACGGGAAGCGATCGGATGCCGCGGAACAGCGCAGACATGTAAGTGAGCATTGCGGGGGGTTCACGTTCGTAGCTAAAAATGCTTATTAACGCAATCATGCTTTATTACTTATAGAATGGTAGCTATACAAAGGAATTAGTCTAGAAAGGTGTGTACAGTGTTACGATCGGCGTTCGATTCGTGCCTGTGTTCCGGCGGACGAGAACTCAAGTTATCGTGAATGGCTTTCGCAAAAACGTTCCCATCGGTGTGCGACGAATTTCTCGGAACTGCCGTCATCCCACCGCTGCCACCAGTCGTCGCCACTGAGGGGTTTCCAGTCTGGATGAACTCGGCTGTGGTAATCAGGAGCCGAACCGGGCCCAGGGAGGAGCGTTAGGGGGGGCGGGGGTCTCTTGTACAACTCATTTATTTACATATATACAGGAGAGCCGGCTAGAACCGTTAATCAGCTTTTAATTAAAGATTTTCTTCCCTTCTGTTTCTGCCTGCCCCGCCATCACGTTGTCACGCGCAGACGTAAGGCGATCTCACACTCGGTCTCGCCGGCATCCGGCTGATCTCATCGTCTGGCACCGCCTTCCTCGATCGGGTAGCTCAGGTGACCCTGTTCCAGACGTTTCTTGCGTTCGGGATGGTGAAAACACGAGTCTACGACGCCGGTAGGACGACTTCACAGAGATCAGAGTTCGAGGAGGACGCTCACGGAAAGTAGCATTGCCTGCAAACGGAATAAAGTAATTGCTATGTCTCAATCACGGTCGATTACCAGTAGGGATACTCGGGAGATATAAAGGAAGGACAGCCACGTTGAACGACCTGGATGGATGGATGGATGAATGGATCAAGCCCTCTGGATCGGGCGGTAGCTTACGCCACCTAGCCATTGTCACGCAAGTTCGCTGCCAGGCAGCTACATAACAGTAGTGTTGATGAATTCTGTCTTACTTTCCTGATACCACAGCATAAATGTTACCTTACCGGAGGGAATAGAAACAACGGCGAATGAAAATAGGAAAACATTATATTTGAAAGAGTTGATATCTACCTCATTCTTCCGTGTTTATTTTGGATTCATCAAAGTCACTTCAGTTAATCAACTTCGTCGCGGCTTTACTACTCACTTGTAAACGCGTAACATTTTTTATCACTTATCGCCCAACAACATGTTTATTTCGTCAAATGGCTACCTTGCACCGCAACACATATACATCAACAGGGCAGCAAGTAATTCCTGAGCTAGCAGCTCCGAAGAGAGACGGAGGTCTTGATAAAGACAGAGATACGGACGCGTGTTTCGAACCCCTAAACCAATTGCTTTCAATGACACCATTCCGCTCACGTAGCATCCGATACGACGAACAAATTGTATAAGACCGTTCGGACTCCTTATACTCTTATACCCCGCTATAAGTAAATTTAGCTACTACCGCGCCCCAGACAACGAACGATTGATGCCTCCGACATCGCTCGAGAGACTTCACGAAGTCTCTCAAACCGCAACCGCAACAAAACACAAACATCATAGCATCAAAACAAAAAAAAAAAAAAAAAAAAAAAACTTGCAGACGAACGCGCCCACATGACATTAGCGGAAGAAACAAGCCCACAAACACTCCATAACGGAAAGCACCTTTGGAAGCCGACAGCCACTGGCGTAGGCAAAAAGGGGGGGGGGGGGGGGGGGGGGGGGGTTGAACCCCCCCCTCCCGAAATGCCGTAGCTACCCCCCCGGTGACCGCATTGGGCCTGCTCGCTACCCTGCTCACGCAGTCGGTCTTGCACGGCGCACGGAGCAAAGGGGGAGCGCGGACTGTCTCCTACTTATGCTTCCGAGTCGAGAGAAATGTTTTTGGGGTAGAAAATGCTCAAATAAATAAAATAATCAATATTCCTTCACTCATGCTTATTTGATGAGATGAGGATCTTTGATCTCAGATGTATAGGGGTGGTTTCATCTCAACTCAGGCACAGATTTGGGGTAAAATTTTTAATTTTGACGAAAAACAAATATATATTTTGGGCAAAACCCTTCTGCTCGGCCGACTTTTCGTTCTCGAGTTATGGACATTTTAAGCAGCCGAGGCGCAAACTGACGTTTCTCTCGCCTGTCGGAGGTGTCATGTTTCACTCCTTTCAATTTTGCCTTTTTTTGGTAGCGCAATGTAACTTTTTAGAGCGCAGCTCTTAGGCGCCCGTTTCCGGCTTGAGCGGCGTCGGCGTCGCCGTCGCCGTCGGCGTAACCGCGCGGTGCATTATGGGTAAATTTTCCCGAAGGAACCCGAGGTCCTCCCGAGGTCCTCCCAAGGTCCTCCCGAAGGAACCCGAGGTCCTTCGGGAGGACCTCGGGTTCCTTCGGGAGGACCTCGGAAGGACCTCGGGTTCCTTCGGGAGGACTTCGGAAGGACCTCGGGTTCCTTCGGGAGGGCCTCGGGAGGACCTCGGGCTCTTTCGGGAGGACCTAGGGAGGACCCCGGGTTCCTTCGGGAGGACCTAGGGGCGGGGGGTCACGTGACGATGACGTCATCAGTGATGATGACGATGCGGATGCCGATGACGTCATCAGTGACGATGGCGATGCGAATGCCAATGACTTCATCGGCATCCGCATCGTCATCGTCATCATCACTGATGACGTCATCGTCACGTGACCCCCCCCCCCCCCAGGACCTCGGGTTCCTTCGGGAGGACCTCGGAAGCACCTCGGGTTTCTTCGGGAGGACCTCGGAAGGACCTCGCGTTCCTTCGGGAGGACCTCGGAAGGACCTCGGGTTCCTTCGGGAGGACCTCGGAAGGGCCTCGTGTTCCTTCGGGAGGACCTCGGGAGGACCTCGGGCTCCTTCGGGAGGACCTCGGGATCCTTCGGGAGGACCTAGGGGGGGGGGGGGGTCACGTGACCTGGGGCGTCACGTGACGATGACGTCATCAGTGACGATGATGACGATGCCGATGACGTCATCAGTGATGTCACTGATGACGTCATCAGTCATGATGACGACGGCGATGTGGATGCCAATGACGTAATCGGCATCGTCATCATCACTGATGACGTCATCGTCATCACTGATGACGTCATCGTCACGTGACCCCCCCCCCCCCTTCCGAGGTCAACTGATCCCCCCAGTACCCTTCCCTCCTTCTCCTCAAGAGCTGTGCTCAAATTCGGCATTACAGGGAGTTGTAAATGGCTTTCATTTTTTTTTCATTAAACAAAATTATAATTCATATAGTAAGCGACAGTATTCGAACGTTTTTTGTCCACTCTCAGAATAGCGATTATTTATGGTCAATAATTTCATTGTGATTATCTATATTCACTTTTGTTTTAAATATTTTCAGTGTGTTCCTTTGACAATATTTGTCAAAGTTTGACCAGCTTTTCACCTATTTGAGATATCGTAACATATTTAGTATTTTCAGAAAGCTGGGAGTGTACTCTTTCTATTGATAGCAAATTTACTGTTGTGCGTAAAAGAAAGTTTTACAAATTGAAGATCGATTTTATAAACAAAAAAAAGAAAAAAAAACCTTTTATTTGACAGATTTTTTTTCTCTAGCTAGCTATTGCAGTGCTTTATAAGGTAATACAAATAGAAAATGAAATATTTTGTTTGTATGGCAGCTATAAAAGCTTGAAGTGTGATTTTGTTTGACTGTTTTGCCACTAAATCAACTTACTCGCAAAAATACGCTAATTTAATATTGGCGCCTCTTATTTTTTATAGATACCTGGGAACACACTCATTCTCTGGTAAACAATTTTAACGCTATTATTTACATTAAATATATTTTAGAAAATTTTCGATATTTGTCAAAGTTTACCAGCTCTTCCGTGTGACCTATATGAGGACTGTTAACATATTCAGTATTTTCAGAAAGCTTAGAGTATACTCTTTCTAATGATAACAACTTTGATGTTATGTTTAAAGGAGAAAGGACAGTATTTTCTTGTAAAGCAAGGACTATTTCAAAATGTTTGCGATTTTTGTAAAAATCCTACCTTTCATTTGGCTAGCTGTTTTTCTCTAAGTACTCTATAAAGTAAAATAAAAAAAAATGTAATATTTTGTTTGTATGGTGGCTATAAAAGCTCACGTTTTGGTTTTTGTTCACTTGTCGCCCAGTAATTCAAGTGACTCACAAAAAAAAGAAAAGCTAATAATTAACTTCTCTAAACTTTTTAGGAGCTATACCTGTAAATTACTTTAATAAGATAAGATGAAAACGGCGAGTTATGCTCATAAAGCTTCTAGGTCATAATATCTTTAATGTTTTTTTTTAATTGTCAAACCGCCTCTCTGCAACAGTATTTGACGGAGTTCAGCAAGCTCTGCTGTGTGACCTAATCAATATATTTTTATGATCTTTACATCACCGTAAAGCTCCAATTAAGCTCTTTCTTTTGAGTATAATTTGAATATTTTGCGCTGGACATATAACGCGGAACATTTGCCTGAAAAACGAATATGTAGAAAAACTTGCAAGTTTAAAGTCGATTTTCTAGAAGAACCCCACCTTTCTTTTTTTTTTAAATTTTTTATTCACAGTTAGGTAATATAGTAGTCTGTCAGGAACTATACCAACAGAAATTGTAATATATTGTTTGTATGGCCGCTATTAGGACTCGAATCTCGTGCTATGGGAGTTTTGAACGGGACTTCGCATAGACGCTCAGCTAAGCAGAATTTTGACCTATGTAAGGTTTTTCTATTTAATGTTAGTACTTACCCCAATATCTTAGCGTAAAAGCAAGTGAAGCAACAATATTTATCTTAACAATGTTTATTTACTTGGCACTGGGGTGATTTGCAAGGTGTGTGAGCTTCGCCCTATGTACTAACGGAGAATAAGACACGTAACATCTTAACTCTCGGACAAACTTAAAAGTCGAGAGGAAAAATTCTAAGTAACCCGGCATAAATCACTGAAAATAGAGATGAAACTTAAACACATCACTGACACAATCGAAGCCTCACACGCTACGAAATGCTCCTCATTTTACGAAAGAGTCCGTATGTGCACAAAATAAACCGTACTTCCTAAGCGTCAGATACTAAGTCGTTCATATGTATAAGCACTAAGTATCAGTTTGACATAAGAAAATATGACAATTACATATCAAGTTCGGTATTTCAAACTCAAAGCTGAAAGCAAAAGGCCCCAGAGGAATTCTCTAACGATCTGCATTTTCCCGAATTTAGAGGAAATAAGCGCTGTGCCCGCAGTTGTGGTTACAGACTTGTAAACTTTTTTTAAGTGTACTACTCCAAATTTAATTAATGTTTATGGTTGGATATTGAGATAACAGCTAACGGCAAATAGAAAACCTTACATACGCCAAAATTCTGCTCAGCAGAGCGCCTGTGCGAAGTCCCGTTCAAAACGCTCATAGCACGAGATTCGAGCCTTAATAGTGGCCATTCAAACAATATATTACAATTTCTGCTGGTAGTTCCTGATAGACTACTATATTACCTAACTGTGAATAAAAATATAAGAAATAAAAGTTTTTGCTTTGTTTTGTTCCTTAGAAAATCGACTTCAAACTATCTAGTTTTTCGATATATTCGTTTTTCAGGCACATGTTGCGCGTTATATATTAAGTGCAACATATTCAAATTATACTAAAAAGAAAGAACTGAATTTGAGCTTTACGGCAATGTAAAGATCATAAAAATATGTTGATTAAGTCACACAGCACAGCTTGCTGAACTTAGTCAAATACCGTCGCAAAGAGGTAGTTTGGCAATTAGGAAAAAAAAAAAACCTAGACGCTTAATTAGCATGAAACAGCATATCTAGAGAGTATTCCATAAAATTTACATTGATGTAGCGTAAAAAGTAGGGAAAAGGGATGGAGTGAAATATGGGACCCCCGATAAGCTGGAAAAACGTCAGTTTCCACCTTGGCCGCTTCAGCAATCCATAACTTGAGAACAAAAAAAAAAAAAAAAGAATGCGACAAACTGGTCGTTTGCGTCTTCTTTTATTATAGGAATTTCCCGAGAACATGTATTTTTGGACGAAAATTAAAAAAAAAATGACCCAAACTTCGTGCCCGAGTTGAGATGAAAGTTTCGGGTTTAGGAACGAAATTATTTCAGCAACCTAACCGGAACAAAACCGTTATTTGAAATTTTACGAAAACCGTAGCCGTAATCGTAAATTATTTACTGACAACCGATTATAATCAATATTACCCCCCAAAAATAGTTTTTTTTCTTTTTAAGAATGATTTTGAGGAGGGATCTTGAAGTGTCGTTGCCATTTGACAAAGTTACCGTCAGCGAGTGGTGCATCCGGCAATACATTTCCGTTCAATCTAAATTTAGGATTAAAAATACTTAGTTGGAATCAATGGTCGAGCTTATAATGAAATGTCTATTTCTAAATCTGCCACACTCCTACAATCGCCACATGTATTTAGTACGTGTCGCCTTCAAGGTATTAACTAATAAGTGAATTCTGAGATGTCCATCCAACTCGTTCGGTGCTTTCAATACCACCGATGTTCCCGACCTGCAACTAGGGATGTCGCGAACCGGTTGAGGTTCGAGTTCGACCGGGTTCGACTTTTTCGAACTTTTATTGAAAATTTCGATAAAGTTAGTCTAGGGTTCGACTGTTATACGCATGCGCGATGGACTGGCTTAGTTGGCTTTGGATTGGATGGTGACGATCAAAGGACCAAGTCAAACATTCTACTTTTAGTGAGGTTAGTGAGGGGAGGACTGTTTGGTTGTTTTGGTAATATAGCAAGGATAAATTATATTGTTAACTTTAAATTTAATAAAATTATGTTCCGTCGATTGTAACTATTCATAAAATAAAACAACTTCTTCCGTAAAAAGAAAACAAAAGATTTCTTTTTTTAACCGAGACATGTTTGCATCAAACCCTAGCCGCACTGTCCGCAAAGTCAAACCTTATAGAACCTGGATAAAAGTTCGAAGGTTCGTCGAACCATTCGAACCTTGAGAGTCGACGTAAAACTACGGCTCGACGAAAGTTCGTGACATTCCTAGTTGCAACATATCTGTAGCAGAAGCTCCGCCTCCAAACCCCGGAGAAAAATGGCGCAACTATTAATACACACGAATACTTAAAAAAATAAAACATCGAGGACGGGGACGGAAACAGGACTTCTTTTGTTGAGCAACAACATAGAATGGCACAAAATATAAAACCGCCCCCCTAAGGTTCCACCGGTCTCGAAGAAGGAAAAGAGAAAATTGTTAAAAAGGAACGGGAATTTACTATAAATAAAGAAGTTCAAAAAGCACAAGCGTCACGACGAGGTGTCAGTAATCTGGTCATCTTTGGTGTTAGAAATTTGATCTTTGTTTTCGTCAGTGTTAATGAAATTAACGAAATGTTGTTGTTGACAGACCCATGGCAAATGATTTAATGATTTCTCTCCCAAATCTGTTTTTGTGCCCACCCAGTATTCTATTATCAGAGAAATAAAAGTCATTGCACGTGCGGCATTGAACCACGATGGAGTGAAAAGACTCATTTGAAGCCTTTGATGCTTCCAAGTTGTGTTCTCTGAGTCGATGGTTAACGCATCTCCCATTTTGTCCGATATACTGACAGCCGCAGCTTAGTGGCATATAATAAACCTTTCTTTCTTCGCACTCTACGAACTTTTTGGCATGTTTTACCATACCTCGGCAAACCTCACTCATGAGGGCCCTCACACACCCTCACTCACCCTCATCTTCACGGGTGAGGTGAGGGTGAGTGAGTTTCTGAACCAGGAAAATTCATGAGTGTCAGGGTGAGTGAGGACCGTGAGGGCTCTGAGGACCGTGAGGGCTCTGAGGACCGTGAGGGCTCTGAGGACCGTGAGTGCGTGAGGGCCGTGAGTGTGTGAGGGCCGTGAGGGCGGTGAGTGGAGTGAGGGCCATGCGTGTGTGAGGGGTGTGAGGGCGGTGAGTGGAGTGAGGGCCATGAGTTTGTGAGGGCGGTGAGTGCGTGAAGGGTGTGAGGGCCATGAGTGCGTGAAGGGTGTGAGGGCCATGGGTGCGTGAGGGGCGTGAGGGCGGTGTGTGTCATGAGTGCGTGAGGGGTGTGAGGGCCGAGAGGGCGGTGAGTGCATGAGTGGTGCGAGGGCCGTGAGTGCGTGAGGGTGGTGAGTGCGTGAGGCCCCATTCAGACGGAGCAACTTTCTCAGCAATTTTGGTGTTGATGGCGGGTCGTTCTCTAGCTTCTCCTAGATCGACACGAATGGCTGAGATCGGGTTCGGCTCGAAATAAGCGAGCAGTTCGGAGCAATTCGAAGTATTCGAGCAATTCGAAGCGGCTGCATCCAATCAGGGACGCGATATTTTCGCGTGATACCTCGTGCCGGTGATGATGACAACGAAAGACTTGGTACTGGTTTGAAATTGATCGTTTTTGGAAATAAACTGTTTCAGAAAGGTGCGTTAGTATTCTCAACGAGATTTAAATGCATAAAAACATGTTTACAGCGCGTAATTGTGTGTCTAAATAGTGCAAGAAAAATAAAATTTCATGATGATGATGGCAAATGGCAGCAATTGGTTGCTGCGTGTGAACGCGGGCGGCCCGTGTTGCTGGTGTTGCGACGTCAAGTTTCTGGGCGAAATTGCCCCACCCGAAGCTGGCCTAAGTGGCGTGAGGGTCATGAGTGCGTGAGGGGCGTGAGGGCGGTGAGTACGTGAGAACGGTGAGTGCGTAAGGGGCGTGAGTGTGTGAGGGGTGTGAGGGCGGTGAGTGCGTGAGGTGTGTGAGGGTGGTGAGTGTGTGAGGGCGGTGAGTGCGTGAGGGGCGTGAGGGCCATGAGTGCGTGAGGACCGTGAGGGCGGTGAGTGCGTAAGGGGCGTGAAGGCGGTGAGGGCCATGAGTGCGTGAGGGGCGTGAGGGCCGTGAAGTTCAGTGAGGGTGAGTGAAGGGTTGAAGGTGAGTGGGACTGTGAGGATGAGGGTGAGTGAGGGGCTGAAGTTGAGTGTAGCTGTGAGGGTGAGTGAGGGGCTTAGGTGAGTGTTGCTGTGAGGGTGAGGGTGAGTGATGGCGACCAAAAATGCCGACCTCTGTGTTTTACATTGCACCGTCCGGGGCTGTTGCTCCCATAAACCTTTTTACGCATGTGTAAAAAGCGACTCACATCGTTGTGACGAGGCCCGGAGCGGACTGAAAGTTCGCCAGCCGAGGCCCTTTAGCTGGGACTGGCACGAAGTTAAAGGTCGCTGACCTGTTTGATATGACGCGCAAGCTGGCTCGATTCATTTTTATTGGCTTTCCACACGACCGGATGGTACCGCTCGGTTATAACATCGTAGAAAGAAACTTTTGGCAATGTTAAAAAGAAGAAAAAGATTATTTCTAATGGAGAGTGCGTACATTTGATCTCGCAAATAGCGCCAAACCTTCGCAGTATTGAAGCGAAGTTCCAGTGCCGCCTCATAGGGGGCGCATAGATCGCAAGAGGTCCTAATTCGCTCGGTCGTAGGAGGTCGCGAGTCAGTGAAGCAGCCTTAACGCAGATTCCAAGAGGACAGGAGTGAAGATCGCTGGACCGTGGAAAGACCGCATTCTACACTGCAAATCATCTTTGTAATATATAGCTGGAAATATCCGAAATAATGCGGTCAATATAAGGAAACGGTTTCGTTAGATTAAAATACAAACGAGCTTATTCGTTAGAAAAACAAACAAAAAGCAAACAGGGTTTATGTTATTTGTTAACACAAGTTTCTCGTAAACAAACACTCTACAGAAACGAGTGTTATTGGTAAACAAAGTCTTATAACACTAAAAAAAAATCGTGTTTTTTTTTCTTTTAATAAATACTCTACAAAACGTCTTGTTATCTGTAAAAAAAGAAAAAAAAAAGAATCCAGAGCCTATGTTATTCCTACATCCCAAACATTTTTGTTACATAATAAGGGTAAACAACGTCAAATTACAGTAAAAAAAAAAAAAAAAAAAGGATGATCCATAAATCAGGGAACGAAGCCACAATTCAAAGAAATTATTTCATGAAGAAACGTTTGCTCGCAATAAGAGGTATCGTATAAATGAAAATTGAGCAGTCCCGCGTTAATTCGCAGTACAGTCAAAGCTACACCTGCGACACGTCATGGCAAAGTCAGCATCGGCGTCGCGTTCACGCACCGTGGGTTACGTGAACAAAAGCGTCCGGAACAAAATACGTAGCATAACAATTTTGATCCGAACGTTTTTCCTTTTTTCTTTTTTGGCCCAGAGCGGGCGTGAAAGCGCTTTTTTCCCGGCACGAGCTCTTGGCATGACAGTGCTACGACGGCAGTAGACCGATCTCACTAAGCGTTCAGCGCATGCGCATGACGCCGCCCTAACTTTGGTTCACTAAAGAGCAGACGGCAGCGTACTCGAGAGGGCTCGTGCCATCTCGTGCTCCACACGCGCGGAGCTCGGGCGAGGTTGTCGAACCGTGTGGAAAGACCGAATTTTCCCCGGGGCATTGCGGCAGCGGTGGCGTGGTCAGATTGGTTGGTGAGATCGGTTTTCTTGTCGGCTATTTCTTTGCACATTTCCAGAGAGCGCGTGCAGTGAGTAAGCATCGGGTACTGGGGAAAAAAAAAGTATAAAGCGGGCCTTTAAAGGGATACTGAATCGAAATTTGAATTTCGCAAAATAAGGCTCTAGAAGCGTTGAACGGGACACTACGAACTCCGAAACATTGCTCGTACATCGATATCTCAAACGGATGGCCGCACTTTTCGAAAAGAAGGGCGCGATCAATCGAGGCCTCTGACATCACTGTCCTCCGGGAGAATTTGAGAATGAGGGAGAGCGGCCTCGCTTTACTCCTCCTCGCTTCGGTTCACCAGCTCGACACGGGACGTAGTGAGGAGGAGAGGCAATAAGAATCGTGACGTGCCTTGCCTTGTCGGCCTCGTCGGCCGGGTTTAGTCGGGCGCTTCTTTTCTAAAATTATGGCGATCCGTTAGAGATATCGCTGTATGAGTGATGTTTTTGGGTTTTGCATCGTCCCGCCTATCTGTCCAGCCTTGTTTTGTAAGTTCGAAATTTCGGTTCAGTATCCCTTTAACTGGTGAATGCCGAGCGGGTTGAACATGAATACATAAAATTGAAAGAATAAAACACAGAGGACAAGCACAGGACAACCACTTTCTTTCATGCTGCGGCGTAACTCTGTGGTAACGCCTCCCGCTTAATTCGCACGTTTGCGGATGCAGGTTCGGTTCCCGCGGTCGGCGTATGCGATTTCGAGGATTTGGCAACATCGACGGCGGACGCCTTACGTCCTGTCTATGCCAACCACGACGTCAACTATACATCGACGGCATCAACAACGGATATCATTTCCTCTAGTGGAAAGAGCCGATAACAGCCATCACCGTGAAACATTTTTTGTTACCTAAAAAAAAAAAAATATATATATATATATATATTTTTTTTTCAGGTTTTTTCAGAACAGAAATTCGTTGCTTGTTTGTTTGACAAAATTTGTTTCACATTTCTAACAGAAACTTTTTTTTTTCTACTGGGCTGGACAACAGAAAGTCTAGTCATTTTACAGAAAAGACAAAAATCGAAAAGGTTACTTCTTTAAAAACAAAATTACGGAAACTGAGATCGAAAAGGTTACTTCTTTAAACAAAATTACGGAAACTGAGAAACAGACGAAAACAGATAATTTATGACGAAAGAGCTGCCAACCTTTTTCTGTGCTGTGCGTGCGTGTTTCTTTTTTACTGTGTTATTATTATATTTGTTTACAGTGAGTAGAATTTTTTGCTTTCCCCTTTCAAACGGAGGCGTATGAGGGTGAACGAGCGACATGTTTCATATATTGACGACAGATCTATGATTGCGCTGTGACGCGTTACTGAATAGAACCTGCCCATTCTTTTTTGTTTTGTTTTGTTACTGTGTCCGGTTTCTCGGGGTGCACTTGGTCGACCTAATGCAGCGACAGAACAGATTGTGAACCGCGGTGTTGCGTGCGGGTCTCCCATATCGGAAACCACTTTCCTTCCAAGGCCTCGAGTATACCGACACATGTGTCCGGTGTGTGTATATATCCCCGAGTGCAGAAAAGGGCTGAGGGCTACGCTCTGAGTGCCGGAACTTCGCCACCGGATTTCTACATGTCTGACCTCGGTCCGAAGGTTTCGTATGCAGCGGTAACGAGCGCGTGGTTGGTTGGAACGTTGCAATCTTCAATCAAAGGGGTCTGTTAAAGGGGTCCGCGATGACCTTACCAAACAAACCTTTTCTTTTCTTTTTATCTCATTGCTGAATTTTTTTTTTTATCCTATCGTTATCTATATAGCTAAGGATATCGCCTGTGATTTCGAATTTCAACCGAGACCGGAATGTTCCGTGGCAACGCCCGCTAGGAGACCAGGCCTGCTCATGATGTCATTGTGTGTGGCTCCCCGACCCGTCCCTAGCGGCAAACACGCTGAAGATCGACGAGAGTCTCTCTTGTAACTGTGACGTCGACACCGCGACACATGCTGACTTTAGGATTCAGCGGATAACAGTTACGTGACATCCTTTCGTTTGCAGCTCGCAAAGTAAAGAGAAAAAGGAAAAAAAAAAAAAGCCTCCATTTCGATGCTCCACTTTTTTTTTTCCTCCGTATTACCGCGTTTTCTTTTTCAAGGACGAAGATGACGTCTTTTGTCAGTTGGCGGCGAGGTTGAGGACGTCGCGAGGACGAGCGTCGTTCCGAATATTTCGTCGATCTATGGGATAGGGGTGTTTATCGCCGCGAACGTCTTCGGCCGTAAAATGCTGAGGGCTCGGGCCTTTTCTGGACGTCGTCATGTTCAGGACGTTGGTGTCCTTACAATCAATACGTTCTTACCTGTCTGGCCGTCTCTATGTGCAAGTATAAATATTCCCGTTCTCCAAAGAACCCGCGGAGGTAAATGGTTACTGTGCTTGCGGTTAGCTCGGATTCATTTCTGGTTGTAAAAGCGCCGATATCGTTTACGTGTGGCAGTAAATGAGACGGCACTACTACATGACGCACGTTAAAGACCCTGGTCTAGCAGCGGCGCCGCACTGGGTAAATTTCTCATCTACAGCAGAGACACCGTGCGCCTCCTGGAACTGACACTTCGCTGCAACATACACACAGTGCACTATGACGCATGTTCACGACTAGGTGCTACAGAAAAAGTAACTGTTACCGTGGGAACGTGACTGAAAACACAGGAGGACAAGAAAGTGAACCCCTCTGTACACTCCGTTTCCCTTGATTAGCTCCGTGGGAGCCAATCAATAAGTAGCGCCAAAAGTGCATCGGGACGCGCTGTCGTCTTTGTACGTTTGGTATCAGCGGCTGAACCAATCACGCATAAATAAAAGCGCTGGATCACGACGTATTCACTGCGCGAGATTGGTTTAGCCGCTGATGGCCAACCCACAAAGCCAGCGAGCGCCATGAAGATGCTTTATTGGCCACACTGGATCGTAACGTCCACCGCGGTCGGATTTTTAAGTGAAACCGAGTGTAGATAGTTTAATGACGCGAAAGTAAAATGTCGTCGTTTGCTTTCCTACAGTCTTGGGTTGTATTCTATATATAGAACTCTTTCAGCGTTCTCACTTTCCCGCGACCTGCTGCGTGCGCCGGACGGTGCAGTTCTATATACCTCATCGGCATCTCATTTGCCCGCGGTGCACGCTGGCTCGCTCGCTATGCAACACGGCCGCAGCAGTGCAACGGAGGAGAAAGGGCGAAAGTGCCGTCTTTGGGGTGGCCGTTTTGTTTTCTGCTCCTCGACTGGTTCCGTCGGGTGAACGGTGTATACGCGCAGCCTATTTCGTCGGCCTTTCCCGCGCGGCTGCAGGCGCGCAATTGTTCCGCGAGACACGGCTGTGGCCCTCGGCGTCGAGTGAGCGGGGATACCGGCGGTACCGGCGCTGACCGCGTCAAAGGCCTCGGGGACGACCCCGTTCCGGCCGCCGCCGCCGCCGCTGCCGCCGATCTGGAGCGAGGAAGCGGAAGGCTGCGTCGAGGAGGGACGCCCTCCGTCGGCCGGTCGGTCTGCGCCGCGCACCCCGTGCTATTATACTAGGCGCAGAACACGCTCGGTGCAAGAAGTCAACATCGATCAAAACTACAATTGTTAGCCATGCTCCGGAAAAAAGTATGCACCTTTCCAGTGCTTATCACCCGGGCGAAAAAGAAATGCTGAGTCACTGGGCTGTGGTCGCGCGCGCGGCGTCTGATAAGCCGGAGGAGAGACCTAGTGCGCATGCCCAGAAAACTTTCCTTTGTATTGGGAAACCTCCCAAGTCGAGCATCCCCATAACTCGGGACACCTTTATAAAGTAGGAGGGGCTCTTTGAGGGCATCGGGCGCGCGTTCAATGATGGACAGCTGTGTACAAAGGGCTGTTCACGTCAACACGCGCGTTGTGCCGCCCGTCTTCTTGCCATGTCGGAATATTCGTCACACGGTGCACTCGTATTAGGACTTGATATTTTATGTGCTGCGAGTGATCTAAAAAAAATATGTATCAATTAACTTTGGTTTTGTAATGTGATGAGTCGGTATCTGAAACAGTAAATTACCACTCACAACTTGACTTGCAAGCGAGATACGTAATTATAACATACATTCCCGGAAATATGACATCGACATAAGGCAGAAAATAAATGCATCTAGTCGTGATCATGCAATAATTAATATAGTGCGAAACAGAAACCTCCACGCTAGGATTGCAGCTTTCGCAAGGAACTCTAATCGCATGAGCCCTCCCGCGACAAGCGTCTTTTAAATTGCTCGCTCGCTCGCTCGCTCGACTTTATAGCACGTGGCACAGCGTGTGGCTATATATTTTTCATAAATGATTCTCACATTGGCAGCCTTCAGAACTTGTATGCGAAATCCTGAGGATGTTAGGTATATTCGTAAACTAGTAAATAATTGAAGATATATATACGTATTAAGTCTGCAGATTTTATAAAATGTTTCAAATTTAACTGGATGTTACTCGGAATCGTTAGAAGTGTGCTGATTGCGGAAACACTTTTGAGTGCAAAGAAACATCCGGTATCAAGTAGAATTTGATGCCGAATATCGCTCTATTTTCTTTCATTGAAATTAAAAAAAAAAAAAAAAATTGGAGCAAAAAGGTAGTTGACGAAGCAAGTTCAAAAGCGACAAGTAAACAAAATACACACTTCAACTCTCAAAAAAAAAATCTTATTGTTTTTGTTTTGTTTTTTTATGTTCTGGACGTACCTCAGTAGAGTGGTCCGTTTGATCCCCGAGATAAGTATGTGTTCCACTAACAACCACAACACTAAAGGACTCGTGAAGTGTTACTGATTGCCTTGCAGTAGGTCACCCGTATCCCTATACGTATACCCAATAAATTCCAGAACTGCATTTTCTGCTATTGTGTACGCTATTTCTCGGTACAATGGCATGAAACGTTTTGGTTCAACAGCATAGACGTCTCGTGCGTTGCGTGTTCGTTAGTTTCAAGATCTTCTGAACGGAACGTAGTCTTACCAAATACGAGCACTCTAAGCGTATTTTTAACTCGTGTCCAAAATCGTTTTGTTAGCCAAATCGGCATAAAACAGATTCCGGGAGTTGCAGTTGTTTTGTGTAAAGCAAGGTTGACCCTGGCCCTTCCAAAACACAGACGACTTTGGGACTTGTGTTCCGGTGTCGAACAACCACCTTTGGCGAGTGTTCTTACGACAAAATAACCTAGGTCCAGAAGGCCGCTGTGACCAGTTGTCCTCTGACATTTTTTTCGGTGACGAGTGGGATTGTGACGAGTGGGCCAATTCTCATGTTCAACTACAAAACAACCCTTACAGTTTGTTTTTACGTTCCGCGCAGTGTTGACTGCGGCCACACAGCGGTGTTGCAAGACTGCGCTGCTCCGCGCGCCGCCCGCTAGATTAGGCGGATTTTGGTGATCGTGGAGCTGCTCCACGCTTACGTGTAAGCTTTTCAGATGTAACGACGTAGGACTGCGTTGTTTTCTCAACGTCGAAATTTGGCCGTAGTTTCCTTGTAACGCTGTGGCGTGGTTCAGTAGTATCTAACGCAGAAAGTGTGAAATTCAAACAGCCAGAGTTCTGAAGAGGCTTTCACTAGGCGTTCAACAACTCAAGTGACATATATACAGTTTAACATACCAGAGTCACTTAAGCTATCGCAAGCTAACGACAACCACCGGCGCATCAGTACGACTTTTCCTGTAGTTCAGATATGAGTTTTAAGTGTTGAATTTGTTTTATCTTAGTGGTGGCGGGTGTTTTAGATACGTTGCATGTGTAATTTTAACAAACTGTAAAAAAAAAAAAATGCTGTGGCGTGGAGAAGTGGTAACGGGCCCGCCTCACGCGCAGAGGACTCGGTTTCGATTCCGGTGGGCGGCAGGAGATCTTTTTCAAGAATTTGGCAACATCGACGGCGGACGCCCTATATGGCCAACTAAAGCATCAACGACGACAACTGCTACTACAACATCAACAACGGACGCCATTTCCAGTAATGGGAAGAGCCCGTAACAGCCTATCGGTGGAAAACACAACCCGGCCCTCCCATCGTATGGTCGAAACTGGAAACCGGAACAGTAGTTTTTGTCGTCAGCGCTGAAGAACCCAGGTTTCCTGGGTTCAATTTCCGCCCCTGGCCGTTTCGATCTGGATGAGCATCGTACCGGCGTGCTGTCGTGTATCTGCACGTTAAAGGCTCCAGGCTAGCGGTTGTACATGCGCTGGCTAAATTGTCCATCTACAGCTGAGAGACAAGTCACCCGTCGAGGCAGATTAAGTTCAGGCTGTATGAACAACCCAACAACCAATTTTTTTGCTGTTTTTGTTGTGGTCTACAAGTACATTGGGCTATTGTACTGAAAAAATCTTGACGAAAAAAAAATTAATTGGTTTTTGTTAGGAGCACTAGCCCTGTGCTGTGACGAATGGACTTCTTCCAAAACCGACGCGCCCCATCGCGGCAAAATACCACGCAGTGCACTCTGGGAACTAGTTGGCCACTCGGTTTCGGTTTTGAGTGGGCAGGTTCATATCATGATATCACGCCACAACCGAACGCGCTGATTGCGTTTTCGATTATCTGACTTTTTTACGAATGTACAATACACTCATTCTCGAGCGATACAAAACGAAGACCGGGGCACTTTCCTTGGTTCCCGACACACCGGATATTGTCCGTGCGTATGCAAACATAGTAAGACGTGGCTTAGTCACCTCACCCCATGGGCATCTTTGAGCTCATTGTTAGTAATCCCGTATAGTACCAGTGAACCACGACTGAAATTTGGTCACCTTGAGCCCTACGCGTATTTTGTTGGCCAAACGTCCGCTTCTTGTTACTTAATTGGGCGAAAAGGAAGCCGCGTCTTCACTGGATTATCAAAGTTGAGCCCAGCGTTGGCGCATGAACTTTTAAGGAAACGCAATAAATTCGACCTCACTACTGCAAAAAAGTGAGTATGATGTCTTCCTCGTGTCATCACATATCTCCCACTCAAATTTTATGCTGATAGAAGGTATAAGTTTTCGAAAACACTGAGATCGGCTTGCTACGACGGAGGCCCTAACAAGCGTCCCCTACTCCTCACTAAGCCTTTTTAGACGAGCTTTCCCTGACGCCCAAGATCTGTGCCTGAACGGTGTGTCTGAAATTAGCTCGGCATACTCAGTCAGCAAGAAAGCAAACAAACAACAGATATTATAATTATTAGCAACCGTCAAATGCGCTTTGAATAATTTCGTTCGTTTGGCGCACCGCATAGGGGTTCATGCCCGTCCGGCGCACTTCCGGCGAACGGTGCGACATTCTTCACACAAGTGCTCGACTTTTGCTTTCTTAAAACGGTTTGTATGTGCGAATGTGCTTATATCATTTCAGGATAACTTTATGCCCATACGCGATGTTGACTGTTAGTGGAATGCAAGCGGGTGGAAACTTAATTCACTTCGTGCAGTGCTGCGAGGCAGTACAGATAACAGATGAGAAGTATGTTTAAATGGAGCTTTTCAATGGCGCCTCCGAGATTTACCTCGCATACTCAGACGCATTAAGAAAAACAGTAAGCGCAAAAGGTTATGTTTCGTCTATAAACGCACGAAACAAACTGATCAAAAATACTAATGTAAAGGATCGAGCTCGATGTATGCATACTTATTGGTTGCTACAGCTTGCTGATTCGCACACAAGCAAAATCCCCGAGCTTCGCAGCGTCGAAATTCCCAGCACTGGCTTGTCCACATACCTCGAAACGCTAAAAGAAAGGCTCAAGTACAAAAATACAACAAGTATGCTTTAAGACAAGCTGTACGTCTCGGGCTTGTGCTAAAGCTTCGAGATCTGACCATTTAGGTTAGTTTAGAGACCACAAATGACGCTCTCGGGACCAGAAAGCATGAGATAATAATCCGGTAATATTCCACGCTCTGTGTGTGACCTCTTGTCGACGTGTCGATCGAAACCGAAACCATACTACTCTCCTCCCTGGCCAACTAGTTCCCAGAGTGCAACGCGCGCCGTGTTGCATGCAGGGCTTTATGGAAGTAGTCTATTATTAAAATATCGCATTTTAGACATTTTATTTTGCCATCGTGACCTCGAATTTGGGAGTTTTTCGGATCAATCCAATTCGTAGAAAATTTACCGGCGGATGTTTTTCGAAGTTTATCGGACTTATCCGAAAACACGGATTTATAGTTTTACTATATAGTAGCGTGCACGCGTGCCCACTGCGTATAGTAATAATAAAGTGTACGTTTCGTGCATAATTTGTTTTTCGTATACCGTCTGTTCTGGAGATAACGATGTTTGGATGCATGGTAACAGTGGCTTTTTGTTTTCGGGGTTACACCGATTTTGTCTCCAGAAACCGGGAAAAACATTTTGAGTCGAAGCTACCTTATTTTTTCTTCCTTTGGTGTGTGCTGATGAGAGCGTAAAAGGAACCAAATCAACCGCAAAACGCACGCAAAAAAAAAAAAGTTTTGTTTTGTCGCAATTTTTTTTTAGCGTAACTTGTTGTCAAAAGAAAAGTAAAGGGGTGAAAAGGGGGCGGGCAGGTCTTTTTTGCCGCAATGTTCTTGACAAGCTTAAAAAAACGGGCAGACAATAAAGTTTAAAGAAAGAATGGGATGGGAAAGCGAGTTCAGTTTCTCCACGAGGCAGTTTGCCTTCACCTGTCACATTCACGAATTGATGCGTGTGTGCCGATACACGTAACCCCCGAGGCAGTTTAGTTGGAAAAAACAGCGGCGCGGCAGCTATTTGAGATAATCAAGAATGAGAACGGCGGGGCGTCCCCTTCGGACACCCGACCTTCAGCACGCGCTAGTTGCCTTCCGCCGTGCTTTGACTGCACGTGCGCACTCGAGATTCCCAACACGCCTAAGCGTTATCGAAGGCAGGAAGCTCGCGCTGGAGGCGGGGCAACTGAAAAGGCCTCCCTACCGTTATCAGACAGTTAGTAGGGACTTTTAGCCAAACCGTTGCCGTGTTCCGCTCATCACTCGGGCGCGCGCTTAAAAGCATGCTTCGGTAACGCCGGGGTCACACTGCATATACACCATATCGGGGGATCGGTGGCCGAGTGGGCTAGCGCACACCAGCTCGGAGCACGTGGAGCGAAAGCTCGCGCTGCAGAACCCAGGGATCCTGGGTTCGAGCCCCACCCCTGCCCGTTTCGATCTGGATGAGCATCGTACCGGCGTGCGGTCGTGTATCACTACTGCGTGGTGCACGTTAAAGACCTTAGGCTAGCGGTTGTATTGCACTGGCTAAATTGCTCATCTACAGCTGGGAGACTCGTCGCCCTTGTGAGGCAGACCAAGTTCTAGGCTGTATAAACATTACACACACAACCCAATTTATACACCATATCAAAAAAAAAAAGAAAAAAGAAACAGACAGCAGCAGCAGCTCGATGTCTGCGGTTCGAATGCCGCGTGCCAAGTTTCTCCTTGAACCCGTTGCCTTGCGGCGTTCGAAGCACGGATCTTGTGGTAACTCGCGTTCGAATCTGTTTGCAGACTGTCTTTTGTATGCAGCGTGACCCTGGCTTAACGGTTTGCTAAAAGTCCCTATAGGCTAGAGCTCGCCCGATTTGGACACGGTTAAGATTGTGGTGTTTAACTAATTATAATTTCATTAGATATGAGCTCAAACCTGAGCCATTCTAGGCGTGACCATCAACTAACGTGATGGCCGCACCGCGGTTAACCACCGTCGCTGAACATTGAAAATAAAGATGTGAACTTGAGCCATGAAATCCTGGCCTGCTTGGCGAGGAGCGTGAGGTATGCGTTTTGTATCTTTGGTGGGCAATGGACTCGTGGAGTGAAGACAACGACCGACCACTGTGATACGTGATGCAGGGGTCTCAAGCTCATTCGAGTGTGGGGGCCAGATAGCCCTCATCGAAAAGTTCGAGGAAGAGCGGAAAAACTACATTTTTCTTTTTTTATAGCTAACTAAAAGCGATTGTTTGACGTTGCGAAGCAGCCGACTCTCCCAGCGACCCACCAGAGATTTTCTAAAAAAGGGACTTCGTGCTTTCTGTAAACTTGTCGTTTTTTCAAGGACATATCTTTAGCCTTGATTTGCTTATTTGTTTTTTATTTACAAATACTGCTAACCTCCTTTTGGAGGTTCTGGCAGGAGGGGCTAGTACATTTCACTGCACAGGAATGTAAACAAAGGTACAAGGTAAGGTAGTACAAACAAAATTGTAATATAGAAATGCCACAGTGTCGTTTAATACGTATCAGATGCTGCAACAACAGCATCTGGTACGGTCCAATCCCAAGAGGTTTCACATATTGCTCCAGGAACCAAAAAAGGGTTCCCGGGACGAGGCACACCTCGGCCAACGCGGTTCGACGTCAACGTGTGTAGTGTAAGCGGTCAACTAAAAAAAAAAAAAAAAAAAAAGGAGATTGACGGCGTGATTTAAAGTATCGTTCGAACTCTGCGGCTTACAGTGAGATCAAACATCGTATACAGGCAGCTGACTTGGTCCCTCTTTGAGACTGGACAATCAAAGGGAGACAATACCGATGGGACAAAGAACAAGTCTCACGTAATGTTTATAAAAAGGAGGACACGGAGAACACGTTCAACAATGTCCGATCTGTCAAGACGAATATTGTCGGCAATATATGAGCCCATCGATCACCGAGATTGCAATCACCCATATCCGCTTCTCCGCTTCCACGAAGCGAAGACCACAAAGAAGGGGATTTGCGTAGTTCACGTCGACAGATTTTAAGATAAGAAAAGTGGATAAAAAAAAAAATAAATAAAAACTGTAGTCATTTATTTCCCCATCCACGCGTGGGCCTTTAAGCGAAGGTGACGAAATGCTTCCAGACAGCTTGCCTGCTGCAGCCACGT
This sequence comes from Ixodes scapularis, assembly GCF_016920785.2. Classification (NCBI taxonomy): domain Eukaryota; kingdom Metazoa; phylum Arthropoda; class Arachnida; order Ixodida; family Ixodidae; genus Ixodes; species Ixodes scapularis. The sequence continues at coordinate 23,031,387 of NW_024609868.1, forward strand.
TCTCGCCGCGGCTGGCAGGCGAATGTACTCGTACACGCAAAAAGCGGTGAATGAAGTGCTTGAGACTGAAGTGGTGACTTATTTGTACGTCAGAAACTTGGCACACCTCATCCGCATAAGGACTGACAATATTGTCAAGTCTTCTTGCGTGTCGGATGTGCTGTCTATCCGAGATGTGTAACTACGAACTAAATAGCGGAAATATACGAGCCTTACCAGCCCAAAACCCTACTTCACTATTATGGCGTCTTTTTAGTATGTATATTGAACGCAGGCAAAGGAAGTTGCTTTACATCGTTTCAAATGGAAGAGCGCAGAATCTTTGCGCTGAAAGGGGGACTTTCAATAACTGAGCCCACGGAACGCGTAAATGGATTTATTTTTCGCTGGGGATTCGGGGTTTATCGGAGTTTATTTTTGTTAGATTCCAACCCCTGAAGTTCGCAGTTTATTTTACTGTGTAAAATTTAAAAATTCGAAAACAATAAATAAGGTTTGGGTACCATGACTCGTTGTCCCGAAGGAGACTCCACGTGCTAAAAAAAAAAAAAAAAAGCAAACCCCCTTTTTGTCACTAGTTCTAAATTTCAAAGGAAACTGAAGTGGAATCTCCTCAAGACCACTGACCTTGTGCTCTTATAAAGTGTGGTTGTAAAACTCCTTCTTTTTTGCCACTTGATTGAAGCTGTGACCTCGAAATTCTGAGTTTTTTCGGTTAAATTCGAATTGACGAAAAATTTACCGGCGAGTGTCTTTCGCATTTTTTCGGATTTACTCGAAAACACGGAACCCTAGCTGTACTGCGCTGCAAAGTTGCACAAAACACGTAAACACGTAAGCTATACATATACCCGATAATGGTATATACGTCTACCTCATAATCAAACCAACTAGCCCAAATCCAAGAGTCATTAGCGTAAATGGGAACGGAAAAGCTATTCGCGTATCTCTCCTACAAAGAAAAGAAGTTTTTTCTACTTTTTTTTTTAACACAAACTGTTTGAAATGGGTGCCCCGGCTGTTTCCGGTCGCACACTATTGTGAAGGAGAGTAGCACCACTCAAGTGCTGGGTCTGGGTTCGGCTGGCGCTTGTGTCTTAGCCGATTGGCTACGAATCCCCGCCGACTGCTGACGCAAAACTGGAGTCCAATCTGTGCCCCTCGCTAACCTCCGGTAGGGGGCGTATACAGAATAGTCAGCACTGCGGTCTTGTTAACGCCTTTTCGCATAACGCACAGTTTGACTGTGCGTTACATTGGCTCATCACCATTTTTTTTAAGGACTTTGAAGTATTTTTTTTAACTACTCATCGCAGCGTATAAAAAAAAATATGAAACTGAACCGATTTAGCTGTATAGTTTTAAACCATCTCGTAAACAAACAAAAAAAAAAGAAATTAAACACATTCTGGATTTAAACTGCAAGTACCTTATTCGCAAAAGCATCGTTGTTTCTAAAAAAAAAGAAAAAGAACAGAGTGTGCTTGCAAAGTACGAGAACTGCGACGAACGAAACATTGCGGACATTTTTAAAACCAGAAGCACATTTTCATAAACTGTTTTATTATAATTTTTTTTTTTCGAACGTCATTGACGACACAAACTTTTGTCAAGGAATTCAATCAGAATACATCTGAAATTGAAGTCTGAAAACAACACCGGCCATGTCTTCTTTTTTTTTTTTTTGGGCGCGACGATGGCGCGTGATGGTTTGGTCGACGCTGTCTTCGACTAGGTGGGTCGAAGACTGCGTCGGCATTATTACTTAGTAAACAGCAGCTGCGACGACTATATTGACAGAGACCGAGAATCGACACCGAAATGCGGCGGATGCAGGTAATGAATATCCAAGGATGTCTATATATATATGTATATATGGTGTTTCACGAAATGTGGACAAATTCGATATTGCAAAAACTACGCTTCGCACAAAAAAAAAAAAAAAAAAAAGGCTTGTGTCGTTTTAGTTTTAGGCCAGGAGCCTATCTAGGAAAATGAATAAAGTTCGGAATAATCAAATGGTTAATTATTTTTGCGTATTTTTTTAATATTGAGTTTAAGGGCATGGTCTCAATTAGAATCTTACTGAGCATCATCGAAAAACACTAAATCAACAAATTGCAGAACGATAGAAGGCACGCGCGGTATTTTACGGCTTTCTGAAAAACCACACAATTTGAACGGGTTTTTAAGTTTCGGTTTGCAATCTCAACGCTTCTCGGCATAGTGCAACCAGCCTCTGCTGCGTTGCGCGAGGACAGCGCAGCAGAGGTTGGTCGCACTATTTCTCCACAGGGTGGAGTGCCGTCGGTGCCGAGAATAGAGTGCCTTCATACACACGCGCGCTTTTGCTTGAGTGGTGACATCTCAGCCATTTTTCCGCCCAATCGTTTTTTATGCATCTTGAAGTGCGCGCAATCTGGTGTCACTCAGCTCGAGCGCGTAGCTTTGGCCAATGCATAGCCGCCATTTTACCGCCCAAGTCACGCACCGAGTGTGCGAGAACGTCACGCGCCGGCACATTCAGGGCAACAATGGATGTCTTCACCCTGAGACAGACAGACATGTAGGCACCCTAGCCGAGAAGCGTTCCGATTGCAAACCGAAGCTTAAAAACCAGTCCGAATTGTGCGGTTTTTCAGAAAGCCGTAAAATACCGCGTGAGCCTTCCATCGTTCTGCAATTTGTTGATTTAGTGTTTTTCGATGAGGCTCAGCAAATTCTAATTGAAACCATGATGCCCTTAAACTCAATATTTAAAAAAAAATAATTACTCGAAAATAATTAACAATGTAATTATCCCGCACTTTAGTATTTATCCTAAATAGGCCCCTATCCTAGGACAAAATGACACAAGCCTTCTTTTGGTGCGATACGTAGTTCTCGCAATATCGAATTTGTCCACCTATCATGAAACACCCTATATATATTTATAAAGGTCCAAAGTATGTAACAGGATTAAATGGCGTTTATATTTGATCGCCTTCCTCTTCTTTGTTCCCGTTTTTAGCTGCCTCTTTGTTCTCGTTTTTGCCTTGGAACATTACATTTTTTTTGTTTTTGTTTTGCGTAAATTAAAATGTCGGATATATCAGCCGGGAAAAAGCACCGGTACCATCTTCAGCGTCTTTTGTCTTTTTGTGTTTAGTTTTCATCCGTCGTGTTCACGACTCGTCCCCCCTTCGCCATTCTCCAATTGAAAATTATAATACAGCCATCTCAATTATTTAATTTTTTTTTCTTTTGTTTCCAGTTGGGATTTTATCGCGTTGGCCAGGCAAGTGAAATAAAATAAAAGTGTTTAAAATTCGAAAACAATCCAATCTCTATGCGGGGGAAGAAATCCTGTCCCGCTTAGACGCTCTAAGCATGTTTTACATCGTTTTACATAATGGCTCGTGTCCCTACGTTATGGTTTTCTTATTCAGTTCAGACCTGACAACTCCGAGCACTGCTTTGCCGCGGTGGAGTCGGTGTGATCGCTCGGTTGCATACATTTACATGCGAGGCCTCCGCTTCACATGTGTGCTCGCGTCCGTGTACGCCCGCGTGTGTGTTTGAATGTGTGTTGGTTTTAACAAGTTTTAAGCACCTCAAATTGAGTACCATAGCGTATGGCCAATACTTATATTACAAGCAAAAAAAAAATACTTTCTGTTAATTCTTTGTATATCTGTCTGACCGTGACGCACTGCGGAAGACTTATTTTAGAGAGAGAAATTAGCATTTATTGAAAGGAAGACAGCGAGGTCAGCCAGCGCTTTGTGCCGGCTTGCTACGCTGTGAAAGAAGATGAAATTAAAAAAGAAAAGGAAATAAAAAGAAATAGTATAGACAAAGATAGCAAAGATACGAAGAAAGAAGATAAAGAGATGAAAAGAAAAAAGAAATGCGCACTCACACAATACACACACACATACAAACTCACAAAACTGTTATGTTGGCAAGTGTTGGCTCACTTTGCAGCACACTGGACTGCAGTTCCTTAAAGTGTTTGTTGAAGATGTGTCTTCTTAATGAAATGTAAAAGAGCTTCAGTGGCCTTGTAACTGTCTGCAGTGGAAGGCCAGGGTCCAAACAGAAGCTTCAAGTCCACCTGGTCCTCTTCCTTTAATTTCAGGCGAGTCTTCAATGCGGTCCTTTCAATACTGTAATCCCCGCAGGCACACAGGACGTGTTCGATGTTATGAATTGTTCTACACGATGAACAATCGGAAGATTCAGCTTTGCCAATTTTATGAAGATAATATTTAGTATATGCAACATTGAGCCGCAAACGATGTAACACCGTCTCAAGTTTCCTTGGTAGTCCTCGTGGTATCCGGAATTCGAGTTTAGGATCAATACGATGAAGGCTGTAATAGTGATATTGTGGATTTTCCCATAAAGATAGTGAGATTTCATTTCCGATAGATTTGATTAAATGATTGGCATCAGATCTTGAAAACGGAATAGATACAGAAATTGTGCTCTCGTGGGCGTCTTTAGCGGCTCTATCGGCGCACACGTTTCCAATTATCCCGGAGTGGCCCGGTATCCACTGCAAGATGAAGTGATGTCCTTGATTCGATGCATACTGAATAGCCTGTAAAATATCATGGACTAGTTGTGAGTTAATGTTGTCTTTTCTTATCGAAGATAGAGCGTACAACGCAGATCTGGAGTCGACAAGTATTGCCCAACATCGTGGGCTTTCTGTGCCCGCGTGTACAACAGCTGCACGAATAGCTGCTAGTTCTGTCGCTGTTGATGAGGTGGCGTGGCTTAGTTAAGCCTTTATGTATGTGGCTGTGGATGGAATGTATACCCCCAGGGCTGAAGATGTGGGAATTGTAGAACCATCGGTGTAGATACGAGTAAATGACTCGTAAGTTCTTTGAATATATTCGAGAGATATCTGTGTAATTACCGGGGAAGGAGCTGAATTTTTTTTAGTGATTCCTGGTATGCTTGTTCTTATTTCCAAGTGAGGGTACTTCCAAGGTGGATATTGTGGAATCGCAGCTGCCTCAATTGAACTTGGCATATAGTCTTCTAGTACCATAATAACTTGCGCAAAGCCAGATGATGGTCTATATTTGACAATGTCTACCAGGTGGTGTTTATACACTCTGGTTTTGTGTCGTAGATGAGCTCGCAGTGTTTCTTGCGTCCTTAATATTGCGGGAGATTTCGCACGAGATTCCGGTCGCTCTGCGCTTATATATTTAATAGCGAGTTTTAGAATAGGAAGCCCCACAGCTTTGGGTACCCCAAACAGCTTGGGGCGTCCAACTGCGTGTGCGCAGCACTTCTGCGCATGCCCATTGCGATGCCCCGAACTGTTTGGGGCATCCCAAGCTGTGGGGCCCCCTATTCTAAAACTCGCTAATATTGGATTCGCTTTGGGAGTGACAGTGTCACTGTAAACATATCGCCTCAGAGAACGAACGAACGAACGGAGGTGGGGGGGGGGGGGGGGGGGGATACATTTTCTCCTTGAGGGGATATCAGTAACCCACCTTTGTCGACTAGCACTGTACTCCGTTTCAGCGTGACTTAGCAGAGGGTGAAAGCTACAGCGAGCCAATAAGTGGGACGGGGTTAAGCACGGGACAGCTCTTCAGAGGAAAGCTCTCACACTGACGATGCGTTGTTGCTGTTGGCTCGCTCCGTCATTCTGATGGGGCCTAACAGGCCGGCGGCTTTCGCCTTTTACCAAGTCGGGCTGAGACGGAGCACAGTCCAAAGCAGCGAGTGAGGAACAGTCACCGAACTTATTGGGACCGTCCTGCGGGCTGTTCCAAGTGCACCCGGAAGAACATCTCTCGCCCCTGAATCCTCCTTTCCCGCATCAATATTCGGGCAACCGGTATACCTATAAACCTCGTGCCATCTCCTTGAGAGATCTTGAGTTTCCCTTCCTCGTAAAAAGAACAAGTCGGTATGTGCGCTGAGCTGCCGGCATCTTTCTCATTGACCCCTCTCTGCTTAATTCCTTTCTTTGCATTTTTTTTCTTCTTTGTGCTGAATTCCAAAACATTTTAGTTTCGAAATTCAAATACAAACGTTGCGGAACGGCGAAAACGATCTACGAAAACTCCCTATTAAACCTGAAGTTTTCGGTTGGCGCACTAGTTTTCGCTTTGCACACTGATTAGCAGGTTTTTGTAGATGGTTCTCGCCGTCCCGCAACGGCTCTCCGCGACCCGCTACGGTACCCGGAACTCTACAGTCAAGGCCATCGGCGCGCAGGCGCAGTAGCGGCAGGGGGAAGCGCGGTGAGCGCCATCGGCGTGTCGTCCGATGTATAAACTTGACTCCTTCCAGGGCCCTTTGCGATCGTTTAGTCTCCCGTAATAGGGAGTTTTCGTAGACCGCGCTGCCCCCTCCGCTAAGCGTTCCGCAACGAAGAAGTTGCTACTGCGCCTGCGCGCCGATAGCCTTGACTGTGGAGTTCCCGCTATCGTAGCGGTTGCGGAGGGCCTTGCGGGACGACGAAAACGATCTACGAAAACTCCCTAATGATACCCATAGCGTGTATCGGGTAATAGGGAATTGTAGTAGACCGTATCCGTGAAGAAAACGCCGCCCCTGCGCATGCGCGCCGCCAGCCTTGTCTGCATAGATCAAGGTCTTGGCCAGGCACGTAGCCAGAGGGGAGGCCCATAAGGCCCGCCCCCCCCCCCCCTAAATCTTCCATTTTGCTGGGACCTCCTCTCCCCCTCCCCCTCATACAACATTTTGTCGTTGCCCCCCCCCCCCCCCCCCCCCCCCCCGAAACAAGATTCTGGGTACGTGCCTGGTCTTGGCGGATTACGGAGCGCTATCCGGGTGCTTAGCGGGCTGCGGAAACGGTCTACTACAATTCCCTAATAACGGGGACTTCAGTAGATATAATAACTTTTAAAATTCCGATAATAATATCCGATACACTGCGGGCGCCTTCGTGCATGCATCGCATCGTTATCTAGTATAGACCTTTTTCGCAAGGGCGTCGAGAGTAAGCGGATCGAAAAAAAAAGAGAAAGAAAACAGATATAAAACTTTTTATTCTATGGATCGCTGACATTCCAGCTTAGTGCGAGCATACCTCGGCATTCTCACTCATGAGTGCGATCACTCACGATCACTCACGCTCACCGTCAGATTTGAGGTGATCGTGAGTGAGGCCGCGAGTCTCGAAAAATTGTGAGCGTGAGTGTGAGTGGGATCGTGAGTTATATGAATTCATGAGTGTGAGTGTGATTGTGATCGTAAGTTGTGTGAACTCATGAGTGTGAATGTGAGTGTGAGTCCTGAGAGCTCATGAGCGTGAGTCTGATTGTGAGTGTGATCGTGAGTACTGAGAAGTCACGAGTGTGAGTGTGAGTGCGAGTCCTGCGAACACATGAGCGTGAGTTTGATCGTGAGTTCTGAAAACCATTGAATGTGAGTTTGAGTCCAGAGAACTCATGAGTTTGAGTGTGAGTTCTGAAAACTGATGAGCGTGAGTTCTGAGGACTCATGAGTGTGAGTGTGAGCTTGGGTTCTAAGTGAAGTACGCATGAGCGTGAGTTTTGCGATCTCTTGAGTGTGATTGTGAGTTTCAAGGCTCATGAGCATGAGCCTGGATCAAGACTTGAGTCTTACCGCTCATTCACACTGGAAGCGGATCCGCGTTCGCAAAGCGGTTGCGAACGCGGTTGTAGTATAAAGATCCAGTACAATTGCACGCGCACTTGATGTTATCGAGTGCGCGTGCAGTTGTACTGGATCTTTATACAACCGCGTTCGCAACCGCTTTGCGAACGCGGATCCGCTTCCAGTGTGAATGAGTGGTTAGGGTAGATATAAGTCCGGTGGTTGCATTAGTCTGCCTGATGACGTGAGAGCTCCAGGGTGCGAGGAGGCGAGGAGACTCCCGCTTCGCAACTACTGTGTGGGGCTCAGGGTTGGTTTGGGTGTCGCTCGCCTGCTCCTCCGCCATGTAAGCGCGCTGGGTCCTGTGGAGGGTAGAGGAGGAAAGAGGGGGGGGGGGGGTGCTTGCCCTTACAGGCTCCTCCTTGCCAGCGCCCTCTGCAATGTCTCAACCCGCTGTGGAAGGCAGAGAGAGTATGGGGGAGGGGGGGGGGGGTCGCTTTCGTCTCTCCTCGGCGTTCGCTCTCCGCTTTTTGGCAGACGGCGAGACGCCAACGGACTGACGGCGCCTCGAGGCGGTGCGGTAACGTCGGAGTTGGGGAAGCGCTCCTAACGGTTAGCGCTCCCCTCTCTGTGGCATAGAAAGGCTCGTGTGGATTTCGGCTCCTGTTGCCAAGTTGGTGCCGGTGCGCATAGCATTTTATGATTGCGTCAATTATACCGTTCGCACGGCTGCGACAAAAATTAAGTCACTCGCATGATCCTCATCATCACCCAATCGAACAAACAATTTTATCTTTCCGCACACCTCACCGTACTTTTCGCATATGGGTTAACACTCAAAAAGTGCAACGAAGGCGGTGTCATGATAGATCAAAGCTTCGAGTGAGATGTTTTACATTGTGCGAAATCGTGCTTTTATGTGTCGTTCGGGGCAAGATAGCACAAGCGCATGATATCCAGCCAGCAATGGCCAGGCGGAGCCACGAGAGTGCTGCATTCAGCTCCACAAGCGGAGGTGCCTCTGTTAATGGGGCGGTCAGTTTGCCCGTCAGGCCGTGGCGAGCGGCGGCGACCCTAATTTCAGCAGTTCCTGTGTGCACGTGCGCGCCATGTCCCTGTTTATTTTATGTTTGGAGCATATTCTAGAGTTGTCATTTGAACACCAGTTTGAGATGTCTTCACCACTTGTGGGGTCGTTCTATAATAATCGCCGCCCGATCTGTCTGAGAAGGCAGCGAGAAGGCAGCGAATGGGTTTACTGCACTTCCCGGTTGCCCGTCTTCGAGAGCCGGCAGTCGGACCCGCCGACCATAGTTGTTGCCCGTCGTTCATAGCTCGCAGTCGGAGTCCGTGTCCAGGCCTGCGAATCGCCCTTCCTACGCCAGCGCTGCGTTGGCTAGCTGTTCCGGGCTATCACAGTCAGAGTCTCGCTGCAGAACCACTCCTGGACCGTCATGGCCTAGGACGGTATAGCAAGGGCTCGCCATTTCCGCCAGTCCTGATCCGAACCTCGGTGGTGGAATGCTCCGGGGATCGACATGGGCCGGACCAGCCAGGACGGCCCTATCGTTCCTGCCCGGCCCCAGCCTCGTGCAGCACGCTCGAACCTCTTTCCTCGCCGGCTGGCCCCCGCTCGCGCCTCGCTCGGCCGTCCTCTTCTTCTCCCGACGCCCCCATGACACTAGAATAAAATGTGGATAATTAGAACCGAACTCTGCATGCTAGAGAACAGTACACAAGCCTGGCGTAAAAAGGCGACAGGCAACAAAGTGCACGTGAGAAGGATATTTACGCTTCGCATGAGCTTTTTCAAAAGAAAACCTTTTGCGTCCTATTTTTTGCACGCCGTCACATTTGTTACCAGACTCAGGATTAAATTTTGTAGCCGAAACAAACAAAACATTTTTTCTACGAAAATCTACTATTTGAAAACTTGCAGGTTCAAAAGGTTTTGGTTGCGACCGCGCGTGCCGAACGGCTCGCGCGGTCGCAACCAAATGCACGTTTAGAACTACGAGTACCGGAACGGGGCAACAGGCATCTCGTTTGAAGACCTGATCGCCTGATCCTCGATGACACAGAGCGAAGCCCCCAACAATCGGCCCGATTTTTCCCACCGTATTTCTCTATCTGGCTGTCTCAGAGACTCGTAAAACAACTTGTTTAATATGTTATTTTGCCGAGTAGTCTGCAAAACGAGTTTGTCAGACCACTTTCCAAACCTGCACATGTATTTTGGTTCAATTCAACAATTAATGTAAAATTCACTTACTTGTTGCGTCGCACTGCAGTAATCCACTACTGTCGCCGTGTCGCTTCCCAAGATCTTGAAGGGAAGCGGTAAAGTTTGACGCTTGAGTCACCTTCGCGACTGTGGCAGTCTTTCACGCAGCAATAACGACGTTTATTTTTTGGGGAAACTCTACGAGTAGGCGAAATGTCACAGGAACCCGGTGAGGTCATGGAGACGTGAAGTTGAGACTTACTTTTACGAAAAACGGTTCCAAAAAGGCTCACGCCGATCCGAAATGCCACGTTCACACGCGGTTCCGAAACGTCCCCGCCCGCAGTCCCCGTGCGACCCGGGTCGCCCACCTGTCCCACTCCAATAAATTTACTGGCTCCACGGGATGCGTAGAATTCGCCGTGTGCCGTGTGCCCGCTCACACTGAGAAGTAGAGGACGGCGGCGCGCCGCGCCGCAACGTCGCGGCGACTGCCCCACGGCCACGGCCGGGTTGCCGGCGCTCCGGCTGGGCGCGACTGCGAGGCGCCAATCGCCCGGCCTTCTCGGGCTTCGTGCATGATGCTGTGCTCCCCTGGCCCGTTGTTTACTCGTGCTGCGTCTTTACGTTATTATGGTTGAATGTATGGGTTCTCAGAGGGTGGTAAGAATTTCTTGTAAAACAAAAATAATATATTTGAGAATCAACTTTTTACAATTAAATTGATTAAATTCTAAAACACTTCTTATCGCTTGAAGGCCTATGACACATATCGCGATGATTCAAGCCCGTAATGAAATTTTACAATGGTGTAGCACAGGGCAAGATTGATCAGCGGGTCGTTGAAGACTTGAAGTACGCTACTGCGTTGAATGAATACTTGTCAACCGAGCGACAGAAAACCTGTCTTGAACCGATGGCTACAGAAACGACGCGGGTTTGACAATTATGTAACATAAATTATAATATTTCTTGTGAATGTGCAACCAAATGACTAGAAAAACCGTCTGTCATAATTTCTGCCAGTTATGAAAAAAAGAATGCCACTCAACTTCAACTTCCCGAATGTGCTGCTAATTTCCGGGAGCTAAATGCGCGAAATAATGTTAAATATGGTGTTTAAGAACACCGACCAGTTCAATTTTGATTGTGCCCGCGTAAGCTGTTGTGGTCGCAAAGCTGTGACACTTCATGTCGTGCAAGCACGCACACTTAGAAGGACCATGAAGGCACGTGCACCTTCGATATTTTATTTTACAATTGGAATAGGCTTCAGGCAATCTTGACAAAGTCATAACTAGGGATGCCGCGAACCACCCTAGGTTGGAAATCGAAAGGTTTCGATATTTTCGAACCAAATTGAGGTTCGAAATCGAAATATTTCGATATGTTCAACAGTACCGAGGTTCGAATTCGAAAAGTTCGCAACTTTCAAACACCGTGGAGTTTCGCAATCAAAAAGTTCGAAGCTTTTACGGCTTCTTAAAATTCGGATTCGATTGTTTTGAATATTTCTTTACTTGTTATTTGAGAAATTAGAAGATTTCCAACTTTCCTAACTTGAAATTCGAGAGATTCGAAAATTTAAAACTTCTTAGGATCTAAAGTTAGAAAACTTCGAACATTTCGAACTTCTTTGAATCTGAATTTCGAAAATTTGAAGATTTCGATTTTCCTTGGATCTGAAATTCAAAAAATTCGAACGTTTCAAATTTTTATAGACATAAAGTTTGATAAATTTGAAGATTTCAAATTTATTTCTGCACAAAGTTCTAAAGTTCGAAGATTTCAATTTTCTTTTAAGGCTAAACTCGAAAAGAACTTAAAAGGTTTCGAATTTCTTTAAAGTCCAAGTGCGCAAAGTTCGAAGTCGGGTTTTCATGTTCCTCCACAGTTTCAGTTTCAATTATTGTTTTCACGCCTCAGTGGTTTTCATGAAATCAGGTTTAGAAAAGTTCGGGTGTGATATTTAGACTGTGCGAAGTTGGTCAGGCAATTAAATGAGACGACGAGTGTCCCGGATGTACTGGAATATTTGCCAGTGCAGAGCGACGTGTGACCACAGAACAGTGATTGTGACCGCCAGCCCGGGGGGGGGGGGGGGGGGGGGGGGGAGGAGGAGGAGGAGGGGGCAATTAACGTGCAACACGCAGTAGTGATCACATGAACGCAATGCTTAACGATACAGTCGATACTCATCCAGTATGAAACGGCCAGGGGAAGGCAGGTGATTGAGGCTCAGAAAAGCTTGAAGCGATCTGGCAAACTGCCTCCCTACCCCCTTGCACGCTGATACTAATTCGATCGAACGCCGCCCGAGTGACGCTGGCATATAGTAAGTTTAGTTTGTACATGATGCAAAACCATGATGGAATGAACTTTGAAAGAAAAATTGGACGAAGAATGAAAAACGAGAGGAGAACGTCTCAAACTCAGCTAGCTCAGGACAACGTCGAGTTTGAGACGTTGTCCTGTCCCCTTTTTTTCTGTCTTCTTACACTTTTTCTTTCAAATTTCATTTTCAGTCTCAGGATTTTGCATCACGATCAACATACACCAGCTCGCCTGCACCTTGGCAATTTTTCAGTTTGTAATTGCTCTAGATGCTTATTTTCCGGGACGGAAGAAACGCCGAGCAAAACGCACAGAAGCCGACATAACTCGATGTCGAAAAGCGTTCTACCATACCAGTGACGTCAAAAAAGTAAAAACTGGGGAAAAAAAAAAAGAAAAAAAAAAGGGGGGGGATTTTGGACTGTTAAAGAAAACAATACGGGGAAAGACGGTGTGGTCGAGCTTATTTTAATCTGAAATTATTTACGCATATGTATAGCTACTGTCGTCCTTCACAGCATAAAAGATCGCGTAGATGGTCGTTGTTAGAAACTCGTCACTACTCGTCACATACTCAGTGGTTCGGAAGTTCAAAGCTATGTCTTTGCAACCTATATAACTATGCCAATAATAATAATAATAATAAAAAAATGAAACACAACAATAAATGCGGAAATAAAAAGCTGGCGAGAAAAAATAAACTATCAAGAATACGCCGGAAGTGTTGTATTCTTGCAGATTCAGAGGCCCAGAACTACGGAACAAGTTTCTCCTACCAGAATGTGTACAGGCTAAAAAAAACACGTTCCAAAAATGTAAAAAAAAAAAAAAAAAAAAAGTTTTTTTTTTTAATGATCTGCTGAACTTGAACAGTATTACAAACCTTCCCCCATGAGTTAATTTATTCCTCAACGTGAAAAAACAATAAATACATCATTTTGTATTCTGCAGATGGCAATAATATGTACTGTCTGTGGTGTTAATTTAAATGCGAGACGAAAACAATTAGCGAGTTTAGGGCATAATCGCCCGTAGATACATGTGTGGACATTTCTTCGAAACTCATCTTGAACAGCAATATTCTTACCTAAAGACGACACTTACCTAGGCTATACATAGATAAGTCTTAAAAAGTTTAACATCTGTACCATACAGAGCTTCGGCTATAACGTGCTTCAAATATGGAACGAACGACAATTGTCAAAAACCCGTCGTCCTTGCTTGCTCCTTTGGGAATTTATTTCTTTAAAACCAAGCATGCCAGATGATTGAAATAAACGGCATTGTCTTTCGCAAGGAATGCGGCACCGCATGTCAAAACTTGAGAAAAGAAATTACGAATGTACATCGTACGGCTTGAATCCAAATGAAATCGCCCGCCCGTCTTTCGAAGTTCGACGAACTTGAAACTTTTACCCTAAACGTTCGAAGTTCTTCGAACTTTTGACTTTTCAGGAATCGAAAGTTCGAAAATTTTCGAATTCTTTAGATAAATAAATTCGAAAGTTCTTTGATAGGATGGATGCTTGGGCGAGTTGGTGAACCATATTTGACGGTGACAGCGCAGGGAAAACCAACCTCACAGCAGACACTCAGGAAGACAAGCGCATATGCTTGTCTTCCTGAGTGTCTGGTTTGAGATTGGTTTTCCCTGCGCTGTCACCGTCAAGTTCGAAAGTTCGAAAATGATCCAATTTCTTAGCGTAGGGAGTTCAAAAGTTCGAAAAGCTTCAACCATTTTAGTGGAAGAAAATGGAAAGTTCGAAAATCATCGATTTTTTAGTCTATCAAGTTCGAAAGTTTGACAAGCATCCCATTTCGCAGCGTAATAAGTTCGAGAAGGATCGAACTTTCTAGCGTAAAAAGTTCGAAGGTTCGAAAAACATTGCGTTTCTGAACGTGTAAAGTTCGAAATTTCTAAAAGCTTCGAACTTCTTAGTTTAACAAGTTAGAAAATTCGATTTTCGTCAAATTTCTCGATATGTAAAGTTCAAAAATTTGAAATATTTCGAACCGCTTGAATCGATCATCGAACCTTCGGTTCGAAAGGAGTTCGCGGCATCCCTAACTCATAACCTGTACTGACGCTTGTGTGCCGAACAAATCACTTAAATAGACCCCGTTAGTATTCGTACCCGTGGCGACGCCTCGAAAAGGCGGGAAGACCTATTTTCCGTGACGTTCAAGCGTAACATCAGAGTAGGCTCGTAAAGGCCGGTTCACACATCTGCGTTCCGATATAGAGGAACGACAGAAACGACACGAACGACATGACACCGGGACCACCGTGACACATGATTGCTTGATAAAGCTGCTCTTTGCCATCTCTGTCACGTTCTGTTATGCGAACAGAATCGTCCCGGTGGGATGTCGTTCGTGTTGTTTTTGTCGCTGGGAACGCAGATGTGTGAACCGGGCTTTAGGTAATAGACCGACCCACCGCCAGCTTCGCTACGCCTCCTCCGGCGCAATGCATTGCGGGAAGTGTAGCCTTTCTGCACGAGGGTCAACGGCGCAGTAGGCTTGCGAGTGTCGATCACGAGCCGTCTCGTGCACTACCACTGCCTCATGTGAAGTACAACTATATATATGGCTGCGTCACGCACGCTCCAGACGGTTGGTGAGGGGGGAGGGGGTTGTATAAAACGGGAAAAGGGGTTTAATGCCTATGCAGATTGTTATCCTCCAGGAAGGGGGAAAGAAAGATGAGAGAGGGGTTTGTTAAAAATAGTTGGCCGCAAATATCCGGAAGGGTGCCAATCAATCAACGTATGTGAGGGAAAAGTTGGAGAGGAAATGTAGAGCGTTGGGCAGATCAGCTCATGGGAAACTGCGATGCGCGCCATCTAGCTGGTAGTTGTGTCTCTTTCAGGACTCATATGAGTCACACAGGTCTGTCGCATCGCCGCGAAGCGGCGGCGCGATTAAGTTCGCGTTTCACGGCTACCACAATTGTCATTGTGGTAGCCGTGAGAGTGTGTCAGATCGGACTATTGGTCAAAGCGAACGGCGAGCTGTGGTTATCATTTTTTGTCGGGAGGTGTTTACAGATATTCCGTTTTCCTGGTTGATAACAAGAACCTATTGATATGTCGGCCTGAAATGTTCACTACAGTACACACGGATGAGCACTGTTGAGCACTATATAAATAGGATTACGCTTCCAGCGAGAGCTCCAGCACGTAGAATCGGTCAGCTGCCCAGTGGCAAAGAAGACGACGTAGGCGATAGATCTCCGCCAGCTCCGACTCTACGCACTACAACAATGTAAATACCTTGTTCATGGACTCTTAAAGACTACCGAAACCGACAGGTTAACCTCTACGTCACTACCTTTTTCGGAAAACTTGCAAGACGAGAATGCAAAACATCAGTTTTGGTATTTTGCGTGCATTGCTGGGCACAAAATAAGCCTTACATAATTCTACAAAAAAAAAAAAAAAAAGAATGGTATACGAGGCCATTATTGCGTCGAGAAACACTCCTTTAGAAAAAGTTTGGAGCGATTATGCATCTCGCGAGCTTCGAGTGTGCACGCAGCGAAGAGCACGACAGAAAGCAACAATTACGTCCGGCCGTCTGGCTGTCGAGTGCCGAGCCTCAGCTTCATAGGGCATGCTCCTTATGTAAACAAATAGCCGCTAGACAGGCCGATCACGCACCCGTACAGCCAACTGTATCCAAAAGAACGCCTCGCCGCACGCACCACTCCAGCAACGTAAGCGCACAGCGCACTGCGTACAAAGAGTGAGGAGCATTTGCGCTTGCGCCACCTGCGCCCTGTCCGTAGCGGACACCACGGTAGTGCGCTGCGAACATGCGAAGAACGCGAGACGCCAAGAAGCCGCGTCCATGAAAGAGAGAGAAAGAGAAATGTCGTCTAAACGTTCGAGTAAAAAAAAAAAAAAAAAAAAAAAGACGTCTCGACGAAATGTAGCAAACTCTGTCAAGCATCGAATGTCGAAGAAACGGTCTGCCGATGAAACATCGCAGTGTCCATGAAACGATCTGTCTATAAAAACTTGTTCGATGAACTGCGCGCCAAAAATGGCGCGGCTTGCCACATAAAAAGTGGCGCACCGTACGTGATCGAGAGCGCGACTAAGAGACACACGGAGGCGACCCCAAACCCCCGATCCACTCTAAACCAAATTAAGCAAAGCCATGCCAAACCAATCCAAATGAAACCAATCCAAGGACGGCTGCACGTATCAAGATAACAAATGCTGGCCTTCATAAATGCTTATGAAGGCCGAGATGACTGAAAAACAATGTCGGCTGATGATTCCTTAAATCGCAGCCTAGTGCGGCAAGCACGGTCGATCAACAAAAGCAGAAGTAGCTCGAGTGAGAAGGAAAACTCGGCCTCCAACGGTCTCTGCTCATAGAACAGCATACGACTGACGGACACCACAGAACTGCGGAACCCCTCACCCAACACATCCAACAGGGATTATGGTGCGATTTCAAACCAGACGGACGTCACCCTACCTAACAATACCGCCCCCCCCCCAAAAAAAAAAAGAGAAAAAAAATTTGGTCAGTGCATATGTTTATTATATATATGCTACATAAACTTCCGTAGAAGTACGTGTGGGTGGCACACGAAAAAAGAAACGGGGATGATATATGTATTAATCGTTCATTTGTGTACAAATGAGCGAGGTATGCACAGCGAGGCGATGCTCTAATCACTGCGACGTTGTCTGTGTAACCTGTCGGAAGGCGCGTTTGTGTTTTTCCGCTGCCCTTGTCAGCAGGCGAAAGTTCAACACACCCAATTTCGTCAGCTCGCATTTAGTTATTTTCGTAACTAATCAGGGTGAACGAGATTTGGTAGAAATGTGCGGAGCATAAACATAAACATAGTACATTTCTTTCAAATTGGATAAGCGGTTCAGAAGTTCACTGTTTTGGGGTAGTTTCCCCGTCGCACGACTCACGCGGAGACCTAGACCAACGGCTTGCGAGGAACAAAAGAAAAACAAAGAAAGCAACCTGTAAGCCTGATGACCTGTGGGTGTGAGGACCTGTGGGTAAGATGAGCGTGAAGACCTGTGTGAGTGTGAGGACCTGTGAGGTGTGAGGACCATGAGGAGCTGTGAGTGTGAGGACCTGTGAGTGCGAGGACCGTGATGACCTATGAGTGTGAGGACCGTGAGGACCTGTGCGAGTGCGAGGACCGTGAGGACTTGTGAGTGTGAGGACCGTGAGGAGCAGTGAGTGTGAGGACCTGTGAGTGCGAGGACCGTGATGGCCTGTGAGTGTGAGGGCCGTGAGGGCCTGTGTGAGTGTGAGAGCCGTGAGGACCTATGAGTGTGAGGACCGTGTAGAGCTGTGAGTGTGAGGACCTGTGAGTGCGAGGACCGTGATGACCTGTGAGTGTGAGGGCCGTGAGGACCTGTCAGTGTGACGACCTGTGAGTCTGATGGCCTGTGAGTCTGATGATTTGTGATGACCTGTGAGCGTGATGACCGTGATGATATGTGAGCGTAACGACCGCGATGATGACGGCGAGTGAGTTTTGGTTGTGTTTAAACCGTGAGGGTGAGTCCGGGTGGTGACCGTATTTTGAATAAATCGTGATCGTGAGTGGGCGTGAGTCCTGATTGAGGAAAAAATAGTGATCGTGAGTTTGAGTGAGGACAGCTTAAAATGCCGACCTATGAGTGCGAGCCCACGGAGATTTTCACGGTGGTACTTGCGGTGTTGGCTAGAGTCACTTACGAGTCTGCATACACTGTTTCAGCCCGGTAGGCTCAAGCCGCCAGCACACTGCCACTACACCCAGAAAAGAGATTCACAGCCGCTGTCTGAGAACTTCCTTGTATGACGGTCATGATACAGAAACTGTCTGTAAACACGTTTGAAGCATGCATGTGTATGAACCAAACGTGCTTCGAATATGCGTGAGGCGTCTCCGCAGACATATCTGTCATCATGTCTGCAATGTATGATGCATGAGATGTTAGGTGCTAGTATCCTGCTGACTTTTTTTTTATTTTATTGTTACAGACGAAAGATTGATTTTTCAGTAACTGTAGGCAATAATTACCGACAGGATGAAAACGGCCGAGAGGTTCTTCGGTTGTCCCACCTCGAGCGTGCACGCGCAACCAAAGCACGACGGAAGGCAACAAGCTCATCTGCCGTCCTCATCTCGTTAGTGATATTCATCGATACAGATATATCCCTCTACACGGGAAATTCGGAAGCTGGTTAGTCAACGAATGTTCCTCAGTTCTAGCCATGGTTATGATTACCACAATGCCGTTAAGAAGGACGAGCCGGAGGATTTTCCGAGGGTCCTCGCTTGATGGAACGCAGCCGGGACACGCGGTCGCTGGAACGCGTCCCTGGCGTGCCGCGGGAGCACGTCGCTTGCCGCAGCGGCGGCGGCAGCGCGAGAGGTCCCGTTGCGTCACGAGGACGGCCGCTATTTGCGTCCTCCGACCTTGCGGCGCCTCCGGCCCGGGGTGTAGTGGCGAGGCGCCTGCCCGAAATATACGGGCGGGGATCGCTCCACGATTACGCTCTTCGCCGTCTGACCAACACTGCACGTAATCGCGCTGGACGGCCGGCCGCTGTCCAGTTTGCGCCCCCTTCTATACCGTGGATTTACGCGCGAAGTGTAGACGGTTTGCAGTAGCTGTGCACGGGCGCCGCCATAACCGACGATTTGTTCCTTCGTATTTTGATCACTTCGCTTCATCATTACCACAGCAGAACCGGTTACTACCATTTTAGATTCGAGTGTGTCCTTGTTCCCAACATTGGCCTTTGTGGAGGCTCGTCAAAGCCCGCTTCAGTGGCTCGGCACCTAGGCAAGACAGAGAAGGTCAGCAATGGCGGCTGTAATCTGTCGCGTGTGCAAAGCGTCTATATAGGCACTCCGAGAGCCGCTAAATCAGCTACGCTTGGAGTATCGGCGCTCCGTTCCCCGATTTGCTCGTGGGCGCCGCCATCTTGGTACTCAGAGCAGACGCAACTGTCGATCTTCCTCAGCTTGACATGCGGTGTCAGGAAGCTCAGGCGGTATCGTTTTGCTTTGTCGCAGACAGTTTTTACACTTCTGTAGGACGAAAAAGCGTTTCCTGCGATCTCAGAGGGAGTTTCGGATAACTCGCCACGATGTTTTCGAGCAACAAGATGGCCGAAGGGCTGCTAAGGCTCTTTGTCACACAGTTTCGTTTGACTTCGTTAAGACTGCTTGCGTGGATTGAGCTGTCGCTGTGGCAACCCTTACGACGAGCCAATGGGGAGGCACGACGCTACGCATGCGCAGCGCGGTCGACGCAAATGTGCGAACCAGCCTTTACTCTGAAGCGCTTATTTGGTGGTGGACCGAATGTTCTTATCTCCCATTACTATACATACGCGGCTGTGACGTCATACCGCTGCGGTGACGCTGTTGCGCATGATCAGAATGTGCACCACATAAAGGGGGGTGTTATGCTCCGCGAGGAAGGACTTATTTTTACTGCGGCTCTTTAAAGGCCTGTTCTCACATGCAGCGAAGCGCGGATGTAGCACTCGCTGCTCACGTGTCGTAAGCTACTTATCGTCTGCCATGAGCAACAGTTTGGACGGTGCAATACAAAGCTGGTGAACGCTCCCCTCAGCACGCGCTTAGCGCTAGATCAGCGATATGCTTCATGTGTGGAAAGGCCTTTAAGGTGACTACGAGTATAGACCATTCCAGTAAGTGCTCTCAGGGAAGCGCCATTTTGTCACATCCGGGCATTTCAAGAAATTCGACGCACCCGATCCCGATAGCAAACAAAACACCGGCTGTGTCCATGTATGGGCAGTATACCATTAAGCTGTACCGAACATCAGAACATGTATGGCACTACGGGAGCAGTCTATGTGCTTTGTTGTCTTATTTCAGTGAACAGTGGGCTACTGTATCTTCGTTCGTTTACTTCAATAGCAGTGGTGTTGACCTGCAGCTCTACCCGCCTTAGCCGCTGCTTCTATTGCGTCAGCAGAAAATAATATCCTGATTTGTACAGTTCTGAGCTCGAAAAAAGCTTTGCTTGGTTTCTACGAAACTCCTGCAAACGTACTTTTTTTTTCTCGGTTTCTTTACGTGTTTCCAGCCATGTAATATAAGTTTGTTAGTCAAGGAAGCGCCGTCACGTCGAGATTAGCTGCTTTATTTTTTCTTCTTTTTTTTATGAATTGCAATAAACAAATTTGCATAAACCCCGCTGCCGGCGCACCCGCGTCGTAGGGTCTTGGGTGGTGCATTGAAGTCAATGGCGCACTCATTAGTCACTTTCCAAGTACCACCTACGTGTAAACATCACAGAAAGGTTCCAGATAGACCGCTACAAACATAACATATTCACATCCAAGGCTAGCAGGGAATAAAATAAGTGCAAAATCGTTGTTCCTTAAAAAAGAAGAAGAAATATATATCGTTTCGTTGTTGCATATTTGGTCAGCATGTTTTTCTTTATAGACGCTTTCAGGCAGCTGTGCGTGGGCGCTGCCATAACTGACCTTCAGTTTTGGTTGCCTCTTATTCCGTTCGCTCCACTTCATTACTACCACAGCAGGAGAGGTTATTGCCATTTTAAGTGTTACTGCATCCTTCTCCCCAGCACAGGCCCTTGTGGAAACTCGTCAGCGCCCGCTTCAGTGGCTCGGCATCTCGGTAAGACAAGAGAAGGTCGGCTATGGCGGCTCAATCTGGCACGCGCTGAAAGCGTCTATATATATATATAATTAATAATAATAATAATAGAGTAGAAGTGAATCATAACGAGAATGCATGGGTGACGGTTACTCATATCTTTAATGCCTCCTACCAGCTTCCTACAGACCTATTGCTAAATTACCCAAGCACCAATGAGAATGCTGGGAATCTGGGTCTACGCGCCGCACGTACTGACGTCTGCAACAGTGGCCGTTATCAAGCAAAAGCCTTACACCAATGGCATCTCGCACGCGTGTTCATCAACGTCATATTTTGGTAACTTTGAATCTTTTATACGGGGAAAGCGAGCGCGTGCGGCGCGTGTAGACCTACATTTTAAGTATCCTCCTTGATGCTCGGGTAATTAGGCAATAGGTCTATCGGCGTGGCGATGGCAAAACAATGTTTTCGTTTGTACTAAACTGACGACATTCAAGATGGCGGCGAACTTGTGGAGAAGGTGTACGATGGCCGCGTCGAAAATAGCATTGCGCGGAGGGAGAATACGCGCGTGCACGGAATGTCTCGCGGGCTCCCCGCTTCGCTCGCTGATAATCGACGGACGAGGCTGATGCCCCACCCTTGATTTTGCATGTACACGTGCTGCTGACGGTCGTGCTGCTGACGGTCGTGCCGCTGCAGCAAAGGGGTGCCTTCAGAATTCGCGCGAGTAGCAAAAGCTCTGGACTCTCACGGTTTCGATTTGATTATAATGCAATTAAATGCAAAGGTGCAAGCGAGCTGGACAAGAATGATGGAAATAATCCCTGGAGAAGGGGAACAAGAGGGAATAATCCCCTTCTCCAGGGATTATTTTCATCATTCTTGTCCAGCTCGCTTGCACCTTTGCATTTAATTGCATTATAATTACAACCATAACTTGCAAGCTTCACCCTTGTTGGTGTTTTAGACTGGTGGAAACTGATAAAACCCGTTTGCTCTACTGACGTCTAACCTCTGGTTAGCTCAGTTGGTAGAGCGCTCCACCTGTAATGGAGAGGTCCCGGGTTCGATACTCGGACCAGGCGGATTTTTTCGGTCGCTCACCAGTCACCTAGCTGTGTTTGGAGATTTATGTTTGTCCTTTGTCCCTCTTGTTCCCCTTCTCCAGGGATTATTTTCATCATTCGATTTGATGACGCTTCCAAACTCTAAAAACTGAAGCTTTTCTCTCTCTCTCTCCCTCTTTACTTATTGTTGCTTGACTTTCTAACTTGTGGCCACGACCAAGCGATTTCCTTGTCACGGCCATTTCGGTGGTTCAGAGGCGAACTGCCGACGCAGATATAGGCTCTATGCTCAGTCAGGGACAACTTAAAGGAAACGCACGGCGTGAGGTATAATTATGTTCACGCTGGTCGTGATTGCTTCTTGGACGTTTTGATCCGTTAATGCCGCAATCTTATGGGTTGATGAGCAATTCTTAACATTCTTAGGACTCGCCACGCCTTACCTTTCTTAAGTTGATAGCGAGTTGATAACGCCGCTTAAAAATGTGGAAATTCGTTTACCCTCTAAAAAAAAAATAATAATAATCCGCAGTTTTTTGCAGGAGCGTTGCCAGAAGTCCTTCGGTGATTGTGCATTTGAAGTTTCAACCGCAACCCAACCGGCGGCTATAAACGTAACGCTTTTCACGAAATCTTGAGAGTCGTGTCTAATGTAATAACGAAATACAAACATGCAAAAAACAAAACAAAAAACAAGTTCGAAAGTTTTTGGGTTTCAAATAGCCACGCGCCGCCAAGAAACGTACTTAGTATGTTCCGGAATTTAACCGAATGAAGGGAACAGGTCTTCAATAAAAACTCCACCATCTTTGATCAAGATATCGAATTCTCGCGATTACTTCCATGGTACACTCGAGATTACTGCCATGGTACAAAGGGAGGCAAGCTACGGTCAGTCCCCTTTCCGTCTGGGAATTTGTATATTCCAAGTGCGCTATGCTCTCCTTGTTTCAGCTCTATAACCAGTGCGCAAAAGATAAAATTTTCTGACTATCGCTTCAGATACGCGAAATACCTTCAACTGCTGTACTACGAATGCAGAACCAACACAAGGTCGATCAATTCATTTGGGGTCTTTATCGATCAATTGACCGTTACATCTCACAACTACTCCCGAATGTAAATCACAAAAGGTAAGTTACTCACGGAAACAAATTTAATTACCCGCATCCAGCCGCAATTTTTTTTTTGTTAAATCTATAAATACGTTTAACCGATAAAGGTTAAACGTGTTATCACGTTTAACCTAATCTCTCAATCGGAAAGGAGTTTATCCTCTGGCTTACCGTAAGTCAACTTCTCTATGCATTGGGTCGTTGCTTCTAAGAATCAGCACCAGTTCGACCAAGGTTGCCACACAGTGACATAACGCAAAATCGCAACGTCGGCGTACAAAAATAAAATAAAATAAAGAAAATAGAAGTTTCGGTAAACACACCAGGTCAGAGATCCCGTTCCAACCACTGTATATAGTAGTTGTACCGAACTGACGCAATCTGCGGCACGTGCCTGAGCCCCGTCGAACCGAGTGCCAAGTGCAATCAGTCGCTTTCGAACTCTACAGAGCCAGGCTGTCCTATGTGGCAGGTAATGATGCCCCGCAGATGCCCCCAGGAGAACCCAAAATAATCTTTGCACCTCGTCCGTGTGATGTAACCCCCCCCCCTCCCCTCCCCTCCCCTCCCCCTCAGCTGCACCTAGAGCCTTGAGCAATCAAACAACACGGAGAGAGAAAACAGAGGCCAAAGGCAACGAGGTAGGGGGCCTTAGAGCGATAAACTGGCAACTAAAAACGACCCCCAATGGGCTGCCGCCATGTTGAACCTTTTTAATCACTAGACACGTGACCTTATAGTTTTACCGTCTAGATTTTAACTAAGTACCTCACACAAATTGCTTATTGATCTTTAATAACAGTACGGACGAGATAAATTATGTTTCGTTTGTTTTAAGTCCAAAATGTGCTTTTACGACAAAAAATCTGGCAGCTTTGCAATGCCTTCGCTAGATGCCGTCGGCCGCGGTGCTGTATTTTGGGTTTCTATCGGAGCTACACACTGATCTCTGGGACTAACAGTATTGAAAAAATAGTTTATCATGTTTTTTGTTGTTTTCCTTTCCAGCGATCGCAATACAAATCTTGGCTCAGTTTGGCGTAAAAGCTTCAGGATATGGTGCGGTCAGTTGTCTGGTCAAAATTGTACAACATGGCGGCGGCCAAGTGGGGGCCCCTTTTACATTGTTCAACGGGATACTAGTTTATCGTTCTGAGCCCCTCTACCTCGTTGGGCCAAAGTCCCCTCTGCCTTAAAGGAGCGAAGCGCTCTAGTTCGCGGTAGATCCACTGATGTTCGTGTAGGTTTTGGTGCTTGAGTTTTGGTGCTTGAGTTTTGGTGCTTGAGTTCCGGCACCTATATATATATACGGCTAGAAAAGAAAGCTGTGGCGGCAGTTTCACTAGCCATGGCTGTCTGGAGCGAATCGGATACCCACAGCGCCTGGAGATTTTAAAACATCTAAACTCTAAAGCATGATGTATGTGCAGGTCTAAAGGGCGAAGCCGTGAAAGCAGGTTCTAAAACACGTTTACGATTCGGAGATTTGACTTACGGGGCTTTGAATACAGTCTGTGTATGGAAGCTCGAACGATATCGTTTTGTTGCGGATTGTTTTATACGATTTCCGGAGCACGGAAAAGGGTTTCCTGGGATTTCAGATAATGTTTCGGATGACTGGTAACGGATGGAGGGATGGATGGATGGTAATGGCTATAATCTTTGTAACGGGCGGCAGCTTGCGCCACCTAGCCTAACATTTCGTCATCCCTTTTTTAATTTGTATGACTTTTGTTATAACAGACCCCCCCCCCTCTCTTTTAAAGTAAATTTATTGCTTATTTTTAACTGTATCTTTTTTTTTTTATCCTTCCCTAGATCTCTTGCACCCATCTTCCAATCTCCTCTTAGTTACCGCAATGCTTTTCCTATCCATTCGTCCATTTATGTCCGGAAAACGATGATCTAAAGCACAAACGTGGCTAAAGTGTCGTATACACTACAGCCATAACGATTGGCGTATGGAATCGGCGTACACGTCAAAACGTTCGCGTCTTTACTCGGCCTAAAACAATCTCGGCGCGTCTTTGATCGAAAAATGAGACCGGTGTAGCCATATTGAGCATGCCGTCTCACGTTTTCACGTCGTGATCAGCGTTGCAACATAAACCACATCTGGGATCCGAAATTTGTTTTGTTTATTTTGTTTTCGACCTCGCCATTCGGCGCACTCAAGGTCGCGCTGGTGATTCTCCACGTGCACGATTTGTGGAAAGATGCGCGCGCGCGAGGGGGTGTTTATGCGTGTGATTCTTGTCTCTGTAATCACTCTTGTTATTACTTGATCGTTAACTAACTGCCCAATTATGCACACAGGACCGACCTCTTTATGATTTTCGCACAACGAACCCGGTTCCATGGATAAATGTATTAAAAACATTCTTCAGCGCGCGTCCTTGATGTTACGAGATGGTGCTGTTGTTGGCTCGGCACATGCGCAATTAGCTTCACTGATTCATGTTACACACAGGCCCACAAAAACATGGAGATACTTAATTGTGCGCAGGGCGCCTCGCAGTTAGCGGAGATGCTGTAGTTAAGCAACAGAAAAACAACACACATACACAATTACACGAAGGGTGGAAAAAAAGGGGGAAAACACACACACACACGCACACACACGCAACTTAAAAATTCTGTGAAACGAATTCACAGGTCATAGTTTATAAAACACGGTATAGCTTGAACCGTACTTGGAAGAAAATCATAAATCGTAGTTTATCTACACCCTAATATAAGCTCTTTATTGACAGCTCTAAGAAACTGAAATTTTAGAATCGCAGCAGGCAACCTATAATAGTAGTGAAGTTAGTGAAAAAACTTTACTCCTTTTCCGTAGTTTGTAAACACTTTTAGTAGAATAAACTTGTGCGTTCTTCCTAAGTCTATTTGCTCGTCTAGTGGCAGTTTATATGTGCTACTGAAATAAGTATTTACTAGTATTATAAAAGTATGCAACCTTTGAAGTGTAAAACTTGTAGCGTCCGCATTTTTGCACCGGTTTGTAACTGACTCATCAAATATCGTTCCATATATACGCAATATTCGTGGCTATGTTATGCAAAAGATTGTCTAATTTTCTGTTACAATAATTAGAGCATGAAGCATATATAGTTATTCCATTCCGAAGGACCGACTCTCCCAGCGCCTGGTACACCCTAAGACTCGGAGCCTTATCAGTCGTTGAGGCGCTTGGCTAGGTAATCAATGTAAGCATTCCAGCATATTTGTTCATAAAAAAAGGAAAAAAAGATAGAAAATACCTAGATATTTTGTAGATGACGCATATTCTAGTGGTAGACTTTTACAGTTTTTGCAACTTGATATATGCAACCCCCCTCTCCTCCCCCCCTCACCCCCCCCCCCCCCAAAAAAAAAAAAGACAATAGTTTTAGGAGAGATAATAGCGTTAGCCGAAATAGTTGAAAGGGGTTGGCTGTCAAGCAAACAACGGCACCGAAATGGATCACTGCGGCCTATACCTCAACTGCGTAAATTAAATTCTTTACTGCTTAAGTTTTACAAATGAATCTTAACTCATGCTAGATCTTTTTTTTCTCTCCCTCTAAGCAGAACGTCTATTGAGCTGTCTCCTATATTCGTGTTTCTTTGGGTTTATAGTTGTTGACCCTTTCGTTGTTCTACTGGAGATGTGCAGCGTCAACTCTCGATAATCTGGGGGAAGCCTTTGAAGTGACCGCATAAATCGGCGTGGCAACGTATCGCACTACGATTTACCACAGAGGTGCCTGAAGGAGGTACGAGCGTCGCGTCATAATTTTAAAGAGCAAACTTACCTAAGTAAAAAAAAAAAGTTGGCAGCGACTTCTATTTTTAAAGGTTTATAATGCACGAAATGCAGCATTTAAAAAGTTATAATTGCAATTTGTTTATAAAACTATATACAGTTTTGTATGGTATAGGTAACGTGGCGTCAATATATATATCTGAAAGGTCAGGTGACGACAGGTCACGTGACGTAAGCTTTCCCGCTAAATTTAGCGGGAAAACTACATTGGCGTATGGTTCACGTGACGTCAGGTTACCTGACATCGATTTCCCCGCCAAGTCTAGCGAGGAAAGTGAATTGGTGAATAGGCCATGTGACGTCTATTTTTTCCGCTAAATTTGGCGGGGAAACTGAATAGTCTGTAGGTCCCGTGACGTCAGCTTACGTCACATCAAATTTCCGGCTAAATATAGCGAGGAAACTGGGTTGGTGTATAGGTCACGTGATGTCAATTTCCCCGCTACATTTAGCGGGAAATGCACAGACGTACGCACGGATGGTAACCGCGCACCCTCTGACTGTCGCAACAACCGACAGATGATGGCAGCGGCGGCTTTACTTGCGGCAGCTCCGAAGCTGCCCGGTCACGCCAAAAGCAGACGGCATGTAGCTGAAATTACTTGACGAGCAGTCGGCCTTATTCGTTTGTCATTTTAATGTGTTTTATCGGGAACGAAAAGGCGCCGTTCTTCGATTTTCCCGCCTTTAATCGGTTGCTCGCTTTTGGAATTCCTATATGTCCGTTGTTATTGGGCAGGAAATATAACTATAGGGGGCGCTTTATCGAGCTTGTTGTCTCCATAGCCCGGTGTTTACTAACGCAGCATAACAAAGAAATCGAACGATTCGAACCTCGCCGAGGACGGTCTGGGCACGAACGCTTCACTCTGACCATGTGCTTTATAGTCACACGAGCAGCGGCCTTCGAATCGTCATCTTCGATTTCTCGAATCAAAAACAAACACGAAATTACGGTTTGTTAATTCCCACAGCTTGAAGCGTACCGCTAGAGGCACGACGGTTCGAGCTCCTCAATAGCTCTTCATTAACCATGTTGGATTGACCTGAGGCTGGAGTACAGAAGAATCATCAAAACGTAGAAGAGACAGAAAATAGACAGGACGACGTCGCCCTGTCTATTTTCAGTCTCTTCTACGTTTCGATGTTTCTTCTCTACCCCAGTCTCAGGTTAATCCAACAAGGTTAATATTCACCAGCTCGCCTGCACCCTTACGATATTTAGCTCTTCATTTATTACTGGTTCCAAGTCAGTATATATATTTCCAGTTCCCTTATTCGGATTATTCGCACAGTGCTCTTATTTGATGACCGAATTAGGTTGCCTTGACTAACTTGGCTCACAGATCGTGACTTGCCTCCTTCGTGGCGTACTGCATAAGGCGCCGTAAGAGATACACTGACAAAGAGTGACTGAATTAGGGCCAAGCACCTTGTCCTGTTTTAGTCTCTCATCGCTCGTGCGTTTCTTTTAGTGATATTTCCATAGTGTGTTGGAGGTTAAGAAAAACAGGATTAAGCTGCTTCCGGAAAGCCTTCCGCTCTTTCCGCTTTAGCAGAGCGAACACTGGAGTGGAAGCAAGTTTCTCGCATTCTCTCCAGTGTTCGCTCTGCTAAATTGGAAAGAGAGAATGGCTTTCCGGCAGCAGCCTGTCCTACTTTGCTTAACCTGCTACAGAGTATAACTGCACGATAACCCAACTTGTCCACATCACCACCTTGCTGCCACCATGACGCTGCGCGCACGCACGCACACCGGCATACAGACAGACAGAGAGAGAGAGGCAGACACAGGGAAAGAGAGGGAGGCAGACAGACACGTCAGAGAGAGAGAGAGAGGCAGACAGAGAGAGAGAGAGAGGCAGAGAGAGAGAGAGAGAGAGGCAGACAGATAGAGAGAGAGGCAGACACAGAGAGAGAGAGAGAAAGACAGGGAGAGGGACAGACAGAGAGAGACAGACAGACAGACAGGGAGAGAGACACACAGAGAGAGAGACACAGGAAGAGAGAGACATAGGGAAAGAGAGAGACAGGGAGAAAGAGAGAGACAGACAGACAGAGAGAGAGCGAAACAGAGAGGACATAATTCCCCACCTCTTCCCTCCCCCACCGTGTCTTGCTTAGTCACTGCGTATACAGACGTCATAATCATCATTATCATCACACTCACAGTCACGTTTCTTTGTACGTTCAAAATCGACTCATGGGAGTACAGTCCCGTTCCACAAACTACTATACCCATCGAAGGAAAAAAAAAAAAAAAAACATTCCAAAAGTTGAAAAGTGTATCAAGAGTGCTCGATCTAAGAATGAACAGGATAGAATGCTGCTGGGAGTGCTTCAACGGTATATTGCCTTTAAATGCGTACAATGCTTCCCAAAGGCCGGCTATTGTCTCGCACTTATATGCGTTGTCGGATGTTTTCACACTGTCGCGCGATGTTTATTTTGGCTTGCCACAAAAAAAAAAGGAAAACTGAGCAGTAATCTAATAACCACCTCCTTATGCCAAAAAATTGAAAAAAAAATTAAAAAAGAGAGGTCAAGTAAAAACAAAAGAAGGCATGCTATCCCAGCGCCCGTGGATAGATTTGGTAGTGTAACAACTGACATGTAATTCCCCCTTAAACGATTGCCACCTGGTTTTAGCTAAGTCTACGAAAACAATCTTAAATAGCATTCTACTTTAAAAAGAAAATGTCGCTTTATATTGCAAATGTCCCGTATGATTATCATTCAAAACCTTTTCCAAATACAAAGTGATTCGCATATAAAACAAATATGATTATCATCTACTTTATTCCATTCGTTTTTCGTCTACAGCCTTTATAAATTCCTTGTATTCGACTTCCCAATTAACCAAGTACGAGAGCATCCTCAATACTCGTCGCCAGGTATGATTGCTGGTCCCTCGACACCGCACAAATTATCTTATATGATCCCTCCACTGCAACATCCCAACAGTTCTAAATAAATTGATTTTTAATAAGAGAGATATATTTCCGATTTCAAGAGCCGATATACGCTCACATTTTATCTGTGTACTCTCGTCCCCAGCCACCTAAAAGGCGTATCCGGTATGGGCGATTTAAAAATAATCCAACGTTTCAACCTGCAAATAGTAAAAAAATAAAGGGGAGGCAAAACGAGAAAGTGTGACGGTTACGCTTATATCCTAAATGCCTTCTATTGGCGTGGCAAACGCAAAACAATGTTTTCGCCCATACTGGAAGTGACGTCAATTCAAGATGGCGGCGCACTTGCAGAAAAGGTCTATACTCCGTGTCACTAGTGCAGGCGTAGAGCGAAAGGACGAGCACTAGGAAGGTTAGACAGGAGAAGAGGTTTCTCTCCTCCCCAGCCTTCCTAGTGCTTGCCCTTTCTCCCTTCGCCTGGCGTTGCCTTCACGGTCAATTCCTGTCTTGCCGGTTTCAATTCCCAAAGCCCCAGTGCAACAGCATAATGATCCACATCAAGGTGCAGAGTGGCCTCGGCCCACAGCTCACTGTCCATACTCTTAGTTGTGGTTGCTACACTGTCGGCATCTTCAAAAGACTGCCGAGCACTTCTAGTATACGCGGCTCTGGTATTATACCGACGCCTATTAACAATATAGCAGATATGCAAATCTGAGCAAAAGGAGACTCGGTAATCGATCCCAGTTTAAGCAGACGCCCAGCTCCGTGTAAATTTGAAATGCCTGCATTTTTTCCCCCGGATCTCTTTCTTTCTCTCCCCCGTTCCCTTTCTTGAGAAAAGGCAAACCGCCTGGAGCGACATGCCTGCGTTTCGTAATGGACCCCTTCTCTCCCTTCTTCACCTTACCAGACAGCAAGGTCATCAGATATCTTCACAATGCGCGCGTTCCAACGCCTCCAACTTCGAGGTTATCGTGCCGTTCATTAAAGTAACGATTCTTCGTCCAATGCAGCGGGGCTGTGTCTACATTAACGCAACTACGAGGACGACAGTAATGTAGCTTTCGACCCTTCCAAGTACGACATTATCTAGAGCCGCTACATTGGCTACGCCTAGTATATGGGTGCCGCCATTTTAATGTTTCAGTGCAAAAAAAAAAAAAAAAAAAAAACGCAAAATGCTACACGGAATATTGCGCGCCGCCGTTGCTTTATTAGTCCAGTATAGTACTTCTCCTTTATGTGCTGTCGTAGCCCCATGTTTACTTGCGTGCAAACTCTCGCACGTCGCGAACCTCTCCTCACTCGTGCCCTCCCCCCCCCATCCCCCCCCCCCCCCCCCAAAAAAAAAAGGAGAAAAAAACAACATGCTTCAGCATTTTATTCGTATTGGTAGAGGCCACACCTACGGTGCTATAAATTTAAAAGGAAAGTAACAAACGGCGAAAGTGCAAGCGCCGTATTTGGTCATGACGGGATGTCGTGAAGTGCGGTTGGCAAATCGAAACCGAAACTTAGTTTGTGCCGAAGAGTTCCCAAGATGCTTTGCGCAACAGTATACGCCACTAGGATCGCTTCGATTTTCATGCGAATTCCTGAGCTTCCGATACAGCGTCGGGAAGCTCAGGTTATATCGTCATGCTCTGACGCCGTCTGTTTTAATATCTGGTGGAAGATGGATAAGCGTTTCCATGTGATTTAAGATAAAACTGGCTACAGATCCTAAGCACAAAAAGATGGCCAAAGTGTAGTTCTTTGGAAGCGTAGCTCATATTGTGGCTCGAACGTCAGCCTTGTTCGGGAACTCTGAGCATTCACTGAGGCAGTGCTTCATCGCGTAGCAGTGGTCGCTAAATATATAAAGGCACTCCAAAGACACTTCAGATCTAAGCGACTTAGAACGCTCCACACTCGCGCTTGCATGTGCAGCAAATTAAAAACAAACAACGCTATCAAAAACAAAACAAAAATCTTAGAGTAGGGGCGAAAGATAGGACAACACAGCACAGTTTCAGCAGTTTCAGCGCCTGCCTTGTTCCCGGAACGTGGTTGCTTGAATCCAGCTTTCGCAAACGGAGAAACCCGTACCGCTCGGCTCTCGGGTCTCTATACTCCGTTTCACCTTCAGTCCGAGCGCAGCGGACACTAGGAGTAATCCCAGCCAATCCAGCGTGGGGAGAGTGTCATGGGACCTTGAGCTCCCTGTGTCCCTCTGCCCAACCGGCAGGTCACGCGATTTTCTCCCGGCGCTGGATCGGCTGGGATGGCCTGTGGCGTCCACTGCGCTCAGACTGAAGGTGGAACGGAGTATAGCAGCTCCACCGTTACATTCGATTGGATATCTGCAGCTGAGCAGTGCCTGAGACAGTGTGCGTATCCGAAGAGATAGAGCCCTAAGCTGTTCACTGTCTGAGACTTCTGTAGATATGAGCTCAATAGAACTGCTAAATAAACGTATACGCTTAGAGCACCGGCAACCCATTCCTCGACTTTCTCCCGGGCGCCGCCATGTTGGCGCTCGTTGCAGAGCGGGCGCAATATACAGTACAGTCGTTACAGTTTGAAAACACGACTTCCTGATCTTTAGATGGTGTGTCAGAAAGCGGAGGCGTTACCATATCGCTCTGTCAAACCAGATTTAGAGTTTTACGTGCCAAACCAACGAGGAGCATCTGGCACACCCAGCAGAGGACTGAGAATCAACTTTTCGTCCACCTGGACATCTTCAGACGTGCAACCGGAATCTCGGTTAAGCAGGCGTCTTCTTCGCAATGAGCCTCCGTCAGATAGAAGGGCCCCTCGGCAACTCCTCCTAGACAGCAAAGTCTGCACGTTACATCACATGACGTCACGTCCGGGGATCCGGCACGGGCGCTGATTGGAGGCGAATGCCGCGTTCGCGTGGGGCTTGTTTCCTATCATAGTCTTACGTGAACGCTGACGCGGCACTTGCATCCAATCAGCGCCCGTGCGGGACCTGCGGACGTGACGTCATGTGACGTAACGCGCAGGCTTTAAGGCTGTCTAGGAAATGTTGCCCTCGGCCGACATCCGGATCCGCCACCTCGGGATACGCAGGCCGGCGGCTTTGCCTTCGAGCCACAAAGGCGGCCTTTTTTAACGTGCTAAAGACGGTGTTGCGTTGTCACATTTTTGTCCCTAGTTTCAAGGTTTTCTTCTTTTTTTTCTTTTTTGTTTTCACTACGACTGTTCACCAGCTTGCCTGTGCAGTAACTCTTATTTGACTAACGCTATCAGACTTCTCCAAAATCCACCAGCTGATGTCCCACTTCGTCCGGAAAAGCTAGAGCACGCCACTGAACTGTTCGAGTGTAACTGACCCCTTTCGAAAGCCTGCCCTCTATTCCAGGATCTAGATTCCTAGCTCTGACACAGAAGACGCCGTCGAACTTACGAGACACACAGCGACTGGACTTTCTACTCACCGTCGTAGGTCTGCGTCCTGAATGGGCATCGTATGCCGTCCTGCGGTCGCGTACGCTCTAAGAAACAGGGGGTGCATAGGGGTACACCCCTTGTCCCATATGTAACAGCCCAAAACAACAACTTGACGTTCAGTCCACATACTTCGAACCGACGATAACAACTTTCAAGAGCGGCTTCATAGTAGAGCGACACAACTTATTAAAATATATAATGCAAAGACAATAAAGTTTTTTTTTTTTTTTTTGGCCCTGCCGCAAAACCTAAGTGGTGTTTTTTTTTCTAGTCCTTGATACGCACATTACCTACCCTAGTAGCACACTTCGTCCTGTGGACGTCTTTAGGATGTCCTAACGTCCCAGGGATGTCCTGTGACGTTCACAGGACATTTGTACTAGTTGGGTATTTAGTGCGTACGTTATATCCAACAGCTATCAAGCCGCTCGTGAAAGTTGGTATCGCCAGCATGTGGGACAAGGGGTGTACCCTTATACACTCCCCATTTCTAAGAGTGTATCATTACACTGCGTGATGCACGTTAAAGGGACACTGACAGGGTATTTATGCTCGCCAAGGTTTTTATTTGTACGTGACATATGAGAGCCTAACTAACGCAATTTGCGGCTTGAAATTCGTTTTCTTTCCGCCCTAAAACCGCCAATGACAAACTGGCCATTTTGGGTCGCGCTCAGGTGCCGTTCTCTATGGTTTAGGCACAACCACCAAATATATGCAAAGTCGTGGGTCATCGAAGGCACACTCCAATCTTAAAAAAATAGAAAACAAAATGATACCCATTTTTTGGGAGATTAAAAAAAACAAAAAAACTACAAATACGTTAATTGAAAAAAGTTGCACAGGGAATTGGAAGCACTCTGTGCATTCTGTGTAATTCTCACACAACAAGGCGTCGTATTGCCGTAGTCACGGGCTGGACGGATGAACGAAGTGGACGAAGCGATGGCGGCGGACGACGAGTCTGAGTCCTCTCCCTCAGAACTGTTGCTCGCAGTACCGGCGAATCTGTCTAGCTTCGAAAGAGAAATCGTTTACCGATCAAAACAATTAGGATTTATTCCGTACGACACGCGCGACCACCAAGCTGATTCGCACGAAGACGTCGCCGAGGCGTCGCCCCTTCGCCTGGCTAAAGACATCGCTCGACTTACGAACACGAATTGGTAAGAGCTTGAAACACGCACTAAAGTTAAGCACAAAGTGCTTGACTTTTTCGATTTTCGTGCAACGTGACACATGCACGTTTTTCCTGTGCTTCGCACAGCCTTAAAAAAAAAAAAAAAGATACAAAAAGCAACGAAAACGCAGTTTTAATTTGAGTGCTGCTACGTGACTTCCAATAACTCTCTCCTTCTCTACATTCCTTCTTCCTCCCCAGTCCAGTTTCAATTCCGAGTAGTAGCGTTTTTTTTTCTTAATTTTATTAAAAATGTACGTGACGTTGTAGTAAGATATTGATTGGGTTGTCTTGTGAAACCATATTAAATCGCTGCAAAAAAATAAATATAAAATGGGGGAGGGGGGGGGGGGGGCAGTATCCTTTCAAAGAGCCCAGGCTGTATTGTGACACCATATTAAATCGCTGCAAAAATAATTATAAAACGGGGGGGGGGGGGGGGGTCAGTGTGCTTTTAAAGAGCCCAGGCTAGCGGTCGTACTGCACTGGCTAAAGTTTCCATGTAGAGCTGTGACATCAGATATGCCCATTAAGTTGACCAACTTCCCGCTGTATAAACATACGCACAACACAATACCGAGAAAGAAAAGCTCGCTGTTCGCACACTTTAAACTGCAACGCAAACAACTGTGACTGCCAGTCTTTTCGTCCGTAATTTTCTACGGTAATTGTCTTTTCCCTCACGAAGTAGGAAGGTCAACCTAAGCGTGTTTATAAAGAGCTGGTCACATCATGAAAGATGGCTTCGAAGCTTTACCGAGATTGTGCTCTGATTTCCAGGAAAAGCGGCACTTGAGAGTCGGGCGAGTGTTCCTAGAATCGCATTCCGCGCTATTTACCCCGTACACTTGTGCGTGGAGAGGACGCAGTAACACGATGAAAGAAAGCGACTAGATCGCAGCGGGCACGTATGGTGTCTTTGCTGCATACCGATCACGTATACACCACGTGTCAAGATTCGTTACCCTCTTTCCTATACCGGTCATGTCAAATCGCCACCGGAGACACACAGCGTGTTTTTGTCCCTCGATGTGAAGGCCCCAAGTGAAGGTTACCGTGAAGAGTTGAGTTCGTAGCGCCCGACTTATCCTGTCTAGAATCTCGACGCGCTTGGCAAGCTACAGTGCATGCTTGCATCTCCATTACCACGGTGGGATCATTCACTACAACACGGGTTGCTCCTTTTTTTCTTTTTTTTTTTTTTTTTCTTTTTTGGGGGGGGGGGGGGGGGGGGGGCAGCCTCTTCTCTCTGAATCTAGCGTAGCGGTTGGCGCAATACGTTTATTGATAACTAAAATAAATCCGGAAATACAGTGCCCATACATTACAAAAAAAAAAAAGGGTGTCTGCAGACTGCCTTGTGTATGTTGTATTGGCAGTGTGAGTGCAGACGGTTCGGAGCCTGCGGGCGCACCGGAGGCTTGGCGTTCAGTCCCCTTTTTTTGTCAGGTGCCTTCCCACGAAAACTACGACTGAAAAATATATAAGCGAAGCAACAAAGCAAAACGAGCTTTAAAAAAAAAATTCGGAGACGGTTTTTATATGAGATACTTAGTATAATGTAATAAAAACCCGTTAGATCGAGTGAACGCTAACCGAGCGAATCTCTGCAAAATAACTTAGCTGTCTTTTTTATTTTGTATTTTGAGAGCTGGGGGGGAGGGGGGGGGGGGGGGTCTCCTCTGTTTCACCGCTGGCGATAAAGCCCGCGATAAAGCGCGCGATGAAGTGCACGCGCCTTTTGGCCTTCGAGGCTTACTGGCCAGATAAATAACGCGCGCGTATTTTGCAAGCGTAGATGTCAAGACGCCGCGAGAAGCGATTTATCGTAGAATGTGAAGCAGATACTTTTGCCGCCAGTGTTTTGCCTGCTCAACCCATATAGCGTGTTACACGCTTTTAAGGCACTTTAGAGAGCCCACAAAAATCGGTTTCTCAACTTATCGGGTTGCTTTTTATTACAGAGGTGCAAGAAAGCGCTAGAAGTTTGCAGTGAAAAAAAAAAAAAAATCAAGAAATAAACTAACCTCAATCGAACGAAGAAAAAAAAAACGGGAACCTGTTTTGGGCAATTTATACGCCGCCACTTCGCAGACCATGCACCCATAGTGAGAAATGCTGCCGGCAGATGGCGTGCGCCGCGTCGAGGGAGCGCCGGACTATGGTGCCTTGAACGCGTCTCCGAGTGGTGTGTTTAGCCAGTGCCTCCTATATAAGTCGCACTATGCCTGTCAGCTTCTCTGCAAGAGGTATCCAGGCCCGATGCTTCACCTCACAACACGCACGTACTAAGGGTATACAGGGGCCTTAGCACGCACGGTTAGGTAGCGCCGCCTGGCGGACGTTCGTTTTTTTTTTTTTTTTCTATTTTTTTAGCATGTTGTATTTACATTATTATTGAAGATACATCATATGTGTTTTTTTACAACATGTGGAACACTGTTTTGGATGTGACCATCCTGATTCAAACGAGTTTCGCTGAGACAAAATACGAAACTACGAAACAAGCACGGGCGAGGCTTCGCTTTTGCAGCGCGAACGTGGAGAACGCTTGGCCGCTTGACCGTCTGCTTTGGCGGCAGTTTGGGGCTTTGGCGGTCACCCTGAATCTCGCGCATAAAAATAATTGACGCCGGGTCGTGTGCGGGAAAAGGTGGGAAAATAAGAAGTAATATTCCGTTGGAGAACGGCGAGCTGGTCCCGAGCTGTCAGTCAAAAACATTTAGATCTCTTGCTGTCGGTGCTGCTGGGCGACATCATTGAACCTCCTACGGAAGAGATGGTTGGCTTCACTACACGGGAGGTTTGTACGCCTAGGTGGCTCCACCGTACGGCAACCACACGTACTATTTGCCCTCTCCCTTCCGCTTGCCAAGCTCGGAGCTGACAGGCATAGTGTGAACTTATACAGGGTGATTCAAGGAGAGGCCAGGCTCTTTAAATCGACCGCAAAATTCGGTTTCTTAACCTATCGCGCTACGACTTTGTGCAGCGTTGCCCACAGATGGTGCTTTTTTTTTTTTGTAAAATTTGCAAAGAGCGAACTTACCTGAGAAAAAAGTAAAGAAAGAAGTCTTAGCTCCTATGGAAACGCAGCGAAGCCACCGGTCTTCAAACTACACGGCGCCGTTTCGCACGGGAGACAAGAGATGGCGCAAGCGGTCGCGACGCCAACTGCCGCCAACGAACGAGCATACGACGCCGAGGAACTGCAGTTTCTTGTCTTTAGCAGACAAGAAACTGCAGTTCCTTGTTGCCGCGCCTGTTTTTGTTTCTGCGACTATCGCCGCCTGCGGAACGCGCGCCGCTTTTGAGTCAAACATTTCGTCTGCTAAAGACGCCGGCTCTCGGCGCCGTATGCTCATTCGTTGGCGGCGTTCGTTGCGCCATCTCTTGTCTCCCGTGCGAAACGGCGCCGTGTTGTTTGAAGACCGGTGGCGTCGCTGCATTTCCATGGGAGGTAAGCCTTTTTCTTTCTTTACTTTTTCCTCCGGTAAGTTCGCTCTTTGCAAATTTTACAAAGAAAATGCACCATCTGTGGGCAACGCTGCACAAAGTCGTAGCGCGATAGGTTAAGAAACCGAATTTTGCGGTCGATTTAAAGAGCCAGGCCTCTGCTTGAATCACCCGGTATAGGAGGCACTGGTTTAGCGTCCTATTCTCCCCATACATCAAAAGTGGTCCCAAAGTGGCAACAAATGACGTCACAGAAGCCGGAGTGTCATGCTGTTGCCTGGCGAAAAGCACGAGCGCCGTAGAAATGCTGGCGAAAAGCACGAGCGAACGCGGGTGCCGCTGTCGTCACCGCGTTTCAGGCGTCCTAACTTCCGGCTGCCGTAGCTTCGTGGACTGTCATAGTGGAGAGCGACCTGCAGCAGAACAGGCGTCTGCCGTAGATGCCACAACTGTTGGGACGCCGCCGGGATCGCAACCGGTGACAACATGAGACTTTTATGACGTCTTCAGGCGGAAATCGAGGGAAACACACCAGTCGGAGACGCGTTCCAGGCACCATAGCCGGACGGCTCGGGTTCTTTTGCGGGTTCGTTTGCTATCATGACCCGAATCGGCCGGCGCTCCCCGGACGCGGCGTACGCCATCTGTCGGCAGCACTTCCCACTACGCGTGCACAGTCTGCGAAGTGGCGGCCTAGATTGACAAAAACAAGGCTCTGTTGCTGTTTTTTTTTTTTTTTTTAATAAGTTAAGTTTATTTTTTTATTTTTGCACTGTAAACTGCCACCACCTTATCTATTTCCTGAGGTTTGGATACGGTGTCTGGAAGCTCAGGCGATACTGTCTTGTTTTGTCGCAGACTGTTCTAAAATTTCTGGATAACGGAAAACCGTTTATTTCTTGCGATTTCCGATAAAAGCTTAGGATATCTGGTGACAATTACTTTAAGCACCAATCGGTGGCGGAAGTTTTCTCAGTCGGAAAGCGTAGCTTATGAGTGGCCCTATAGCTGGGCTCAAGATCGCCATTTCTAGTGCATAGTGCTAGCTTTTTCCAATGTAAACAATTGTCAGTGCCGTGTATAGCTTTGTTATTAATTTTGATGTTTTTTTTGTGTGTGTGTTTCTTTACGAGGAAAGTATTTTGTCATAAATAATTGCTTGTGTACGGCCTTTTTTATTTCTATGTGTTTGTTCGCTTCACCGCTGTTGCGTACCTGTAAAGGGGAGGGGGGCTGAGCACTATAATCAAGCTGCTTGGACAGCTCCCCCCCCCCGCACCCCTCAGCTCCCGGAACCATGCTTATACGTACAAGTTGAATAAAAATATGCTGAGCTCGGCCAACCGCCATGTCGCCGTGGCTCGTCGCCTCCGACTGTTGCTTGATTGTTCTCGTCTATCCTGACCGGCGTCGGTTGCGAAACGCTCTCATGTAGATGCGGGTGGGAAGGTCGCTGCCTGTCTCTACGTGCCTGAGACCACGTGCGGCGGACTACGTGGATGAACGGCCGAGATCGCAGCGGCCTTGAAATTCAAGGTGTAATTCTGCGCTCAGTCCGCGCCAGCCGCCCGTCGCAGGCCTTGAAGACGGTATAGAGCTGTTGATAAAGCCAATACCTGCACCTAGAGGTCGTGAGGCCTGCGCATGATGTCATCCTTAGTGGATTCCCCGACCTCCGCTCCAGAGCGGCAAACCCGACGAAGCTCGATGACAGTCGCCGCAAGGCGGCACAGACGCATCCGTAATGGCGTCGCCGCAAAGCGGCACAAGCGTCCGTCTTGGCGTCGCCGCAAAGCGGCACAAGCGTCCGTCTGTCTTGGCGTCGCCGCAAAGCGGCATAAGCGTCCGTCTTGGCGTCGCTGCAAAGCGGCACAAGCGTCCGTCCGTCTTGGAGTCGCCGCAAAGTGGAACAAGCGTCCGTCTTAGCGTCGCCGCAAGGCGGCACAATTAGCGTCCGTCTTGGCGTTGTGAGACGCTGCCAGACGGGCTGGTGACGGTGCTGACTCAGGCTAGGCGGCACTGCGTAGATCCACTAGTGATGGAGGAAAAAATCGGGTTGTGTGTATGTTTATACAGCCTGAACGTAGTCTGCTTCAACGGGCGACTTGCCTTTCAGCTGTAGATGAGCAATTTAGCCAGTGCTGTATACAACCGCTAGCCTGGTGGTCTTTGACGTGCATCACGCAATAGTGTGATACACGACCGCACGCCGGGACGATATGTTCATCCATATCGAAACGGCCAAGGGCTGGGGGTTGAGCCCTGGATCGGTTCTGCAGCACGAGCTTTCGCTCCACGTGCTCTGAGCTGGAGTGCGCTACCCCACTTGGCTACCGATCCCCCCCCTAAACTAGTGATGATAACATTATGCTAAGCTGCACCCGAATGTGTTTTTTTTTTTTTTTTCATTTGTACGTGCATTTTTAAGTAAATCCAACGAAGTTAATGTTTTTATCGCCTATACCACTGGAGCCGAAGTGTTTAAAATAATAAATTCACTTAGGAACAGCTGCGTGTGTAATCACGACGAATTAAAAAAAAAAAAAAAAGCCCATAAACGCGATTGCTGAGATAATTATAGCCACACTTTCTCGGAAATCTGTGACAAAATCCTTAGCACAGGAGTTGTTTTCCCAGCGCGACTCAAAATTGCTCGAGTATCGGTTGTTCACAAAGGTGGTTCAGTGAATAATTTCAATAGTTATCGGTCCATATCTGTATTGCCAATATTTCCAAAAGTAGTTGAGACAATAATAAATCGCAGACTGCTGCACCATTTTAGTAAACATAGTTCAATGGTTGATCGGCACTATGGATTTCAGAAAGGAAAGTCAACCGAGGAAGCATCGCAAATTATTAAAAGATAAAATTCTAAATAAAATTGAAAACAAGCTTTACGCAATAGGAATATTTTTTAGATTTTAGAAAAACGTTCGATTCTATCAAACGTGAAATAATTATGGCATAATTTTGAGGTCTTTCCTTTTATCTCATTTTAAATTATTTGAGGTCGCGTCCAATATACCACTGTCGACAGCGAAAAATCCGATGCTGGGCCTATACCTTATAGCGTACCTCAGGGATCAATATCCTTGGGCCACTAATATTTATGTATATTAATGACATTAACATACCACATACGTCCGACATCGTACCCTATGCAGATGACACTAATGTATTTTTTTTTCCTGGACAAACATACATGAGCTTGAGGTATTTGCTGACGAATGGATGGCAGAGCTAAGTACTGGGTCAGCATGTAATGAAGTATAATTAAACGCTGGAAAAACATGATGTATCATATTTAGGGCAAATAATAAAAATATTAAAGGCACGCTTAGATTATACACCTTAGAAACGATGTGATTGGTTCCGTAAATGTTGGCAAGTCTCAGGGGTATATTTTCACGAAAATATAAATTGGTCTTATAATATTGATCAAATTCAAACCGCCATCTGTCGATCAATAGGCTGTATGAATAGAATGAGAAATATCGAACAAAAAGTGGGAGCGCAAACGAGCTGGTGAAGTATTAACATAACACCTGTCCTTCGTTTTTTCCCCAGTCTCGGGTGTTTACATGTCCTTCCTTTTTGGTTAAAGCGCCAGTTGCAGTTCAGTATGGGGTACTTGCTCAAAACCCTCAAAGTACCAACTTCAAGTGTTAGAGAAATGAGCAGTACGATGTTCGATATCACGTACATTCTTGCTCATACTTCATGCAGTATTTACTTTTAACAACTGAACAACCACTTGCGCTAAAATTGGCAATCTATGTAGTCTACAAATTAAAATTAGATCCGCAATACATACATGACAATTATACCATCAGAACAACAACATACAGATTCCGCCACACCCATTACCACCAACCAAAAGCACGAACAAACTAATAAAGAAATAATGTCTCATCAACACTTGCCAGAAATACCGTGAGTGGTTCATTAGCTAAAAAAAAACAACACATATTTAAAGCCATTTCAAAATATTTCGTAACTTTAGCATAAAATATTTAAACTACTCTTGCGTATGTAAAAAGTGGTATTGTATATAGTGTTTTATTCTGTTAATAATAAACTGGCACTTTCATGACCACTATAGTAGTTATATGTAGTGACGCTTTTGCTTTGATGATTTTGTTATGCTGCTGTGCTGTTAAACTATACAGGGGGATGGAACTTAGATCAGGCGACGAGATTAGTCGCCTCTTGCCCCATCCTCCTACGATTTTGTATGAATAAACAATTTCTGAATTAATTTGAATGACGCTTGGAGGGGAAAGGCTCAGGCGTCGTCTTCTATACGGGGTTAGCAGAGCCCACGCGCGGTCGAAACACACAGCGTCCGTTGGAGAGCTACAGAGCCACTAAATGTGCTACGCTTTGAAGGAGTAGAAAATAGGAGCTTAAAATATTTGCGGAACATTTCGAAATAGGTTTAATATTATCCATACTATCCGCAAATGACCACCGCGCGCTGGTATTTTGAGCGGATGGCTATAGTTTCCATTCCAAATGCACGATTCTGGAGAGCGCTTCGAAATCGGACAGCGAGGAGCGCCATGCTTTTTGGGTTATCGTTGGGATTACGTTGTCGGTCTCTTCACAGCCAAGGCTGGCGTGGTTATCAGTTTTGCCACTTGGTGGCGTCAACGCGTTGCTACCTCCCTTGTTGAAGTATTCGAGCGCTGTGCAGTCGGTCATTTCGGCGGTATCGGGGCCTCGGTCTCGGCAATCACTTCTGATCGCGGGTCGGATTGTCCGTAGTTGCTTGCGCGATGACTGATCACCACGAGAGCGATGGGGATTGGGAGTATGCGGACGACGAGCGAGACAACAGAGATGACGAAGTCATCCTTAGATCAGACACTTCGATGATGACTGACAAATGGTTCGGCCTAGAACCCTATACTTGTTTGATCCGTCTGCTTCGTAGTGTTCAGAAGCCGCAGATCTAGCATGGCTAACATTGGCCTATAGCTACCTTCATGTGTGCTTTCTTGGCCGCATTCAGATTGGCGACTGAACCACATCAGCAGTGCGGTTGCGAACTGTTGCTTCACGATGCAATGCGAATTTACTCGCAGCTGATCATGAAGACGAGCGGATCCGCTTCGTGGTTGCGATTTGAAGGACAGTTTAAATGCGACCTTAAGGTGATGACATCTGACCATTTTATACTGAACGGTTTTTTTTTTTCTTTTTCTGAGGGGCGTGAAAAAACGTTTTACACGCTTTCTTGACGTTGACTGTGCGGCGGTGACATTTTGTTTTCGGCGATTTCTTTGTATTCTCTCTGTGAGCACGTGCTTTCGGCATCGGGTCGGATACTACAAAGGACGTCATCCACCTAAATGGAAGGGCGCTGAGACACCCTGACGTGGCCAACTCTACATTGACTTTCTCCATTAAAGCTTCGCGATTGCGTTCAAGCCCAGGCTGATTGCGAACCGTACTTTCGAGTGGCGCTGGTGTTCGGAGGCCAACAACATCATGACATTTTAATGAAGCTTCGCCACCATGCTTCTACCAGGTGCAATCTGGCGATCGTTTTATTCGTTTTAAAATTAGTTTTCCGGCGTTTAACAATGAATGATTGATGCTTCTGAGGTGCTGATGAAGCGAAGTATATCTAAGCAATAAAATAAGCGCTTAAATTTTGGTTCTGTACCTCTTAGACTTCCTGTATAGGTTCCCTATGGGAGCAGAGTTGCGCGTCTGTTTTTCGCGTGCCGCCGCGCCGCTATTGGCCGAGATCGATCACGTGAGCAGCAAAGAATCCAGCGCCGTGCAGGGAAGCCTTCGATACGGTCGCTTCGCTGATGTTGCACGTGCCCCGACGTATGCTCCCCTGCTTTTGCCTCCTTCTCTTCCTTTCCTGTTTTCCATGCGTGGCGGCGCGCGCGGCGCCGCTATCGCGGAATTCAGTTACGTGACGAGCAAAGAATTCAGGGCCGTGCAGGAAAGCCGGCGCTACGGCCACCCGCCAAGTCTTAATGCGCAACCCTGCTAGCGTAGGTGTAGCTACACAGGAACTTTAGACGAGAGATCACGCTGGCGCCAAGTATCGGCTAGCCGTCGAGCACTTGGCATTTCCGTATATTTCCTATTATTTTGCGAGGACAATT
Source organism: Ixodes scapularis (assembly GCF_016920785.2). Taxonomy (NCBI): domain Eukaryota; kingdom Metazoa; phylum Arthropoda; class Arachnida; order Ixodida; family Ixodidae; genus Ixodes; species Ixodes scapularis. The sequence continues at coordinate 23,075,325 of NW_024609868.1, forward strand.
CTTTCTTTCTTGGCTTGCAAAACTGTTTTACAAAGTTAGAAACGACCTGATTCGCGACAGAGCAAAGAGCCACCATGGCGGCTCTGAGGGAAAGCGCCGGCCCGTGCATTCCCAGGTGACGGGTTCGAATCCCGGCCGAGGGACCCGCTATCTGATGGACGCGCCTTGCGAGGAAGACGCCTGTTTAACCGAGATTCCGGTTGCACGTCATACTATCTGCAGGTGGTCGAAATTGATTCTCAGTCCCCCGCTGGGGCATGCCAGACGTCCTCGGCTTTCTGACATTGTATCCGAAGATCAGGAAGTTGTGTATTTCAAACTGTTACGACTGTGATGTTGCACCCGCTCTGCACCGAGCACCAAAATGGCGGCGCCCGGAAGAAAGTCGGGGAACGGTTTGCCGCGGTGCTCTAAGGCGTATGTTGAAACTTAAGCGGGCATCCCGACAAAGAGGAAGTGCAAGCGGGATCCCGAGAAAAATAATGCGCGAGATGGACGACGGAGGCCTGGCCATGAGCGGACGCCGGCCATTATGTGGGTAAACGCTGTTCTTGACCTCATCAACCAGCGACCAGTCAGCCGTTCTTACAACATGGTGCCGAAACCCGGGGGATGCTATAACGAAACGGTGAGAACCTGACTGAATTCAGCGAAAGGTCACAACAGCCAACGTACCAACGATCAACCGGCAACATGTACGAGGCATCAAGCAATGCAACGGACCGCCAAGGTAATATCACCCTCAGCGATGTCGACATCAAACACCTTCTGCAACAAAGATCTGCATAACGCACCAAGGTAACGACTCTTGTTGATCTTTTTGAGTGCGTTGCCGGGAACAACTATAACAACGACAGGCCGACAACTTAACAAAATCATCGAGAGGTTAAAAGAATACGAATGTCAACTGAAGTACCTCGACGATACCATCGAGCCATTCATATCCGCATAAGAACTTGAAGAAGAATTTACTTACGTCATAGAGCTAAACGACCAGAAAAAGTCGAGGAAGGAAACCAGCACTTATCGAAACAACGTAATACATCGGACACAAGCTCCTTTAGGCAATACCTCGTGAGACCAAGTAAACTTCACGTGACCGCCCGGACCAGAGATGATGAAGTCGGAACGGTCGCCCTAGTGTCCGCCAACTACGCCGACCGTCCTCCGGCCACAGAAAATCACCCGGAACAACAGGAAGCGCAGACGCGTATACCGACTGGATCTACAGATGTGAACAACACGCCACTGGACGACTGTTGCGCGCAAACGACGCCAATGGCGACTACGGTGTCCATGCTGACCAACTAGCAGGTTATAACCGGTTCAGCGGGAGAATGTGACGCAGGTTGTTTTGCTGATGCTCATATAAAAATGGAACGCGGCGAGCTAACAAAACAAGAGAATCGAGCCAGCAAAAGAAGCAAAGAGAGAAAGAAACGGAAACGTATCGAGGTTACTAACCACATAAGGAAACATCGGTTCAGAAAAACTATTCCAGCAGAAGAAACGAACCTATACACAAGATGGACCAAACAAAAAACGTAGAACAAAACGAATAATCGGAATACATCAGCGACAGTATTGTACGGAACGGCGTTCCTGGAACGCGTTCCTTTTAGGAGGAACGAAGGAACGCCACCGTTCCAATTTGCATCGGTGGAACGAGAACTTGTTACATTTTTACTGGAACGGAAAAAGGAACGGCGTTCTTTTTTTTCGTGGTGTTTTTTTTTTTTTTTTTTTATTTCTACGAGGGAAGTTTCAAAAGTATAAAAACAATATCTTTACCGAGAGCAGAATCTCGCCAACTTCTTGGTTAATTATCTTAGGGTTTATTTTGTGTCATCCTCGTTCAGTAACAGTCGGGTGCAGGGAATCTAGTGAATAATGCTTCTTTTTTTCAATGCCCAAGACTGCAGTACAAAAGAGCAAAACTTTTAGTCAAAAGAAAAGACAGAAAAAAGACGTTTCAAACTGGGCTAATTTCTTTGCTTCCACGGTTCCTCATATACCTAGAAATATAAAGCAGACTATAGCCATCATGGAAGTTTCACAGAGACCTAGAGTTTCAACAAAATAACATGTTACCAGACATCGAACGCACCCATGAATCCCGAACAATGATCACTTATTTATAAGATACAAAAAAAATAACTTTCATTCGTGTTCCCCTAGTCCCACACCTTCAAACTGAATGACTAATTCAACCTTCATGAAGAAGGAGAGGTGGTTTTCAAGACTGACCTTCCGAAGTCGTAACCTTTTCTTCCATTCATCGTTTTGCGGACATCAACATCGAGAAGCAACTGTTTTAAAGTTCGCAGCGCAATGTAGGGTAACAGTATAATTTGCTCGTTTGATTCCGCCCACCACAAACATAAATACGGTTAAAAGCTAAATTCTTTTTTTTTAATATGAATACATTAACAAATGAAACCCTGCGTTGCTTGCTTTCTTCTCCTGGTGCCCTTCCATCACGGCATTCAAATTCGTATGTTGCCATTTGATGGGATAGATTTTAAAAAAAAATCTTTGTTCTATGTAACTAAATATAGTAACAAGGCGGTAAGTTGGGTTAGTTGGTTGAACATCGTCAAACGTGAAAACAGCGCAAAAAATTGAACAAAGGACAAGTGAAAGAAGTGCACGGAAAACAGTGCTTTGTCCGTGCACTTCTTTCACTTGTCTTTTGTTCAATTTTTTGCGCTGTTTTCACGTTTAAATATAGTAATAAGCAAATGTAACGTATATGTAACGATACGTTCCATTTTTCGAACTGTAACGGGAACGAGTTCCTTTTTCACATATGGAACTTGTAACGGGAACCCGTTCCAGAAATCAGAAGGAACGAGGAACGAGCTTTCGTTCCTCTTTTTTTGAGGAACGTGTACAACACTGATCAGCGACAGACAAGAGCTTTAAAGGAAACCAGAAAAAGGGCTTATCGCACACTTTGCGCTTTGTCTCCAGCCCGTGGATTGGCTATACGAGGCTATTTAGTTCAGTTTAAGCCCCTCTGGATTAGCGGATGGAGAACTTGCAGGCCAAATATCACACAAAAGACACGATCGGATCTGGATGCCACAAGAATGGTAGAAATGAGGTGCAACAACACGACATAAATGACGAATAGATCATTTCAGGCTACCGACAGAAATGTCAATCAGACCTAAAAAATATTTAAAAAAAACAACAAAACATTATGTTCTTTCAACATTCAAATTGACAACGAGGACACATTAACTTTCTTTTTTTTTTTTCGCGGGGGAGCGTGTTGAAACTTGTTATATGGAAGTGGGCACCCCGACAAAGAGAAGGTGGAAGCGGGATCCCGAGAAAAATAATGCAAAAGATGGACGATAGAGGCCTAGCCATGAGCAGACGATGCCGGTCATTCTTAATGTAAATATATGTAGGTAAACGCTGTTCTTGACCTCATCAACCAGAGTCCAGTCAGCCGTTCTTACAACAGCGTGTATGCGCTTATTTAAAGGTTCCAGAGAGCCGATCTCCGCAGTAGTCTCGGACAGTGAAGAGCTGCGACGTCACGTGATATAGAAAAGACATGGCGTTCGCTGTAGACACATGATAATAGGATTATCATGTCTGCAGCGTGTTCGAAGCACGTTTAGTTTCATACCTATGATAGGTATGCTTCAAGTATGCTTGCAGACATTTTTTTTTTTATCAGACAGCGTCTGCTGTTCCTCTTTTGTCTGATGTATTAACGGTGCGGCCGTGGCTTTAAGCCGGGGTCACACTGCTTATAGATCGTACAAAACACAGTCTGCAAACAGATTCGAACGCGAGTCACCGCGAGATCTGCGCTTCGAATGCCGCGTGGCAACGAGTTCGAGGAGAAACTTGGCACGCGGCATTCGAACCACGGATATATCGCGGTGACTCGTGTCTGCAAACTGTCTTTTTGTATGATGTACGAGCAGCGTGACTCCCTCCTGCTCTGGGGTTCGGTAATGTCACGAGACCGACACGAACGCTTTCTCTAACACATGTGGTTCTAAGGTTTGAGTAATGTCGCGAGACCGAGGAGAACGCTGTAACAGATGAGCTCAATTGTTGCGTTTGCTGTCGTAGAGGTAGAGATCCTAGAACGATTCTGCCCTCATGAATCACAACTCCGTCACACAGTCGCTCTTGAAACACCACTGAAGCCAGCTGCAACTCAACGAATGAAGCTTCTTTTTTAATTTTTTTCCCGGCATACAACGCATGTTGTGAGCTGGTTTACATTTGACTCTTACTATATGTATGGTCCTAAATCGACCTGGTACAAATTAAGCCCCCTCTTGTTTCAAAAGTAGCGCAAGGTTCGTCTATGCAAGAGGCACGCGCACCGTGCAGCCCTTGGGAAGATCATGGCGGCACAGCGCAGCACTGAGCTAGATTTCAGACGTCATGTTCTTTCCAGAAGTGGCGCGCGGCACGTGTCTCGAACATTTCCACAAGAACGAATGGCGCCACTTTTAGGTCCGAACGGTGCCAACACGTGCACAGTAACCGCCCCTGTAAGCTAAATGATCTCCATTTGGCGGGTTCGAATCCCTGTTGAGGTCTCTTCTCGTTTGACGAAGGCTTATTTCGAAGAAGGGGACGTGTAACCGATATTTCGATTAAAGGTTAAATATCTATCTAAATCTTCTGTTTTTCGGTGGTGCGATTCATCTTTACTTCATTAATTTTACACGTACAACTCCTAAAATGTACTCTCTTACTTGCACAGTTTTTTCTCTTCGTGACCAGCTTATTTGCGAGTTTAGTTTTTAGACTGTATACTTGAACAGCGCGCATCCCCAACTTTCTGGAACATCACCGCTTTGCGCCCTCTCTCGGCGCTGAAGATTTACACTGAACAAAAGCAAAAATCGCGATGTTCCCCGGGAATAATATAGATGGGAGTAATAAAATACCAATAAGCTGTAATTAAACTTTTGGACGTGTAAAGGTGTTATTCTACGTCTCTACCATTCCTTTGCATTTAATATTATTGGCCACATTCACAAAATTATCAATTCCAGCTTTCCTTGACGAAAGATCGTAATGTTCCCGAGAGCTGTAATTGCCTGTGTATCGTAGAATGCTAATCAAATACAAGTTTGATATTTCCTTGAGAAAACATTTCATTCCACGGAATGTCCCAGAAAGTTGGCCATGTGCTTTGTTTCTAATGTGATATGCTCTACATAGCGTCGTTCGGTGTTGTCAAATCTGCTCTCCTCGTTTCTGCAGCTGCCCTCAATAATCTACGGATCATGTTTCTACTTCCGCGATGTGGATACCTCATTTCAAGAATGACTGCGCAGGCGGTGTCGCGCATAAACGAATAAAAACTTTGTAGCCATCTTTTATATCTCTTTGTCTCTGCCCACTTTTTTTCGTTTTGCTCTTCTCGGATTATTTTTTAAATTTCTTAAAGGGTATCGTACTCGACAATCGAAATTGCTGCCACGGTAGGAGAGGGCACAAGGTATCAAACTCAGACGCGTCTACTCTATCGCTCCGTCGGTACGAACTGATATATTGCTTTATTTCCTTATCGGATGTAATATTGGGATAACGGCACAATTACATCTATCGTAATCCCGGTGGGCCGCGCACCTCAATTGCGGTACCCTCCCGAAGCAGTTAGTTATTCTTTTCTCGAAACTGCCTCTACGCAATTTCGCTTCCATACGGGGCAAAAGGGCCGTCCGACCATGACCCGGAAGAACTGGAAGTAGCTGTGCGTCTGTACTTCGAGATTGTGTGAGTATAGTCACCCCTCGCGCCCTTGCTTTTCCGGAGATCACGCCAAACGCCGATCACTGGCATCTGCGAAGAGAGCCAGCCACGTCAACACTTTGAAACATCGTAGCCCGTAAATACGATCTTGTGTCATTTCCATAGTCACTTCTTTCAATACTTTGACGTCACTTCCTTCATCTCAATTCTGTGGAATGGTTAATATCACTGTTCCGCCTACTGACCCAGCTCTGCGTTCTACACTCATATACCATTAGTACAAAGCACAACCGGGTGTTTCCACGTCAGATCGTGCAATGATGGTCCGGGCGATATATTTCTTTAGTTATTTATATGACATATATGTTAAAGCCATGTTCTTGGGAAAAACATTCAGCTATATGCGAGCGCTGTAGCTAAGCTTCTTTCGGACATATACAATTTCTAAGCTTGAGGCGTGGAGATTGCCAAGGATTCGCTATTGTATTTTGTCTAGCCGTCAATTTCACACCGAAGTATGCACGTAGTAATAGTTTTTTCTAATTATTTTATTAGAGGTTTACGACATGTACAGTCACGATCAGAAGTAACTGGAACACGGGAGCGGTGGCCCAACTGCATTGCTGCGCGATCTAGCCACGCTCGTGGGAACTGATAGGAGACTACGCGAATGCGTGCATGCCGGCGCCGTTGGCCTCTCCGCTCCTCTCGACCTATTCCTTTTACCGGCGGTTCGAATCGTTTTTTACCGCTTCTAAGACGCAACGCTACGTCCCCGATGGCGCTGATAGCAGACAGCGGGCACGCTTCCCACGCTCTTTAATGTCTATAATATATCTTTAATATGCTCTTTAATATCTTGAAACAAATAAAATAAAAACGCTGTTCGTTGCTTGGAATTAATGGCCTTTGTCAAGTTTGGGTTTCATTTTCTGCAGCTCGCGTTGCTATCTACTCGAGAACAATTTAAAGACCTTTTTTACGAAGCGATGCGTCACGCAGCGTTTGCCGCGTCATTAGGGAGTTTTCGTAGATCGTTTTCGCCGTCCCACAAGGCCCTCCGCAATCCGCTACGATAGCGGGAACTCCACAGTCAAGGCTATCGGCGCGCCGGCGCAGTAGCAACTTCTTCGTTGCGGAACGCTTAGCGGAGGGGGCAACGCGGTCTACGAAAACTCCCTATTGAACCAGCACCGAACCGCTTTCGAGTGCACCCGTTTCCTCAGTTCGCGCTCGCGGGGAGCGTCCTCGTAACGCTGACGGACGCTATCAACGCCATCACGGTTGCAGTGCTGTATCTGAGAAGCAGCGAAGGATTATCTTGATCTCCGGTAAAAGAAATAGATAGAGCGGTGCAGAGGGACTGTCGGCACCGGCATGAACGCATGCGCTTAGTCTCCTGTCAGTTCCTACGAGCGCGGCTAGATCGCGCTGCAATGCAGTTGGGCCACCGCTCCCGGTGTTCCAATTACTTCTGATCGTGACTGTACATAGAATATTAAAGATTACAATAAAAAATTCTATGCAAAACAAAAATTAACGAAACACGTCAAATTAACACGTTTTGAGAAAGAATCACAAATTATTTACCAACGAACTACTTCATATAAAATAACGCAAAATATTAAAAAATGATTATCTTTAATTGCATTTTACGAATATATACGAAAACTATGCTTAGCCATTATTGTAGTTCTGTTATTAATGCAGAAACGCAGCTCATTTCTCTAAATGTGGCAAAACTGCATGTCAATATAGAGATCTCTCCTTTTTTTTTTTATTTTGTTCAAACTCTCCTTAGCTGTTTACAGTGACTTGAACTAACTTGCGATGACAAAACATTGAGTAAGATATTATCTCCAAAATAGAAGAACGACAACAAAGCTTCACTTAAATTGGGCTAGCATGTCTTCGTAGAGGCTTTGCCGCACGACGTCCGCTCCAAGGGAAAACTTTTTCACAGCCGACAAAGGCTGTATACAGTGGACCTGCTCTATCGTGGGGTAGAGAAGGTCATGTTCTTCCTTTCCTTACTTTTATATTTATGTTTCTTTGCCTTGCATCCTAAGAACAATCCCCCCCCCCCCCCCTTTTCTTGTCCTTTTCCTTCCACGGGCACTTTGCTGACAAAGGACTGTCGGCACACAGTCTTTCGTGAGCAGTCGAGAACTGTATGCACAGCACATTACCGTGAAGCCCAAAGCCTTCACACAAGGGAGGTCTATCCCCGCAAAAACAAGGCGAGGGAAGTGCTATCTGGAAAGCTGGTACTTCAATGTTCATCATTGTGTTACAAAAGAAAACAAAAACTTACTTTTTTTTTTTAATTCTCTATGCGTACCCAATGGAATACAGATATGATAGCCACAAGGGTTTTGTTGTTGTGTGTTTTCATGTCAGTTGATACAGGGAGGGTCTGGGTCATATATTGTATATTTCTGTAAAATATACCGTAAACAACTTATTTTTCGCGGGCTCAGTATTTCGCAGTTTACGTCAAAGCTGAAGTTCTGGAATAATTCGCGGGTTCTAATTTTCGCGACGCGGTGGGATCTCAATATAAATTCCAATGTGTTTACATTTTACCGGAACTGTTCGCGGGACCGAGTTTTCGCGAATTGTAGGCGGTTCGCGAAATTCGCGAAAATTAGGTCCTCGCAAAAATTAAGTCGTTTACAGTATATACATATATACTATGAGTCATGTCCTTGGAGGAACACTCAGCTATTCATACAGAGTGTTTCGCGAAACGCGGGCCAAACCGTTCCTGTAAAAAGTACGCATCGCATAGACAAACCGCCGAATTCAGAAACCTCACTCAAACTACACTCAAACTCAAGGGCCCCTCCACTTTCTCGAGGAAGGCGCGAGGGCCGGCGCTGGCCAATCGCGACGGCGGATCCGTCCTCGCGATTGGCCAGCGCCGGCCTTCACGCCTTCCTCGAGGAAGTGGAGGGTGCCCTTCAGTTTGAGTGTAGTTTGAGTGAGCTTTCTGAATTCGGCGGTAAGGGTTGATGTAATAGTAGTTAATGCAAGGGGCAAATTAAGAAGAAAAAAAAAAGTTTTCGAAATAATTAGGTTAATAGCTACTTTTAGTAATTAACTTTATAATTAATAAATTTAAAGATAGCATTTCAATTACACACGCGGTGGACATAATTGAAATCTAGTAAAGCCACTCACATTATATAAGACCTGCGCAGCCTTTTACGGCGCTCCGTAAAATACACTCAATTTGGGCGTGTTTTGAAAAAGGTGTAGGGATGGGATTGGGGGGGGGGGGGGGGGGGGGGGTCTTGGAGGCAGCGTAAAGCCGAGCTCCACACTGATCACACATCATACAAAAGACAGTGTGCAAACACGAGTCACTGCAATGTCCGTGGTTCGAATGCCACATGCCAAGTTTAAATGAATATGAGGAAAATATGCTTAGCCATGGCTACTTTTCTCAAATTCATTTAAACATTATTATTTCGGTTTTGCGTCGTTTAATATGTTGCAGTTCGTTGGTAAATAATTTGTGAATGGGTCTCTAAAACGTGTTTATTTAACGTGTTTCGTTGATTCTTTTACATTTAAATCTTTAATTGTAATTTTCATTCTTCTGTGTAGATGTAGTAAAGATTTATAAAAAAATAAGTAGAAACATTATTACTACGAGCATGCTTCGGTGTGAAATTAACGGCTCTGCAAAGTACCTTATCGAAACCTTGGCAACCTCCACACTCCGAGTTTCGAAATTGTATATCTACTGAAGCAAATTAACTACGGCGTTCGCACATATAGCTAAATGCTCTTCCCAAGAACATGGCTTTAACATGTATTTTTTTACATAAATATAAAAACAAAAATATGACCCGGACCATCATTGCATGATCTGACGTGGAAACACTCACTGCACATTGTGGTTAGCGTTCCAGTGCAGAATACTTATTTATTTATTTATTTATTGTCAAAACGTTTGGGCTTGGCCATGCACCAAACGTTTCCTGTTGAGTGCGGCTGTTTTCTGACCACGCACACAGCAGGAATTTCGACCCACTAGTCTATATAGTACTTTAAATCGGTCCTGACGTATACAGTGTCGGCCAGCTTACTCGCTGACGGCGTCCAACGTGTGGAGAGAGGTTGGTCCACCAAACCCTCCAGGCGAAGACCTCTAGCACCAAGGCAGCGTATACGGCTTCTCGACCCGGAACAAGCAGACCATGCACGACCTACCCAGTGAACTGGTCATCGCGTGGTAGTATTGAGAGTGAAGGGCCGCGGCGTTCCCGTTCCCGACTTTCGCTGTGCGGCGTTGCGCAAGCCCGATTGCTGTCGTCCCTGACCGTAGGGGTGTCCCACTTCACCCGAACGACGCTGGCCTGAATGGTAACTAGGGCCCGCTCCCAGGCGACGTGTTACGACGCGGAGCCGTGCTCGAGCGGGGCCGCATCTGTACCGAGATGGTGGCCCAGAACAGCGGGACGCCTGCATCGACCTTTGGGTTGGAACCCGCCGCAGGTTGGGATTGGGAAGACTAAAGCCGCAGTCATTCTGCTCATATATACATCGTACAAAACGTATAGAGTTCGCTGCAGACATGACGGAATCGTCTGCGGGCATGACTCGAGCATGTTGGAAGAATGTTTATGCTTGGAACATGAGACGGTTTCAGCGTGGCCATTGTGACCTTCATACGAGGAAAAAAAAACATGCCTCGGACAGTGTCTGTACACTGGATGGATGGATGTTAATGGCTATACTCTTTGTAGCGGGCGGTAGATTGCGCCACCTAGCCTAAGTTTAAAAAAGACTTAGGCTAGGTGGCGCAATCTACCGCCCGTTACAATGTGATACATTAGCAGTGCGGCCTTCAAGAAACGGACAAGGCGCCCGATCCATCAAGCTTGCAAAAGGACGCGCCGTGTAGGCGCTGGGATATATTTACTTCCACCGCTCCCTTATACGTGGCTTGCACCGACGTCGCATCAGGCAGCGGTCATTGTGGTGGCCTCGTGGCTGAGCGCGTTCTTTTCTTCAGCACACACCAACGACTTTGTTCTTCTCGGCAGGAACAAATAGGAATGACCCCCGGCATATGGTGCAATGACGTCACGTTCAAGCCACGTGTATAGAGTGTTCCTCTGTTGATTTGCGCCAAAAGCGTAGACCCGCGTTTCTCTGGCACCTCTCTTGCGGTTTTTCTAGAACGACAAGGCGGAGCCCGAAAGGTGTACGGTGCTGCGTGCCTTCTGGTTAATATTGGGACACTGGAAACGGTGCCGTAAGGCAGGATTCTCGTTTTAAATAGGAGGCTTGTTTGTTTAATTAGTTTCTTTATTCCGATACAATCTGTCTTGCATAGCGGGCGAACTCCGCCAGACGAGGCGCTCTTAGCCATTCATCATACATCGCGCTGCAAACACACACACACACACACGCATACATGCACGCACACACGAAAAAAAAAAACCGCAGCAGTCGTGAGTTATGACTTGCGTATGTCAGCAATCTGTAACAAAAACCGAAAGGTACTATTTCAAGCAATGATCACAAGGTACAAATAAAATAAAAGGTTCAGAAGCAGTACAGTCAAATGCGCAACGAAGCACGGGGGCACACACTTCGAATTGATGTAAGCAATCTACATAATTGTTAAAGCATGTATTCCGTGCGTCATAAAGGCTCCTTCCCATGTTGTCTTTGAAGCTGAGGTATGAGTCACTGGCTCATAGCCTCGTATATGTTTTTATAATGTCTGGATGTTTTTTTTTTTTTTTTTTTTTTGTGAAGAATACCAATGTCTGGCTGTTCTAGGCACCCTTCTGAGTCACAAGCATCATTCGAAAGCTAGTTGCCACTACATGAAATCGATATTTTACCACGCCTTACGAATACTTCGACATACCGGAGTTCGTATTTGAACCATACGCCCATAGAAGTCAAGAGGCCTGCACGGACTGCAAGCTGACATGAGGGTGCATCGCTGGAAGAAACTATATACGTAGTGGCATATTACACCAGCTCAGCAGGGTCGCTTCCCTCAAGTAATAAGACCATCCATGTAGTTGTAACATAACTTTTCCGGTTTTCTTTTTTTTTTTTTTTTTAGTTGAGATAATTGCAGTTGGGCACCCGCCTATGGTCCCAGCTGACTTACGCGAGCCCAGATGGGATCTCTGTGTTTCAGTTATCTCTAGAAGATAGGGCTCACATGCAGACGCGAGTCAACGTCTCCCTCCATTTCTGCGTGCGACACCAGGCTCCCTGCGCCGAAGAAAAGCCGGCTGTCATGCCCAAGACGGAGTCGAGGGGCAGAGCAGACGCCACCTTGGCCTTCAATGCAGTCGGTGATAGGACCCACGCACAATGAACTGAAGCCCGCCGTGCACGCTGACGGTGCGTGGCTTGACGGGATGCGCGGTGAAGCCAGATAAGCCGAGTACGAAGCGGCGTCCGGAGAGGCCGGCCGACTTCCGCATGCAGCTATCGATCGAAGCTCCGTCCGTATTGCCCCCCCCTCCCGCCGGAGCAAGATGGCCGATCCGCACGGAGACAGGGCTCCCGCCCCGAGCCTCGTCCGGACTCCGGGCTTGGGCTGAAGGGGCCGCGCCGAGGACGTCTGTCAGCAGGCCGGAGGACCCCAGGTCCCAACTGCCGTCGGTGGGTGCGGCCGTCGAGTGCCCATGCGGGACGCATGAATCGCCCTTGGGCCTCGCCGCGGCGGTCAGCTGCTTGTCCCAGGGACGGCGTGCCCTAGGCCAAGGTAAGGGTCTTTTAGACCACTTGACTTCGGACCTGTCAGGATCTGGCGTTAGAATTTGAGGGTTCTTCGCACTGTAGGAACCGATTGGAATGGAATATTTTATACTGTGGGTGACAGAGGAAAGGGCCCATTTGAACCGCTTGGTCAGCCGATTTCGCCATCCGGAGATTTTGTCCCTAACTTCCTAGGGTCGGAGCCCTCGACAAGCGGGCGTTGACGATGTTCTAGACGCTTGAGTTTACGCAAAGGGGCGAGAAGGAGGCGGGGGGGGGGGGGGGGGTGAAGAAGACGAGCTGGCATATCTCTATAGTGTTTTGGCTTTTACAAGGGCTTGAAGACAGTTTGACGATGTAGGTGTGTCACTGCTACACGAGCTGTGACACACATCAAACCGGCCGAGCTACACGAGCTCGGACGATTTGATGTCTCGTCCTTAGCAGCTTTCGGTGGCTAGAAGCGACAGGGATATACTGAATGTGGGAGAAATCGTTCGATTCTCCGACTCCAATGTCCGTCAAAACAAGCTGCGGTGCTCTGGTTGGGAAATTCACTCTCGGAGCTATTCGATTGTCTATTCGGAGCTATTCGAAAATCTTCACATCGACCTTTTGGGCACTTTGCCGGTTGGCGAAGCTATCTAATTGTCTGTCTCGTTTATCAACGGGTCGCGTGTTGTCTCCGATAAGCGCGGAAAACACGGCTGTCCCGCATCGTCCTTCGCGTGGGCCGCGTTTTCGAGTCGCTGGCCGTGAATTCTGCGACGCCAAGTTGGACTCGACGTGCACTCTAGATCTCTCTCTATCTGGCGGTCTCGGCCCTGACCGTAAAACAAGAATGCTTTCTATGTATACATGTTTTTATGTCCGCGGCGTTTACAGCCTTCGCATGCCGACGATGATGACGTCTCCTGGCACGATAAGCGCGCATCACAACAAAGCTGAACCACCCACGTCTCCAGGCTCACGCTGTTCAAAGGTCTCGCTCAAATAAAATAGCCGACACTCCTTGGCGCCCTCTTGGTTTCCGTTCGTGACGTCACGCCCATAATGTTTTTTCGCCGTGACGTCACGAGTTGTAATATTTGACTACTTGCCATCATTTGCGAACTATATATATATCTCGATTGTATGTGTTAATTTAGCAATGGATGCCTGGAGTCGTCGCATTCTTATAAACCAACATCGTTGACATTGCGCTGATTTCCGTCGATGAAAAGAAAAATATCTAGATAAAGACGCAAAGACCCCTAAACACAGTTGCGTTTGGGAGCGCTTGAGTGCGTTTGACTGTATTGCGGCTGCGAGAAACCAGAACATCCCTGCTTTTTATGTCGCGTGCCAAGCTATTCCTTGAATTGAATTTCACGTTTACGTAGCACAGATGTGCCGGTAACTCGTTTTCGTTTCTCGACGCAACGCACTCAGAGGCAACTGTGCGGAGGGGCCTTAAAGGCCCTGTCACATTGAGGAAACAGTTGGACAACTCTATCTGGTAACACGAGGAAAGCGTGTTTCCGGCAACCGTGTCACATCGCGGCCAGTTTGGCAACATGTTCCTGCCGCCTGACAACAGTATTGGCCGATTTGTTGTCCCTCCGCCCTGTCATGCCCGAGTCCTACTAGAGCGACAAACAGAAAACGAAAACAAAAAACGACACGGACAAGCCTCAAACACATCCAGCATGTTCGCTAAGATACCTTTGGCAGGCGTTTAGTCGTTCAATGCTCGTGAAGTAAGCACGAGTGATTGCAAGCCTGCCAAAGATACCCTCGCGTGCATGATGCTCGTGTTTGAGCATGGCCTCGTTATTCTACAAAGCGTGTCGAATCGTGAAAGGCTCTGGTTTGGAGCTTGTCGCTGTCGGTTGTTTCTGTTTGTCGCTCTAGTGGGACTCGGGCATCACAACACCGCCATGACGGCGGGCCAACACGGGGAACGCTCCGCCATCTTGAACGTTTATCTTCGTTCGCGTGCGGAGCGGCGTCGCTGGAAATGTGACTACAAAGTGCTAGTCCGTTCGAAGGATCGGAAATTACCACGGGACGACATAAACCATAACTAATTAGAAAATTTGGCACAAAGAGTGTTTTCCACCCTTTATTTTATCAAAATGTTCTTCGTTCGCTGACAAAGCAGACCCGAGGGAACTGAGATTGCTGATATATGTGCGGGATTCACGCTACCGTATGAAGGGTTTCTGTCCGGTAATTTTCTTCATGCGATTTCTATTTCTGTTGTAAGATTAAGTTAGCACCGGCAGTACTCTAAAGCGTCTTTTGTAGCGTGGTGTTGACCTGAACTGACAATGCTTAAAAAATTCGACACCGACACGATCGGCCTTCATAACAATAGGTGGAATAAATATTTCAACGCTGTCTATTTGCCTACCGCCTGCTATGTGGTCGTTTCATTCGCCAAAACGTCCTAGGGATTTTTGAAACAATTCAGGTGTCTGGTAGCGGCTGTTTCCAATTTTCAAGCACTAATAATCATGATCAGAGAGGTCGTTTTAATGCTTCGATTATTTAACCTTCGCTATCCCGGACTAGTTTTATTATACTCTATCAGGGGGTGACTATACGCATGTCATTTTATTTTACTCTCAGTATATGTGAGCTGGACTCTCGGCAGTTTTAATTTCAACACCAGTCTGAACGTTCATGACCGTAGCTGTAACCATTTCGACAATCGCTTTCCGTAATTACGCAGTGAAAACATTCATCGAATTATTTTAGCTGCGCGCCAGCCTTACTTATTGTTAAATAACGTTTTCCAACGTTATAAAATAGCTCTGCTAATTAACTATCCAGGTAACGACGGTAGGAATGAGTGGTTAGTATGGTGCGTACATATCGTCAGTTTCTTCGTAAAACTGTAGTTATAAATTAGTTCTAACCTTTATGCAGGAATAGGCAGTACGTAACGTATATAAAATACTTTGAGTATTTTGTATCCCGTATCTAAATACACATCAGAAAATGTATTTTTATCGAATACAATTTTGAGCACTCTTTTCGCGATTGTATCATTTGTGTCAATTTCATGAATGTTATCGCTGTTTGATAGATATACAAATATAAAGAAGAGAAGAATTACCGCATGAGCAAAATAGAATTATGAACTTTTTTTTTTTTTTTTTCGGGTGTTTTTATGTTTGAGGATCGTCTATCTGAAGAGGTACTAGGTGTTTTATTGAACCTTCGCAATTGAGCGGGCACTAAACTTGCACAACTATAATGCTTTTTTTATACTTTCTATCGGTGATGTATTTCCCTATCTTACGGCAAACATGTTTTATTCCTAAAGCTACAATTTTGTTCTGAGCGCGGGATCGTCGATGGACTCCACTCTCTGTTCAATTAAGTTTAAGACGTCGAACTGTGGTTACCAAAATAAACGCATTTGTAAAAATATTTCGAAGATGACAACACGTTGTATACGCATTCCGTATTTAAAAACTTTTCTTCTCGAAAGAATTTATTTATATTTGTAATTAAATACATTTTTGGTCAAAGAGCTTCATATTATTGGCAAGTGTTTTGGACATCCTCGCCTTTGTGTATTCTCTTGTTCCGAACAGATCATTGAAGTTTAAAAATTGCCCACGAAATTTGGTGAGTGAACGAAAATTGTGTTCCCAAATAGCGATCGAGAGACGGTGCCAGCATTTTCGATAAGCTTGATGCTGGGCAGACAGACAGACAGACAGACAGGCGTCTTGTCCTTATATTGCCGCTGGCGTTGCTAACTTCGGTATTCTTTTTTTTTTTTAATTTTGCTCACAACACACTTTAGAACAGAATACGTATTGGCCACTGACACCAACAGATTAAGTCAGGGTTGCGAAGAGATGGCATACCGTCGCGTACAGATTGCATGTCACGGACAGATATGACGTCATTTCACCAAGATTGAAGCAAGATTAGACATGTAGGACCAAGACGACGCAACCATAGCTTTGGACTAGCAACGGACATATTTACATGTTTATTCTTTCTTCAATCTTGACCCGCACCAACACGCTCTTCATCCATTAATTTCACCAAGAACAATGCATTTCTTTATAAAATTATAATTAGGAAGTGGCGTACGCACTTTTTTTTTTATTAAATCGTTTTTGGGGCTTCAGGTGGGGTAAGGAAGAGGGGGGGGGGGGGGGGTCGCTTTTTCTGCCTCTCCCCCTCCTTTCCGCTAAATTTGCTTGCCCCCGGGGTCTAACCGTAAACGGTGTAAACGCTATTGTTTCTTTTCATTGCTCTATCGATTTAGTGACGCTTGTGCCGGCACGTGCGCTGTACCTGTAGCAACCGTCGCCCACGGTGTGACGCCGATAATCCGCAAAACAGCCGCAATTTCAGGTAGTGTATAACGGTACTGTCTGTCGCAGTCGAAGTGAAAGCAGCCAGCGGCACGCAGGCAGAAAGGCGCGTATCGTAACAAGTGTGGCGGTGCGGCCCCCGTAGCCATGCTTGATTGACGTCGCACAGACGGCGCTGCAGCAAAACAATTTAAGCCCAAATATACCCGCCTAATTACCACGTATTAAAGCGTTCAACGAGCATTTTCGAGTGTGTTTTTCGCTGGCTCCGCGCGCAGGTCCGCGTATAATAATAATAATAATACTCGGGCTCCAGCACGCGGCAGCTGCGGCTTGCTTCGCGTCCTCCACTCTATGCGACGGTTCCAGTTGCCATCGTGACCGCTCGGGGTGCTCGCAGCAGTCGGTATCAGTCTGCAGTGTCTGCCAGCTGTGGGCTCGACGCGAGCGCACACGAAAGCAACCCAGCGAAGACGGGTTGGAAACGCGGCTCTGGCCCCGTCAGCGGCGAGTCGTCCGCGCACGCATTATATATACTGGGGCCGGACAAGGCGCAGGGATCCCATCGCCTCGAGGACCCTCGGACCAAAGGTACGAGTTAAAGAAGTCGCCGTCTCGGAGACGCGTACGTATTTAACCTGCCGATCTGTGGCTATAGCCGCTAATGCGTATAGCGTGTCAGCAAACGAGAGAACTCGCTGAACGGAGTCGACGTGACGAACGTGACGACAATTCGAATTTGGCGGATGCTCTACGTCACGGAAGGCCTCCGTCGGACATTGTTCGTACGATTTCGTTTCAGCGATATGTCGTAATTTAATTACATCGCGCTCGAAACGAGAGCTCCGACTCGGCGGAAACCACCCAGCACGTTCCGGGAAACGAACAAACGTGAAAAAAAACAAAACAAAAAGGGGCGCGTATTTTTTTTTTTTTTTTTTCGTGTATACGGTGAAAGTGAAACACCGACCCACTCGATTTCGTCCGACGTTCCTCTACTATATACTCGTGCGCACGAGACAGGTCGTTGAATATTGGGCGCGTCTGCGTTCTTCTCTATATCCCTTTGTTCTTGTGGCAGCCTACATAGCTGTTTTGTTTTTGGGCGTATATATATCCGAGCGAGAATGTGCGGAAGTGTGTGTCGGCACAGCCATGTTTGTGGCGTCCGATGGCATGCCGGTATCCATTCTGATGAGCTCTCGCCTCCGCGTCGGTAGGCGCGCGGCGGTTTCGGAAACGACGCCATCACCTTGCAGCATGATCGACTCCAAACCGGGTCGTCAAGATTCTCCCGAAAACCCGCAACTGCAGTTCTTCTAGACTTGGCTCACAACTCGGGGACGACAGGGTGTTACTTCCGGAACTATACCCTGCTGGAACTCAAGAACCCGCCGACATAGCGGACGCGGACGCCGATGACAACGGCACGTGAGAGATTCATGGTGTACAACTTCGTCAACTTGAGAACAAAAATCGTTATTCTTGTGTGTGATGTGGGAGCTCGTCAAATTCGTTGGATTCATTTCGCCGATGGAAAGCGTTTCAATGCAGAGCGTCGCTACGTCACATTTTATCGTCGCTATTTTTAAATATTCTAGATTATTCTCGTCGTCCATCTATGATGCGTTTTAAACTTTGAAATTCTGCTTTTGTCAACGAACCATATTATACGCGTGCGCACGTTAGCGTGAGAAATGCTTTAGATGTGCAAACGCCCCCCCCCCCCCCCCCCCCCCCCCCACCACCCCACCCCCTACCTCCTGTTCTAAGGCACAGTCATGGGCGCTCTTTTTGAGTCACGATCGCCTCGCGTCTGGAAACAAGTCTATAGACTTTATCGCCTTTATGGAACGTGAGTCAGAATTCGATTGGTGAGATTTAAAATAAAACTATAAACAGTAGTCGCTCGTTATATGTTATCTAAAAATGCAGTAAGAGTGGGATCGGCGACCGCTACGCACTCGCAGGTTCGTTGATCCGTCCATCCAAATGCCCAAAAGGACGTCTGGCTTCTCATACTTCCGCCTTGTTCGCAGTTCAGTAAACAGCGCACGGGATTTATAGCGAGTGGAGAACTCGCCTAACTGCCCTTTCTTAATCTTTGGAATTTTTGAAGTATGGAAACATCATGCGGCTTCGGAAAAAGCTATAATTTCTTTAAAATAAGCTTCCGAGTTACGCGTGTGTTTCTTTTCTTTTTTTAACCTTTTCGATGAGTTTTGCTGTTTCGTGTTTTCTCCTCTTCCTACGCGATATACTCGGCAGCATTCGCTGTGCAAATACCCTGTATCCAGGAATTATGTGTGCGTGAGCATTGCCCATACTCAGGTATGGGCCTAACTGAATCGTTGCGAATGGCACTTGGGGTGTAGTAATTTCATGCATGACGTTTTTTGCTGCGTGCAGGCCCTTTTAATTTTGTTTATTTTGAAACGGATGTTCGATCAATATTCAGTAGGAATTACGAAAAAAAAAAGTTGCATGCTGTAGGTAAAAAATCGTATTTCGATTCCCATTCATCCCTTCCGGTGCAGGTTTTATACACGTTTTGCGAGCGTGGCGTCCCGACTGGTGCCCCGTGCGTTCAAGCACGTGAAGCATGCGCGTGAAGCTGGATTTGGCAGGCTTGCAATTTCAAATGCTTTCTCACGCGAGCGGGAACATGGCGGCGGTCAGATTTCCTGTTTGCAATCGTCTATAATGAACAAGATTTTTTTTTTTTTGTCGTTGTCTCTGTGCTGGGTTGGAAAACAGTGAAACATTATTTAGGCTTATCTATATTACGTTCGGTGCCCCTTCAGTGTAAAGGCCTGTTCGCACATATCGCACAGCGCCGAATCGGCGCTGAAAATGACGTCGATGCGGGGCTGATGTTGTGCCGAGTTGACGGTTTAGCAGCGATGCATCGACGCTGTATCGCCGCTCACCACTGTTGAACAGCACGACGGCATTAGCCACGTGCGCCGCTGTGAAACCACATCGGCGATAGGTAACGTGCAACTCGGGGCTGCATCGGTGCCGTTTCCCTGCGCTGATTCGGCACTGCGCATGTGTGTGTGAACCGGCCTGTTGTGTGGATGTTTCGAGTCAACGAGAAGCAAAGTCTGTCTCAAGTGACGTCCGATCTCTCCGCTGTAGATGAGAAATTTAGCCAGTGGATACTCTGTTCACCTTTAAAGTGGCCAAGACATAAATATTAACCAAGGCTCGTGGTATGAAACACGCACAGGTTACCACCTGGTATACACACTAATTTTCCCCATTATTAGAGTATTATTAATTTTAAAAAAAATATATATATATATATAATTTTTCTTAATTTCAATCCTTTGCATCTGGAGACCAGGCAACATTGGCACCATTATGTGACTTTCAGACACCAGTATGTGACTCCTAAGGGCTACCGGCGTAACCAGCCCTTAGCAGTCACATAATGGTGTCTGAACCCACGTGACCAACGTGACTGGGATCGCTTAGTTGAGCACCCTGTTATTCTTGCTGAGCGCGTGCTAAATGCGAGCTTCCACAGTCCTTCTGCAACGTGCATTCCGCACCATCAAGATTGGCAATCTTGGCAGCCTGTTAATGTGAGCTCGTTCTGAGCATGCGCCCTAAACATCGGCCTCAAATATGGCGTCCAGTGAAGCTTTACCATCGGCGTCACTCTCACTCATAGTGAAATAAGAGCACTGTCACACGTCAACACGCACCATTCCAGACCTCGCGGCTGAGCGTTTTCAGCAGCGTCATCGCCCATCTCGTCGTCGTCCTCCGCAGCGCTCTCGCCGCTGTCACTGGAGCTGCAGGTCGCCAGCGGATCAAAGTCAGAATGCTTCAAACAACTCTTCCTAATAATCGCTGTCAAGCAGGTCGGAATCCTGGAAAGCAGAAGACTCTGACGAAGCCAGGATCCACGCGGTAAGGAAATGAAAAAACGAAGCCGACGAAGCGGCCGAAGACCGAGAGGGCAGAGAGCACCAAGTTTGGGAGAGCGTGCAAGTGGATGGTTGGAGTGCGCCGCCCCACTGTTGTGGACACTATGGAATAATGAAATATATGGAGACATGACGCTGGTTACGTTACCATTCATGACGGCCTTCTTCAGTGGGCGGTCCCAAGGTTCTACAATAGACCATTTGCTACATCACCCAAGCATCAAGGAGAATGCAGGGATTGGTGTTCCACGCGCCACACGTGCACGCCTTCGCCGTATAAAAGATTCTAGGTAAATCACCAAAATAAAGCGTTGACGAACGCGCGTGCAAGATGCGATTTGTTTTATACTCTGTTTCATACTTAGTGTCCAACGCTGTCAAAGCTACTGGCGCGAAGCGTGGGGCTTGATATCGTTGATCATTTGAACGCGTTCTCGCGCAAACAAAACCATAGATGAAGCCACGCGCTCGCGCCAGTAGCTTTGAAAGTGTTGTACGCTAAGTATGCGACAAAGTATAGGCATTTGCTTTAGAAATGTTAGTGCTGCTACAGTGTTGCTGAGGCCAGCACGTGCGGCGCGTGAGCATTAATTCCTGCATTCTCCTTGATGCTTAGGTAATATAGCAATAGGTCTATTGCATCTAATTTATCCACAAAACTATCGCGTTTCTGGCAAAACAAATTCGATACATAAAAATTGGGTTGTGTGTGTGTTTATACAGCCTAGAACTTGGTCTGTCTCACAGGGGCGACGAGTCTCCCAGCTGTAGATGAGAAATTTAGCCAGTGCGGTACAGCCGCTAGCCTGGGGTCTTTAACGTGCATCACGCAGTAGTGATACACGACCGCACGCCGGTACGATGCTCATCCAGATCGAAACGGGCAGGGGTGGGGCTCGAACGATACATAGACCTTTCCAAAAAAAAGAGCGTGTGGCTCGTGCCATTTTGAGTGTTCGTGCGTATGGCGCGTGCTTGGGTCGCTTTCCGAAGCGACGAACACACGTGCTGGGCTATGAAGATCACACTGTTATCGCACGCTGGACTGAGATTTTGATCATTTTGTAAACATTAGAACGGTCTATATATAGTTACACTTATATACTTAGTCGCACCTTAGAATGGACTATTGTCAGCAGCGCGTGCCTAAAGCGCGATCTAGTTGCTTTGTATGAAGCCTCGGCGGCTGCACGAGCGCTCGTGCATCGAGTGCTCCAGTCAAGGCTAGCCGGTCGTGCTTGCACAGTCTTCGCAGTTAGTCCATGCCAAGGTGAGGCGAAGTGTAGGGGGTTCCAATGCCACAGTTATCTAAGAATTTATTTTCTCCATGCCCTGACCCATCTAAGCTGAGACTGCAGCCAAAGCTACAAGCGCGAGCTCCCGCGCGCGTTTCTAGCGCGAGTGCTCGTTCTGCGGAAGAACGTTTCAAAGCAGCGACCGCGAGCGCTCGTGCTTGCGGCATTGGCTGCTGTCTCAGCTTAGATGTTGCGTGCTATACTCTGTTTCACCTTATGATGTACCGCAGAAAAGGCTACAGGAGCGAGCTTCTAGCTCAGGGCTCATCTCGGCGGCACAAGCTCTCGTGCTGTAAGGGCAGCTGCCAATGCTACACTCTAAGAAAAAATGGAGGAAAAAAGTAGCAACGGCGCGCCTTCCTCCCTTCTACCGACGCGCCCCCAAGCGGACACGAGAAAAGGGGAGGAACGAAATGTTTTTCTCCTTCTCCAGGCCGACGGGAGAAAGCTTTCGCCCTCCCGACTCATCGTCTTTCAGTTTCGTTTTTCGAGCAGGTCGCGCACGTTGTTTAATAAATAGCTGTTGAGTTGATTGAGCTTCAGCAGCAGCGAAGGCCGCCTGTAATTCCGTCTTCTAGTTTAAACGTCCAGAACATTTCGGTTGCATTGACGTTTCTATCACTAATTTTATCAAACGAGCAAACGAAGCCGCTAGAAACAGCGAAGTTCCGGAGCAGTGCCAGCAGCGCCACGTACACTGGGGGATGGCCGTCTCCGGATTGCGTGACTCGCGCGGCACGGAACTGACGGAACTACAACCATTGCAGGCTGCAGCACTACAGACTACAGTAGCGAAAGCACGCGGAACTGTGTCGACGTTTTCGACGTTATGGAAACTGCAGGAACTGCGTCCAAGACAGGCATGCAGGCTTTGCTGGCGGCTGCCTGGGTGCCTTCCCCCCTGAGTTCGGTTCTGTTTTCCGATGCCGAGTGCAACCGGCGTTCAACGTGGTTTTGTGTTTGTGCGTGTCAGCAACATAGCTGCAACATCGTGATGACAGTGTTGGGTTGTGAACAGAAGACTGGAATTATCGCCGATGTGACCATGTGTTCGCGTATCAGTGGTGTAACAAGATGAGATCGTAAACTGTTGGGCATTGTTGCCGCTGGTCGGGTTGTGATCGGAGGGGGCGGCGTGTCGCAGGTTGACATTCCGTTTTACATTAAAAAGTTTAATACCACTTGAGGGATTACGTGCAATCGATCAACGTGCGGATAGTCATTTGGGAACGCTGGTCTGAACAGTAGAAGCTCCTATCGTACAGTGGCCAATGTGACTGTCGGAATTGTCTCGTCCCCGACAGCGATTGCGCTCAGGGGCAAGGACTGAACAGTACGAAATCGTGACGTAAAGTACGTATATTTACAGTATAGAATGTCGGCATTAAAAACAATAGTAGGTAAAATCGGGAAAAAAAAAAACTACCCTTTATTTGGCTGTTTAATTATACTACGGTTGCTGGAGAAACTGCCCTCCGTGGCGCGCTGGGATGAGCGCTAGAAGTTTTCGGGCTCGCCACGGCGTAGTTCCGTACACTTAACACCTGCCGCAAGTCGCGGCTTCGACTGCATTCAAGTTGATCGAAAAGCAATTTCTCAGTCCGTGAAGCATCACTTGCAGCTGACTGAATATCCGCTCTACAGAGATTAATTCAAACGGTAATTGCAGCTTTGCGCGAACAGCACAAATAGAAAAACAAATAGAAATACAAGCTACGACGTGCCGTGTGGGGAAACAAACTCATGGCTTCGAACCGCATTGGAGCGGCTTGATTTATTGGCTTTCAAAGAATTACGGCATGATTGAGCGTTTACTTTTTAATAAGAGATTCAACCCCTGAGCCATTCAAAATACTCTCAAAGGTATGACATTGCAGGGAAAAAATCAACATGCTGGGAATATTTTTTATTGCTTAGGCAGTCACCGAAAAGTTCCGCACGTTCAAAACGACCAGTATAAAAGACGGAAACGCAGAGCACGGGTGTAGTGTTCGGGTTAGTGTGGTGTTCCGTTGTATAGATATTTGTGTGTGCAGTGCATGTGCTTAATGTATGTTCACCTGATGCTTGTAATCAGTGTATGGGGACTTGTAATAAGTGTATGGGTGTCATGTGTGTATGGTAGAGGGTCCTCAAGCGCAGTAGTGGCCTGTGAGAAGCAAATTTTTTTTTCTAGAACATGAATTGGGCGGTACCTAGCGCCACCTAGCCTAGCTACTTGCAATTACTCTACTTGACCCCGCCATCTGGTGGCTAGCGATTTAACCTTCTTTTACGCTACGCGATAAACAGCGGCTTCGAGTTCGTTCTTTCGAGAGCGGCTTTTGGTTTCGCGGAGTGAGTTTGCCCTTCTGCGTGATGTGTGGTTGACGAAGGAATTGTGACTCGAGGAACACCAAAGGTAAGACGCAAAGTGCGCGAAGTAACTGGGTATCGGTTGTCTCCGTTTAACATCGCAGTGCTGTCGACGAGAAGACTGAGTAACTGCTTTCGAAACGCAGGTTTCTGTACCTATGGGGGGAATCCGGCTTCGGAAATAAACACAGTTTGCGGAAAGCTCGTGTTACGCTTTCATTTGCTGCTGCTCTCGTCCCGTACAAGAGACGTAGCGTCCTCGTTAAGCCTTATTGGGCTCGATTTGCTCGGTTCGGGGCCGCCATATTGAGATGCAAGCGACGGAGGAACTTTGCTCCCCTGCGTCAGGGACGAAGGTTTCTCCCTTTCTAAAGGAACATAGGTTACAAGACCGTTCCTCCCGTAAGGGAGGACTATCCGTACCCTTTTTTCTAAGAGTGTATGAGCTCGCGCTTCTAGCCTCCGCTGCGGTACAACATACTAAGGTGAAACGGAGTACAGGCTTTCTCCGCCATGTGGTAGACGTAGCTGGTACTGTGACCCCAACCCCGTCAACAAATTTCGCGAAAAAAAACAAAAAACGTTTTTAAGGATTTTCAGGAAACCTTTACCGTATTCCGCGCACCTTACTACCGGAGCCTTTGCTTTTAAGTTACGGTATCACCCGGATAGTGATACCGTATCACCCGGTAGCGGTTTGCTAAAAGCCCCTATTGTTCTTGAAATTATACCTCAACAAAGGAGTTTATTTGTGAGTGGTGTTGCGTGCGAGTATACTTGGGTCCCACTGGTACCAGTAAGCTTGCGTATAGTGAAAAACATTCCACGCGAACATCGTTGCACGTTCACTTAATGTATATATTATTTTTATTTAAATGTTGTTTATGAGCTAATTGTTTTCCATGCTGTCTGCTGTGAATGGCCATTCCATATAATTTAGGCAATTCGAAGTAACGTTTAGGTGTTGTGGATTTTGTGATCAGGTGAAGTTTAGTTTTCACACCAAACCGCCACTCTGACGTCATACTGGAGCGGTGGCGCTGCTGTCGTTACGGCGCATGCGCAGTCGCTCCCCTTGACGCAATTCTGGTTTCTGCGCACGCCCAGAGCCCACACCCAGTGTTGTGAGCAAAACGCAGATCGGTTTGGGTGTCGTCAGGCACGTCGCGTTCGACCTCGTCTTGGTTTACATGTCCTAAGCCGTCCTCGTTCGTGCGCTGCTGTTGCATATCTGTATCCTTAATTATTATTTGTATGGGCAAACCTAGTTTGTCCCCGCACGTGCGCTTTCTTCGTGGGACTTCCGGGTAGACGAGTGCAATGCGCAACCGCCTCCCCTGACCGTGATGGCTAGAGCAGGTGTTGCGCGGAAGAGTCCTCACGGAAGTACACAAAAAAAATTATGTTGTCGTTTTTTTTTTATTTTTTTTTCTTCTTTTCGTCTTGCGTCGCACAATTGGGACAGGGGAATAAGCGTCGGAATTGCTCCTTTACTCGCGGCCGGATACGCAATTTTTTCTCGAACATGGGGAATATGCATTCTATTCGTGTTTGTAAAGATCTCTGTATGTAGACGGTCTGGTGCCTGGAGCGGCCTGGAACGCGCGTTCTACTGGTGTGTCGACCGCCCTATTCTGGCCATGCGTCGAAGGTGGTCGCGAAACGGCAACGAGTTTCGTCCAAGATCCTGGCAGTGGGGCGTACAAGGCCCGACAGAAACAAAAAGTACAAGTGAACGCGAGTGTTGCTCTCGTCGCGGCGTCTCCGACCTGCAGCGGAACAGGCATCTGCCTGCCGCAACCTTTTCTGCTGCTGTGCCACCGCCGTGACCCCGACTTTGACGTCATCAGGCGGAAAGCCAGACTTTTAAGGGGACGGTGGTAAACACACCGTTCGGAGACGCTTTCCAGGCAACACTTGCGCAAAGAAAAAGGCTCGAGGGCGCAAGCTACCGCTCGTTATACAGGGTATAGCCATCAACATCCATCGATCCATCCATCCGTCGTGCAAAAAGTGTCTCGAAGGAGACAATCAGTCAGTCAACCGTCGATCACACTATAAAACTTTTTGTTTTGTTTTGTTTTTGTAACTTTTTTTAAGTAATTGTTTTCTTGTTTTTGTCGTCTTATCAGGCATACAAAGGGCGTCTTATCAGGCGCCTTTGTACGAATGTGCGACGGTAGGGCCAGGTTCGGTCTTTAGGTGAATGTAGGAAGGAAAGTATAAATTTACACTGCTTTGTACGAGTCGATGCCGTTGGATGCCCTGGCGGAGGAACACGGGGACGTGTGCAAATTGCCGGGAGACGTGTGTGGGAGATGGAGACGATTGTGCCACTAAAGCTTAGCAGCTGCGTTTGAGACGGTTTTGTGTTTGCCCCCCTTTTCGTCCGTCGTCTCCGCTATTTCAAACACGTTCGATCTTTCTGAGATCAGTGATCACGCCGGTACGTCTGATCCCGGAATTCACGCGTAACAGATGTTTTTCCTTACGTCCGGCCGCCAATCAATCCAGCTGTGTGAACGTACCACGTGACCACGCTTTCCGCGTTTTACTGCGCTTCCTCTCTAAGGTCACGGGAACCCACACGGCCTTGAATAGGCTCCGATGACTCGTAGCGTGTTCTGCAGCTGGAGGACCTCTGCAACGACGTCGGTTTAGTGTTTGGAGCTAACGGATACTTTGATGCTCGCAGGTTGTCAACGTCACTTGTTTTCGCACCAGTAACGGCCAATGTAGCGCAGCATTTCCGTTCAACATGGCCTCCCTACGTGTCCGCAGGTGTCCAGCATGGAGCAGCAGCAGCAGCAGGTGCCCCAGCAGGTGCCCCAGCAGCAGCAGCGGCGGCGGTCTTCTTCGAACGGCCTCAACGGCGACATGTGCCGCATTTGCCACTGCGAAGCGGACGCCGAGAATCCGCTCATCTCGCCCTGCTACTGCGCCGGCAGCCTCCGGTTCGTGCACCAGGCCTGCCTCCAGCAGTGGATCAAGTCGTCCGACACGCGCTGCTGCGAGCTCTGCAAGTTCAACTTCATCATGCACACCAAGATCAAGCCCTTCAGAAAGGTACCATGTTTTAGTGCCGTCTGCGACCTGTCAGAGACGCCATTTCTACGTAGAACCAACGTACGCCCTTTCGGAAGCTCTCTATTTGTAAGAAATGTGAGGAAAACGCCCCTATGTGTTCACTTTTCACTCCCTTGCAGCTTGTTGACAGCCATTTGCTTCAACAGTCGCGACCGGCTTCATTTAAACTTTAGTATAGCATCTCGGTCTGAAACAGCGCGACAAACCAGGGACAAAGTAAGGACGATGTATTGTCTTTACTTGGCCCTTGTTTGGTCGCGCTGTTTTAAACCAAGATGCTGGTCAGCCAACTAGCCGAAACATGCCTTTTGGTATAGCCTAATTTGTGTCAGTCTTCTTTAACAGCTTGTAGCAAATTACCGATCAATTTCGTTTTTGTACACCACTGGACAAATATCAGAGCATGCTATATTCTCGCATAATTCTTCATTTTTTTTTTTATTAGATAACTTGCTCAGTCATCGTCAACACGGTTTCCGCAGATGACTTTCGACTTCCAGTCAGTTGGTGGAAAAAATTATCTTTCGTAGGTTCTAAACCTACGCGGGCAGGTGAATGTGACCTACTCGGGCTTCTCGAAGGCTTTCAATGAGTTTTCGCACTTTAAGGTATTAATACAGCTGAAGCAGTAATGCTATAGGCACGACACGGAACTTCTTGGATTTCGTATAAAAGGGAATCGTCAGTGATTTTTGTAAATGAATATGAAATCTGCGTCAGCAATGCCGCAAGTCTCTGTGCCGAGTGCTTTCTCTACTTTCGTAAACAGCTTGATTTAACATCTGTTTCCATTGGCATTGATCTGGAAAGGCGTCTTATTTCTTGTGACGTTAACTTTCTCACTATGAATTGGCGCTTCATTTGCTTGTATGCCCCAAACACTTAAAGGTCAAGATGCTCGTTCTTTGAGCTTCTGGTACCGCTACTGGACACCCATAGAGACTTAGCGGTAATGGGTGATTTTAAGTGTGTGTGTAATACAAAGGACCGATCGGCCAGACAAACTGGGTATGATGCTAGTGCAACTGATCTTCAGGTCATGCTTCAAGAGCACAATCTAGTTGATTTTGCCTGTCGAATGAGCGACCCCATAGAGTACACTACTTTTCAAGAAGCATCTCACGCAGGGTTAGACAGGATTTACGTGTCAGGCAATATATTTGACTCCATGATTAAGTACCAAGTTAAACCAGTAATATTTTATGTTCAGTGTCTCGTGTCAGTGAGCTATGGCCTAGAGAGAGAACGAGCTTTTCGCAGGCAGTGGGAGTTACGAAAATTGAATGTAAAACTACTTGGAGATGAAGAATCTAAAGAAAATTGTTTTTAGTTCTGTCAGGCACGCTACAAGTAGTCAACATGCTTTTCTTTTTTTTTTTTTTCTTAATGGGATAGTTTTAAGCAGAAGGCAAAAAGCCTAGCAAATGAGAGATCGGCAGTTATTGCCCTGGAAAACAAGCAAAAACAACGTGATTTGGTGATGTTAACATAGTAAAAGCTCAGCTTCATAAATACGAAACAGAAGTACCGAGGAGCCTTACTTTGTTCTCGGAACAAGCGCTTTCTGCTTGAACAGCCTACACAGAGAGCCCAAGATGATGAACGACGTTACGCATTAGCAAAAGAAATGGTAGAGATAAAAAAAATAACAAAAAGTTGCGGCTGTACATTGACTGAGTTACAGAAATTGTAAATTAATTTCAGAACTTTTTGCAGATACTTTTGGAAAACCAATACCTATAGTAAAGAGTCCGGCGTCGAACAACTGTTAGCGTTGGTATCAAAGCTTGTTGAGGAAGACAACAATTTAATAAAGGCCCTAGAACTCTAAATGAAATCACAGCCGCTGTTGACTCGCTACCAAAAGGCAAAACACTTGGACCTGACAGACTTTAGCGGAGAATTTTATAAACAGTTTCGAGATTAGATATGTCCAGTACTGATTAACATTTTTCAGAAGGCACACATGAAAAAAAAAAAGGATATACTGCTCTAGGGAAAAGAACTGCTTGAAAAGATAGAAAATTAAAGGCCAATTTCCCTCTGTACGTGGATTATAAAATGTACGCTAAAATGTTGAACGAAAGATTTCAGCTGATAATTGAAAGCCTTAGTGCTTATTGAAAGCACAATTGTTAAATCATCTGAGCGCCCGCTAGTGTCACAATTTTTGTAACTCTCTCCTCCTTGGGCAGCTCCGCTGCCTGCAGTACCTGTGAATAATAAAAAAAAAATAAGAGGAGCACACCAAACTTGCGGTATACGTGGCAGAGCTATCCAAACAAATATCCATGTCGCGCTTTCTGTTCTAGAGTGCGCGTCAGACATTGACGACCAGTTAGCACCATTTCTAGTTTCCAAGCTTATGGACGTGCTGGAGATGATTCACCGCGCTCGAACAAGCGCACGGAAGTTTCATATGGTTTTTGCACCTTTCATGTGGTGCTCGACATGGGAACCCCTGAAAAATTATAACCTTTCCCCCCTCTTGAACTTGGCAATCCGCCAGTTAATTTCACGTTTCTTTTTTTTTTTTTTTTTTTTTTAACTGTGCTGCAAATACGACTTGCCGAGAGCCTAAACATTTTGTTTGTTTCAATAGCTTCAACATTTCACGGTAGACCTTGGGGCTTTTTGAAGGAGGTGGTTGATGCGTTTGACTTTCTTAAAACACGCTTTTCATTAGAGTATTTGTTTAGTGTACCGAGAAGAACTTTATGAGCAATTGTCACAGAGAGCATTTTCTCTATACCGATTTATCACACCAGTTTTGCACTTGACCCTATCAGCGGTGTTTTCAAATGAGTTAAGAAAATGAGAACACCTCCGTCAGCAAGTATATTTTCCTTTAAATTACAAAGCTCCACTTTACCTGTCAAGACTTACCATCAAAAAAAGGAATGTTTATACCTTGGACTGTAAATTGTCGACTTTGCAAGAAGGCCGAAACAATCGAATCTCGTTTTATATATTGCAGTGACGCATTTTTATTCTGGGATGTACTGCGACGTAGACTACAGAAAGACCTAATTGTTAAAGATTACAGCCTGTGTAAGGACGGAACGAGCGGGTTGGTATGGATAATTAAACTTGAGTAAGGAAACGAGAAGGGACGGACAAACACAAACTTCCAACTGGCAGTTGGAAGTTTGTGTTTGTCCGTTCCTTCTCGTTTTCTTCCTTAAGTTTAATACAGCCTGTGCTTCCTTCCGTTTTCAGAAAACGAAATGATGCCGTATCATATGTTCGCGCTATTATAGGACTTCACAGCCTATGGCGGTCTAGAATGATTGACCGACTCGCAGAAAGCAAAAGTTAGGAGCGTCTATGCTTCTGAATTTAGCCAACCAGATTGGTTCTTCATGTTCGATGTCTGGGCCTTCCCGATTTCTGAACAATAGTCATTCTGTTCATTTGCGAGGGCCGTATACTGTATCAACGACCACTTCAATTATTTGTCAACTGTGATTGTACATTCTGCTCCGTGAGTAGGTCACATGTGTAAGATGCCGAACTTATATGCGGTGTGCGAGTTCATAAATAAGATCCTCTTGGTGCTCATCTGTGCGTGTACGATGGAATGAACGTCGTAGTGAATGTAAGTACTTATATAACAATAACTACCGTGTCATAAAAATATTAAAAAAAAAAAAGCTAGCGTGACTTTGCGCTAAGGTGGCCACTTCACACCCAGCGAACTAGGATCAAATCCGGAATGTTGCTACGAGTGAATCAATTTCCTATTCTCTTTCTGTTGGCTCTGGGGTGCCGCAAAAATCTGAAGAGCTCACGCCATTTAGTTACCTTAGTGGTAAACTTGGCTTCCTATCGTCCTGCGACGTTTCGTCGACAACTTATTTGACCTTTTACAGCGATAGTTGCAAAAATAAAATACGTTGCCAACACCGCCAAATCCTTAACAAAAACAAAAAAAAAAGTACTCGCACCGCTTTTTGGATTTGATCCTGTATCCGCTGGGTGTGAAGCAGCTGTGTTACCACAGATCTACGCCACAGCTTCGGCATTCTGTTTTGGCAATCCATTTTATATACGGTATTGCTTATTTTTTTTAATGTAATTACTTTCGAAGCCTGCTATACACCATTTCACCTTATGTTGTACCGCAGCGAATGCTAGAAGCGCGAGCTCATAGCGTCGGCAGCTGCCTTTAATGCACGAGAGCTTGTGCCGCCGAAATATGCCCTAGAGCAAGGAGCTCGCGTCTGTAGCCTTTCCTGCGGTACATCATGAGGTGAAACAGGATACAAA
Source organism: Ixodes scapularis (assembly GCF_016920785.2). Classification (NCBI taxonomy): domain Eukaryota; kingdom Metazoa; phylum Arthropoda; class Arachnida; order Ixodida; family Ixodidae; genus Ixodes; species Ixodes scapularis. The sequence goes on from NW_024609868.1 coordinate 23,107,080, forward strand.
AGCTAGCGCGTGATTCATTGAGACGTGTTTACCCAAGCCCCCTCCCCTCCCTCCCCTGTTCCCGCCGTATACCAGGCGAGAAGAAAAAAGTTTCGCGTGGTGTGTACAGCCATTTGCGCAAAGTGGCAAAATACTCTTAATGCGAACAAGTCTGTATTAATGAATATTACGTGAAAAAAAGAAACAAACATTTTACAATTTTTACATTTTATAGATGATGCGACATTGTCGAAAGTTGAATCCTGCAAATACCTAGGAGTCATCATTTCGTCTGATCTGCGATGGGAACAACCACATTAACTATATATCACAACGCCCGTTTCAGAAATTCGGCTTTCTAAGACGGTCCCTGGGGCGCTCCAATCCATCAACAAAGTTGCTCGCTTATTAGTGCTACCTAAGACCCATTCTTGAATATGCAGCAGTAGGTCGGGAACCTCACACCAAGAAAAAAAAAAAGAGAAAATGTAGGTAAAGGCAGTTTGGTTTATTTATCTCTACAGCATGGTCTGGGTCTGCAAGCCAGCTCTTACAGAATGCCAACTTTGAGTACCTCGACACTAGACGTCGGATGGACCGACTAAAATTCGTATACCTGATTGTTAACGAAAAGCTGACAAATAACAAGAACAAATTCTTCCGATCACGGGCAACACGATCGCATAATTTGTCACCTAGTGTCCGCTCCTGCAAAATAATGCACTTAAACAGGTATTTTTTACCACGAACTATTCCAGAATGGAATTCCTTGCCAGTTTGTGTCGTCACCAGTGCTTTGCTATACTTTTGTTCTTATCTACGATTTCTGGTCAGTTTGCCTTGCTGCGTACCCGATCCGGCGGAATAACACCGGAGCCCACAGTTTCAAGAACAGGGAACTACATTTAATTGAACAAGAACGGGACGATAAAGAGTATTAACGTAGAAGCAACGCGTCATCGGCGGTGCTTGAGTCCATGTATTGGGGAGGAGGACAGACCGTGACGCCCCAAGCGGTTAGTTTTGCAACTACACGGATGGGGACAACAAAACAATGACTCAGCGCTCGGCCGACATAACCGAACGCGGCGTCAGCGTTCGGCTGGTGTTCGTGTTCTCCGGTGAGGGGGAGGAGGGGCTCTATTGTTTCCGCTACGGCCTGTATGAACAATGCAGCATGCACGGTCCCAGCTCAGCACAAAAGCCGAAGTTGGTCAAGCTCGCATTCTCTGAGGATAGATCCGGCACTTAACGTCGCTTCGTCGATTGTTAGTATTTTTTAGGTTAAACTATGCCCCGCGCTCTATTGTGGAAGATGACATGAACATGCCCATAAGGCCTGTCGGCATGTGCACAGACCTTGCGTTGAGTAAACACCGAGCGTGGGGAAAACAAACGGGTCAGAGCGCCCCCTAGTTCGATCTCCTGCCCAATAGCGACTGCCTGCGCGCCGCCTCTGATCAGCTTTATCAAGGCGGCGCGTGCAATGTGCGCTTAGCCGGCTCGACTCCCCCGCCATCATCATCATCATCAATTTTATTATTCAAAAAGTGAAAGGACTTTGCACGCAAAAAAGTCTGCTACCTGTGTTCCGTAGTCGGGCAACTGGGCTTGGGAGCCGCCAGGGTGACCACAGATTAAGTACAAAACATATCTTGGACCGGATGAAAAACGCATTCAAGTTTTATTATACATTCGTTTTGTTGTCCGTAATTTGCTGGGCTGTTTCTTTTTCAGCCGGTGCTGACGACAGAGCACCTTGGCCCCATCGAAAATACTCTGTGTGCGTTGTAGTGCATCACAGCGTTACCGTGATTATTTTTTGTGATAGCACTTTCTTAATCCCGTTTTTGTGCGTTTGTACCGATCCTGTTAAGCTTTGTTTAGGCTAGCAGTATCAGTAAATAAATAATAAATAAAAGTTAGCGTGCGGTCAAAGTACTGACTAGAACTACTTGCGCCACTTAACTTCACTGCGTTATTATAGCCAGCCGGCAGGTGGCGCCTGCATAGTGAGTGTCACGGTTATACCTGTCTCCTAACTTGGCAAAGGGTGAGCGCTACGTCCTACATTGCATCCTGACGGCTTCGCTATGCGCTATGTGTACGAGCGCAACGCACATATATTGGAGCATGACGCGGCGAAAAGCGTTCTTCGCACTAAAATCGCACTCCGGCGATACGTAGTAACGTTCCTCATTGGCCCGCAAGGGCCGTAGCTTCCGCCGTATTGACATGTTATACGCCCACGGCTTCCCGGCATTTCTTGTTTCGGACACTAGGATAAGCGATGCCACCAAAGTAATAGCTCACGTTTGAACAATACAGCCGCCACTTCAAGGCATGCCCTATGTTTCTGCTTCAGTCGCTACATAGCGCCAAGCAAAACAGCATTGCAGGGTGCCTTTAGCCTCACATAATATTCCAGTGTGACCGTCTGAAACGAGACTGTCAAGGCTGTTGCTTTTTTATTTCAATTAAGCCGGCTATGATTGCACTTAGAACAATCGTTCTTCAGGCTCTGTTCTGTAGCAGGTGCGCATAAAGTAACAGACAGTATGAGTAACTAAACTCTAGAGTGCTGACAGCTGACAAGTGCATGGAAGCCTGTCGTTCAGTCATGTAGAAAGTGCGGCTGCCTACGCCATAACTCTAGATCTGTGCTGTTTTTTGTTCAACGAACGTTATAATGCCGATAATTAAAGGCGATAGATAAACATGTAGGCATTCTTTATAATGAGAGATGCTTATGGAACGGGCACTGCCATGGGGAGGCGGTCGAGGAGAGCGCCTACAATGCCTCCTTTTCGCAGTGGGACAAGCTGGAGATGTCTTCGGTGGAGCAACGTAAGGTACTCTGTTCCATTACGTTCCACGTCGTGGCGATCACATGCGTGGTCTGGTCGCTGTACGTCCTCATCGACCGGACGGCGGAAGAGATGCGAGAGGGCAACCTGGACTGGCCCTTCTGGACCAAGCTCATCGTGGTGGCCATCGGCTTCACGGGGGGCCTGGTCTTCATGTATGTCCAGTGCAAGATGTACGTCCAGCTGTTCCGTCGCTGGCGGGCCTTCAACAGGGTCATCTACGTGCAAGACGCGCCCGTGCCGGACAAGGGCGCGGCGCTGCCCACGGCCGCCCAGCTGGCGGCGCCAGTCACAGTCCAGGAGACCACGTCGTCCAAGCGGCCCCACGACGGCCCCACCGAGGTCACCGTCGCCAAGGACTCGGGTCCGCAGGACGCGGACGACTCCAGGGGCACCAGCTGAGTTGGTCTCCGGGACGCCACGGTGCTCCCCGTGTACATAACCCCGTGTATATAGGTGGACGCGCAAGGACATCCCGTTATTTTACTATAGGATGGTATTCAAACGCCGGGGCCCGTGTCTCCGGCACGCCGGCTCCGAGTCTAGTGTTCCTGTGCCACACGACGTTTCCTCTCCCCCGAACAATGCGGGCATGTTCGCCAGCAGTCTCCGGGAGACGTCGGCTCATTGCGGCACGACGCCAACATCGAGAACCTCGAGTAGTTTCGGATCTGCTAGAATTGCCAGCCGTTCGGATCTTATGGTTGCTAGTCTTACAAGTGAAGAAAAGCTAAGGCGAGCGCGAGGGGCGCTTTGGACGTGCCATGTTGGTTTCGGGGACCGTCCCCCGGGGGGAAGGACTTGCTCACGCGAAACCGGGGACTGCCTCTGCGCGCGACAAGGGCAGCTGTCCTCCCCGCTAGATTGGTTCACAAAAGGGAAGAAGTGCCTTTTGGGTTCGAGTGCTGTTCTGTTTCGTGTTGACACGCAAAAAAGAGACAGACCGATAACAGAGAATCTAGTTTTCAATCATCTCCGATCGAAAGCACGACATTAAAAATAAACTGATACAGGAAAATTTCTCTCGTTCGTGTCTCTTCATCTCTGGCATGGTTCTGCTGCGCGGAACTTGCTTCGACAGCAGCGAACTTGCTTCGACAGCAGCAGGGTATACCCCGGGATGCTCCGTCTCCAGAACTGATTCTTTGCCATCTGTCATTTTCATCGGCTAAAATTTCTTGAATTTGTAGAGTCACCATGTTAGTTTAGAGTTTGTTATACCGACGTAGTTTCAATGAGTCAGTTGTCCCGTTAAACGATAACTACTTTCGGCTAGCGTTTTGAGATCGGCGTACTTCAAACAACTCTTCTACTGGCTGCATAAACCGCAATTTACACCCAGACAACTTTTTTATTCTTGATGCTAATGAATCCTCTACCAGGAAGAGTGCTGCTGAAAAGGTAGGTGGGAGCAAGCTGCGATGCCACGGTTTGAGCCAACACAAGTCGCTACCTACATCTTGGGAAGTCCAGCAGTGCGAATCAGGTATGATTATCGACGCCAACCTGGGCACGCTCGGGCAGTGCCTCGGAGAGCCGCAATGCTGCATTCACACGGAAGTTTGAATTGCAACCGCAATGCGGATCCGCTCGCTTTCATCATCAAATGTGCGTGAAACGTCACCAATTTTTTTTTTTTAAGCGACCACATTCGCAACCGCTTTGAGGATGCGGTTCAAACACCAGTGTGAATGAGGCTCAAGATTTTGCCCACGAGCTGAGACTTGTGTGCTAGCCGCCTCGGGGGCTCCTAAGCAAAGCGCCGGCCTACGGATCTTCAGGTGGCGGGTTTGAATCCCGATAGCGGGGTCCGCAGTCTGACGAATGCTTATTGCTGAGAATAAGGCGCCGTGTAACCGAGTTTTCGGTTGTACATCAAAAGAGCCCCAGGTGGTCGAAATGAATCATCAGTCCTCCGGTGGGGCGTGCCAGCTGCTCTTCGTTAGTTTGGCACGTAAACCCCCTAAATTCAACTTGCCACCTAACTGTATCCGGCCAGGTGCAAGCAACAAGAGTCTACAGGCCGACTGCCAGCCGAACACTGACGCAGCGCTCGTCTCCTCCCCGCCTCAATACGAGTGCCAGCCGAGCCTCTTCCTCGAGTGACTCCGTGTAACTCCCAGTGGGGGAAAAATATGGCTTGTTCAGATATGCAGTCGCGCTCTGCTCCGTGAAGCGAGCGCGCGCTCCGGGCTTTCACAGAGAAAGAACGCGAGTAAAATCGGCAAAACTGTAGAGAATAGAAAGCAGGCGCTCACTTTATTTCGAGTGTTTGGTTCTCTTTTTGCTGCGAGCTGGCGCCAGGGCTCTGCTTGGCGTTGTTCCCTTTCAATTGCTCTGTTTCCCGCGAGCTCCGTCTACTGCGTCTCACACTCTAACAGGCTCTGGGAAAGTCGCAATTCACACCTCACCCGCGGAAGATGGCGCCCACAAGTAAAGGGCCGTTCGCACTCTTGCAACCGAGTACGTCCGAGAGAGACAAGACCGGTTTTTAATCCTCTTGCGACTTCTTAGAACCAGACGCGCTACTGCGGAGCTGGTCCTAAGACGTCACAAGAGGATTAAAAACCGGTCTGGTCTCTCTCGGTCGTACTCGGTTGCAAGAGTGTGAACGAGCCTTAAGACATCCACGGAGTTCGTGCTCACGCGTTTACCTTGCACGGAACGGGGCAGCTTCGCGTCTTTCAATCACCACATGTGCACATTTTCTCCACACTAAAGCGCGTCACACTAGTCTGTGTTGCCACTCCCTTCGTCGCGCTAGCATGGCAAGTGGGCGATTTTTTTTTTTTTTTTTTTAAGACTCTTATGTTGCCGGGGTGTCTAGTGGACCCTACATTTCGAATACGCAGGGTCTTTTATTTCAATGCTCTAAAACAAGCCTGCCTTCCATATGGCGGTCGGTGACCATGTTTTCTAATCGTGACTTGTCATAATTATTTAAAAAAATAATAAAGAAAAGAGCGCGCGTCTCGGTCACTTTTGAAAGGTAGTTCGGTAGGTTCATAAGTATATGAACAAAACTTTGTTTTTGGGTTGGGGCCTTTATAGAAAGAAAGTTTGATAACAAAAGCAGAGTGGACGTTGTGAGGTCGATTCGTCTCCGAGCTCTGACGATACCGATACAACGCTGTAGATGAGCAATTTAGACTTTGAAGCGCGGCCCATAACTCGGGATCATAAACCTGCTTAAAATAGTAGTAATTCTACGACCACACGTGAAAACAATGCCCGTTCGTACCGGAAACTGCACAAGGACGCGAACTGAACCGAGGTATACGGCGCATTCTTTCGCTCTCCGTACTTCGATATCCGGTGCTCTTAAAGCCGGGTTCACCGGCTGCTTATGCATCGCACAAAAGACTGTCTGCAAGCAGATTCGAACGCGAGTCAGCGCGAGATCCGTGCTTCGAATGCCGCATGGCATCGAGTTCAAGGAGAAAACTCCGCACGCGGCATTCAAACCACAGATATTACGGTGCCTCGTGTTTGCGGACTGTCTTTCGCATGATGTGATCCGGGGCCCTGCAAAACGTTTCTGGACATTGTTATTACTTCGCTCGAACTAGTGTCTGGGACTCTGGCAGCAGGCTAAATATATCTATATATCTATATATATCTCTCTCTCTCTTTCTCTCTCTCTCTCTCTCTCTCTCTCTCTCTCTCTCTCTCTCTCTCTCTATATATATATATATATATATATATATATATATATATATATATATATAATGAATATAATCAAAATAAAGAAATCGCATGTATTTTGAACACAATTCGCTGTGAGAAGCTCGCTAGGGGCGCTTCTGTTTTCCTCACTATGGGTAGTGCACGTGCTGCTCACGTAATTATGTTTATAGCGCATATAAGCTGGCATTGTACGTGCTTGCACCGGCAGAGGAAGGTGAAGTATCCTCACTCTGGGTTGTGAAAAATTCCACCAGGCGGCGACACCCAAACTTCTGACCCAGAGCCGTTTATTCCGGCTGTGTTCCAAATCTGTCCCAAATGAATCCGAGTTACTCCGGCGGGTCGTGTCACATGGCAACACAGATTGAAAAACGCTGGACGCGGGTAGGTTTTCGAACGCCAAGGGTACAAAACCCTTGCCCCGGAGTAAGATCGAATAAAATTTGGAACACGGTCACTGAGAGAGTTTGGCCTTCTTAAGGAAATTTTGAGTCTGGCAACCACAGTAGCGTCATCCGACTGCAGTGGCCTAGAGAGTTGTAGTGGGCTTACGGGACGGCTCGGCCTGATGCGTTTGATGTCGACGCGGCGGTGGCGCTGTAAGCGTTTCCTCCTGAAACGTTCCAGCGCGCATTGGCCAGACCAGGTCGGCTAGGCGGCTCTTACCAATCGCGGGCAGCGGGCGGCAGAAGTTTCAGGAGGAATCCACTACTGCGCCTTTGGCGTTTTCGACATCGGCCGCTTGAGCACAATACACGGGGGAGATAGAGCGGTGAGCGCACTACCCAACCTCTAGGCCGCTGTAGTCCGACAACCGGGGGATGACTACTTCCGTCCGCCATTTTGTGGCTCTGACTCATAGGAACTCTATGGGATTTTTCAGGAATAATGAAGAGAAAGAAGTAACGCCATTTTGTGTCTGGCTTTTTAATTGCACGCGATCTTCTTTTCCCAGTGGCTATCGCCACGGGCCTCGTCATGGGACGCTGTTGAAACCGAAACGAAACCAAAACTAATGTCACATCATAATTTTTAAAAAAAGCGATGCAGATGAATTATATGCACACTTTTCATTCACTTATTGTTTTGAGAGTAAAGAAACGACAGTCAGAATGTTTCACACAAATTCAGTCGTCGTTAGTTGATTATACAGCAAGAGGTTAGTCTGCCAGAATATGGCGACATTGTTACCCATTGTAGATAAGCAATTTCGCCGGTACAGTACGACTGCTAGCCTGGGGTCTCTAACATGCACCACGCAGGAGTGGTATACACGACCGCACGCGGGTAGGATGCTCATCCAGATCGAAATGGGCAGGGGTGGGTATTGCACACGAATTCAAGCAAGAGAGGCACAACAAAAGTCTGATCGGCACCGACATCACAATGGCCGCCCTCGCCGAACTCTGGCCCCGAATCATACCTCTTCCGACAATATTTGTTGCTACGATACTTTTTTAGATGGGTGGCGATGCGGCGGGCGCCGCCATCTTTAGCTGGGGCGAACCCCCATGAGTTAACTTCGTTTCACCTTATGTTGTACCTTAGCGAAGGCTAGAAGCGCGAGCATATAGCGTTGGCAGCTGCTAATGCACGAGAGCTCGTGCCGCCGAGATGTGCATTATACCCGTGCCACAGGGGCAACTCGAATGCCATTTAAGGTCTGTTCACGCGATGCATCTTTTAGGCGCGCAACGGTTTCGCGACACTCAAGTTTCGCGAAATGTGCTCGTTCACACGTACTGCTCCACGTGCAACAACAACACACACCGATGCACCGTTTTGAGTGAGCTCCGAATCAGATCGCTATTTATCTGGGGACCTGCTTTGCGCATTTTATGCAGTCAATTCACTTTATTTTTTTTTTCTCACATACTGCACTACTTGGAGCGATCTCGCGTGGGTACGTGCAGAACATGTGCCGGCGCCGAGCCCGTACGCAGCCAATTCATTGCCAAAGCTCATATCAATGCACATGGTATTCATAAAAACGCTACATGCCTAATCTGGTTACTTCTCGGCGCCCATGTCTGCCCCGAGTTTACTGTGCCAACTGTTTCAGAGAGCGCACATGGTTTCACGTTCGCTTGTAGACAAAGCAAACTTTGTTTCAGTTTACTCGATGGTCTCTTATCCAGCGGTATCGTCGCGACAACAACGCTATGAGCACTATTCTAATCTCGCCAACTCCCGCTAATTGTCTTCGTCCATCGTTGGATTTTTTTTCCGATATGCTACTCACTTTTCCTTCAGTGATGCTTGACGTGCTTGCAAAAGCGCCGGCAGTATTCATCGGTCGTGGTTTCGTTTTTTTTTTTTCGGATTTGGCTCCGCGACAACACCGGCAGTGAAGTGGTCTTCTCAAACAGCTCGCTCCCCCCTCAAAGGCCACGTGAGAGCGTTTCTGAGCGGCCATTGGCGGCGCCCCCCAGAGTGCTTGACAGGACTCGGCAAAGTTTCAGCAAAAGCTCGCTCCAGAAGCGAGGTGTGCGCGCAACTTTTTTTAGATGCGCGCGTCCTTTTCGGACTCGTTCAGATGGCGCAACCATTTCGCGAAACTACATTTCGCGACACTAGATGCGCGAGAAAAATGCATCGTGTGAACGGGCCTTTACAGCGAATGACATTCGTGTGATCAACGAGTCGGCTCGCGATCTGTCGCGCGTGGAACATCCCACGCTCGGAGTGTCGCGCGCTGATTGGCCGATCGTTCAAATGTCATTGGTTGTAAATGACATTCGCGTTGCCCGTGTTGCACGGGTATTAGACACGGTGGAAGAAACACAATTAGGTGACGACTCTGGCCGCCCTTCCCGCGGGGAGCAAGCGACCAGATCATGTCCGGAGCTAGCCTCGAATCAGGAGTATTTAGTTCCGCGCCGCCGCGGAGGGCGCTGAGGTATGAGCGTTGAGGTCTCTCCTCGGCGGCCACGGTGACGGCGGCGTAGCGTGCTCGCCTGTTTCGCGGTCTGGTGGTGTGCGGCCAGTGGCTGGCCTCGTGTTTTGCTTTGGTGCAGTGTCGATCCTAACACCGTGCACGAAGGTGAGCCTTAACCCGCAGAAGAAGGAAGCGAACACAGATTTACGGACTCTGACGACTTGGGGCGGCGTGGCGGCAGTGAGGTACAACAAGAAACGGTGAGCGGGGGACTGGCGGGACCATCGTTGGGAGAAACAACCGGAGCGGTCGCTCGGGAGGGATCCCATACTTGGGCGCCATCTATTCCCGTGCGAGTGAAGCACCGACCTCTGTATACCATAGAGCAGACCCCAAACAACAGGTTAGGAGGACCCAAGACGAAGTTCAGGTTCTGGGCTTCTCACCAAACATAATGAGAGTATCAATAACAAAACTGGAACGAAAAATCATCAACTCTCAGATCAACGGCGTCTAGGAATGGACAACAAAAACAAACAATAAAAAAAAAAATCATTTTTTTACAGACACTAAAAATAAGCATGAAAACAGGAAGCTTATTAAAGGGACACTGACACACCCCCAATTTTTTTTTCATTTTTTATTAGGCGTTTTATTATGGTGTCAGAATACTACCCAATTAATTTTTTGCTACAGAGTCACGTATTTTTTTAATGAAGCCAAAAAACGCAACTGCTCGAAACTGAAACCGAAACCCACGCACCGCACGGCGATGTGGAGATGAGAGTGAGTGGCGGAAGTCACGTAACTACACCCGACCGTGCGATTTCTTTTTTTTTTTCTTCTTTTTCTTCCGGGTGAAGCAAACGAATTGCGTTCGGGATCCATTCGCCGTGTGATTCCTTTGCAGTCATGTTTGTTCCGCTCGCTGTTCTGTACTTCAAGATGAGTTGTTTTGTACATTTAAGTGTTGGTAATTAGTAGTGAGTGCCCGTGGGCAATTCCCGTGATCGGCTCCCGAACAGAATACTCCCAAGATCTTGCGTGAAGCGGCATCTGAAAGTGGCATTGTGCGGCAGAGGTGTCAAAAATGGAGTCCGATACCATTTAGTTCAGCGACGTACCGTCCACAACAATTTTTTTTTTTCAAGTGATAATTGTAAAAAAAAAAAAAAAAAAAGGAAATGTAAACATCGCAAAATGTTTGAAAAAAAAAAAATGGTACGCCCAAACTAGGAATCAAACCCGTGCCCGCTGCGTGTGAAGCGGACGTCTTTCCACTGACCTAGGAAGGAACTCTTTCGTTCGTAGCAATGCATCCGGTCGACTGTATGTCGGAAAGTTTGCTGCCGATTTCCCTCCAGTACATGCACTCCCGGCTTGAACTAGGGCAGCACCACGCATTGGCCACATTCGCACCTAGTAAAGAAACCGTACGCGTGCGTATTCAACTCTATGTACGCACTTCGTGCTTGACGTTTGAGCGAGCGATGTCGTCTTCAGCCACGAGAAGGGACGACGGCTCGGCGACGTTTTCGTGCAATCGGCTTGCTGGTCGGGCGTGTCGTACGGGATGAATATCAATTCCTTTGATCGGTCCAAAATTTCTCTTTCGAAGGAAGACAGAATTCGTTGGTACCGTGAACGACAGTTCTGAAGTAGAGGCCCCACGCCCGTCGTCCGCTGCCACCCGCGAGTCGCACGAAACGCGAAACGACGCCATGTTGAGAATTATGCAGTGACCGCACAAAATGCTTCCGATGGTCTGTGCAACTTTGTTTTTTTTTTTTTTTTTTTTTTTTTCAATCAACGTATTTGCAGCTTTTCGGAAGCCACAAAAAATGGGTTTCATATATTTTTTTTCTATTTTTAGTATTGACTGTGTGCCTTCAATGACCCACGACTTTGATTAAATTTGGTGGTCGTGTCGAAACCTTAGAAAACGGCCCGTGACCACGGAAAAGAGAGTGAGCGCGACCCAAACCGGCCAGTTCTCGATCGGCGGTTTTCGGGCGGAAAGAAACCGAATTTCGAGCCGCAAATTCTGCTCTGGGTAGTTGGGCTCTCATATGTCACGTACAACTAAAAACCTCGGCGAGCATAAATACCCTGTCAGTGTCCTTTTAAGTGTGATCCTTTTTTTTTGGTGGACAATGTAATTATGTAAACACCAGGGGTATAGCTATAAAAAAACCTCGTTATAAAAAATAACCATTAAAATAATTAAAAACAACGAAGGAATAAAATAATATCTGCCCCCCCCCAAAAAAAAAACAATAACAACAACACCAATGACATAAAAATAGGAGAAAAATAATTAATAAATAAAATTAAAACATACATGAAAATACTAAGATACGTAGATATACATAATTAAAATGTTTAAATTGTTTCCAATTTAATTTCTTATATATTCCAGCACGAAAATTCTAAACAAGAACAAGACAACTTCCTTGTAGTCAAGAAAACCAAAGGCAAGAGGCAAGATCAAGCGGAACAACAATTAATCACTTTATACTAAAGAATAAAAAAGAAGCACAAATAATCATAAACGCCTGCAAGATTTTTCCAAGTTGGTTCCAATGGAAATTGGTTCAGCTGCCTTCATGTTTTTTTCGTTTTAATTGGCTTCAAGATTTAAAGTAAACTTTGGGCCAATTACGCACCTCATTATTTGAGGGCCGTAATTCGGCGATCCCAAACAATTTCATTATGTTTCGCGCCCCTCTATCATTGCTCGCATATAACGCCCGTTACACTTCCCCTTCAAGCCACCATACTAGAGTTTTAGTAGATCGTTTCGATACCTCCGATACCCCGATAACGATACGATGCATGCCCAAAGGCGGCGGCGGAGTATCAGGTATCAGTATCAGAACAATAGGGACGAGCTACTAAAATCGCTATCGTGACGATTTGCCTTCTGTATTATGTCCACCAGGCCGCATTTGCGTACCTTCCACGGCTTGCCTTTAATACATTTGTTCGGATTAAAATCAAACACCCTGTATATGTGCTTTCAAATGAAAATAAACAAATACAAAATAAGCCACAGTCCACCAAGAGCGACGTCAAATACACTGTACGAAAACACTCTGGTGAGGCGTGTTAACAAAAAAAAATAGTATGATGACATAATTATAGACGTCAGACGTTTTATTTTCTTTTTTTCTCCCTGTTATTGTTGACATGGCAATATCAGTCACAGCCCGGCTAACACCTCCGTCAATCACCATATGCACGAATCGACTCTATCAACCAGTACCCTCAACTTTCCATCGTAGTGCGGTAGCGAGCACTCCGAATGACGATATCTCCACCCGCTAGGCACGTTCAACGCTCGCAGCTGCGACAACGCCGACATTTCGCTCGCTCAGGTTGCTTTCGACTCGGATAGAAATGTCAAACGGCGACGTTTGGGCCAGTGTATATTTTGTGTCCGTCGCGAGGTTCAAAGAGGGCGAATGCCGGGAGGCTGTGTGCGCGTGTGCGTCTGTGTGTTTATTTTTATAAAAAGTTTTACGACCTTTTACAAAATGGCTGAAATGCGTCACAGCAGACCCAGTACGTCAACAGTTTTGTTTTGGCGTGTTTGTGTCAGGAATTAAAGGGATGGGCAACAATTTTAACGTTAAAAGAATTTGCCGTTTTTTTTTTTTTTTTTTTTTGTCTTTTCCTATTTTGGTACGAGTGAGGACTCAAAATTACTGAGATTTTGCTCACAATCGCAGAACTATTTCCCCTTATCTGTATCTGCTTTCCACAGTCATAGGAATTTCAATGTTACGTCATAGGGGGGGGGGGGGGGGGTTGCATTCGTTGTAAGCAGCGTTACTAGATTACCCCAGCTGTGGGACTCCCGCGGAGAGGGTTGCATCCCCCCCACACTCACTTCAGTTCACCTCCCGGCGTTTGAAGCGCCATCTCGATTTTCGTTTCAAAACTGTTTGTTTCATAGGGTACGGTAAAACGCCATCTAGACGCTGTGCTTCGAAGCGTACACTGCAGTCCCCACAAAAGCCGTCCGGCGCGTGGAACAACGGGAGGGGTACTGCTTATAAAAGCAGCGTCTATGAACCGGTGACTGTGGTAATCTAAAAACGTTGGTTGTAAGCAACGTTACTAAACCCCTCAGTTGGGAAACTCACCCTTGAAACCCATAGAGTTATTACAATAAACGCTAGAGGCTCAGCTGGCGCTAGTGTCTACGGGACTTCCGGTTGCAAATTGAAGCAGACAGCATGCAGTCTACTTTTCCAGTCTTCCTGTGTATTCCTAGGGAAAAACGCGCGTGAATTTTGTTTCTTCGCCGGAAAATAACATGAATAACTTTTGTCATTTCGGTTGTGCCGGATAGTGTGTACCTTTATTGGTATTGGGATAGTGTAATTGATTTAGTTAGAGCATTTTTCTTTATCACTGAACGAAGTTAAACTTCACTGTATTTCAGACCCAAACCTGTGTACCATGGCAGGTATGCAAAAACGAGCGACGATTCTAAGCAAAACAACGATCGAAAGGAATGTAGAATGTGTTCAAGGTTAGCTAGCGTTCCGGTGGCGCTTATATATTGCTAATATGCCCGTCCTGTCATTATATAAAAATGACTCCGTCGTGCACATCTTTACGATCAGTTAAAAAAACATTCAAACGTAAAAAAAAATATATATATATATATATGTGGGCTACAAAAGGTTTGTATTTGTATTATTTCCTCTCTTGGGTGGCTTTATCGGGCATCTGTTCTCTGGCTTCTCCTATTTGCAAAGATTTGGAACGTGCGGGTGATGATTTGAACCCAGAACAAGCATCTTCGCACATATTCATGAGCAGAAACAATAAAGCAGTACTGACTATATTACGTGGCTTTCAATTTATTTTGATCGTATGCGTACACAAAGAGTTACTTATCCAGTGTTATTGCGTAGTTCTTGCCATTTCTCTTGGTTTTCCACATCTCCTTCTTTCGTTTGGCAAGTATATCCCCCATGCTGGAGAGCGTCAACGCCGTGTTCGCGCTAACAGTGTCCGACAGTGCACATAAATACACGTACGAAGTGGTTTTAACACCGTTTTTCATGCCACGAATTTCAAATAAAAATGCTCTAACTGACCAATTATTTCGTCTGCGTGACTGAGAAATGTTCCAATGTGCCTAGTACGTACAAATTATTCGTGATATTTGCTCTTATAATCGAGCGCAGAGAGAAAATGCACTGGCTTTTTCCCATAGAAATGCATTACCGGAAGTCAATTTCTGACTGCTTGCTGTCTGCTTCAAAATGCAACAGCACACTAGCGCCAGCTGAGCCTCTAGCGTTTATTGTAATAACTCTATGTTGAAACCTGGGCTGCTGGCGTCCACCGAGCTAAATACGATAACAGCGCCACCCTTTAGCGACAAGTTGAAACATGAAAGTTGTTTTGCATAGCTACTGCGAGATGGCCCTGCGAGATGACGCCACCGGCCATTACCCGACTTGACGTGCAGCCGTGCAGTTCCCGGAGTAAACGCTGCGGGAGAAATGGCGGCGTTGCGATCGCCATTAGCTCGGTTCTCGAATACGGATTGGAGCCACTTTTTTTTTTTTTTTTTTTAAGCAGGTTTATGGCTGTTTCCCAACTGAGTGGTTCTAATAACTTTGGTTGTAAGTTAGAAAACCGTTCAATTTTGTGCTAAATCTATAAGCTAAGTTTAAAAAAAAAAGCTTTGTGTTTTTAAGCATGGTACAAGTATCAAAAGCATTTTGCCGGCAAAATTCTATAATTTTTTCGTGGCGCCACCTATCCTTTCTTGTGCACGTTACTCAAAAAATTAATCAATTAGAAGCAATTTTATGACTTGTGATGAGTACAGTGCAAGCCCGGAAGTTCAGTCCAAAGTCAACAAGACCGTCCCTTCTCCGCTGTTCCCCTCCCCGCTGTGAACAGTATATTTTTAATTCTTTTCTTTCTTCTTTTTTTTTTTTTTTCTTTAGGAGAAGAGTTTGGACTTTCGTTTTCTGCTTTTGTTTCGACTTCGACTTCCCGTCGTGGCCATCGGCGATGCTGACCGTGTGCGATGTTCTGTTGTTTCCGAAAGCGGAACTTTAGAAAGTCGACCAATATCGCAGAGGGAGTGCAGGGGACGCTGAAGACGGAACTGAACCGGAGGGAGGCCCCGCGCGTCACCCCTGTTCACGCCAACGCGCAGGTGACTCGGAAGACTGTGCAAGAGTTGAGAAGTATCACGGAAGTCATGGAAATCATTGACGCGACCCTGGTTCATATTTAATGCGAAATTTAACTCAGGCTTTTGCATTTAATAATATTCATAATAAATTAATAATAGTAATAATGCGAAATTTTCCATCAAGTACACGATAAAAGAAAACCGATAAAAAAAAATAAAAAAAAGCTGCAGAAGTGCCGTTTGACGAGTCTCCCCCTCCAAAATTGGCAATAGCTGTGCTTAAAAAAAAAAAAAAAAAAAAAAAAAAACATTAAATAAATAAATAAAACACGCACCAAATGCAGAAAAAGAAATTCTACATAAAAAAAAGGAAAAAACAAATATGAAAGCTTATAAAACGTGTGTACGAGTCCTGGGCATGTTTTCGAGAATAGAAACCACCCACACAATGTTTTCGGTGTATGCCTGAGAATCGTACTTCACCCCACAGCGCAGATGCGGTGAGGCAAAGCCTCAAAGCTAAAATGTCCGCGCGGCCTGCATGACCTTCAGCACGAAAGTTCAATAAAAGAGGGTGCGACGCGTTGCGACCATTTAGCAATCTCCCCGATAGTGCAAAAGGATGTCTAGAGATGTCCCTAGCTGTCACGCAACGAACACGGTATGCCCCTCCTCACTATGACTGCCGCTTCCAGAAAGAAAGCTTCATGATACTGGTGGCCGGTGGCTTCGCGAGTGCCCCGAGAGTTTAAAAGCATGCCGGGAGGTGGTTTTGTCATGCATAGATTGACGGCACCACCTGATTAATGCTATATCCGTTATAGTTAAACTTCGTTGCCAGGAATATACCGTGTTATTAGGGTTTAAGCCGCGCAGAGCCATGACTTGACCCTGCGTGCTTCAGCATTATTTCGCCAGCCTGAAAATCATATTCTACTCGAATGCCGACAAATTCAGAGCAGAGCTGCACATTCTCTAAACTCCACACATTCTTAGAAGGAATATCTACCTACTAAACCGTCGGCAACAATGTAACAGTGCCGTCAAGAGTGAAGGTCAAGCGTCCACCTTCCGGGCTCAACAACAATCAAGCGATTCTGCCCTACCGAGCTGCACTCTCCTCTCTTTATTCTCATTTTTTTCTTCTCTCATAGAAGCTAAGGCCGTAGTGCCTTTCTTGTGACGTTGGAGAGGAAAGCCACCGGGGGCGCTCGTCGAAGCGCCGACGAGGGCAACGCGCGTGGAGTGAACGTTGTAACAACGCGCTCTTAATCACATAAGCGTGTCTTATTAGCTAATCCGAAACCTGCCCGTAGCAACTGGGCTAGAAAACATTGTACTACATGGGTAAAATATTACACCGCTAAATTATCGGTATGAAATGGCAAGTATGCGTATAAGACGTCTGCAGAAAAATATGGTTGTTTTAAGTCGAAAACATCGAGTCACGCAATTATTTCTGTCGGAATGCATATTTTATACAGAAATACTTCGAGTAAATGGCGAGACACGCAATGATTGGACACAGCAAAACAGATCGCAGTTAAAAATCAGGTAGATGTAGTGAACGCGGACATGGCTAGACAAGTGTCATTTAGGATCATGTAGTTAACCAACGTTAAAGGCCGACGTACAACCTCGTCTTTCTGCAGGGAAGAAAATCCTCTTAGTGCTCCCCTCTCCTAAGCTGCGAGGGGAGCCAAGTTGGGCCAAGGTAAAAAGTGGAGAGGATATAGGAAAGGGGGAGGAGGTAGAAAGTGGGAAGCGCGAAGTGTACGTCGGCCTTTAATGCATGCAGATTTCTGTTTGTCCTTTGTCCTCCTTGTTCTCTTTCTCCCGAGATTATTATTATCCTCGTCATTTTCAAATATAGTTTGTGTATCTAACCACAAATGCTTAGAGGAGAGTGCTTAAATGATTTCATTGTGGTGTCAAAAATGGCAAATGGATCTGAATGTCAAGAAATGTGTGCAGATGGCAATTACACTGAAGAATTTGCCTATCGTTTTTTTCTTATTCTATTCATTAAAATGCATTAGACGTAGTTAATGAATACAAGTATCTGGGTGTTACTATCACGTCCAACTTAAGCTGGGCTAGTCATGATGAGCAGACTGTCACAAAAGCGTCAAGTAAATTGTGGTCGCTACGTAGGAAAATGCGTCACTGTACTTCTGCGAGAAAGCTGACGGCCTATAAATCGCTGATTCGTCCTTTGCTGGAATATGTTGACGTTGTATTGAACCCGCACTCGCAATCGCTTATTGACCAATTGGAAGGCCTTCAAAAAAAATCGCTTAGGTTTATTTACAACTCATACGGCAAAGATTCACACGTGTCAATGTTGTATACCGCCTCCGGAGTGTCTATACTATCATATCAAAGAAAAGTAAAGCGTTTCAAATTTTTGCATAGTATAATTCATAACAAAGCTGTTCTAAATTTTGATGATTATGTGCAGTATACGTGATACTAGGCGTGATACACGAGAATTTGCTCCTTCAGTTCCGCTGTAGAAAAGATGTTTTTAAATACTCCTTTTATCCTCGTTCTGTTATTTGCAAGTGCAGTTAATGAATCTTTTTTTTTTTTTTTGTCATCAATGACTATGCTACTTGTTAATTGTTGTTTGTTCATTCGACTCATTGATGGTTTCTGATGTTGCCTATCATGCCTTGGCCCTCAAAAATGGGCCGGCAGTATTCTCAAATAAATAAATTATTGTCCAGTTCACTTGCACCTTTGCATTAATTGTATTATAATCTTAATGCATGCCGTCACTGAATTCTTACATTATACCTCAGCCACATGGCAAGATTAATGTAATTTCCATCGAATGATATTATAAGGTCGGTAAATCGTGTGCTGATTCAATCCTGTAATATCATTTATTAAAAATACATTATAGTTACTTTTTCGTGTGGCAGGGGTACTAAACAGTTACTATATACTATCAACTAATCCTCTTCTCTGTATGGGATGAAGCTGCCCTAGAACAAAGCGTAACTTATTTTGTATACAGAAATAATATTATTACCTTAATACAGTTAAGATTCTAGCATAGCCGCGGTGAAGGCAATAAAATGACATTAGTACAAATAAACACATAAGCACAAACAACTCACTTTCAATAATCACACAAACTATTATTCACCTTCCAGTAAAAACTAGAATAACACCACGCATATTTACAAATGCCGACGCAACTGCACACGGATTCACGACTAACAGCGAGGTTCCACTCTATCACGAGATTAAAGCAGCCGACTGCAGTACTCAACTCGCGTACTACATGACTAACAAAGCCCATAAATAACTCATTTTTCGCCAGTCGATCGTATCCATATATACGCCTCGCCATATCCACCACGAAAGAATCTGAACATGAACTTTAAGAACTCATGCTCCTTGTCGAGGGAAAGATATGTATCGGAAATCGACCAGTGTCATCGTTGGCTAGTGGTCACACATGTCACTCACACCGTAGCAGGACCGCAAATCTACGTAAATGCCGTAGTATCAAAAGAACACAAAAGAACCACACACAAAAAGAGCGGCAAGAAGCCTAACGACGAAAGGCTTAATGTTGTCGACCCATCTATTGCTCACGTGCGCTCCCTGCGGATAAATGCTCATAAACAAACCACGGTATACCTGAGCGAGCAGACGACGAGGCCGAATTAAAGACAACGTTACTACACTACCTCAGTTAAGGAACTCCCGCGGAAGGGGGTACCCTCCTTCCCCCCCTTCCCCCTTTCACTTACTTCAGACCGCCTCCCGTCGTATAAAGCGCCATCTAGATTTTCGTTTCGTAACTGTGTGCCCTATAGAGCAGACCTTGAACGCCATCTAGACACTGTGCTTCGAAACGTATGTATTCTAGACAACATAGGCGTAGACTACGGGGGGGGGGGGGGGGGGGCATCGGGGCTTGTGCCTCCCCTGCTGAAATCTGGGAGAAGGGGGGGAAGAGCCCCCCCCCCCCCCCCCCCCCCCCCCCCGGGCCATGATCCTTACCGAGACGCTGTTCACGAGCCATGTAACGAGCTGCTAGTAGCGGCATGTAAACAAAATAACGTCCACGTTCCCTTTATTGACAAAGTGCATGGGAAATTGAATCCCAGCGCGCTTTTCGTTAGATTCAATCTCCAGTTCCGGCAAGAAGGGTACGCGCAGCACCCCCTCCCCCCTCCCCTCCCCTCCTTCCTTCCCCCTTCCCCCCTTCCCCCCCCCCCCCCCCCCCGGGAAAATGGAAAGTCTACGCCGGTGCCATAGAATACGCTGCCGTTACCAGAGCAGCCGTCCGGCGCGTCGAGCGACAGGACGCGAGTCGTGGTCAGTGAGGGGGTTACTTCTCGTACAAGCAGCGTCTACGAGCAGTTCTGTAACTGAGCTAATCTAATAACGTTGGGTAAAGATAACAAGAGCGGGTGCCTGCTCTCGACAAGGCCTCCCTTGTCCAACCACTGTGACGTCACGATTAGGAGCGCTACGGCCTTAGCTTCTATGAGGTGTGGCTCCCACTCACCTCTACCCGGGAGCTGAGTTGCCCTCAACTTACTGCGTTTCGAAAAAAAAAAAAAAAGATAGCGCTTAAATTTGCATTTTAACGCTCAACATGACGCGACAAATATCTTACATGTTTTCTCGTTTGTAGCGTAATTCAGGCACGTAGCCAGGGGGGAGGCCCATGGGGCCCGGCCTTTCCCCCCCCCCCCCCCCCCCCGAAATCTTTCATTTTGCTGGAACCTCCTCTCCCCCTCCCCCTCATACAGCATTTTGTCATGGGCGCACCCCCCCCCCCCCCTCCCCAACCAAAATCCTGGCTACGTGCCTGGCGTAATTATACCGCGCCCGTCCTGTCGTCTTCGTGTCTTTATTGTCCTTGTTGTGTTGCGCTTTTTAACCTTTTAAATGAGTAATTATACCGTACATACGCGTGTAATGGCTGCAGGTTTTTTTTTTTTTTTTTTTTTTTTTATGATTTCGGGCGAGAATTAGGGGTGTGGCCATTACACGGAGAAAAATATAAAAAAAAAAAAATGATTTTTGAGAAATCATTTTTTTTTTGCCAAAAGTTTCACTACTTGTTTTCATTCAATGGAATTACTCACACGCCTTGTTAGAACAAGAAGGCATTTATGTGTATTGCATAGACAGGCGTGCAAAGTCCTTTTCTCTCGTCCGTATAGATCACTGATCACTCATCTTCGAAACTTGTCTCGACGTCCGGCGTCTCGGCGTCGTCGACACCGAACTTTCGCCCGGCTGCTCTTTTGCTGTTGTCTTGAGCAAAGGCAATAACTGAGTTAAGGCTGCGGTCCCACGGCGGCCATGACATATGACGCTTTCAGCACGTTTTCGAAATGCGATCGTGGCGTGTTCAAGCTTGCTAAAATTGTGTGTTATATATCATCTTGTAGTGTACAACATTATCTTTTATCTGATGTAGGATTTGTTTTCCTAGTGCAAAAAGCTAATTCAGAGGGCACCCGCGAACATTGACCTTTTCGGCAAAACATGGTTTCGTAGTACAGTGGTACAGGGTGCGCTATTGGAGCAATTTCTTTATAATTTTAGAATGTTATAGAAGAAGAGTGCGTTCATTGTCAACGGAGGCCCTTTTTTCGTTTTTTATTTTATTTTGACAGATATTTACTTTAGAAACATTGACTTTGCGGAAGCACTTCAGTCGCAAAGTTTTGGGCGCCTACTCGGTCATTTTATTTGAAACTTTTTACATCAGTTTGTAATTATGGTCGAAAGAGTTGCGCTAAATTTCATTGTAATATGGCTTAAACTTTTTTCGGAATGCTCACGTGAAAAGTGACAAAAACCGTTAATTTTGGCAAACTTCATTTGGTAGTACAGTGGTACAGCGCTTAGGGATTGGCACACATGAATAAAATTGTAGGCCCGCAAAGAAAAACATATTCTGCTTTGCAAAGCGAGGCCCTTTTTCTAAATTTCACTTTTGATTTTCCATAAAAAAGTTTGAATATAGGTGAAATCACGTATTTGTTGATAGTCAAAAACGAGTATTTTGACCCCTTTTGGCAGACATTTAGGCCGATATTTTTAGTATTAAATGGAGATTACTGTTTCAGGTCCTGATTATTAGCCCACATTTTCACTAATCGAGCCTCTTTATTAAAAATAATCATAAAACACACAGAAAACACAAATTGGATGTCTGGTTGCGCCCTCTATGTGGCGGTGGCTGAAATGTGACTACGCGAGGTTCAGGAAACTGCCGAGGATGGCGCTGATTCCAGCTGTGGTTGCCAGCTTCGGAAACTGGTTGTACACTTGGCTTCTTCCGTTTCTTGCAAAATAACGTGCTGGAAAACTTGGTCGAAACTCGTGAGGTCCTTTATAACACGGTACTTTCTGCTAATATAGCTTTTAGGAAGAATTTCAGTCGCTTTCATATTGTTAAACGATTTTTTTTTTTTATGCGAGGCTCCACCGGTTCAGTTTGCTGAATAAATTGTTCACGGAATCGATATCGAAGTTTCAAATTGCCGAAATGCCAAAATCGTCAGTTCTGCGTAGATACGCAGCGTGACACACGTGCTTCTGGTGCGTGTGCACGTACGTGTTTGCTGCGTAGTTCTTCGGTTGCTGCGAGTTTTCGCGTATTTATTGTGCACTGCTTACCTCCGTCTGCGCACGTATCTCATCCTTGTAACTACCCCTGCTCTGTTTGCCTAGAGTGAGGTTCGTGTCTGTCTTTTCGTTCGCTGACTAAGCTCGTGTCGGTGTCCTTCCTACTGGCTGCTGTTCGTGTTTGCGTACCGTGTGTGTCGCTTTAATTACTAGGTCCCCTGCTTATGGGGTGGAGCAAGCGGTGGTCGCCGCGCCAGGGGTGGGTCGTGATTGGGGAAACAGCTTAGCAGCCGACGCAGACTTCGGCGCGTTTCTTCTGCGCACGCGCGTACTGTCATTGATATCGCTACTTCGCGCCTTGACGATGCGCTGATCTACAGGCCGGTCGGCGCTCGCGTGATATTGTTGAAAATTCTCGAGCGTGTATTTACGTTTCGAAAGCCATAATAGAATTAAAGTGGACATTTGGCCGGCAGCCGGCATACCGTGGCTCTGAAAACAGATTGCTAGGAGTGCCCTCTCATTCGCTGGTTCCACGCTGGGTGCGCGCAGTCCGTGCTTCTGGCCTCCCCGGCCGCCCAAATGCGTTTTTCTGATGCTTGTTTTGTTTTCAGTGAACAGACAATAGATTTCTGCTGATATTCTCCTTTATAATCTTCACTCTTGACAACGCTTTAGTGTTGGAAGGAACTCCGTCAGATTTGACGATAATGCATGTGTAAGTACAACTGGAACCTCATAGTTGCAAGAATACTTTTCCTGGATTGTCTGCATTAGAGTGCCTCCATGTGCGCTTCGCGCACATGAAGGCTCCCTAGTCTGCACCTTCCTGATAATATGATCGGTCTCCATAAATTGCACTTCCCCGCTTCGGGAGCACGGCCAGCGGTGGTTCTCTGTCGGTCATCGAACCTCACACACGTGAAGCGTTGTCAAAGCTGTGATATACCGGGCGTTTTATTATTCTGTTTTGTTTTGTTTTGTCTTTTTTGCTGAAAGAAATTATACTTATGGTATTCCCGGGGATAACATTATCGGCTGCGGCGGACGTAAAGGAACGAGCGTAAATTGACAGTTAGTGGCCTAATAAACTAATATTTGCCATTTGCGAACGCTGGAGAGGGGGCGACCTCCTCTCCCCCGTTCGCTCCGCTGAAGTGGAACAGGGTGGGAGGAGCTCCCACTTCGTTCTTGACCTGTCACCGACTACAGTTGCGAATTCCACTTGTCATTTTGGAGCGATGACGAGATAGAGCTGAGTCATGAATTGCGTTATCTGAGATGAAGAACGCAATGCGCGCGGAGTTGCTCCACGTATGCACCAGTCACCAGTAAAAACGACCTGTCCTCCGAGGAGGTCGAGCGAGACGCCGGCTGACATGGGGGTCGGTCACCTCACCGTCACCACCGTCTACCGTGCCTTCAAAAACACGGGGCGCAATACGTTTCTGCAGTATAACAAAAAATTGAACAAACAAGGTGCAAACTTTCATTTTTTTCCTAATTGTGGTTTGCAGGGCTGAACCGAATACAAAAACGATACGCCGTGCTGGGATGACGTCGACTACAATGGTACACGATCATAACAAGAGCACAAATCCTGCCACGTTATTTTGCTACAGTGATAAGAGCATATATATCTTTGTCCGCGATGCGGCAACAGAGACATTATTTCCAAATTAGAGTTCGAAGTTAGCCTTCGATGCTAGCACTGACCAACTTACTTCACTCACAGGGTGAAAACGTGCAACTTTGTATCATTCGGACAGAGATCGAAAAATAACACGCACCGCTTCAACTTGGACACCCCAAAATAATTAACTGTAGTGGATCGCACGCAAAAGCTTCGCGTACGCAATAAAATTGCCGGTCAGAAGTACGGTTCCGCAAACAAAATCAACATATGAGTCATCAAATTATGAAGAAAAACCAGGTGTGAGCGTGCCAAAAATATTCGACAATTATTGTTGTCAATATTTGTTTTTCTATCCACGTGCTTATGTCGCAGTGGAAAGCCGTGAAACTCCCTATAAAATTATTTTGGGCAGTGTTTCCGACGGTGCTCGCTCGATCGTAAAATGTCGCTTTGTTGCTACTTTGGTGAATCAAACAAGGAAGCCACGTTCACCTACAATGCCCTGTCCACAAGAAAGGAAATCGAAATTTTCTCTTCGTTTTCTTTTTTTTTTTTATATATATTCTTCTCTTCTGCACGATATAGGGCATGAATTATTATCCTTCCCTGTACTCTCGCAGCGACGAACAGTCCGATAAACGAGTCACCCTATGACAAAGACGCTTATGGCCTGAATGTCCAACGAGACTGAATGTCCAACGAGCCTGAATGTCCAATCGGTCACGTGACAGGCGAGACGGAATGTACATCGAGACGAAAGATCCAATCGAGACGGAATGTCCATCGAGTCTGAATGTCCAACGAGACGAAAGGTCCAACCGAGATGGAATGTCCAACGTGCCTGAATGTCCAACGAGACGAAAGATCCAACCGAGACGGAATGTCCAACGAGCCTGAATGTCCAACGAGTCTGAATATCCAACGGGTATACAATGAACGTTGTATACCCGGACATTTCGGTGCGGAGATATCGGTACGCGATCATTTCGGTATGTGGCCGCTTCGGCACCGGGCTTATCAGTACCGGGATTTTTGATGCACGGCTGTTTTGGTGTGCCGCTGAGCTTGTCCCACTGACGTTGCCTCTGTGAAGTCCCCAAAATGATATTAAAATTACGCTCGTGTACTTTGTAGACTTCATAAAACCCCCAATACATTGCATTTATTGTTCGTTTTATATGTCTAAATATAAAGATGATTTCTATAATTAAAAAGGAAAAGACGTTTAAAAGGTCACACATGCTACAAGATCAAATACCGAACTCGTTGACCAGTGACAATCTGTCACGCGTTTGATTTTAGAAGGGTCGTTCCTCTGGAGCGGAAACAAATGTGGGACCCGCGAGAATTCTTAGAATCGTTAATCGTGCTTATCCTCAGCAACAGTTTTTCCGTATTGTACGAGTTGCTGTATTTTTCTTATTCGTGTCCCTTGTCCCGCAAAGATGATGTCCCTCGCATGGGAGAAGAAGGCCTGATTGATTTTTTAGTATTATCATTATTGTTATGTGAAGTCGGTGTAGTATGTGTAATTACAATAAATTGTAGTTTTTGTTTTCTCCTTTTTTACAAAACGAACGTGAAAGTTTTAGACAATTCTGATTGTACTTCTCGGTCTCCAGAAACAAAAATTCGATCCTTATATCAAAATCAGTGATAGAATACAACGTTCCTTTCATTAAGCCTTTGCGCAGGTAATGTCCTCAAGTGGTGATCTTTTGTCCGGTGATTGTCCGGAGGATTCGGCACATCGACGCTTATCGCGACGATTAGTTTCACATGCTTCGGCCACCAAAGTGATTGCTGTCGCTGTGAACCATGTATTAAGCAACAAATAGGCAATAATAATAATTAATACAACACTTTTTAGGATTGGCTTCCTTCGTTTCCGCTCTGCCTCTTCTGGTAACGTGGCATGCAGCAAGCGCACCGATACGCGCCCAGGTAGCATACCAATGCTGTGATCGGATTTCAACTGGTTCTAACTCTGCCACAGAGCCGCTGCGACAGTGCCACCGTGATTTATTCATATGCGCACAATACAAGTGCACATATGACCACGGTATCAGGAAGTCAGCCCCTCGCTCGGTCTTCCAAAATTCCATAATGCTAGAGTTGCGAGTGAACATATTCACGAAGAACCCGACTTTTATAATCTTGAATGACCCGGGTACGATTCACTATCGGACCCTTGCCAATTCTGAGAGCTGCATGTGTCATCCTCTGTATTTTTTAAAAGAAGGTCTCACTGTTGACGCCCACTCTCACCGGCTATCTACACACCCTAACTTAATCAACTCTTTTCGGCAGTTCGACAAACGGGCACTTTCGCCCCATTCTTATTCTGCGAATCGGCCTAGGGCGAATCGCCCTATTCGACGAATCGTCCTTCTTCCAGCTATCCAGAGACCAAGGGAATTTCGACGAATTGGCCGGATTCGCGGTGCAATACGCTTCCCCTACAAGAATAGAAAGCCACGTGGAACGATCTATTGTTATATTCACACATGATGTAGGCTATTGGTACATCCGGGTGTGAACCTTCTGCTGCACACCGAGATGGATGCGTTCGCGTCCTTTATCAGCAGTCAAGCTCCTGTTGCAAGTCGTGTTGCAAGTTGCGCCAGGGAACGGTGACACGATAGAGAGGCAGAACAAGAGGTTTAATATGGCGATCGGCTCAGAGCCGGGTACGTTCTAGCCACGGGCGCAAGGCACGAGTTCATGCGCACGAGCCGCGGAGCTCTATCTGCTCGGCTGCTCAGTGTAGCGCTATCCAACATCTCCCCCATACAGAAGAGTCAAAGTCTTTGGGGAGCTTTGATGCATCGGCCACTTCTCGTGTGTGAATGAAGATTGCCTTCACATTCTGTACGTGGCTCTTGAGCATCTTCGCTGTCAACGACTTCCGCCTCCCGGACATTTGCAGGAAAAGGAACAAGATGAGTTCGGTTACGTCGCACAACCCCGTTGTCAGTGTCTACGAAGTAAGACCTGGGTTCCTCTGCTGGTCTCTGCACTGTACCTTTCTGCTTGATGTCAGTGATCCAAACTTCATCTCCATTTAGGACTTCAGGCAGTGTGCGTACGCCATGCCGTCGATTGAAGTCCTTCTTCTGGTTTTCTCGGTATAGTTCTTCAAAGTCGCGAAGTTTTCTCATGTCTGGCATGTGAGGCATGAGCATCTCGGGAACAATAGGGAGCTTGGTTCGTAAACGTCGACCCATAAGTAGTTCAGCGGGGCTGTAGCCGTTCTTCAGCGGAGTCGACCTGTAAGAGAGAAGGGTCAAGTATGGGTCTTTCGTTTTTTCCATTGATTTCTTGATGCATTTCACGGCTGCTTCAGCAAGTCCATTACTTTGGGGAAAATATGGGCTTGAGGTGGTATGCTTGAACCCGTATTCTCGAGCAAACGTAGCGAAATCTGATGACGAGAACTGAGGCCCATTGTCGGACACTACCACCTCTGGAATGCCGTGGCGAGCGAAGATTGATTTGCAGAGGTTAATGACGGTAAGCGATGTGAGTTTCTCAAGTCGTGCTATCTCGGGGTACCTTGAGAAATAATCTGTCATGATCAACCACCAGTGGCTGTTGAAGTAGAAAAGATCCATTGCAACGCGCTGCCATGGTCGGTCAGGAAATTCCGTGTTTAGAAGCGGCATCTTGCGATTGCACGTGGTTTTGATGCATTCGTTGCATTGCTTTACTGTGGCAGTTATCTCTGCTGCTATTGTTGGCCACCAGACACAGTCCCTTGCTCTTGCTTGTGTTTTCGTGATGCCGAAGTGGCCTTCGTGAAGGAGGTGCATGATCTCTTTTCTGCACGAGACAGGAACGATGACACATGCTGCATAGAGGAGCAAGTCGTCTTCTACGGTGAGCTGGTGTCGGTGCTCAAAGAAAGGTTTCAGGTCTTGTGGCAAGTCTCTTCTGGATGGCCACTCCTTTGAGCTTAGTTTTCGTAGCTGGTTACAGACTGTGTCCGATTCTTGGTTTTCTTTTAGCCATTGTAGGCAATGGTCCTTGACTGGGATAGCTTTGTTCAAGGAACAGACAAAAGCTTCGACGTCTTTTTCAAGGTCTGTGTCCCCTGTCTGTTGTAGAGGTGCTCGGGAAAGTGTGTCAGCAGCTAGTAGGTCCTTCCCTGGTACATATTCTACGCTGTACTGGTAGCGCATCATCCTCATCTTCAGCCGCTGGAGTCTGAGTGTCAAGTCGTCAAGAGTTTTCGACATGAGGATGGGGACGAGCGGCTTGTGGTCTGTCTCCAGCTTGAACGTTTTTCCAACCAGGTAATCCTCGAACTTCCCGCATGCCCAGGCTAAGGCAAGAGCCTCTTTCTCAATCTACGCGTAGCGCTTTTCGGTGTCTGAGAGCAATCTTGAGGCGTATGCAATGACAGCGAACTTGCCATCTGTTTGTCGCTGCCGGATCAGTGCTCCAAGTCCGAAGGAGGAAGCGTCTGCGCTGACGACTGTGTCCTTTCCGGGGTCGTATACGCCCAGTACGGGACGAGAAGATAGTACTGTCTTCCATTTGTCAAATGCTTGTTGCTGTGGAGAGTCCCAAAGAAACTCCTGCTTCTTCGACAACAAGGATGAAAGTGGCTGAAGAACCTCTGAAAGGTTTGGCCCGAAGCGGGCAAGGTACGTGGCCATACCCAGTACTCTTTGCAGCTCACTTTTGTTTGTCGGGCGTTTCATTTTCAAAATAGCTTCTACCTTCCTTTCATCGAGTCTGATGCCGTTGTAGTCTAGTTGATGGCCTAAGAACGTGAGGCCAGATTCATAAAAAACCTCTTACCTACGACAACTTAGCTACGAAGTTCGTAAAGTTACGATCATCGTAAGATGAGGCGAGAACGGTATTCACAAACGCGATCTTAACTGAGAGGAGGAAAGTTACGACCTCTTACGGAGAAACGATGACTTCCGGTGCTGTTGCTATGGCAACGGCGTCTTCGGCAAAACGAACAACCAATTAGAGAGCTAGGCATAGTTCGGAGCACGTGGATTTTTAATAACAAACACAGGCTAACCACTCGTTGATAGCTGTATTGATAGACAGCTCCGTGTATGTCCTGTCCTGTCTGTGTGTAAATGTGTAGCGTTCAAGCTGATTCTCATAAACGCGGGCGACCTTTCCACCACCGCTTGTCTGGGGTTCGTGTCCGTGCAGTGGTATATCGACGCTAACAGGATTTAAACGCTTCGTTGACTGCTACAAACTCGATCGCTACGAAGTCAACACAACTGTCATCATTGGTAAAAGCCCCGTGCCAGTCGTTTGCAAAGCGACGTGGAAGGAAACAAACCGCCGCGGCGTTTCTCGCGTGCTCGGAAATGCAGGAGTGAGCCGACGTTAAAAAAGATACGTTTGAACTACGCGAGTGTCAGCAAGAGTCACGCCAATACCTGTTCACACTCGGAGCGGACGCGTGCGTTTGATCGAAGTGCTGGATTCAGACTGCGTTTCGGTAAGCGCTTCGGGACCGATCTTCTACGATTGCAACTCGATACTGACGTGACACTCGGCAAAGAATGGTTGGACCGGCATCGCGTAGCTCCCACAAACTGATACAGCTCGACAGTTAAAAATGGCATACTAATAACAAAGTGTACATACCGTGTTGCGAAGGTAATCCATACGGCGTTTATTTGAGCTCTATATCACACAAAACAAGGAGATGGAATCGAGGAGTCCCTTTTCGACGACAGCTTTCGTCACCGCTGCCTCGGAAAACAAGGTGATCGAGATGATAAGGGGAATCGGTTGACCTCTGAAATTTAGTTCCGCTATCAAACTATTCATACGGGGAGGGTCCACAAGGGTCGCGCGGGCATATTCCATTCAGCAAGCCAGCCGGTCGTGGGCAAACGGTCTTGGCCAAGGACCGTCTGAGCAATGCTGCGCCGGAACGGGTCGGAGTGCCTGCTAGGCCTATATATTCTGCCGAGCTCGCTTGGTCGGTGGGATCGTCGCCTTTGTTGCCTTTTCCGGGTGGCTGGATCCAGCGTTCATGTTCGTCGTGGTCGGCTTCAAGTACTTCTTCATTTTTTTCTTGCTGCTTGAAGTCGGGACGCGCAAGAAGAGCAGGTAGAAAAATAAATGTCCGTTGGGTCGTCGCGACCGAGCAACTGAGCGACGTTGTCGGCCATGTTAATTTGATCGTAGAAAATGCGTAAGACAGCTTCGGAGCTGTCGTAGGATTTTGTCGTAACCTGCGCAAAAGTTACGACAATTTCGTTTCGAGAATACGGATTTTCTCTCAAATTTGTCGTACGCATTTTTTTCGTCGTAAGTTCGCTTTGAGAATCTGGCCTCTGAGCTTTTGGACGTTATATAAGCACTTGTTTTCGTTCAGCGTCAATCCAGCTTTGGTTAATCGCTTCAGTACGGTGCGTAGCGTCTCGTTGTGTTCTTCTTCGGTTGAACCCCAGATGAGGATGTCATCCATGTGACAGACCACTCTGTTAATGCCATGCAAAAGACTAGACATCTGTTTTTGAAAGTGCTCTGGAGCAGACGATATGCCAAAAGGTGGTCTGTTGAAGGAAAACCTCCCGAAGGGTGTAATGAAGGTGGTGAGCTTCCTGCTGCCTTCGTCCAGTGGAATTTGCCAAAATCCCGAATTAGCATCTAATTTTGAAAATATCTTCGCGCCGTGCAGCAGTCCGAGTGTGTGCTCGACGGAAGGAATGGGATGCCATTCTCTCAGGACGTGATGGTTTAGACCAGTAAAGTCGACGCAGATTCTTACCGATCCGTTTGGCTTGAGGATGACAACCATGGGCGCACACCATTCGGTTGGTTCGTCGACAGGAGAAATGACACCGATTGTCTGCATTCGCTGTAGCTCCAACCTTGTTTTCTCGTACAAGGGTATCGGGATGCGGCGTGGAGAGTTGATACAAAATGGTTCCGCTCCATCGCGCAAGCGAATGCGGTGTTCTTTCTGCAGCTTGCCGAGACCTTGGAATAGTGAAGGAAATTCGACTTTTGGGATTACCTTCTGGGTGACGGCATTGACGAATGTAAGTATCTGCGGATCATTGATGGAGGGCTTTCCGAGCAAGGACGTACGTGTGGACGTCGTGAAGCACGTAGACGTCTTGAATTGTTGTCCTGTCGCGGTAAGCGAGTTCGAGTCTTGCAACGCCCTTAGTTGCGAGAAGCTTTGCGTCGGGCCCGTAAAGTTGACGAGGTGCTTCTGAAAGCAGAGGCTGACGTTTGAGCATGTCGAATGTTGCTTGTGAAAGGACGGTTTCGTCGGCCCCCGTGTCGATTTTGAATTTTACGGGTTGGCCTTGAACCAGGATTGTAGTCTCCCATTCCGAAGTTTCGGAGGACTTGACTGCTCCTAAAAATCCTTGTTCGCTGTTGGTTTCATGCGCTTCAACGAAGTCGACTCGTCGAGACCTGCAAACAGACGAATAATGTCCTTTCTTGTGGCAATTACGGCACACTTCCGACCGCGCTGGGCATTGGGCACGTCCGTGCTGCTCTTTTCCGCACCAGCGACACGGTCTCTGAACGCCACTCTTGCTTGAGCTTGGAGATGGCTTCACTTCTGTGTGAGGTCGTTCGTCGTTCGCATGAGCAAATTTCGCCGAAGTCTTGACGAAACGTCTTTGGTTTGCTCCTTGTTGACGCGCCGCGGCGACTTTGTTGACAGTCGACTTGTCGGGATTGAGCTCAGCTTGCTGCTGACGTACGCTTTCGACCTGTCGGACCGTCTCAAGTGCCTTCTGAAGCGTGAGGTCGGCGTCGAGTTGAAGTCTTGCTGAGAGCTTCTGATCTTTGGTTCCAACTACTAGACGGTCTCTGACGAGCTGTTCTTGAAGCTCGCCGTAGTCGCAGTGCTTCGAAAGTGCGTGGAGCGCCGTGACAAAATCTTCCGCAGACTCGCCTTCTTGTTGAACTCTCGTGTTGAACCGAGCTCGTTCGAAGATGACGTTTCGCCGCGGGATGAAATACTTGTCGAACTGCTCCATGACGACTGTAAACTTCTTGGCCTCCTCGGCAGACAGCAGGAACGTGCCATATATATCTTCCGCTTGGTCTCCCATGATGTAGAGCAACGCATCTATTTGGTGTGGCTCGGGCTTGGCGATAAGTCCGGAGGATGTGCGGAAACGTTCGAAACGTTTTTTCCACTTGGGCCACTCGGTCGGTGATGAGAAACAAAATGCTTCCGGTGGTTGTATGACAAAGGACGCCATCCTTTATCGCGTGGCTGCAGCCGAAGATCCCCGAGAGCAAAGTCGCCTACCTTCGTGTGGGTCCCTGGTTGGCGCGGCGGTGCCCGCTGAAGAGCTCTTGAAATCGGCTCATCGTTGGCGGCATCCCACTTCTGACACCATGTTGCAAGTCGTGTTGCAAGTTGCGCCAGGGAACGGTGACACGATAGAAAGGCAGAACAAGAGGTTTAATATGGCGATCGGCTCAGAGCCGGGTACGTTCTAGCCACGGGCGCAAGGCACGAGTTCATGCGCACGAGCCGCGGAGCTCTATCTGCTCGGCTGCTCAGTGTAGCGCTATCCAACAGCTCCCACCTACCAAGACGTCATGAACTCGATAGAATGGCGAGCTTTGGAGTGCTTCCAGAAGCCAGTTAAATTACACGGGCTTCCGAAAACCACTCTGCATGTCACATGCAAAAAAAAAAAAGTTGCGTACTGCGTGATACTAGTATTATCGCTCTACACACTGACGTACAAACCTATTGGCAGGGAATGCATGTGTATGTAAACTACTGACGACTGCAGTGTACAGTGAGTAGTTGTCTGTTCCAGAGATAAACGAACAAAAATAAAAATTTGTCAAATTCACACAATTGTTCTGCATTTACTCAGGAATTGTCGGGTCACCTCCCCCCCCCCCCCCCCCCCTGCATTTAGAGACGCGTTAGATGTAGATTTTATTTTTAAAAAAGATATATATATATATATATATATATATATATATATATATATATATATTTATTAGTGGGAAATTACGCTTCTGCAAACTCTTGATGCCTCGCACCCACAGCTCCCGAAGCTCAAAAAAAAAAAAAAAATATTGACTCTGCGCATAGTCAGTGGTGTTGGCGGGCGGTCATGTGTTTACAATTCGGGTTTCCGTATGTAGCTCATCTATATAAATCGAAATGAACAGGGATGAGGACTGAACTAGAAATTCCTGGAATCTGAAGCGCAGCTTTCATAGACGTCCCCCAATTGCGATGCACTAGAACACCCGGACATTGCATCCCTATTATATACTTCAAATTGGCTGACGTATGTCATAGGAACATTCCAATCATTTGAACTGTTAATATCAAAGGAGCGCTTGGCGTCGTACAATCGACACCTTTAACCGATTGGTACATAGCTGCGCATCGACACTCAGCTAACAAACCATCAAGCCTTCCTATAGATGAAATTATAATATTTGTGTCTGCTCTGTTTCTTCGTCGGTCCGTCAACGTCGGCTTTTGTGGCACGACATTTTAGTATGATGAAACTACGGCAATGCCTGCAGGAACGCTGACTAAATATACACACAAGTTTGTACATTTAAGAAGTAAAATTATTCTAGCACATGACAGGCGAGACGGAATGTCCAACGTGCCTGAATGTCCAACGAGACGAAAGATCCAACCGAGACGGAATATACAACGAGCCTGAATGTCCATCGAGACGAAAGATCCAACCGAGACGGAATGTCCAACGAGCCTGAATGTCCATCGAGACGAAAGATCCAACCGAGACGGAATGTCCAAAGAGCCTGAATGTCCAACGTGCCTGAATATCCATTATTGGATCTTCCGTCTCGTTGGACATTCAGGCTCGTTGGACATTCCGTCTCGTAATCTGACAAAGATGGGGGTCCCGAAAATCTCCTAAAATCGTGTTTGTTCTCAGAGACACATCCGTGTGTAAGAAAAACCGCGGCCCTCTCTACGAAGTACGGACATATTTGATAAATAGCGTTGACTTGAGGTTGAACTTTTCATTTGCTTTGTAAACACAAGCGTGACGTCACGTGCGCATCCCACGCGACCCGACTGAAGTCTGAACTGGTGTACTATGTGTGGACAATAGGGCATTATTTTGACTTCCCGGCCGCGACGACCTTGGCGAGGGAGGACAGATGGGGGTCCCGAAAATCCTAGAATCGTGGTTTGTTCGCAGGGACACACACATCCGTGTGTAACAAAAAACGCGGCCCTCTCCACGAAGCTTACACAGGCATTGTTGTGTGACTACTGAAGATGCCTCCCGCAAGGGAGGCGAAACTGGTCAGAACTTCAGCTTGGGCGAGTTGGTTATTCATGATTCATGGAGGCGTTTATTCATGGAGGCGAAACGTCTAGTGAAATTGTTTTTTCCTGTTCTGTGAAGTCGGTGCTTTTATTTTAATTATGTTACCAGTCGGCCTGTGTGACCAGTGCTCATTTGAAGAATCGCCTTTGTCTTTTTTGAACCCTAACAAAAACACCCTCATAACATTTTTTTTTACTGTTCGGCTACGTTGGCATAGCCTATAATCGACATAATTTTTGCGAAAGCCTACTTTTATTTTATAATTATCTGTAACCATTTCTAATTGAAGAAGTGACAAGTATAATAATTATATTATGATTTCATATCAAAATTCGACGAACAGGGAGATGCGAAATTCGGTGAAACAGCTTTTCAAAAAAATATGCGGTGCCCGAAACTTGCTTATATTAAAATGTCTAACATGTGTATGTGTTCTAATACAGAAGATGAGTGCAATGTGGAAACTGAGTGGCCTCACAAACAATTGTCAACGAGTTGGAATTTTTGATGAAGTACCCTTTGTCGAGTCATCCTACTACCGATTGGCCTCTTCAATCAATTGCCCGTCGACAAATATTGTTGTTGGTTTATTTGCCATCTGCTGTAAGGGGAGAGTGTGGGGCTCGTCAAGCCGACATCTGCCAGCATTTTCATCACGCCTCCAGCGCCTGTACCGACTGACGCCGACGAGTTGGCCTAGAAATAAATACCCACGGACTATACTATAGCCGCTAAATATCTCTACGCGAACATGATTTGTTTTCAAAGGGGCACCCGCCTGTCGGTGCTTCTTTGAATTATACATACGTCACGGTCAAAACGTTCCGCAGCTAATGAGTGAAGGCCGACCAACCTATTTTGTCCAAATGTCCGTGTATGGGAGATGAGAATGCCACTGCGTCAAAGGCAAGACGTGTGCGAGCGTCGCTAAAAATAGAGACCACTATCGATGTTTTAGTATACATGGTTTCATTCTTAGTCAGAGCGCAAACAGAGGTTAGATGTCACGAAAACACATACACAAAGACAAAAAGCACTTTATCACGGCGCATTGTATGAGTTGTTATATTAGTGGGTGGAATCACCCAAACAAAGATAGTGAACGCCGTGGCGTTTAGGTGTTGAGCTGTTGGTGATGCTTGATCGGCGCAATGTGTCAGTCGAGCTCCAACTGAGGGTGATATGAGGCGGGGCAGCTCTGTGGTTTTAATTGTTGTGTTGCATAGTTAGTTTCGGCCGTCAGCAAATAGTGAAAAATATCTATCTACTTATCTCTCTCTCTCTATATTATATATATATATATATATATATATATATATATATATATATATATATATACAAAGGCAAAAATACGTACTGTCAGAGTTACTAATTCGAAGTTTACTACGACGTTTCGAGCGGGGACCACTCTTCATCACCTAATGAAGAACGGTCCCCGCTCGAAACGTCGGAATAAACTTCTAATTAGTGACTCCGACAGTACGCATTTTTGACGTTATATATATATATATATATAATTACTAATACAATGTCTGGACATTTACACTTACCAAGTAACCTCTTTCAGCTGTGATTTGAGACTGTGTTGCGCTTATCCCGCTCTTATTTATTTATTTTTTGTTTCTCTTGTTTCTGGCCTTTTTAGAATAGGCTTCCACCAGCTCGCTTGCGCGTGAACTCTAATTATCGATTAGTAAATCGAATAGCGATTCGGACGAATTTACTACGGCGGGAAGAACGAATTTGCAAATCTCATGGCAATTAGGAAATTTCAGCCATCCTTGGTTTCCGATTGGTCGCGCTCAGTAGCGGCTCTCTCCGCACAGAGTAGCCTCGAGTCAGAATTCGCGGAGTCTCTACTGACCGGCCAAAAAAGTGCGGCCTTCAACTGCTCCCGCCCAGACGACTTGATGTATTTGTATACGCCCATGACATCGGCCGCGATCGGCGATTGAGGTTCCGTTAGCCGACGCAAGCGTCAGCGGACGTCTCATATTTCCATACTCATTACCTACAGAAACCAAAACAACAACAAAAAAACATCCAGTTCATGTTCACTATGTTCACCACTGACAAGATAGTCGGTAGTCGACGAGTTTCCGTGCAAAGCCGATCAAAACGAGGCCCCAGATCAACTTTTACGGCTGCCATCAGGAAAGATCTGGCTTGTCGCGTTCCCTCAACGTCACTCCGAATATTGTTTGTGCCCCGCGCACCATCCTCTTGTAGCAATATTTTTATTGTCCCCATGTGATTTCTTTTTTATGTTCTTACTGGTGTTTGATCATAATTCGGTCATTGAAATAGTTTTTGCTGCCGACCCTACCATTATTTTGACCCTCTGGCAGCAAAGGAATATTATGCCGGCATTACACACGAAATAAGAATGTAGACACTCCGTCCCATATCTCAAATTACATCACAACGTGTTTACACAACTGTAGTGCAGAGGTACGATGAGCAGGGTCTGAGAAAATATTAGTTTCAGTATTTTCAAAAGAGCGACGAAACAAAATAAAGAAAGGACTGCCAATCGGCAGCGCGTGCAAGCAGAGGCAGTAGTGACAGGAAGCGCGAGGTGTCTTTCGTACGGCCGGCATCAACTCACGCACTGTCCGAAGATGTACTGTTTTACTCGTAGGATTGCAACGCTGCGGAATGTAGGCGTGTGATTTCAGAAAGCGCGTCCTACCATTTCTACGCGCGAGTGCTCCTGCAACCCAAGCATTGTATACAGTTACGTCCTCGCGCCCGTGCCTTGGCCAGCCCCGTACACAACTTATGCAGTATCGAAAAGGCATAGTTCAAAATTGACGGTCCCACTTTTCCATACCGCTTCAAAACCCCATCTCGCTCAAATCACTTGGCAGCCGGACAATTTTGGCAGGGGGCCTCAAGTTGGGGATTATCCGGTACATTGTCCTCCCAACAATGAACGTGGGCGCGACGCGCCAGAGGGTGAACACGTGAAAGGAGGGGCGTAAGAGTGGAGAAGGAAACTCAAGGTCGCAAGCGACGGGAAAAAGGGTTTCGAAATTGGCGCGCAGGTTTTGCAGCATTTGCTCATACTAGAGTTCCTGTATAGGCTCCCTACGGGAGCCAGAGTTGCGCATTTGTTTTCCCCGCGCCGCCACGCCGCTAT
Source organism: Ixodes scapularis (assembly GCF_016920785.2). NCBI lineage: Eukaryota > Metazoa > Arthropoda > Arachnida > Ixodida > Ixodidae > Ixodes > Ixodes scapularis. Next base: position 23,144,366 of record NW_024609868.1, read on the forward strand.
TCGCCGAGATCCATCACGTGAGGAGCAAAGCATCCGGTGGCGTGCAAGAAAGCCACCTTTACGGTCGCTCCGCCGACGTTTCTCTTGCCCCGGCGCATGTTTCCCTGCTTTCCGCCTCCTTTTCCTCCTCTCCTGTTTTCCATGCGCGGCGGCGCGCGCGGCGCCGCTATTCGCCAAATTTAGTCACGTGAGGAGCAAAGCATCCAGCTCGTGCGGGAAAGCCGGCGCTACGGCCACGCGCCGAGGCTGAATGCGCAACTCTGCTACCGTAGGTAGCTATACAGGAACTCTAGCTCATACGGACAGCCAACGCCGCCCTGGTGGTTCAACTAATGTTTTGTTCAAGATGGCCGCCGTGGTACCGCAGCCTTAAACGCCGGCCGTGTAGCTCGTGTACTTCCCCATCCAGAAGCCTGAAGTGGCTGACAGCGGGAAACCGGGGGACTCGCAAACACTAAGAGATGCACTGCGTCTGGTTCGAGATTGTTCGAGATAAAGCGAGAGGCGCAAACAGACAGGATAGAGGGTCTCAATGTTGTTGGTTGCCGCAGCCCGGCGGGCGCCATCTGCCGGCAGTACTTGAAAAAAATGGCCGCCCCTACGATTCTATAATTGTAGGTGCAGCCTAGAGTCACTAAATGAGCTGCGTTTAGAGTATCGGCACTCCGTTCCCTGACATTGTTGTGCGCGCCGCCATTTTGGCTCGTATGCAGAGCAGACATAACTGCCGATCGTCCTGATTCATAAGGGAGGCTTCCTCAGCATCAGAGTTGGTGCACGAAGGTCATCTAAGATTGCTTTGCTCTTTCGCGAACTGTTTAAACATTTGTAGAGGGCGAAGAAGCGTTTCCTCGGATTTCAGATAAAGCTTCAGATAACTGGCAACCATGATTTTAAGACACAATATGGCGAAGTGTCGTTACTCTGAAGCGTAGCTTATTTAGTGGCACTAGTGCAGCCTATACACGGGTAATTTTTAAATATATTTTTTCATTTTTTTTTGTTTTTTAGCTTAAAGTTAGGGGTCTGGCTATTACACGACTGCGGCCATTACACGCGTATATACGGTATATCGCAATCGGACAAAACTTAATATTGCCTCCCGCCACACGGGCGCCAAGGCAGACATGGTCTAATGTAACGCTTGAACGCTCAACGTTAAATTAGACATGGTCTAATTTAACGTCGAAGCAAAAATCAATTTTGCGGCCGTAAAGCTTCTTTTTTATTTTTTTACTTTTTCTGCCAAGCAAGATAATTGCATGTTAGCTTGGGTGGGGGGAAGGGGGGGGCTGTTTGTTGTTTGTGCAGGAGTGCTTTTAACAAAGAGTCGTTAGGGCGTTCACGCGGGTTGTCTCAATATTTCCTGTTGTGACTTGTTCCGCTCCAACTTTCGTTCTGTGACAAGACAGACGGTATGGTGTGACTTACAAATGGTGAATAGTTATATTTACACAGTCACAACGAGGACACTGCGGTAACAGAACCTCCATATAATTAATTAGGCGCTCTGTACAGGGGGAAAAAAGTCACGATCGGCCTCGAGGTCTTTTCTATATTCGAGCTGTCCGGACCACACGATAGTATGTACGGGAAAGTCAACCTATCGGGGAAAGCCAACGATAAGTTCTCGAGGTCTAGGACAATAGAGAGTTTTCGTAGACCGCGCTGCCCCCTCCGCTAAGCGTTCCGCAACGAAGAAGTTGCTACTGCGCCTGCGCGCCGATAGCCTTGACTGTGGAGTTCCCGCTATCATAGCGGGTTGCGGAGAGCCTTGCGGGGTGACGAAAACGATCTACGAAAACTCCCTATTGTTCCTCCGGTACGCAAAGTGCGCGCGGCTACCGTCCTCGGTTTCTTCTCGTTCGTTCCATGAGCACCTTATGTCTGATTGTTCAAATAGGTCTAAACAAAGTAGTACGGGAGTCTTTTATATTCATAGTGCGGAAACCCTCCAGCTTTTATTTTCGACACCAATTAGCACGACAGGCACTTATTATGCGCTGAGAAGAAGTCAGAGACAACTTAAGAAACACCGGGTGTGGCTTTTCATGTCCACGCTTCTAGCTCCATGATTCGCTCTTATCGGCTGATGCTACACTATCATTGACTGAATATAGGTATAATGAGATGCTTCGGACGTGCAACGCGCTGCGCTTTTTAAGTCGTCCGCCACTCCAAGTTTACGGTACGAAAGAGAGATTCGGTGAAAGCTCGGTCTGCAATCTTGCGTTCGTTCTCACAGGACCAGGTAGCGTGACGCACTAAATTACAAGGTGGGTCTAGGCGTCCCACTCTCTAAGGTTTAACCTTCTCGACGGATATCCTTTGACGTGACGGCCTCTTCGAAGCTGGCGCGGAGAATCCTCCGTGCTCCATCGCAGACTCTTCAGTCTGCGGCAACATCTGTCAAACAAATTCCGCCCACAAAAAAATAATAATAAATAAAATAAAGCGAAGCTCTACTTACAGAAAAGATAGAGGCTGTGCCAGCGGCCCACTTCTGGTACACTATAATGCTCGGTGGCAGGTGCGCGAAAAATGTCGTAGAGATGAATACTCCCCTCTCTAATACTGAGAGTGAATCTCGTCATTCGCGCCATCTGTAGGACCAGCGGCAACGCTCGCGTCGAAGCCACAAACAGCCATCTGCTGCCGGGACTCGGAAGGGAGCGCACGGCTGCCCGCGCGTGGTGAACGTAACGTATACAAGCTGCAGTAGACGTGGCAGGGCAAAGCAGGCCGCCTGAATACGTCGTCGTCGTCTCCGCCGCCAGATGCCCCCTTGGCGGCAGCAGCAGTGCTCCGACGTTCCCGGAGTCGGACGCTGTTACAGAATCCAGTCGGTCGGCCGCTCGCGCCGTCTGCTGACGAGACTTCCCAACTGGTACAAGCAGGACCTCTTCTTCCTCCTCAGCGGCGTTCCCAGTGTCGGCATGCCCCCGCGCGGAGTTGCCTACTCCCTGGTAAGGCACCACATTACGTTCCTTTTTTTTCCAAGAGACCGCTATATCATATGTCTAATAGAATAAGATCGCGCGGTGTCACTGGCCATCGTGGAATTTCCGTTCATTGAAGCGCAGGCATCAACAAGGTCAGCACTGACTATGTAGCACTCAGGTATCGCTGTGGTGTATGCGTGAAAAGGCCTTAATATTGAGTCATTTATGATACAACAAAAGAAGGGCAATTCTGAAAGAAACGCATATGGTAACCACCAGAGGCAGGGTGTCAAAGAACAACGGACAAGTTGACACAACAGCTGCACCTGCAGAGGACGTGGTGCCCGGACCCTGCGTGTGCGTTTCTTCGTTGTTGCGGGAGAGAAATATACGTCTTGCACAAGCTACAAAGAGATTAAGAAAAAAAAATAAAAATAAAAAAGCGGTTTTGCTGATGCGAAAAGAAATCTATTTTAAAGGGATACTTCAACGAAATTTGAAATATTCCCGTCGTGTTCAAAAATAGGTTGAATATGATTCACAATATCCGTAAATGACAATCGCACTTTGTATTTTGAGCCTGGTGGCGGTATTTTTTCGTTATAAACGGCCCACTCTGGCAAGCGCTCGGAGAAGGCCCAGCTGAGACCACGTGACATCCAACGCAATCGTGACGTAGTTCGTCTCAGGACGAGCAAAGCTACGGCGAGGCTGACGTGGAGAGGATGGCCTAGTCGTTCCAGCCACCAAAGCGCTGCTTTTGTACGAATTTCGAGTGACGGGTTAATCTTCTATAATCTTGTAGGGGGACAATAGCGACTTCTGCGACACACAAAAGGCATTCCCGGGAAGAGGGGAGTTCCTCCTGCCCCTCTTCTCTCGTCGTGGCCGGAGGCGAGACAACCTCCGTCACTAGCTGCCAAGGTTCCTAGACCGGCATTACAAGCGAAGCGTTAGCGACATCCACCAGGTGCTCTTTGCTAATCGTTTAATTCGTTTTAAAATTCCTTTTCGTGACTTTTTTAACAAGATATTGGTATGTTCGATTTGATGCTGCTCCTTTGAACATATATAGACCAAAAAATGAGCGCCGAAATTTCGTTGTAGTATCCCTTTAACCTGCAGAAATAATTCGAGGAAACCCAATATGGATAGTGAACATTTTAAACGATATGATGAGCAAGCGACAGAGCTTCAGGCCGCTTCGTGGGATCACGAGTGTGCGTTGTCTGTATGCGGCCGCGCCGATCGAAAGGTCAGAGCTGTCAAGCCGGAAAACTAAACGTTGTCATAAGGTGTCGTTATGTTTACGAATTTTTTGTGAGCGCAAGAACCGAGTATGCTACTGAAAATTCAGGGTTCGAATGATATGACTCTGGAGCCATGTAATTCCCTGGCCGGTCACTCTCTAGAAATTCTTACAGGCACTTCGCGACGCAACATGGCCCGTATAGGGGAAAGCAGACCATTGACCCGTAGGTCTGACCTTGGATAGATGCCACGAATTACGGATCCATCTGGATCCGTAAATGATTTTCTGCGTTTCTCAGAAACGATGCTTGAACAGAGCATACAACTGAAGTTGTGGTGGAAAGATGTGAGACCTTGGTTATCTTTTGGCTTTCGAGATCGGGAAGGTTCTGTGGTGAAGTTCGTGGAGTGTATATAAGAAGGGCGACCAAAGAAACTTGTCTTTAGCTGTGTTAGAGACGTGTCCTCGACTGTTCATTTTTCTTCTACTTTGAAACTTTCCTCTTTTCCTGCCTCAGTCTCGGGCTAAGAACAAAATGAAGTTACAGGTTGTTCTTGTTGGTGACCTTAATATAAATGTTTCCGCGGACAATGTATCACATTTGAGTTTTCAAGAGATATTTGAATCTTATGGTTGCACAAACACAATAGCTGTACCAACTAGAATCACCTCGACTTCTGAGACAACCCTTGACCTCTGCATTACAAATCTCCCTATTGAGAATTTGAGATCAGGTGTATGGACGTGCGGTATCAGTGATCATTTGCCAATAGACTGTCTAATGCATGTTAACCAGCTGCGCAGAATTAAAGAAAACAAGCTGGTTAGAGAGTATTCGGAACGAAATATTCAGCATTTCAAAGATCTTATTTCCTGCCTAGATTGGGATAATGTTTTGAGAGAAAATGATGCAAACACAACCTATGACTTTTTTTTTTTTTTTTATCCTGCTTTGTGTCCGCGTATAAGACCTCTTTTCCCACTAAAGACACGTAAACAGCATAGGAAACTTGAAAACCATGGATATCTAATGAATTATATGCAAGAATTAAAAACCGCAGCAAACTGTTTCAAACATTTCTGAAAACGAGAAGCGAAAGTGACCTTTGCATATTTAAGAAAGTCCGAAATAAACTAAACTCTCATAGTAAAAAAGCAAAATGCGAATATTATATGAACAATTTTTCACCGGTTATGGGAGATCCCCGCATGATATGGCAAACAGTAAAAGAGATAATTTCTTAGAATACCTCGGCAAGAAAAGTTAAATTTTACAATGAGGCGCTGACGGATGAACAGATGGCAAATCTGTTCAATGCGCATTTTCTGGCTGTTGGTGCTCCTTTAAATAACTGTGCAGAAATACCATGCGAGCAGTTCATTTCGACCAAACTGTCTTAATTCTCTCTCTCTATATCCGACAAACCAATGTGAAATAATGGAGTTAATTCTAGCATTAAAACATGATTGCGCCTCCGGGGCAGGTCGACATTAAACCAAAACCGTTAAAAGCCGTTTGCGACACAATCAGTATTTAACTCGTGCACGTTTGTAACCTCATTTTATCTACGGGTGTCTTTCCAGACAAAATGAAGCATGCACGTGTGACGGTTATACACAAAGGAGGCCCGGTTAGTGACTTAAATAACTATAGACCGATTTTTGTACTTTCAGTCTTTGCACAAATAGCCGAACATATTATAAACAAAAGAATTGTTTTTGACTTTCAATAACATTTTAGTAAAAACTATTTGGTTTTCAGAAAAATAAATCACCAAAAGTCGCACTTCTTGGAATTAAAGAAGAAATTCTCGAGAACATAGAAAAAAAAGTATACACGCTTGGTATATTCCTATATCTCAAGAAGGCTTTGGATTGCGTTCAGTATTTTTACAGAAACTTCCGCTTTGCGGAATACGCGGTATTTCCTTAGCAATGTTTAAAAGTTACCTCACTACAAGAACCCAACATACAGTGGTAAATAGAGTAAAGTCAAACGTTCAGTGCATAAAGTATGGGGTTCCTCAGGGGTCCATTCTTGGTCCTATATTATTTTTATTATATATTAACAACATTGTAAACATACATGGCAGTTCAAATATAGTCCTATATGCAGACGACACAAATATTTTCTTTTCTGGAATGGACATCAACGACCTCTTTGGAAAGGCAAAACAGCGGTTGCGGGGATTAGACTTATGGCTTAGATCTAATAACCTTTATTTAAACATAGAAAAAAACGAAGTACTTACTGTTTAAACCAAAAGGAATGATACCACCTTCCAATTTTCAATTAGAATTCCATCACTCTCATATTCAACCATCTTCAACCATTCGATTTTTGGGGGTTCTATTCCATGAAAGCCTATCATGGACGCCACATACTGATTCTTTGAGAACAAGTCTTTGTCAAGTCTTTGTCGAGCTGTTGGCGTCTTAAATAGACTAAGATATTATCTATCAACAAAAGTGAAACAGCAAATTTATTTCGCCCTTGTGCAATCCCGCATGGCCTTTTAGTGTGGTCAACTACATCCTAAACAAATCTAGACAATATTGTATCCATACAAAAGCGAGCATTGCGAGCAATTGCTAACATGCAACTTCTTAAAAGTGCCACATTAAATTTTAGGACATACGAAATACTAAACGTAAGAGATCTACACAAATACAAACTAGCACTTGAAATTAGGCGGAAATTTCAGCTCGATAACTTGGTATTCCATACTAAGTACCACGCGAAAGATAGCCCGTATAATTTAAGGCGACATTTATTAATAAAATCGCGTTCGCGAACGAATTCTGGAGACCAGAGGTTGAGTTTTTTTTATACCAGACCATTTCAACCAGCACCCGTATATTTCAGCTGCATTGGATTGCGTACGATCACTCTATCAATATAAAAATATTGTAAAAGAACATTCACTCGCAGGGGAATAAAACCGGATGTGTTTTAAGCAAAATGCTTAGGATGAAAACTGGCAAATATCCTTTCCCTTTATGATGTTTTGTGATGTATTTGTTTTGGTTTGTATAGATTTTCAGTTTGGAGTGAAATTGTATCACGTACTTCTCATTTGTTTCATGTTTGTTTCTTGTTTTTGCTACCGTCGCTGCCAAAAGGGCGGCAAGCCTCGTCAGGCATTTATGCCTTTAGCCATGTCCCCTGAGACATCTCTGTATTGTCATGTCATAAATAAAGGTATAAACAAACAAACATACAAATCGTGCGTCCGCAAAGCCAAATATTACGGCGCAAGAAGAAAAAAAAAAGTAATTAATTTTGGCAAAGAAATGGCGGAAAGCACGCTTGCTTTAAAGAAAAAGTACCGGCAGGTGTCATATAGCCTTTTAGAGACGAATCAATGGGTCAAGGGCGATGGTGGCAGACGCAACTCGGTGCGCAGTTTGAACACATCCGTCATCACGGCAAGAACGAAGCGTGCGCATCAAACGCGTTCACATTTCAAACCGAATTGAATAGATATTTGGCCTTTTTTTCTTGTTGGCGCGGGAAAGAGGAGGTCTGTAGATTTGTTTGTGAGTTTTCAGTTTCCTGTTACAGAACTTCGCTGATGTTTTTGCGCAAAGGCGTAATTTATTGAAGTGAATTGCTTCACGATGAGACATGAAACGCTGTTCGTATATAAGCGAGAAGTTCTCGATGTTAATTTTGATGTGTTAGGGAGTTGCGCTGCTGTATCAAGTCCACTCCGACAGAGTCGATAATTTCACAGGCGGGGGATAAATGTGCCAGGGAAGCATACAATGAGAAGAGGTTCGTGTCACCGATTGTGGAGATTGCGAGATTCAGGTCGGAAAACTAATGTACTTCGGGGAAACGTGGAGGGTGCCGATTTTTTCGTCGAGGACAATAATCGTGAGGTGGTCCGAGCGACAGTTGCAATGGGAAGGCGTGGCGTATTTTGGGCCGCAGTTCGGTACATCAGAGGTTCGAGTGTTGTATAACACGTACAGAAACTGCTCAAAAGGGAGTCTCTAGAAAAGATCTGCTTTCTTCTGCGCCATTCATACTATGGTAGAAAATATTGTAAGTTCGGTACGAGACACGTAATTTGCGTGCACCGCAGTTAGTTGTAAAGTTGTAGTTCGCTATTTTGTCGAATATATTGCGCTTCAGCACTTTCTCGGTGGTGTCGCTGGAGAACCCGGCGGCCACAACAGCCAACAGAAGAAATGAAGGGAGTCGTTCAATGCCCGCCAAACGCTCGAGTCCTGTGCCTCGTTCAACCAAAGAGGTGAAAGGTGCGCGCTCGTCGGGACGCTTCATTTCACTGCCTGAGCCCGCTCTATGCGCGTATAAAGGTATGGGCGAACACGTGATCAAGTTTGACGGCTCACTGGTCCAACCAGTATGTCGCTTCCATCGTCCTGCCGTGAGCTTAGCAGTTGTAAGAGCTTTACGTGGTTGGAGTTGCTTCCTTTCCCACATATAGGCTCTGTAACGTTCTGTTCCACAGGCAGCGCCACCGCCCTAGTGGGACGGCAGACATACGAGATGGTCTATGACTTCCTCGTGCGCCCTGCCATCTTTGTTTACTGGGCTGCGAAACGCGTACTGGACATGCGCAATAGTTATCTAAGGAACATCAGACGCCTGCAGCTCGGTGGCTTCTCATTTTTCGCCCGGGAGATAAGCGCTGGAAAGGTGATAATTTTCAACGGGCATGAATTCGATGGTCACTGATTTCACCCTCTGAAATTCAAAACCGCGACTCTATGCTATGACGATAACGCAATTCAATGCAAAAGTGCAAGCGAGCTGGACAAAAATGACGAAAATAATCCCGGGAGAAGGGTAAAAAAGAACAGACACAAATCTCCAAACACAACTAAGTGACCGCTGCGCGACCGAAAAAATACGCCTGGTCCTGGTATCATCAGACCAGGGACCTCCAATTCCAGTGGAGCGCTCTACCAACTGAGCTAACCAGGAGTTAGACGTCAATAGAGCAAACTGGTTTTATCAGCTGCCACCAGTCTTACACCGACAAGAGTGAATGGCTTGCATTTTAAGGTTAAGATTATAATGCAATTAAATGCAAAGGTACAAGCAAGCTGGACACCCAGCTGTGTTTGGAGATTTGTATTTGTCCTTTGTCCTCCTTGTCCCCCTTCTCCAGGGATTATTTTCGTCACTCTATGCTATAATTTACCAGTAGAGAGTTCTAAATCAGTGCTTTTGCTCATGTTTGCGGGCGAAAACACTGTAGTGTTTAAAAAATTCACCGGATAAAAATATCTTTTCTTACTTTAGAGCATCGGGATTTTGAGGCACAAAATTTACGTGTAAACTGCGCGACAATGTTAACACGAACCCTACAGTAGCGTTTTCTCCCTAAACCATGGCGTCGACAAACAAAAGATCAGCAACTAACTTGAAATTCTACCACGCCGGCAGTTAAAATACCTGTCGTTTATCCGTTACTGTTTCAGCTCCGAGAAGAAAAACAAAAACAGACAAAAAAATAAGCGATCTTATCTTTATGCTATGTCCCTCCCTGTAAACAAGCTGCAGTTTTTCAACGTCCCTCTAGCTCTGCGCGTGCCCTCGAAAAAGACCGCCCGAAAACAGATATCTATGTGTAATTTCAGGTAGAAACTATACGCGCCAGTATCACACTATTTTTTAGCCTTTCGGAGGCAACACCGCGAGGCGCTTTCCACATTCACACAGTCTCAGATACTACGCGGTCAGCTGACTGCGGAGAACAGCTGTTCGTTCTGCTTTCCCCCTGCGTGGAGTGTGCGCTCCGCATGCCTGTGCTTAGAGGTATGCGAGCGAAAACAGACGTAAGACGACCCTATGCCGAGTGCAAAAGGCAGCAGGTATCGCTGCCGGAGGTGTACAGGACTCGCGCAGCACTGCCGCAGACGTATACGGGACTCCTGCGCCGAATTCGGCCAATAGGACGTGGAACGAGCTCGCAGATGTTATTCCCCGAGTCTAACTCTTATATGGAGCAGCGGTCCCATAAGGCAGTTTGTATACCGCAAAACTGCGTAGCAGACGTGACGAGTTCCTTCCCAAGTTCATTCGACGGAGTTTGCACGCGTGTATACGCAGCTGCGGCGACGTCACGCTGCAGGGGTCGCGCACGTGTCCCGTGACGCAACGTTTCCAAATGCCTCTAAAGCACGACGAGGAGAAAAAAGAACGGCAGAAATAGAAAGCAAAGAGGTGGACCTGAGGTATTTAATCATGTCGGCTACTTTATGTGCACAAAGGAAGCAGAGAACAGAGAAGCCTAAACCCGCAAGTCAGACTGCTCGGACGTCATACTGAAAACACGGTGCAAAAACGGTTCCCTAAAACTCCTTATTAGAGAAGTTTTAGGGAACTGTTTTTACAAGTCAGATACGGTACGAAGGACCCTCCGGTTCGAACTGCGCATGCGCGAGTCTTCTGCTGTAGCGCATGCGCAGTGCGTACCGGAGTGCCCATCGGACCGCTTCCTGGCGCTAGTGGGACCCAAGGATACTCGAACGCAACACCACTGACCAAGAAGCGTCTTCGTCGCGGCGGAATTCAAAGGATGAAAGCGGAGTTTTTCTGTCAGTCTCTCCTTCCAAAGACGCCTTTTGCTCCTTCGCGAAATTTGATGATGGAGCTGTGGGGACAATGGCAACAGTACGATCCCCGGGAATGAGTCATCGAGCTTTGCGGTGACGATATTCAAATGCTGCTCACACAGTGGACGCGAAGACTGCGTACGCATTCGATCTGGGCTCGTGACAATCCATGCCTTGACATGCATTGGGGTAGTGGCCCGTGTCCAATCGCTGCAACGACGAGCCATCACAATGTCTAGAAAAAAAATTGGGTTGTGTGTGTGTTTATACAGCCTAGAACTTGGTCTGCCTCACAGGGGCGACGAGTCTCCCAGCTGTAGATGAGAAATTTAGCCAGTGCGGTACAACCGCTAGCCTGGGGTCTTTAACGTGCATCACGCAGTAGTGATACACGACCGCACGCCGGTACGATGCTCATCCAGATCGAAACGGGCAGGGGTGGGGCTCGAACGACAATGTCTGGAACTCAGCGCGCGTCATGTGCTTTGCCAACCCCAGCGCGTGGCTATGATCAACATTGGCGGCATATAATCGGCTCCAGATCACGTGGCCGCTTGTTCTGGCTGCGAGTTGAGGGGTAAACGCATAGAGATCATACATACTAACTCTAGAGGAAAAGGTCCGCCATTTTCCCATGCATTCTGGCTGCCGCAAGCGGCGGAGTAAGCAGGCAGACCCTCGGGGTCCCACATGGTTACCAACTGCCTTCGATTTCACAAATATATCATCAGAGCAGTTTCATGAACTTCAACAATCCACGAACTTACCGGTGGAAAGATATTCGCGTTCCTTTCGAAGCTTTCTTTTTGCATAGCACGCAGATGTACGGCCTCCCGTCAACGCTAAACTAAACCAGATAACCGGCTTCGGTTATCTGGTTTAGTTCCGGGCGCGGGTGGCCGCGCTTGGAAATACGAAACCGCGCAACTATTAGATTTTCGAGATTTCGACAGTAGGGAAGTTAATGCAGCGTAATGAGTATGCTGCTTTTTATAAACCTTAGAATAGCTCAGAATTTAGTTTGCAACGTTAAATTATCACTGTTTATATTGCTGACAGTTTTCAGTCTTCGCGATTTCCATTGAGACTGTCGTCCTTCAGCTGGCAACATTAGTTTCTTTCTCTCGTGTTCTGTCGTTCTCTTTCGCGATCTTTCACTCGGGACCCAGGATGTCGGCGCGCGTGATTTGCCACTCCTCCTCACCCACCTTTACCCCCCTGGGTGAACGGTGCTCGTTTTTCTTTAATTTTTTTCTGGAACTTCTATTGGGGCGGGGGGGGGGGGGGGGTTGAAAAACGAACGCGTGTTTCATAGGTCATTAACGTCAGGGATCCGTTTTAAGCGGTATCTGCGCAAAGTACAAAAGTTGTTGCATTGCCCCTTTAACATCGCAAAGTTCTTTTGGCTTTTTTTTTTGCAGAAGAAATGTTTGTGTAGGCTTCTACCATTAAGTTATGTACAGCTGAGTTCCACCCGTTCTGGCGTATCTAGTGGAAGCTGGATCTAAAGGCTGGTTCACACAACACCGCTTTCTTACGTTTTCTTACGTTACGTATAAGTCGTCGAAACATTCGTGTCTCGAATGTCGCGTGCCAGGCTATCTCCTTGAATCGGTAGCCATGTTTAATACGAAGCATAGATGTCCAGGTGATTTGTACCGTAAGGAGACGTAAGCTTTCGTAACGTGAAAACAATATTCGCTTAAATTTTTTTTTTCCCTTTACACGAGTTTACTGGCACTAGTGGGGCTCAATGATACTCGCACGCAACGTCACTGACCAAGAAACTCTGTTGTTCCGGTGTAATTTCAAGGACAAAAGCGAGCGTTTTCTTTCAATCTCTCCTTCGCAAAACTTGATGACGTAACTGGGGCGTCGCAGTATCTCCCAGTGACGATATTTCAATGCTGCTCATAGACTTTACCCGAGCATTGCGTGAACACTCGATTTGGGCTCGTGATAATCGATAGCTCGAAAAGCATTCGAGTAGTGGCCCGTGTCCAATAGTTGCAATGACCACAATAGCCGAGCCATAACAATGTCTGGAACTCAGCGCGTGTCCTGTACTTTTCTAATCACAGCGCGTGGCTATGATCAACATTGGCGGCATATAATCCGCTCCAGATCACGTGGTCGTTTGTTCTGGCTGCAAGTGGTGAGGGTGAACGTTGCTCAGTGACGTTGCTTGTTTCTCTTTCATTTTCTTTTTCTGCGACTTTTATTGCGTGTGGTGAAAAACGAACGCGTGTTTCATGCGTCATTTGCGTCACTGATTCGTTTTAAGCAGTATTTGCGCAAGGTACAAAAAACGTTGCTTCGTCCCTTTAGTGCACATAAAACAGGGCACACTAGAGCCACTAAATGAGCTACGCTTAGAGTATCGGCACTCTGTTCCCCGATTTCGTTATGGGCGCCGCCATCTTGGTACTTGTGCAAGGGCAGACGCAACTGGCTATCGTCATGATTCAAAAGTGCGATTTTAAGTTTAAACATTTGTGGAGGACTGAAAAGCGTTTCCAGGGATTTCAGATAAAGCTCCAAATAACTGGCAACCATAGTTTTAAGTCCCAAGATCGGTAACTGTCGTTACTCTGAAGCATAGCTTATTTAGTGGTTCTAGTCACAGTGCGTTCTAATAGAAGACAGCGCGCCGTACCTTTGGTTCTACTGGCGGCGTTGCGACGAAAGCGCTAGAGGATGTCGTTTCGATAATGCGGATTAAAACGCATCGCAACAACCTTGAGTATTTTAGTGAAAAACCCGAGACTGTGGTAATGACAGAGGACGACAAGAAAGAGAAGGAGAACGTTGAGGCGTTCTCCTTCTCTTGTCGTCCTCTGTCATTACCGCAGTCTCGGGTTTTTCACTAAAATGTTTAATATACACCAGCTTACTTGCGCCCTTACATTCTGCTCATTAAAACCTTGAGTAGTGGCATTTTGCAATTATTACTCTAAAGAAATGGTGAACCAAAATTTGGATTTCAAAAAAAAAAAAAAAGAACAATGCCGGAGATGTAGGCTGGACGCTACAATCCCTACAACACTACTCGTGAGTCGTAAGGCGACATCGCGAATGGACGGCCGTATTTTTGGCAAAGGAGGTCAAGAATGAACGAGGCCGACGAGGCGCGTGACCGTGAAGATACCTCGTTTCCTCCTCTCTCCACTATGCCCCCTCAAGGCGGCGAGGCAGAGAAAACGCGAGGCCGTTCCCTCTCCTGCTCGGAGCAACATGACGTAAACGTATCTGTCAAATGCGCCTCCTTTTCTTGAAAAATACGGTCATCCGTTCGAAATATCGCTATATGAGTGATGTTTTGGTGTTTGTAGCAGCCCGTTGCACGCTTTTGCCGCGTGTTTTTGTGGAATCCAGATTTCGGTTCAGCATCCTTTTAACAGATTTGGTAGCGATCGCTGACATACAAAATAAAACTATGTGCACGTGCGTCTCTCTGTTTTTCCTTCCATTGTCAGTTTTCGGGAAAACAGAGGGCTGACATTTTTGAAAAAGGTCGTTTTTGATCTCATATTGTTTAAAATGTGCTATTTCCCACATATACCAAGTCCTATATTACAAAACCACCTATTCATCTCAGTGCAATAAAAAAAAAACATGGACTCTTTTTTTCTCGCGGACTACATTGTGTGGACCAATGAAAGCAGTACAATACGTGCAGATTCCGATTGGTTTTATTATAACTCGTTTCGAAGAGACTCTGATAGGTACACATTCGGATAAACTCCTATTTTTCTCCGCCAGCGAAGCCATCGCTTGCAATTAGCCGACAAGCGCCCTTCGTCGACCACTTCACTCGGAAGAAACTTCTTCCCAAAAAGGGCGTGTCAAGATCTTGGAACACGATTTTAACGAGGAGATAAGCTACGCGCGGTTCTGTTTTTTGGTTTGTTGGGATGCTTAGAGCGTCTATAGATTGAGTTGTCACCCCAAAAGGACGACCTCAGAATCGACCTCAGTGTCCCTTTAACATATCGGGTAGGGTGAGCGTAAAAAAACTCAAACTTAACTTTGTTAACTTCTTCTTTTTATATCTCAGCTGCAGTGCGGTATTCGGACCACCGCCGTTCACATGTGGTAAATTTGGCTGCTCGAATTAAACGCTTTTTATTCGAGAGACGTTTGAGGGCTCTGTTAAACCACGGAGACTGGGAATCTTCGAGTACATTTGACAATTCTTCAGCATTTGCCAATTCTTCAACATTTGCCGATTCTCTTCCACTGAACGGTCTGAGAATCCTTCTAGAAATGTATCAATAAACGTTGCAAGATCATTGTTAATTTTGACGAAGTCAGCTTTTGCATAATCTAGAATTTGATTGACGTGACTTGATGATTTCGGCACTGCAGCTTTAACATAAAAATGTAATGTTCTAGGGCTTATCAGTAAGCCCTAGAAGATATGATATGGGGGAACTAGGTCAGGGTGATTTGACAGTACAAGATCCAATATGTTCGCGGATAACGGGGTTATTCTGGTTGGTTGAGTAACAAACTGATTGAGATTAGAATCTAAACAAAGGTTCACAAAGTCATTGCACTCCGATGATGATGCAGTTGTGGATAGATTACACTCTGCCCATACGATAGAAGGAAAATTGAAGTCACCCAAGAAAAAGATCGGTGAACTGGGAAAACGCATGACTAAGTTGTTTGGAGCGTCATGTAAAGCTTTAACAAAGAGAGATGAGCATGACGGAGGTCTATAGCATACTCCCATAATCCACCTGTTGTGGTGAGAACCTATACAGACTCAAAGTAGTCCTAAACAACCTGTCGCGTTAATGCAAAAAGATTCAACATGAGCGCTCACTGCAATTAAAAGTGGCAATAACCTGTCGTGCTGTGGCAATGGTGAAGTGAAGCGAACGAAATAAGAGGAAACAAAAACTGGAGGTCGGTTATGGCGGCACCCAAGCACAGCTGGCTGAGAGCGTCTATACGGGAGGTATTCACTGGCGGACATAGCTGTGTGCGCGACTGCTGAGCGCGTTCTAGTGACGGCGAGCTTTCGCAGTTCTTTTACAACGTGAATTCCGCACCATCAAGATTGCCGGTCTTAGCAGGTAATGTAATCTCGTTCAGAGCATGCGCTCTAAACATCGCCCTTACCCCCCATTCACACTGGAAGCGGATCCGCGTTCGCGAAGCGGTTGCGAAAGCGGTTGTATAAAGATCCAGTGCAATTGCACGCGCATTTGATGTCATCGTGTGCGCGTGCAATTGTACTGAATCCTTATACAACCGCGTTCGCAACCGCTTTGCGAACGCGGATCCGCTTCCAGTGTGAATGAGCCCTTAAATTTGGCGCCCAGTCAATATGGCGTCCGGGGAGGGGTGTGCAAGACGGTGGGACGAGGCGGGACGAAAAGACCGGGACTTCGCCGCCTGCTGCGATTGGTCAGAGGCGTGGCGCTGACCAATCGCCGCCGGCAGCGATGCCACGGTCCGTGCCGCCGTCTTGCATAGCCCTCCCCCCAGGTAACGTCAGGTCATGTGACGTCGATTTCCCCTGCTAAATTTAGCGGGGAAACTGAGTCGACGTGTAGGTCAAGGTGTATTAGGTGACCTGGCGTCAGGTGACGTCACGTGACGCCACTTTCCACGTTAAATTTAGCGGAAACTGCACGGACGGACGGACGGACGGACAAAATTTTGGGATTGGGGGTTAGCGTTGAAAAGCATTGCATGCTTTAAAAGCCCAGGATCGCGGCGCATTTCCCGAGCCTCATTAGTTTCGTCAGTGGCGGAAGACACACAAAAAAGACGAGCGCCGTGGCAATGAACAATTGGAGCTGCTCGATGATCGCCACATCGGACCGCTGCGAACGGACTAATAAAGGGTCTGTTATACACCGACGTAGCGTTTACAAACAAGCCCGAGTTTGCCCACACCGGGTGTGGGCATTCCGCGTGCGCAGAAACCAGATTTGCGTGAGGCGAAGCTTCTGCGCATGCGCAGCGCCGACGGCAGCGCCACCTCAGTGGCGTGACGTCAGAGAGTTGAGTTGGTCTATACTTCGACGTTGAGCGCAGAGAATGTAGCGTAGCGCGGAACAGGGGCCCTTGATTGGCCGGCCAGCAGGAACTCGGTATCCGCGACCAATCAGTATCGGTGTTCGCTGCGCTACGCCACGTTTGCTACGCTCCACGTCGGAGTCTAACCGAGCCTTTAAAGTGAAACGAGTCTCGCAGTTAGTTGTATAATGGATATTTAGTACTTTCCATGGCGACGGTATAATTACGATTTGAAACGACAGAATCGCGGCAATTTAAGTGGGTCGGACGTCGAGCGGCGCAAAACCAACCTACGAACAGCAGGTGGCAGGAGATAAATGCCATACATTGTTTCCGTCCACTCGCAGTGACACAGATGTGGGATCGCACATCTCTGGGATGTATTTTCCGGTGCAGCGTTCCGTCGTAAAACAGGTCGTATAAATCATTAAACGAACGGAACCATAGCGTACAGTAAAGGGGTACTAGATAAAGCCTTTATTTCAGTGTTTTGAGCCCGTTAACGAAACAGGTAACGCGTTAAGACGGGTTCACACACTTGCGTTCGCTTATACGACTCCGTTATCGTGTTCTCTTACGGCGAGATGACACACTGACACGCTGTCGCCGTGTATGAGGTTTGCCTAGAACTGCGTTTCACTAGAGACAAGGTTTTGCTATAGGGTGCCCTAGGTTTTGCGGTACTCGCGAGATCGAATGTGCGTACTACCATAGCCTCATATACACTGACAAAGCCTGGCAGATCGCCACGAGAAGCGGCCTCCGAAATGGAAAAGGTGGGGCGGCAGACAACGGATGAAAGGAAAGCCACGTGTCTGGCGCCCCGCTGCGGCGAGATGCCGAAACACACTTTTCCCGGGCGAACAAGTGTGTTTCGGGTCCTCGCCGCTGTAACAGCTGTGCGCTGACGTCCAGGTTCCCTGAGAAATGGCTCTTTGATGCTCTGTGCAAACAGATCCTCGCTCTCCAAATCTGCGACCGGGCACTCTATGGCTCCGTCGTCGAACTGCCAGGCTTTGTGAGTAAAGAAGAGGCTATGGTATTGGTATGGTATGGTATGGTTCGGGGACGTCAGGGCCCGCTTGCTAGAAACAGCGTCTCAGCCGAGACTGGGTGAAGGAAAGCATTGCCGCGCCTCAACTGTCAGTGCAGATGCGACCCTCGAAACAGACAACTTTCCAGACACTTTTTTTTTTTTTTTTGCTAAATTACTTGCGATTTGTCGTGGCTCAAAGTGCAACGCTCTGATTTCTGATACCTTGTATGAGAATAGTCCTGACAGTGATGGGCAGGTGAAACAGCAAATTAGCGTACCTGAAAAACGAACCTTCTTTGTAACAACGAAGACAACAAACGTCTAAATTTAGAAGCTTTACGAGTCTAAATTTACCGCGAGAAAGTTTATACGGCAGAAAGATACAGTCTACCTTAAAATGGTGCCTGTCACCTGACGACTGTTAAATTGGCGTCGTGCATCTAATACCAGCGAATAATTAACCGAGGAAAGACCATCGGGGCATCATTAACGTGCTTTCGATTTATCTCAGTTCACAAAGCATAATTGGCATTGACTGAATGGGAGTGCGAACAGTGAACTACGCCGTTAATTAAGAAAACTGGTTGTCTTGGCTTACACTTGCACTGTGAAGTTTAGGAATGACGCAGTGCTATTCAACTCGGGCCACTACTCGCACGCTCCTAGCATTCAGCGTTCCTTAGGTAACGTGACAGCAACAGGGGCGACGTTCGCACAGCTGCGACCTGGCAAGACGCGGCTTGCTCAGAGTCCCTCGGCCATGACGAGCGGCATATATATATCGTCGTGGGCGGCAGCCCGTGGCCACCGGGAAGAAACAATAGGTCCCCATTCGACAGAATGACACCAGGCGAGCAAGTTACCGAAGCAGTGTCACTAATTGGCGGGTTAGGACTGCTGGTACACCCGAGTCGTCGCCGCCGCGCACTCGTTCAGACGTGCAAATCCCTTGGGGAGAAACGATCGGCTCCCACCGGAAATTGGAGGCCCGTGATGAGTGACCAGTACGCTCGTTGATTGCCCTACCCTCTCATCTGGATACTACTTCCGAATCTGTTAGATTTGTGCCGGCACGCTGTTGCGGTCCCATCGAGACGCACTCGTCCCCTGGCCCTTCCTGGCAAACATTAGCCCACATGGACACGCCTGATGTCCAGGAGTATATCCATGCCGGCGGGTAAGTGTCAAGTTTAAGAAACGCGGGACATGATTTATTGTGTTCATGCTTCCTGCCTCGACATTCGTTTTTCTCTGTTCTTATCCGCCAAAGCCGCGATTTCATTGACCGCGGAGTGAATTTAGCATCGGGATTGGTATACACGTCACGGGTCATAGGACCTGTGGTACATCCGGCGAATCCGAGACATGAATTCCGACTAGCATCCGGACTTTATCCGGGCCTTCGAAATAGGCAGGTTCTCGGCAGCAGCGACGGGGCGTGTCGCCTTATCCAAAAATGGGCACACGCCTGAACTTCGGACATGTTTGGTTCCAGGAACTGTGACGACGACGAGCTCTTCGGTGCCGCCATGCAGAGCGACGCTAAGCCTCAAGGTCAGGTCCGTGAACTGTTGGTGAACAAGGCGCTCGAACTGTTCACGCTATGTGACAAGGAAGACAAGGGCTTCATCAACAAGCGCGACATGCAGAAGCTCCAGGGAGAACTGCCCTTGGAACCCGAGCAGCTGGAAATGGTCTTCGACTCCCTGGACGTAGACCACAACGGATACCTGACGCTGGAAGAGTTCACCGACGGTTTCGGTATGTTTCAGCCCCATCGGATAAAATGAAAAAAGCTGTTCACGTCAAAAATTTAGTACTGAGAAAGTTTGGTATAAAATGCACTTGCATGCACGCATACAAGTATGAATCTAGCGTTTCATCCGATGCTTACATTGAGCATGCGCTTATGCAGCGTTTCATCCGATGCTTACATTGAGCATGCGCTTATATAGCACTTGATTTTTTTACAAGAAGCTGTTATGTTAGCACATTCTGGAACGTGACGACAATTCCTTTTTAACCTGAACTAGTTAGCCTTATATTAATCATAATAGGGGCACAAACTTATATCTAAGCCACTTGAACAGGCGGCAACGCTTTTCGGCCTCACAGCTCCGACGATTGAGTTAATTAACGTGGAACGTTCTCTGGCTAGGTGTTTGGCATTTAGTGAAGCCCAGAAGTGAAGCTTGGATAAAAGCGTGGCCGTGAGGTTCAACACTGATGGGTTTTGTGTGGGGAGGAAGAGGCCATCGGCAGTAAAAAAGCGTTTGCGCCAGGCGGGAATGGAACCCAGACCATTTAGACCAAATCGAGTGTTTTTCCAGCCTGTCACGCCAGGCGGAAATCGAACCCAGACCATTTAGACCAAATAAAGTGTTTTTTTCCAACCATGTCACGACATATACCTTTGTGTCTAAACAAATGTTTTATTTACAATGCATATAAAGTGCGAATGCACGTCACGCGTTAAGCCAGTCGCTAAACTAATCGATGATGAGCACCGAGAGCATAGACGCCACACGTGTCACGCGCGTACTAGGAGGGGGCACGTTGCAATATTGGTGAAGCCTAGTCATAAAAAAGTTTAACGATGTTGTGGCCAACGTGACCGTAGATCTCTCTGACATGTCACGTGTGAGATGGATGGTTGATTGTAGAAGGATTCCTTGCAGGCTTGCGCGCGCTCAGTGCGGTAGGTTTTATGAGATCGAAGGCTAGACTGTGGTGTATTCTAGTACCCCATAGCTAGAGGAAGGCTAGCTACGGTCACGTGATGTGGTCACGTTGGCCTGGTAAGTGAGGAGAGTAAGGAGGAGATTGAGAAAGAGGCGAGGCGTCAAGGGAGCATGGCTTGTGGAGGCTACGCGGCTGGCGTCATGCCCTCTCCTACCCTTCTATCCTCTTTGCGCACTGCGCGCAACACATATTGCCCTGCCACTTGCTATGCTTTTTTTAAAGTAAAATATATATTTAATTGAGCTATATTTTTCGTCGCTAGCGTAGCTGTCCTGAGATAACTGCTTTTATGGGAAACGAACTTTGGCAATTAAACTTTCAATTAATATAATTCGTGCACTTCTGTCCGAACTGTCTAGTCTTGGTTTCCGTCTGCGGCAAAGACAGAAACTACTTGAACGTGTCTTACAAATAATTGAGTCTGTTCTAATGAGACTGCCTCTTCATTATAATTGAGATATTTTACGAAGATATGTTTCTCTAGCGCATAATCGTGTCGTTATTAAGAAAAAAGTAGTTATTGCAGAAGTTTGATAATGAAAGCGTCTAGTTTAGTCGTCTAGGTTTGATAATGAAGGAGCCTTCGTTTGCAGCGGTATATCATTTCTTCTTCTTCTTTCTTCTCATTATATATTATTTAATGTGAAAGCTGAATTAAACGATAAATTCGCAAAAAAATTGTTTAATGCTAAGGACATTAACAGACAGCTAGTACCAACTATGAATAATGATACAGAAATGTTCCAACCTCTAAAGAAAGAAAAAAGCAATTACAACACAAATCAAACATGTTGTTAAAAAAACAACGAACATTTATTAAAAAAATGCAAGGCAAAGTTGACCTATCTTTGAGTCTTTTTTTTTCTTTGCTTTGAATATTAAAAAAAAGAAGCGAGATGAACATAAGGACAAATAGAAAAATATATATATATGGTTCCCCAACACACAAATGTCGTTTTCTTGGAACACACACAAAAAAAGCAAAATTCGACGCAACGTTTTTTTTTTTTGTTTTTTTTTTTTTGTACTTTTGTGCCATACTTCGATCCTTCCCGTCAGTTTCTGGTTCGGTCGCATTGTGGCAGTTTCACTATAAATTTAACAAAACTTTTCATACTGTTTTCTCGTGCGTAGAGGTAAAAAAAAAAATGAAAATGAAAATTAGGGAGGGATTTGAGATTCTTGGTAGCTTTTCCGCGGATTATCAAATAGGTGCATTAACGTTGATAAATAATTTGCCGCCTTGGATAGTTCACACATTTGGGTTTGACTGTGACCGAGTGCGTTTATATCGCCGCTGACCGCTTACTACGCGAGAACGCACTAGGATACTGGCGCCATCTATCAAGTAGCCCTGAAACTTAGAACTGCGAATAAGTAGACGGAAATGTTTTCGCACTATTGGAGAAATCAATTCTACGCACTATCTATAAGGGATTGTCGCCTAAAACATTGTCAAGGGTGTTTCAAAGCCACAATAAAAGAATAATGTGTAAAAAACAAGTGGAAATGCACGCAGATCAGGAGTTTTCCAAAGCTGTCCGACAGATGGCGCCAGTGTGATCTGTCGTCGAACCACGGTGCGTCGAGCACTTGATGACAAACGCAGGTGAGTGAAGGTCCGTTCACACTCTTGCAACCGAGTACGACCGAGAGAGACCAGACCGGTTTTTAAGTCTCTTGCGACCTCTTAGGACCGGATGCGCTACAGCGGAGCTGGTCCTAAGAAGTCGCAAGAGGATTAAAAACCGGTCTGGTCTCTCTCGGTCGTACTCGGTCGCAAGAGTGTGAACGGGTCTTCATCCAGACTGGTTAGACTATCCGTCGTACGGCTATTGTTACGCATAGCGTAAGAAATGCCGCGTGTGGCCTATTATGTTAATGATATTCCTGCTTCGTGATTCGGCACTCCCGTCGACTGATGCCGCCATCCGATTGGTTGCGCATCGATAATGAGATGCTCGGGACTGGTCACACCCTGCGCATCTTACGCCGTCACGTGACTATAGACGCTTTACACACGCGCCAAATAACAGCCGCCATTGCTGACCTTCTCTTGTCTCCCAGATGCCGAGCCACTAAAGCGGGCATTGACAAGCCTCCAGAAAGGCTAATGCTGTGGAGAAGGGCACAGTAGAACCTAAAATGCCAATAACCTGCCCCGCTGTGGTAACGATGAAGCGAAGTAAATGTAATAAGAGGAAACAAGAACTGAAGGGCGGTTATGGCGGCGCCTATGCACAGCTGCTGCAAAGCGTCTATATAGTCAGCTCAGCTAAACAATTGCACAGCACTAAGAGGTGTGCACTTGTGTGCGTATACTTTCCGCCGCGCGAAGGCATGTTCCTCGGGTTCGACTCAAAGCCTCGGCGCCTGAGCTGCCAGGTCGACACGCTGGCGCCAGGGACTGAGCTGGTGCCACCGGCGCAGGAGACACTAGCAGAGGAGACGGCGGACGACGACGACCGCTTCGAGGAGTTTCTGGACAACCTCGGAGCACAGAACCTCTTCCAGGAGTGAGTCATATCGGGAACTTACGATCGTTGCCGAACATATGGCTCATGCCCCCCCAATTTATACCGCGGAATAACTTTTACCAATGTAAATGTTTCCGGCATCGTGTGAGGGCTCACGCAGGTCGTGAACAACTTAGATCTCACTCTGTTTTACGAGGCAGTCTCTGACATCATGAAATCACTCCATGGATACAGACGATACAGCATTATTTACCAGGTAAGGATGGACGTGGGAATAAAAAGCTACACCTTCGCTTCCTTTATCATATATATATATATATATGACACTAAGCCTCCTTACTTCGACGCGCTTATTGATCACGTCAAGCTGAACGCGGGCCCAGCGCTTGTGTCCATTTATGTCAGCGCTCTATCCCCCTGTGATGACGTCCAAATTCTAGTGCGCGGGCTTTGATTATTCTCGGTGGTGCTGAATTTCATGACCCGCGCTCTATTTGTTTCATCTCTTACAAAATAAATTAGGTATATATATATAGGTATTAGGTAAGACTTTGAGCGCGTGAGAAGCGTAGTAGTGCACAAAAAGGCTGGGGCTAGATAAGAGACGGAAAAATCGCGCGAGCGCCTTATCGCAACCGCTAGCTTTGTACCTGCTCCACGAGTGGTAACTTTAGTGCACTACTATGCTTCTCACGCGCTCAAAGTCTTTCTGAAAATTACTAATTTAGTGCTTTTCGATACCGCCGAGCAATTTTCTAATTGGAACCATGTCTATTTTCATTAATTAAAAAGTTAATTAATAAATTTTAGTGAATTAGTCGACTGATTGTTACGATTAGCCCCCTATATTATGTCCCCCTGGCCGTATAACTCACCTCCACAAGCGGCATAAGTGTAACTTTCACGACTTTTTTGAAACAAATATGTTAAGCTTTAAAAAAAACACCCTATATATATATATATATATATATATATTGATACCTGTTTTCGCGCGGGCCTTCCTTACCCGCCGATTCGGGTTTGCATGTGTCAGCAGCGAGGACTACGTGCGCGACACCTGGAGCCGCCTTCAGGAAAGCCAGGACTCCGCGATGCTGGCCCACTTCGAGCAGTTCCTCACCAAGGTGATGGGAAACATCCGGACCAGCGAGACGCAGTGCTACGACCTCGAGAGCGCTCTCCTCACGTGAGCAAAGACTGGTGGAACGGTCGCTGTTCGACTATCGCATTAAAACATGGCGGCTTCCAGAGGCCGTACTTGCCAACGTGTATACCTGTCTTCGCACTATTCTTGGGCACCCACACACAAAAAAGGCAAAAACAAATGTGTATATCAAGGAAGAAAGTGCAATAAAAACATACGCGAGAAGAGAAGAAAAAAAAAAAGCCGTGACCCGATTGTTTTCTGAGCAGCTAGCCGATGCCTGTCTCGGCAAGATTGCTCGATTAACCTCATTCGATCAATTAAACTGTAAACCGAAAAAAAAGAAAATAGGTTATGCCGGACCTCTGACCCGGCCGCTTGCGCATTGTTATAATAAACTTAAAAAAAAAAAAAAGAACACAGAACACGAGTTATGTTTTCTAACTTCATAACGCGAGTTATAATGGTGTAGCGGGTGCGAATACGTAATACACGCGGCCGGAACGTTTCTTGTAAGTACAGCATAGAATTATAAGTAGAAAAAAGAAAGGACGGCAGTTAAGAATGACAAAAATAAAAACGTCGATTACCGCGAACATCGTTTGTGCGTAGTGCACATTCCTTCCTTGTCGATCTCGAGCCGCGCTTTTATCGTCTAGCAGGAGTCGAGAAATTAGCAGGAAACGGATAGACGTCGCGTGATATCCGGCAACGCTTTTTCTACACTTGTAGTTGCTCCGTCACCAGGCATCGATAGTGATTGTGGGATTTGCGCGGCTTGTAGCAACTCTTCGCGCCATCGAACGTAGAGTACAGACCCGCACACCATGGGGCCGTATTCGAGCCCGACAGGATCTCCAGCTCCAGCAGCTTTCCAAGAGCCGTAAACGAAGCTGAAAGAGAAAAACAACAAACACAGAAGGTCCTGATTGCTGGGGAGTGATCTATTGTGGACCGCGGGTGACTTGAGAGAGGTTCAAGTCGGTCTGTTTGCATGGCCTACCAGCCGGCGGCAGAAGCAAGAGGAGCAAGTGGAGCGTCTCTACGAGGAGATGGAGCAGCAGCTACGGCAGGAAAAGGACAAGCTGCTTGCTGAAGTGAGTACCCTCTTGCCTCTGGCGGCAGCTGCTGCTGCTGCTGCTGCTGCTGCTGCTGCTGCTGCTGCTGCTGGCACAGAGCTGCTGCTCACAGATACGTGGGGCGAGAGCTCGCGTTGCCGATCCCAAGAATTCTAGGCTCGATCCCACACCGTGCTCGATCCCCACCCCCGTTCGTTTCGCTGAGATTGAGAGCTGAGACTAAAAGCTTCGCCTTCAGCGCGAGCTCGCTGGTTTCCGCAGTGCTTTGGTTGCGCGTGCCTGCGCGTTCACACTTGTGTTAGCAAGGGCAAAAAGCTCTTGCTAAAGGCGGAGCTTCTAGTCTCAGCTTAGGGAGTATTCACACGAGGGAGAAATCCCGGAGATTTCTCCCACGGCACGCGCATCCCGCGACAAAAATGTCAGGCTTTGCGGTGTGCAAAAGCCTCGCGTTTTCGTCTCGTGATGCGCGCGTGCCGTGGAGAAATCCCCAGGATTTCTCCCTCGTGTGAATATCCCAAGGGTGAACGGAGTATTGGGGAGGGGATCGAACAGTCACGCCTCTAGCGGTACGCTCCAGCTGTGGGGATAACAAACCGAATTTTCTTGTTTGTTTTTGGTCAGAAAAATCGAAGATGAAGATTCGAAGGCCGTTCTTCGTGCGACCAAAGCACTGGTCAAAGCGACGCGCTCGTGCCCAGATCGTGCTAGGCCAGGTTAAAGTTCTTTATTATGCTGCATTAGTTAACACCGAACTGTGGGGACAACAAGCTCGATAAAGCACCCCCTATAGTTCGATCTCCTGCCCAATTACAGCCGTACTGCACAGACTAAACATATCGCATTCGCAGCGTAAACCAGTGTCGCCATACATTAAAGGCAGGCCAATTTTACTCCGTCAAAACACGAACGTCTAATGTCTTTGTTTGTTCGACAGCAAGCTTCTGAAACCAAAAACGACAGCTCGAAAAGTATCGTAATAAATTCGCAAATTAAAGTCAGCTATGCGGAAAGTGGCGCTACACTCCCTCTGTATGCTTTAACGTATATGGAACTTGTATTACTATTTAGTATTTACGGAAGCAGCACATTCCACGCTGTAGAACGTGAGAGTGTCGACGCTGTGCGCATAGGGGGCCCAGATTCGATGTAGTGAAACATGCTCTGGTTGGAGCGCTTAAACCGGATCTCCCACATGCTAGTAGAAGTCAAGAGAAGGAATTATCTTAGCTAAAGATACTTTGGGTGCGTGACTTCTTGCCATATACACGCGCACAAGTGAGATCTAAGTTGTAATACTTACCCTGCTCCAACGAAACGTACTTCTGCAAGTGCTGACAAAGGCGCACGGTTTTGAGAAGTGCCTTCTTTACGCGACTTCTCATACAAAACGTTCCGCTGGTGAAGTGTAGAAACGAACAAAGCAAACACCTCAGATAAAAAAACAAAAGCTAAAATACAATTTTTAATTTTTAATAATAAAAAAAATAAAAAAAACTGGCGCGGCCCAGGAAAACAACAACGACAACAACCCCCGAGACACTTTAACGTTACTCACCTGGAATCTCTGTCATACCGCACAGCCCTTGTCAAATTGCGGGGAACCGATTGGAATCATCTAAATCCGAGCTAATGTCACGGCACACGAGACCTCAGTGTCATGGCACACGAGACCTCAGTATGTAGAGACTGCATTGCACATGCCAATCAACTATAAAGCAAACCTCGGTAATTATCTTATTTGAGACTGTCCCCAAATATATTATGTTGACCTCATTTCCATGTGGCCATTTTAGAGGTTGCTTCAAAACTGACGCAGCAACCGCAACTGAATAAGCAAACTCTGACGACTCCGAGGAAGCCAGGTAAATATTAATAGAAATACCAATTTCTGAAGAGTTGCAAATGGCTCCGCCAGAAACCAGCTCGAGACCCGATCACTACCATCATGTGGCTTTATAGACTGTCAGATTTCAACCTTCCCGATATGAGAGCGGCAGGAACAGAATTGCCACGACCTGTTACGCAACCAATGCAGGAACGCCAGAAGGAGCGCAAACTTCGCGAAGAATTGGAACAGGAACTCAAGCAAAAGGACCAGTTGCTCCAGCTCCTGATGGAAAAGCATGCCCAAGTGAGTGTTTACAGCGAGCAGGAATAACTCGTATCTTTCGCAATATAGTAAAGCCTTTCGTTGTGTAGCATTCACAAATGCTCGAACTGAAGTCAAAGTCTTAACTCTCTGTCATCGTTGATACCCTGATACGAGCTTATAGGCGTTGTGTATAGATATAATCTGTGGAACGTTCAAAATAACGGAACAAACTCCTCCCACAATGCCCTCCACCCTTTCCACTTTATGAGAGAAAACGCTGGAGAGGAGGCGAGTGGAGAAGGAAACCACCAATTATAGAAAGCAGAGAGCTTCGTGGGAGGTGCTTGCTCTGATGTTCTTAACCTGCCACAAATTAGAGTAAATCTACAAAAGTCGCCAAATAAAAAAAATAAAAAGTTTGGGAGTCCTATCTCACTATAAACTCCCGAGGTTACTGTGGACGACAAACAAAATTTTCGATGAGTCAAAGGAATCGGATGCATATATAGTGAAAGTATTAGAGGAAAATTCTGATGGGGTCATTCTTTTTTCTTTTTTGTTGTGAAGGCGGCGAGAAAGCGCCGTGCTTTGCGTCCGGTGCACCGTTTCCTCTATGCTACGATCTTGCTTTTGCCTCTCTTTCCTGGCGCTTCGTAACCAATGCCAGGATATTTAAGTGTATCAGGAATAATCCGTACTTGCCAACTTCCTAGGGTGCGGATCTAAAAGAGTCGGACGTGTTGCCTTTATACAGGGTGATTTTTTTTCCCCTAAGCTTTACAGATTTGTTAAAAAAAAAAAACCGTGAAAGCTACACTTATGAGGTTTGTGCAGGTGAGTTATGTGAATAGTGGGACATAGTATAGGGGGCTAATCGTAACGATCAGTCTGCTGATTAGTAAAATTTGCTCATTAACTTTTTTAGTTAATGAAAATAGACATATGGGTTCAACTAGAAACTTGCTGAGCGTCATCGAAGACCACTAAAGCGGTAATTTCAGAAATACTGAGCGCGTGAGAAGCGCAGAAGTGCGCTAAAGTGACCACTCATGCAGCAAGAGCAAGGCAACCCGTGCGATAAGGCGACCGCGCGATTTTTCCGTCTCTTAACAGACGCCCAGGCTTGTACCTGCTGCGCGATCCGACGTGCGGACTGCCGGAATGACCTTGGAGGGGAGAGGGTTTTCGTAGCATCGGAGAGCGTTGAAAACCCTCGCCTCCGACCGTCGTATTGCGCGGTCGGACGTCGGATCGGACGGTTTCGTCGTGCATGTGCTTCGCGCTTTACCACGCTTCCCACGCGGTCAAAGTATTTCTAAAATTGATTGATTTTGCGGTTTTGGATGACGCTCAGCAGGTTTCTAATTGGAACCATGTCTACTTTCAATAATTCAAAAGTTAATTAACAAATTCTACTTAATTAGCCGACTGATCGTTACGATTAGCCCCATATAGTATGTCCTCTCTGCAGCCGTAGAACTCAACTGCACAAACAGCGCAAGTATAGCATTCAAGACTTTTTTTTTTAAACAAATCTGTAAAGCTTAAAAAAAAAAAAAAAAAAAAAAAAACTACGTATCTTAGAGAGAACAGGGAGCATCGAGACATCAATTGCTTTGGCGTCGCACCACAGAACAGTCGAAGCTGCTCATTCATGATTACTAAAAATAATGAGATTTAATTTGGTCCTTGCCCGAAACTGGACATAGAAACCGCGGGCAAGTTGCCGAGTTTCAAGATGTGCCTCCCGTGTGGGCTTTGGCAGTCAAAGTAAAATCGTGGAACGATGCGCTTGCTTTTTTTTCTAAAGTTTATATATTTTAACCGGATATGCGAATGGTTTATCGCATCCTGTGAACGCATCAACGAACTTGTCATAAATCGAAGATTAATGTATTTTATAGCATTTCTAGACTAAGTCCACCTCTAATGTCTGTTTGTGTTTACCCGCAATCATAATTTATATTTTTTTTTTATTTGTGTGATAAAAATATCTACAAATCTAATATAAACTTGCTACTTCGTTCAGTTTTTTTTTTTTTTTTTTTTTTTTTTTTTTTTTTTCAACTGCAACGGCAACGACTGCCTTTAAGTCAAAGAAGGTTTGACGGCAACTCTAATGCAAAGCCTAATCAATATAATTTTTTTTCTGAGCGTTACAGCATTGATTTGTGGCGAGATCATTGAGCGTTTGTAAGAGCAAGCTTCCGGCTTTCCCCAAACAGTTGGAGGCACAGCTGAGGAACGTAAACACCAACGAGGCGGAGACCAAGCAGGAAAATGCCAAGCTCCTCAAGGTAATCGAGCCGTTCCGTTCTTTAACGTCTCTTGTGTCTCCGCGACGCTAATGCGTAATACCGCCCTCAAAGCTGTAGGCATGGCCACTGAAAGTACCATCATTCAGGGCTGATCACCGAAAAACCAGTTCCCTGAATTCACGAACTGTTCGTTCAGGAGTACGTCAAAAAGCAAATCGCGGCCGGCCACTTTCAATGCGCATGTGCGGTTAAAAGCTCTGTTCAATGTATCCTAAAGGCGCCATGCTGCCAACATGCAATGTTAAAAAAAAAAAAATTGTACATGTCCGTTGATCCTGTTGAGTTTTAATTTTCAGAAAGCAGATTGCTCACGCTCGGTCGCTTCGCAAACCTAGTTTTCCTTTCAAGGTCGTGGGTAAACGAGGGCCACGTCTAACGTTTGTGGTTTCTCTACGACGTCCTTGCAGAGAGGCTGTGTTATAAAACTTACGAACGGTCTCTACCCATGCCCAAGCTATGGGAGCTACCACGCCCGAGCGTCCACACGCAAATTTGAAAGGAAGTGCATGACGAAATTTGCCAACGCATGGTCATTATGCCCTACAGTCCCACTAGAGCGACAAACAGAAACAACCGACACCGACAAGCCTCAAGCCCGTGCAGCGTACACGCGACGGTATACCTTTGGCAGGCTTACAGTCTCTTGGTGCGCGTGACGTATAGGCATGAGTGCATGATTGCAAGCCTGCCAGAGATACATTCGCCTGCGTGCTTCACGTGCACGAGGCCTGTCGGCTGTTTCTGTTTCTCACTCTAGTGGGACCAGAGTATATACTATATAAGATCCGTGCATGTGTATGTCTGCTAGTTACCAGGGATCGAGATTCTCCGAGAATCTGGCAAGGTTAGGATGCACATATCCTGAGAACCTCCAGACAGAAATTCTAGAGCGAATTCCGCTGACCAAATAGTGACTCTAACGAGTGTTCGGCCTTTCAGGAACTAAACAGGCTCGAGGTTCGGTTGGTGGACTCCGAGAGATCGATGCAGGAAATGCAACGTCAGGCGGACACCATGCGGCAGCACTCCTTGGAAGAGAAGCGTCGCCGCGCAAAGTAAAGGTCACCTCGAGCCTTTGTGTAGCTCTCTATCTTAGTAACTGAAAAGGCCAACAATTCACAACATTATGACAATACACGCATGCAATGGTCTTCCATGTCTTGTTGTCTGTTTTATACCCGAAATAAAGTACCCCAAATATTTTTCCGGTGTCGTCGATGCTTCAGCCGTTTTAAAGAAATTCAAAATCATCGCATCGTTTAACTTTTTTTTTTATTAGACACACATTTTAGTTAAAATGAAGAGCGAGAGAATGAACGCGGTAAACGAAGGAGGTATTTGTTTCAACACATTCAAAGGCGTCGTGTACTCCGGCGATTTTTTGAGCCGTCCCAACTAACTGTATTTTTCTGAAGCCCCGGCCCTTACCCTTTCCGCTATCGCGAAATTAAGGATAATTATTGTAAAATCCGAAAATGAAAATGATGCAAAAACCAACATTCAAATATACCCGCACTTTTCAGTGCTGCGATGTCAGTGGCAGGCAGGCTGCCAGTCGAGCAGGAAGTCTAGAAACTAGACTATTGCAAACGTTTGTTTCGTGCTGGTGAGCGCGTACTGGAGCGAGCTTCCAAAGCATTCGTTCGACACCATGAAACTGTTTGGAATCGCTTGGAAACAAATTCTACAGCCCAGAGTAAACCCCTGCCTGCCGCTGGCGTTACTTTTTTGTAGTCGCCAGTAGCGATGCCTATTTGTGTGTTTAGCAAATGTTCAGACAAACCAAGGACTATACCTAAAACGCCGGAATACCCCTAAATCCCGAAATATATCTCACTATACGTTTGTTTTGTCCACGAATAATGTAGACAAAACAAAGGCGTAGCTCTGTTCAAGGTCCATAAAGCTTGAACAAACCTAGGCATCAAGTAAAACGGTTGGTGTCACGGAACATTTTCCTAACACGGAAATATGCCTTACCTAAATTAACCCAAGAATGAACTTGACGAGTCTGCATCTCGCTTTTAATAGGCTTTTAGGACAAATATGTACATACAGTACTACGTTTGAAATGACCACGTAGAAAGCTCGGAACTTCACAAAACCAGTCATACGTCTATACTCGTTTTCACCTCAAGAAAAAAGCAAATTTTGCGCATTGTCCATACGCGGCACGAAGTAGTTCTTACGAGATTTGGTTGTCAGAGGAAAAAGCGGTGCTTTTTGTGTTTGGATCGTGTACGTCTTAGTAAGATAACATATATCTAATCTACAATTCACGTATATGTATCCTAATTTTCTACTTAAAGGGGGCAATCAGTAATGCTCCGCAAAAAAGCCGAACTTTTTTTACTATGGTTCTTGAGGTGAAAACGGGTATTGTTCAGGCACGCAGAGCGCATACTCGTTAAATCTCAAACTTCGTAGCGGCCTGCCAAAACAGTGGCCGGAAGTCGCTTGGGACTTTTTCGGGGGGGGGGGGGGGGGGGGTGCAGGAGGCGGAATCGTGTTCGTTAACACGGAAAAGGTGTATTAACCAAAGTCCTACTATCATCGACACAAACTATGACCTCACGATGTCATTGTCAGGACAGAAGGATTCACATGCGTGTGTGTCCTTGTTGCCTACCTGTTGTTCTACAAGGTTAGATTAGATGACTTAACCCCCCCCCCCCCCCCTCTTAAATATACAATCACCTGGCTCATCTTCCTTGCTATCCGATACCTTCTTCCCTCCTCTCTCTATATTCCTCAAGAGTCTGACACGACCACACGGTCGTAATGGTCTTTCTGTCTCTTTCTTCAATGCCAACGACTACGACGGTTGGCGGCTTTGCGGCGGCGATGGCGGTGGGCATTCGCTGCGGCGGATGCCTGCTGAAGCCGGGGTCCTCCGTGGGAAGGTGCAGGCTGGTCAGGTGCGCGAGCCTAATAATCACTACATAAAAAAGTCGTTTTTAGGCGAGGCCGTTTGACACGTCGTTCATCCTGCTTTTTACCAATAGCGCGTTCTGATACCAAGATTATGGCGGTTAAAACCGACCGCTCCATCCTGCCGTCAGTTTACGTCTTCCACCAGTCCTTGTAATGTTTCGCGTTGTTTATTTCGCTGCGATTCAGTATGTACCAACTAGCACATATAGTGCATGCATCAGCGCAAAAAAAAAACAAAAAAAAAACCTCTTTTGAAGGAAAAAAAAAGAAAAAGAAAACTTCAACTTTCGCCACTGCGATGATAAATTTTTTCAAGTCAATTCTAACATTTTCGACTCCAAAATGACATACTCAAACCTTAATATGTCATTTACATTTCACACCAAAGTTCGAAGCTGCAGATGTCAAAGACATCTGCAAATTCGAAAAGCTTTCTGAACCTACAATGAATTAAATAATATTCGTATACTCGCCTCTGTCTCGCAGAACTGCTATGAAAGTGACAGAAGGCATCGCCATGGAGAGAGAAAGCCTTGTCAAGCAGCTCAGCTTGCTCAGGTAAAGACACTGCCTCGCCTCGCTTGGAGTGCTCCTCACTCTATGAACAGCGGACTTTTACTTCCAATCAATTGCAATCATGCTCTCAGCAGCTCTATGCTGTCTCGTGTTAGCGTCCATAGCCCACTGGCCCAGTCATGTTTGTAGTTAACTTTCATAACATTTTCAATTACCTTGTCCTATTTGCAGCTTCCTTTTCCAGAGAAGAAAATTTTGAACCCTGCGGTTGATAGGAACGTGGCAGGTCTCGCGCAGCAATTGTTCAGGTCTACAACTTCACCGACTACAACTTAAACGCCCAACTACACGCTTAGAGGAACTCCGTAACGTATACGATACACATTAAAACTTCTCGAGGCGATATAACATTAAAATACCAGTTTGCGCAAGTATAAAGCTCAGCTCATATATGTGACGGAAGTAACTTGGGCTTCCTAATGTCCGAAAAGTCGCTTTTATACCAGACACAACTAAGGCATAGGCGTATGTACACTTGAGGGTTTTTGCTTTGCTTTTTTTAGGGATGTGAACAAAGAACTGACCGACCAAAAGGACGAAATCAACCTGCTGATCTTGAGGAGTTCAGACGTGAGTGTGTGGAAAACTTCACTTATAAAAAAAAAAAAATTAAGAAATAAGTGCTATAAACGCACTAGTTCGTAAAAATCTACATGCGAGAGCCGAGGCAAAGGCGAGCTGTTGACACATCCTCGAGACGAGCAGTCAGCTCTTCCAATAGACCATTTTCGAATCTCCATCAAGCAACACTGGGGGCCGCCATATCTTGTGCATGAAGCGTGTGATTGGACCCGAGTTTGCCGAACTCTGACGATGCCGTCGTTCTCGATATTAGCTGAGCAGAGTTCACGCCGAACCGAACGTTGTCGAAGGCCTCGTCCGCCCAAACAATGGCGGAGCCAGATGGTTGGCGCAGCAGCTACTTACTTGATGGCGCGCACTTTTGAAAAAGGCCTCCCACATCGTTTTCTCCGGTACACCACGGGAGGATTCGTGGAAACACTATGCCGTCCCTTGTAAACCCACAAATAAAAATGACGATGTTATTTCCCAAGGCTCCTGGCAGGTGTGACGTTTGTCCGCACATCTTGCAGCAGTCCGGCAGCGGCGAGCGGTTGAGCGACGTCCTAGCGGCGGAGCAGCCCAGTACCGCTCCCAGGGAACATGCTGACCGCCGTGGTAGCGTCCTCTCAAACTACATCGTCGAACCCAGGTACACGCCGATGCTTGTACAAAAAAGAAAAAAAAAAAAAAGAGAGAAAAAAAGATTGCACGCTGCTCTCCATTGCTGACCATGCACTTGTTGTTTGGCGTTCTTCTCTCAACAGGAGCATAGGTTGATCGTGCCAGTTACGTGTAAGGATTTTCTGAAGACCGAAGGAGATCTTTTGGGACTATTTCGAACCGTTTTGAGCCTACTTGTTTTTTTTTTTTTTTTTTCTTGGCCCTCAGTTTTAGTTGTAGGACCGGTACGCCCGCGTTCCTACCATTTCTTTGGGACCATTTTAGATATGGCCATTCAGAAATTGTTGCGACGGGCATCTCGAGAAATATTCTGCGCGAACAATCGCATGTTATCATTTCACTGTCAATCCTCGGCCAATACGGTGTCGGAATGGGGAGGCCCAACGTCGTCTCTCCTAATTCTAATACATACATTCGACAGGGTTGGGAAGTACTTTAAATACATTGTACTTCAAGTACTACTTCAAGTAGGTTTAGAAAACGTGTACTTTACTTGAAGTACATGCTCCCTGAGCATGTACTTGTGCTTTACTTAAAGTATATTTTTCTGGTTCTTTCCGAGGAAAGTTCAAAGTACATTGACTTCAATGTACTTTGAAGTCAAGAATCACAAAATGACGTATTGTTAACAAAACAACAACAAAAAAAAGTGATTTATAAGGTGATTGTTAGATGGTTCGTCAGCGAGAGTAAAACAACTTTGTGGCCACTTGACTTTGTCCAATATTCGCCGCCATTTTCAAAAACTGATGACGAACCACCGATTACCACTGGGGCAAAGCATACCAGCAAAAACAAACAAAACAACAACACACACTATGTAGAAGAGTGAAAGGGCACCATGAAATATTGTGTTAAAAAGTACTTGTACTTCACTGTGAAGGTATATTGTATTTATAACACTTCAAGAATATTGCACCCGGTGTACAGGGTGTCACAAAACAAATTTACAGTTTTTTTTTGTTTTTTTTTTACCGCGAAAATAAACTAGGCATTGCCGAACGCTCATTCTCCGCCCAAAGGTAGCGCTAGAGGTCACAACCAGATGCCAAAGTTTCAGCCCAATACGATACTTTAACGAAAAGTTATAAGTGATTTTCTAAAAAGTTCAATGGGAAAATGGCGGCCGGCGGAGTTTCGAATACATGGGGCTCTATGGGCACCAGAAACCGAAAATGGACAAAAATGGGCTCCCTTGCCCATTGAAATTTCCAGAAAATCGCTTATAACTTTTGATTAAGGTATCGGATCGGGCTGAAACTTTGGCATCCGGTTGTGACCTCTAGCGCTACCTCTGGGCGGAGAATGAGCATTCGGCGATGTCAACGTTTATTTTTGCGGTAAAAAAAAAAAAAAGCCTGTAAATTTTCTTTTGTGACATCCTGTACTTACTACTGCAATTGAAGTAAATCACCTCTCATTTACTTTGTACTTCAAGTGTTTTTTAGATATACTTTACCCAACACTCACCTTACTTACGTGGTTGTTTTTCAACTAAGCACCTGGACTTTTGTTTTTTGGCCGGTGGTCCCACCACGTCTTTATTCCGTTTCACATCAGGTCTGAGCACAGCCAATACGAGCCAGTCGGTCAAAGTAGCGCCAACTCTGTAGCCTATATATAGTAACTTTCAGGGCGCCGAAAATACACAAGGACAAGATACAAGAAAGGAGACGTGAACAAGGCGCACTCGCAACTAGCGTTTATGAAAAAACCACTCTCTTATATACTCATGGAAAACAACATAGTCATACTACATAGTCATACTATGACTAGTATGTAGTATGACTGTGTTGTTTTCCATGAGTATATAAGAGAGTGGTTTTTTTCATAAACGCTAGTTGCGAGTGCGCCTTGTTCACGTCTCCTTTCTTGTATCTTGTCCTTGTGTATTTTCGGCGCCCTGAAAGTTATCATGAACCAACTAGCCCAGATTGTCATCCTATATATAGTGCCACAGAATACTGCTCGGTGACTAGTGTAGTCTAACGCCACTTGTCGCCTGAGCCGTGACATTGCAGAGTCTGCGTGTACTGCCTTCGTTACTCTTTCTTAACTAGTTCCTAGCCTTCTCTACAGCATTGTTATTAGCATGTATGTATTGACGTCTTTGAAGGGTGTGTTAACGCACCCTAGCTCGAAGCACGTGGAGTCAAAGCTCGCACTGCAAAACCCAGTGATCCTGCATGGGTCCGATCCCCGCCCCTGCCCATTTCGATCTAGATGAGCATCGTAGCGGCGTGGGATCGTGTATCACGACTGAGAGATGCACGTGAAAGACCCCAGGTTTGCAGTGGTACTGCAATGGATATATATTTCTCATCTCTACGGCGAAGACACCGGACGCCCACTAAGACTGACAAACTTCCCGCTGTCTAAACAAACGACACAATTATTTTACGTCTCTGTAATAAGACGCGCAGCTAAATATGAGCACCTTTGCCCAAGTCCCGCGGGAGCGACAAACAGAAACAACCGACAAGGCTCGAGGACGTGCAGCATGAACGCGAATATATAGGTACCGTTGCCAGGCTTGCAGTCTCCAGGTGCTCGTGATGTAAGCACGAGCGATGCAAGCCTCTCAAAAATACCTTCGCGTGCATATATCCTGATCGTGCACGAGGCCTTTCGCTGTCGGTTGTTTTTGTTTGTCGCTCTAGCGGTTCCCGGGCAATTTTGTTTCTTATAAAATTATCCGTGTCACTGCGAGGCCCATACTGCGGGGGCTAGCGTCATCATAGCCGCATATGCGTACAAAAATTCCAGCTGTCCGCTTTCCGCGGTATACGAAAGCGAGCGGGTTGAGAGGGCCGGAGCCTGCGGGAACAAGTGCGTCGCTCGACAGCGAGACGGCGAATGGAACAAGATTAATGTGTCCAAAACAACCCCGGCACAAAACACAATCGAGGCGGCGTATGCAGCGGTACCCGCACAAGAGAGAAATGAGGTCCCGCCAGATGTCCCCGAGACGCTGTCTCGAAGGAAATGCAGATTGGCTTCGACTTTGGTCAAATATCTGGAACGGCCGGTGAGCCGGGGACAAAAGACAACACGCAGAATCTCTGAAAGAAACGGTTTACAGAGGACGGATTCGATAGCGACGTATCTGCGATTAATTGAGGTTAATGATACGAGCGTCCAGTAAAACCGAACGCGTAGCTTCGACGTTGGCTGTGTGTGCAGCAAATCTTTGTCGTGAGCGCCGAATTATTAACTGCCCTCCTAAGTCAGTTGTCCCATATAGTTGACCTTTGGGAAAGAAAGCACGGGAGCACACACTTTTCCCTAGCACAAAATCCCTCCTATTGTATCGTCGTGCTTGCACGCTTCTGACTTCCGCAGAACACGAGGGAAACTCCCCAAAAATATGAGTTTGTTTCAATAATTTATAGACGTGCAAGTTTCCTCCGAAGGCTTTTGCTTACAGGCACTCCATCTCAGACACACACTCCCGGGGAAATAAAAGCAACAAGATGAAATTTGGCCATCGGAGCCGAGATGGAGATGCTTCTTCAACGGCTCCGACGCGCCCCGGTGTTCACAACCACTCGGCTTTTGTTACGGCTGTCTATCAACGGCTATCAAGAAATGCGAGTACATTCGTCGCCATGTAGACTATTTTTTTGTCTACATAACTTTCGAGGACGTGTCGGGTAAACGCGGACTTTTTGGGGGGAACAGAGCTGACCCATGTCAACGAGACATCTGATCGGCGAATTAAAATTCCGGGACACGAACAACGGTTTCCGGATGACTCGGACTTAAAATGCCTGGGCCGATCTCTACCCGTGTGCCATCAACGCAGCTTCCGTGGTTGGCCAAGCTCGCTTTCCCGCAGGCAACCCCACTGGACCTGGCCAGCGATGGACACGGACTCTGCCGAGACGGGGCCCGAGCTGGACGAGGGCTCTGCCGAGACAGAGCCCGAGTTGGACGAGGGCAGCGTGTCGGAGAAGGACTGGGACTCCCTGCCTGCTAGGTGAGCCGGAAGCCCATGGCGTCAGCAGCGCGTAAGCAGAGCAGAGTCCGCTGCTTGTCTGTTTAGGTATACGTGTGACGCCCGAAATAGTTCCGCCTCGACGTGTGACTGCGTTGTGACTTTAGCTCCGCTTTGCGTACTGATGTGCAACCAACAAACGTAAGCAATTTTTAAGAGGTATTTATTGTGTTTCTGTCCGTTTTTACGTGTGTTTTTGTTTTACTCTGAAGGGTCTCCGCATTGATAAGACGTATGTCAGTAGATATGTGTAACGTGTTTACTTACAAAACTTTTTTTCGTTCTTTTTTTTTTTTTTTTTTTGCTAAGTTGAGTTTTAGATGAGCTGAACAAAATGTAAAAAACAAAAACTACCGAAACATTGTTACATACATTGAGCTCATTTGTGACGTCTATAAAACTTCGAATAACTGTAAGACTTCATGATCATTCCCGAATAGCTTAGGACCGGCCAAAACGCGTTATCGAACCGATAAAGCACACCCCTTGCGATAGCCGCCCCGGCTTCGGGTCCTTCTCACAATGTGTGCATATTCAAATCGGGCCAATGTGTCGGTGATCTGGCAAAAATGTGACGGCACCAGATCATGTTGGTTCACGTCCCTCATGGTAGGCTGGAGGTTCACATAAATAAAAACAGAAACACGGTTCGCTACTTTGCTTTGCTTTAAAGGGATGGTAACCAAAATCTGGATTCCACAAAGCACGGCGGCAAAAGCGTGCCACGGGATGCTACAAACACCAAGACATCACTCATACACCGATATCTCGAACGGATGACCGTATTTTCTCAAAAAGGGAGGCGCATTTGACAGATATGTTCACGTCTTGTTTCTCCGAGAAAAAGAGGGAACGGCCTCGCGTCTTCTCCGCCTCGCCGCCTTGAGGGGGCGAAGCGAAGAGAGGAGGAAACGAGATATCTTGACGTCACGCGCCTCGTCGGCCTGGTTCAATCTCGACCTCTTTTTCCAAAAATACGGCCGTCCATTCGAGATATCGCCTTACAAGTAGTGTTGTAGGAATTGTAGCGTCCCGCCTACATCTCCTGCATTTTTTTTTTAATCCAAATTTTGGTTTATTATCCCTTTAAGAGGACGTCAAACGATTAATTTATTTTGAGCATCCCACCGTTTCATCCTTTCAGCGGATGTCAGGCGAGCGAGTCGGGTGGCCCTGCTGACGACCAGCGCAACGAGTCGGGCCTCGGCGCTTCACCAATGTCAGGAGACAGCGACAGCCTGGTGACGGAACAACACTCTGACGACGCCGTGAGTATACCCGAGCCACCGATTCTAGACAGCCACATTCACTGGCTCACTTTCGCCTATTCGGGGAACTCGGGGAACAACAAGGGGTTCGCCCTCCCGAATGGTCTTGTGGGAGTTTGGATCCCCAATGGGGATTACGATTATACGTAGCACCAGGGACGGCCGGTTTCAGTCTGCACTGCACGAGCGCACATGCACGACGTGCAAACTCAAAGCACGAAGTTCACGCGCTCACTTCAGCTACAGCAGCGATTTCTAACAGTTTCCTCGGTTTTCTCACGTTGCTCGCTAACTTTAAACTCAGCTGCGAAACTGCCAATAGATGCAACTTGAGGAGCAGTACCCCTCCTCTCTTTTTACGGCCCGCCTACCGCCATTCGATGGGCCACCGTTTTGAGGACGGCTACTACACGGTAATTGCAGTGTATTCTATGGAATGCACGTTTTTTGAAGCACAGCGTCTAGATGGCGCTTCGCCGTACCCTCTATTTCTCTCTATGGAATACACAGTTTTGAAAGGAAACTCTAGATGGCGCTTCAAACGACGGGAGGCGGATCGGAGGGGGCGAGGGCAGTGCCTCATTCCGCGGGAATTGGACAACTCGGTCATTCCTACTTGTCCTTGCTGAGAAAAACAAATTCGACGACACGTAATGTACGCTGCAGAAGGTATGCGCTCAGCAGCAGCGCCACCACAATTGCCGCAGATATGAGGTCGGTGCAAGTCACGCATATTTCCCGAAGTCGTATCCAATCAGTGCGTCGAAGGACGTTCAGCATCGGGAGGGCCCAATAGCCGATTGGGTGACATACGAGTGTGATGACGCGTTACCAGCGTTACGTCGAGTATTGAGGACATTGTTCACACGCTAGGAAGGGCGCCCGCCCGAAACGTCGTGTATACCTCCTTCTCCGGGTATTTTTTTCGAGAGTAAGCACAACCTTATTACTTGCCATTACGCGTTGAGGTTGAAGCAACACCGGTACCGCTTGTTTGTAAACTTGAGGAATTTACCCGTAACATGCGAGGAAGTATTTGTGCCCGTAAAACGCGTGCTCTCTTCCCCTAGAGCTCCGCGGTGGACATTCCCGAAGGCAAGTTGGAGGTAGGGCTCACAAAACATTCTGTGACTGCCAGTTTAACGAGGCCATTGCCTTCCTGCCAAAGTGGAAGAAAACCATGATTGTTTTGAAAAGGTCGAGTAAATCAGATTTACTCGATTTAAATTAGATTATTTCGATCTAAATCATTGTAGCTAGTAAATAGTGATCCTTTATCACTATCATGATTGATCAATCGGTCCAATCACTGAGAACAGTGCCGAATAAAGATTTACTGTGATCTAATG
Organism: Ixodes scapularis; assembly: GCF_016920785.2. NCBI lineage: Eukaryota > Metazoa > Arthropoda > Arachnida > Ixodida > Ixodidae > Ixodes > Ixodes scapularis. The sequence goes on from NW_024609868.1 coordinate 23,185,447, forward strand.
TAGAGTTTAATTAGCACATTTTTTATTGATGTAAACCCAGCTATACTAGAACAAAAGACAGTTGTATTTCCTAGATGCCGGTAAAAAACAACAATGTCAGACAATTTTTTTCGTTGCTATTTCGGTTTTAGGGTGTTTTATTATTTATGAATCTTCATATTTATGCATACAAATTATAAGAACCAAATATGATCGCGAAATTAGTCCAATACGCGGGTGATTCAGTAATACCACTCCGTCAATTCTTCAAGTTCTGACGTCGCCCGCCATCACACTTATTTTGAGAAGCTATATATGTGGACAGTCTCGATACTCATCTATGCTAATTTCCGGACAAGTTTTTCTCCATGCATGCCCCACGCGTCCACATTTTTTTTTTTAATTTTTTGCTCGTGCATCGCATCTAGAACATTAAAAACAACAATATCAAAACAACACCAGATTTATCCAAAGAAAAACAAAAAGACCAGGCACCATACAAATATAAACAATCCATTCAATTATCGTAAAAAAAAAACTTTTTTTTCTTCTGGCGCGTATCTTCCTTAGAAAAGAAAAAAAACTATTTTTTTTTTTAAATTGCGTTTTGATTTGCTTGCAATAGGATGTTACGTAGCTGACAGACGAAGCGTAAGGGAGAAAGAAAGAAGAAGCTCAACGCTCTGATTAGCTCAGAAGAACAACTGGTTTTTGCTCGCGTTCAGCCTCATATAAATCACTTTTGCTCGATGATTCTTTAATTTAAATACAAAACAAAATAAATGCGCGTGGAAAGCATCAAACGATAAACAAACTGTAAATAAAATAGTTAAAAATATCTATTTTGGGGACAATTTTTGCGGGAAAGCTTCGATTCTAATCATCACAGTAAAACGGAATTAAAATAAATCGTATTGAAATCGCGATATAAATCGCGATTTAAATCATCTCGACTTTTACTTCCCGTTCTGTTTCCAGCACGATCAAGCACCCCAAGTGGAGTCACAGGTGGAGGTGTGTATGGAACGTCTACAGGACCACTATTAGCAATGTGCGCGGCCAAAAGCGTCGCTGTGGTCAGCTTTCCACGATTAGCCAAACCATGGGCATATGAGCGTTGTTAGACTGTCAACTTTGACGGTGGTAGTTTCGGGTTGCGATGGCTCCTAGCTTCCACTGTGCTTTTTAAACACACCATCGAACTCGTCGTCGCACCTGGTGGTAAGTAGCCAGAATTACAACTGGTGACGTCACGGCGAGGCAAATCCCAATCGTGACGTCACGGAGGGAAACCATAAGAGGGCGCCACCGAAACATCTCGGCGCTAATACTCGTTGTCCCATCAAGAAAGAAAGAAAAAAAAAAAAGTTTCGAGCATTATTCGTGCGTTACGCGAAGTAGTTCTTGCAAGATTTGGTTGTCGAAGGAACACACGATGCCTTTGGCGTTTGCAACGGGTACGTCTTAAAAAATAACATGAACCCAATCTAAGATGAACCTACCCATATCTTAATTTAACGCATGAGAGAGGAAGTTAGTAACGACCCCCCAAAAGAACAAAAAATATTTTTTATTATTATTATTATTGTTTTTAGGTAAATGCGAGTATACCTGCCTTTGAAACTGAACCGACCAAGAGAGAAAACAGGGGCGTGTCGTGGTTTTGGTAAAGTCGAGATGTTTGCATTACTCCAACCGGGTAGCTTTGTTTTGATCACTATTATTCTTTAAAGGGAGCAGTTTCCTTCAACGGTCCGTTGGTACAGAAGGCAGAACAAATCACCCGACGAGGTACCAACGGCCGACATCGGAGGCAAGATCCAGCAGCACGCGCACAAACAAGAGGGAAAAAATGTTTTGTGCACACATCAGTAATACAGTAATACCACTCCACGTCAGCCATAGAGAAAAGGGAGAGAGAAAAACATGAACCGAATAAGAAATTACTATAAACGCGTTGAAACATTAACGCTAGGAAACACGCAAGAGTTTATTTGCCTCAAACATCCTCCTCTCCAGGATAAACATCGATCCAAAGAGCGAGAGAGACGACCGGATCGCGGACGGAAAATTCGTCCGGACCTAAATTCACGATGTCATGAATCAGTTTAATACATTATATATTTGTAGAACCAACATGCATTTCCTACACACGCATGCGCGCACTTTACAGATGCTTCGATGGTTCTTACTGTACCGTAGACGGGCTTAAAATCTCTCCTACGTGCACACTTCAGTAGAGATTGTGCGCGAGGCCAGGGTATTTAGAAGCAGATTTGCAACAGTATCGCAAAGTATCTACGCATGTTCTGATTTGTAATAACTATTGAAAGTATCATAACAATATATGGGCGAAAACGGGCTGCTGAAGCTTAATCATGTTGAGCGAATCCTGGACTGCAACAAAATGAACACCAAGAACGGAATAAACTGTGCACTAACTGGATCCTAACCGGACCGGACCTGAGCTAGAATCGTAGCAAGACATTAAAAATGTAATTCCAGGTACAAAAAATATTGAGGTTGAGATTAACTTAGCACTTCAGACGAATAGAAGAAACCTAACCGCAAATATAATTAAAACTCGCTGCGATGCAATGATCCCAAAATCAGCATGAGCTCGACCCGAACCGGAACACACTGATATGCGCATCACAGCGAAACACAACACGTGGAACTAAATTTGAGTCACGTGTGCGTTTGCTTTCGCCCGAGCTCCCGTTTGTGTGGTTCATACCCTGAATCAACGAATATTCTTTCGATGGGACCTTACGGAAACAGCAGGGCCAGGCATCGGTGGAGCAGCCGCGGCAGCCCGTGGCGCCCGAGAGGGTGTTCAAGGTGGTCATCGTGGGCGACTCGGGCGTCGGCAAGAGCTGCCTCCTCAACAGGGTTTGCAAGAACGCCTTCGCGCCCACCTTCAAGAGCACCATCGGTGAGCATCCCTCACCAAACTCTCTTTCGTATTCGTCTTTGCCATTGACGGGAGCACCCCTTCTGCATCCATTGCCCCAAACAAGGAGTCGACTTTCAAGTGAAGTCGATGACAGTGGACGGTCGTCAGGTCGCCATGCAGCTTTGGGACACGGCCGGTCAGGAAAGGCAAGTACGCTGCAGACCACGGAGTCTCTTTCAATGAAGAATTACATCCTTACCGAAGCTAATAGACCGACCTCACCAGTTAAGGCCGGTTCTTACATGCAGCGAAGCGCTGATCGCTGATCACGTGTCGTCAGCTACTTAAGCGTCGTTCACACTAAAGGCTCGTTCACACATATGCAATTGAGTAAAACCGAGAGAGACTAGACCGGTTTTTACGCCTCTTTCCACGTCTTAGGACCAGCTCCGCTGCAGCGCATCCGGTCCTAAGACGTCGCAAAAGGCTTAGAAACCGGTCTGGTCTCTCTCGGTCTTGTCGGTCGCATATGTGTGAACGGCGCTTTATCGTCTGCCATGAGCAACAGTTTTGACGGTGCGATACAAAGCTGGTGAACGCGCCCGTCAGCAGGCGCTTAGTGCGACGTCAGCGCTATGCTTGTAGCACTGCTGCATGTGTGAACAGGCCTTTAGTGTCGTCACGCCGCCGATGTCGGCATGGATCAGGAACTGGAGTCTTTCTGCACGTGAGACAACCCAGCTGGAGCTCTGCGCGAGCATAGCCTCCTCTATACTCACAAAGCCTGGCAGTTCAACGACGGAGCCATATAGTGCCCGGTCGCAGACTTAGAGCGCGAGGATCTGGTAGCACAGAGCATCAAAGAGCCATTTCTCGGGGAACCTGGACGTCAGCGCGCAGCTTTTGCAGCGACGAGGACTCGAAACACACTTTTTCGCTAGGGAGAAGTGTGTTTCGGCGTCTGGCCGCAGCGTTACGTGGCTCTCCTCTCATCCGTTGTCTGCTGCTCCACCTTTTTCATTTCGGCGGCCGCTTCTCGTGACGATCCGCCAGGGTTTGTCACTATATGGGAGGCTATGGCACGAGCCGAGCACAAGACGGCACGAGCTATCTCGTGCACTGGAGCCTGACCGCTGTGAACTACAGTTATGGCGGCACCGCGCATGCGTGTACCGCTTAATGAGATCGGTCTATTTAGATTTCGCGAGCGTCCGTTGCGTGCCGTGACCACGGTGTGGCCTAGCATTGTGGAAGATGGGAGGATTGGGCAGTCGGCGAATTGCCAATCTCCATCGCCACAAAGCAACTGTGGGACTCGGGAGTTTGCACGCGCTGCGTGTTGACACGTTACGAGTCACCCTACACCAGTGGTCTCAAACTTTTTGGCTAAGGGGCCGGGTTAGAGTTCCGTCGCAATCCCGAGGGCCGAAAAAAAAAAAGATACAAAACTAAATAAACATTTCTAGATAAATGTTTCAATTACACAGACATTATTGTTTAGTAAGTATTACAAACAGGTGGATAAATGAGTATACTTCAATTTGAAATTTAATATTTGGCCCGTTATGACATTACAGAAGAATTGTGACCAAGAAAATTCACTAGGCATAAATCAAAACGCGTGGGAAATCTGGCACCTTCCCACAGTGCAAAAGACCAACGAGAATGATAAAACGAAGGAAAATATTCAATAGTTGTGACAAAGGACACGAAGCACAATGTACATAAGAACGCAAAGAAATTTAGTTAGAGAGACACGAAGCAAGGGAGTAAGAATGGTGACGCTGGTGATGATGACAACAATGTTCAACTAATGTTAGGGCGAGAGGAGCCGCGTCACGATGCAGTCTCTCTCGCTATTTCTGACATCCTCGTTTGCACATTTGGAGCGCGTTGCAGCGCCGATTCTTTCTTTACGTGCACTTCATTTTGTGCAAGGTCAGCTGGAAGCGGGCCGGGCTTTATCGAAAGGACCGCGGCCGGATCTGGCCAGCGGGCCGGGGTTTGGAGACCTACAGGATGCTCCCTCGCCTGTTTGAGCATTACCGTCCCCGTCCCCGTCCCCCCCCGTCCCCCCCCCCCCCCCTCCCCCCCAAAAAAAAAATTGCATAGGAGAGTTTGATTGATAGATTAAAATAGAGCTACATATGTTTCCGTTCTTATTCTCAAATAAGGTTTCCCACCGATGATGATGGTGATGATGATGACCCCAAATCTCTTTGTTTAAGAATCCTTTTTCTCTTTTTTCTGTGGCAGGTTTCGAAGCATTACTAAGCAATACTACCGAAGGGCGGATGGTGTCATTCTTGTTTACGATGTCAGCTCGGAGACATCTTTCAAGAACATCCGCGGCTGGATGTGCAACCTGCAGGCAAGTGAACCGAGTCATCTGTCACTGCACTGTGAATCGGATGTCGCCGTCTTAAACTGCGCATGGCGAATGGTCGTGCGCAGGAGGGCGTTGGCGGGGAGGTGGTGCTCCTGCTGCTGGGAAACAAGGTCGACCTGACCGAGGTCGGAGAAGAGCGCCAAGTGAGCAACCTTCAAGGAAACAAGCTTGCCCACGTGAGAAACTTGTTCACTCCGGCTTTGTGTTGTCCCTTACTGTACACGTCTCGGGGTTGTTCATAATTACGTTAAATTTATACCAGCTCGTTCGTGCACTTCCTTTGTGGTCATATAAATGTATACCAGTTGCAAGCTCGTCTTCTCTTTGCGCACCTCGGGGCACCCAAGCGCTCTTAGAGCGCAGCTCTTAGGCGCCCTTTTCCGGTTTGAGCGGCGTCGCCGTCGCCATAACCGCGAAGCCACGTGACCCCCCCTGAGGTCACGTGACCTCAGGGGGGGGTCACGTGACCTCACGGGGGCCACGTGGCCCCTGTGGCGGAGTAGCAGGCAGGATGACGAGGTGAGGGAAAGGAGGGGTATACCCTCCACTCAGTACCCTTCCATCCTCCTCCTCAAGAGTTGCGCTCTAATTCGGCGTTACAGGGAGTTGTAAACGGCTTTCATTTTTGTTTCAACTCCATCTCAACCAATAAGGCGCGGTTGGCTGCCTCATCATCGCGCGTTCTCTTCGCCGCGCCCTTATAATGTCCGTTGAGAAGTGCCTCTCCTGGCGTTCCGAGGCGCCAAAGACGTTCTGGAAGTGGCGACATGCGCTTATCACCCAGGCGAAAAATGCTGAGTCACTTAGCTGGGGACGCATGCGCGCGTCTCATATTCCGTGGAAGAGAGCTACTCCGCACGCTCAGAACGCCTTCCACAGCGCGCAGAAGGCGATTACAGGAAAATTACCAGGGGCTCTCAACTCGTCAAAGTTCACGGAACGCACCGATTGGACTATTACGAAGATGACTCCGCACTTTTGTCGCCGGCGTCCCAATGGGCGCGCTCCGTGATCTTCGGCCCATAGTTTGTGTTTGACGAGTTTCGAATCCCTGAGGTCTCAAATTCATTCGGGCGTAAAAGCCCCCCCCTCCCCCCCCCCCTCCCCCCCTCCCCCCCCCCCCCTCCCCAAGAAATAGAAAAAAAAAAAAAGGTCGAGTGTTGACGGTGGGCAGGGGTTGACGTTGGGGGGGGGGGGGGGGGGGTGTTATGGTTTAGGGAAAAAATAACAAAACATTTCATGTTGCAAAGTAGCCGCTCTCTGCTTTTCGCAAACTCGCCGTTTTAGCGGTGACACCTTTAACTTTGGTTTCGTTATCTGATCTCTTTGGGCCCTTCCCTGATGTGATAAGATTTTAAATGACACCGCGCTGGCTTGCATTTTTCAATAGAACAAGAGAGCAACCACACTGTCGCTGCCGTGTTGCTTTCACTCGAGAAGCATTTGAATTCAACATACCTCGGAAGTAACCAAGAAATTCTCAAACAAGTTTTTGCGTGCCTGATAATTTTAATAGCAGCATTATAAAACAACTTTGTGTTTTAATAGTTTTAAGCAGGGAATATATTTCAGCCGGAATGACCCGACGTCTTTCAAAATGCTCAAAACGCAAACCGCTTTTACCAGGGAAATCGGCAATAACTCCAAAATGTCAACCGTATTTTTTTTATTTTTTTTTTTTTTTGCAGGAAATCGGCGCACTGTTTTACGAGACAAGCGCCAAAACGTCCATGAATGTGTCTGAAGCCATAGAGCACATGGCCAGGTACGAAGTCTCGCCTCTCCTTTGAACAGTTCTTGGACAATGCATTTACGAGGAAGGGACCTGACGCAAATGTATATAAAAGGTTTTTTTTCTTTTTTTTTTTCCCCCTTCCTGAGGATTATGCTTTGCGATATCCGGTCTGATGAAACGTGGTTGTCTGAGCCGCTAGCAAGGGCTGTTTTCGAAGTTAGCGACCGAGGCCACATATAGATAAGTCGACCGTCCAGTGCGATACAATATCGTGGAAGATTATGAATTCACTTTATTAATGCGAAAGCATGAACTGTCCCATGGAGCGAGCCGACGTCATCGGCTTTGAAGCCGCGCCAAACGGCACCTAAACTCCTTTTTTCCAAGTGAAGCCGCAATGAGATGGCTCCCGGCTTTGAAGCCCCGCGAAAAGCCTAGCCAAACGGCACATAGTTTCCCCGCTCCCAATGGAGCGCAGTGAAGCCGAAATCTGATGGATTTCGGCTTCGGTCCCATTGGCTGACGCAGGTCATAGTTTCAAGGAACGAGGCTCCCATTGGCCGCTGCGCGTGAGTTTCAAGGAGGGCCACCCCACGACGCTGCGTGCCCGCGCCGCTAGGTGGCGTAAGCTACCGTCCGTAAGCTACCGCCCGATCCAAAGGGCTCAGCCGGATTCATCCATCCATCCAGCCAATGAATCGTCTGGAGCACTCAGGCAGACCGCCAGCACGCGGGAAAGAAATCGGCCGTGCAGAGCGGCGGCACGGCCGATGTCCGCGCAGCGCGGCCACTTCACGAGGACGCGAGCAAGAACGACGTTCATGCTTTCTCATTCACAACTCATAACAAGTGTTTAGGTGTACCTCGAGCCTTTTCCTCTTCCAATTTATTACACGTAAAAAGATTATGACAAAAAAATAAATAAAAATATGTTGATAAATATATGTTGAGACAGCAGCATTTTTTTAACGCGACAGCGTTAAAGCGCGAAACACATGTACGACGAAACCGTCCGATCCGACGTCCGACCGCGCAATACGACGGTCGGAGGCGAGGGTTTTCAACGCTCTCCGATGCTACGAAAACCCTCGCCCCCCAAGGTCATTCCGGCAGTCCGCACGTCGGATCGGAAGGTTTCGTCGTACATGTGTTTCGCGGAGCTCGGAGGCGTGATGATAAACTATGGCGTCGGTGGCGTGCCACGAAAATCTCAATTCGTGGATAGGGTCATGACGTCACAGCCATATGACCTAGCTCGCACAACCAACCCACAACACTCACATGAAACATGACATCACGCGTGGAATGAGTGATTAGAAAATGTGACACATAATGCGAATTAAAGGTTACCGCATGCCTCAAATGATTTCACTCTATAAAGTAATTCATTTGCCTTAAAGAAAAATTTGAAGAATTTAGGCGGGATTCGAATTCACGACCCTTCCGTTGCGAGCCAGACACGCTACTGACTAGGCCATGCTAGGCACGCTCGGGGGACAAGTGGGAGTTTGTATGTTTCGCTAAACGCTCCATTCTTAAAGGCAAAGCTTTAACGTCCTCCAAGTTTTTTTCTTTCACTTCGTTTGTTACTTATATCCCCTGGTAATATACTTTTTGTGTGATGGTACTACTGTCTACATCACAATACCAGCACAGAGATCAGGATATTGAGCACAATCGTGTTTAACAGTATAAAACAGCATCACATCACTTTTCTCATGCAACTTCACCAGAAACGTAGCCAGGGGAGAGGCTTATGAGGCTTCAGCCCCCCTGAAATTTAGCCAACCACATAATTTTGACCCCCCCCCCCCTTCCCCACCTCAACTCCCCAAATTACGGGCCCCCCCCCCCCCCCCTTCCCCCAGGCTATGCCACTGAACTGCACATATCTTTAGACCAATCAAAGCAGTAATTAAAATGTCTTTCGAACAGTTCCCAACCGCAAAGGAGGTAATGCTGCTCAGCAGAAAAGCCATAGAGGAGAGAAGCAAGGAGATACTTTCTACCGAGGTGTACAGCAAAAAACTGGTGCGGCATGGCGGATGAATTGTTAAGTGGAGGAGAGGAATAAATGCACAAGGTTGGAGTTGTGAATAATTAATCTGCACATAGCTAATCAACTTCGTCTTTGAGAAAAAAAAAAGTCATATTGTTAAATTACGTTTGAGTTTGCCAGGCAGGAAATTTAGTCCTGCTTCAGACATAATCTACTGAACCTATAAGTCTTGTTCCTTGTTTTGTTGTTATTCAGTTTGCTTCGAATACGAGAGGACGAGGAGATAGACCGGGTCCTCTGGCTCAAGAATGACTCAAAAAAGCAGTCCTGCTGCAAGTGAACGTGTATCAGACATTTCCATTATGGTGCCAGGAGAGCGTTCAACCCAGCTGAACAACCAGGCAGCACCAAGTGCAAAAACAAAAAAACAAAAAAAAACAAAAAACATAAGCGCCTTCAATACGACGCTGTGCGCTGCTGACCTTGGAGCTCGAATTAGCCCTCAATAGGGTTTGCTGCTCCTGGAGGAATCCCGTGAGACCGTCACTGTATATAACACCGAAGCCGAAACCTGGGTGTGAATACTGAAGAGATTTCTTTGTATATGGGTGTCAACGTTTTAATAAACAGTGAATGAATGTATGCAGGAGCCTCTGTATAATACAGATGTACCTTAATATGAACATTCGCACCACCAACCAATCCACAACAAATTTACAAGGTTCCAGAGCAGGTGGTCCCAATGCACCAGGTATGTTATGTCATTTTACAATTACTCAATATATTAGGACTCATAATTGTGTTGACAACCGAGAGGCTTAAAACCTCTTGGGATCTCTACGAGACCTCTGGCGCCATCTATTGGGTAGCCATGAAACACATGTCATTACTGTATATTCCCTTTCTTTTTTTCGTGGAATTTTTTTTTCAAAAGTTTTTGACAATATTATAAACGACCATTTATTATAGATAGTATATATACATTTGATGTCACAAATACTGAAAAACCTTCTCTCTAGTAAAATGCAGTTCCAAGGTCACCTCATAGATGGTGCCAGAGCTTGTCTAGAGTAACTGTATTGCAATCAAGGAGGTTAGAAGTACTAGGAGAGGGCACTATGCAATATTGGTGAAGCCTAGTCATAAAAAGTTTAAACGATGTTGTGGCCAATGTGACCGTAGATCTCTCTGGCAATTGGTGCGCGTGACATGTCACGTGTGAGATGGATGGTTGATTGTAGAAGGACTCCTTGCTGGCTTGCGCGCGCTCCGTCCGGTAGGTTTTAACAGATCGAAGGCTAGCTACGGTCACGTGATGTTGTCACGTTGGCATGGTAAGTGAGGAGAGTAAGGAGGAAAATGAGAAAGAGACGAGGCATCAAAAGAGCATGGCTTGTGGAGGCTACGCGGCTCCCATCATGACCTCTCCTACCCTTCTATCCTCCTTGATTGCAATGGTGCGCCCAGGGCGGCCATGTTAGATTCAAGCTGCACTACGGGAAGCGAATGTCACTTTTGCAAGAGTCCTGGAGGCACGGATGGGGTGCATGTGAGGCAGTGTGCTGCAGCGTGCAGAGCAGAAGATATATTGCAGTGACATGCCGTGCATGTGCCGTCCTGTCATTTATCTCCCCATTCTCTCGGTAGAATGTAGTGGCCAATGAAAATGTCGTCCATCGCATGCCGTAGCTGCTCATTGTTCCCTGGTCCAAGGTCCCGGATGTGCCGGTCACGATCACCGCGCGAGCATCAGAGTGGCGAGCACTGCAATCGTCCTCCATATCGTCTGCTTCCCAGATTTTGGAAACATGTTTTAAAACATTGCTTGTGTTATAAAACAATGCAATTATGCTTTACCCAGTGGCTACACATAATGTGCAATGGTCAGGGAATGATCCAGTTAGTTCCATTTTAGTGTAGGATGTATATTTCACAAACGCAAAGCGAGAGACTTCCTTCGCCCGAAACTCGATGCCTGCAAGGTCGCTTGCCTGCATGATGGTTAGATCCAGCTTGGCAAGGGTGACCGCTTCTCCACCAATACAGAGTTGCGGCGAAAGGAAAAGGAATGCGATAGTCTGGCTCTGCAAGCATACTCTATACAGTTACTCTACTCTCATTGCAGGAGATCACAAGAACTCGGTCGTAAGCAAACGCAAGTGTGTGAACGGGCATTAAGGCACAAGCAGGGATGGGCAAAATACATGCAAATATGTATCGAAATACAAATACAAAATACTTCGTCAAAAATGTATTTAATTACAAATCTAATTACTTTTCCAAAAAAGCAATTAAATACAAGATACAAATACAACCAAATGTATTTGGTCTCCTCCAAATACTTTTCCAAATACATTCCTCAAAATTTGCGTCAGCGACTTTAGGGCATCTGCAACAGGTTTCTGGGTATCTCATTTTAATTTTGCATCGCACACTCGGGAGTTATATAGTGTGCGAGGCTCTAGTAACGTAATAACAATATAATCACAAAAAAAAATGTTATCAACCTGGACGTAATAGGTGGAAAAAGTAAAGAGCTTCAAGCAGCTTTTTTTGTCGATTACATTTTGGTATAGTCCAACAAAGAACCGAGACGACCAAGACGCGCAGCACTAGCTAGATAATTTTGTATTGTTGCAACTCGCATCAGTTACGAATATCTGGACGACCCGCGCATTTAGAATGTTCCAGGCAAAAATATAGATGGAAATCAGGCTGGAAAGCATCACAAGTTGTCACAGGCAGTTATTTAGCCAGTCTGCCTGTGAACGTCGATTTCATCACTATTTTTGCCCTGGACTAGCACCGTAATCACAAAGTCACTAGACGCTTGTGCTTGATTGAGATACACTGCATTCGGTGCGGAGCGTAGCTTTCTTACTGCTCTGGACAGTGACAATAAATTTGAGGGATGTATTTTCGCCCACAAAATTGTATTTAATTACAATTGTATTTGAAATACCCACGTTTTAGTATTTAAATACACACATTAAATACATTACCCAATTTGTAATTAAATACAAATGCAAAATACACAAAGTATTTAAAATATGTATTTCAAATACTTGTATTTGAAATACTGCCCATCCCTGGGCACCAGTAAATAGGACTAAGCAAATAAGATGACCTCCCAAGTACTTTGGCTCGAAATACTTTGAGAAACAGTGAAGTCCCACTCTGTGCAGTGGGAATTTCTTAATTAACAAAATGACACGGTGCACTTTAATACCTCAGCTGTACAGGGGTGAACTTAGGGGGAGGGGGGGGGGGGCAACTCCCCCCCCACAAAGCTCTCCAAGCTCAACTTTGTTTTAATAAAATCATTGATATACACCAGCCAAAAGTTTAGTTTCTGGTGACGTAGAAAATATTGGGTCAACAAATAAGATCTAGGCAATGTTTAGACCATAACGTCATATCTCAGCAGACCCCTCCCCCTCCCTCTCCCCCCTCCCCTTCCCCCCCCCCCCCCCCCCCTCTGCCAGCCCGAATACTTACCCCCCTCCCCCCAGGCCTGACCCATAAATCCGCCCCTGCAGCTGTAACTGGTCTGCACCCCAGTAGGAGAAGCATACAAGAGGCAGGCTTGATAATGATGCTAGCCAATTCAAGTGCTGGACAATTGCTGAACTGCTTCCATGGTTCAAGTTCTTATAATTACTGTGACAATAGCATGGCAAGGTCAATCACCACTTGGAGTAATGCAAACCACTCAACCCGAGGCATGCCCCGAGACCACTATCAAACAAAATGTATGATTTCGAGCGAATGCAGTTGAGACTAGAAAAGCAAGTTCTGGATGAAATTAGAGGCGTGCATCACGTTGCACCTTCCGCATGAGTATGAGTGGAGCTGAGTTGATAGCACAAACATATCCTAGAACCATGTTAGAACCACGCAGTCTGCGGTGCCCTATGAATAGCACGACCAAAGGACAGAAATGAAGACTCTACAGTCAAACCTGGATATATCAAATTCCAAGAGTATCGCAAAATAGTTAGATATATCAATAATTCAATACACAAAAGAATGTTAATTCGAGCTCCAAATGAAACATCCGTGCATCCCCGATAATCACCTAAGAATGTGACAAACGGAAACTTACCAAATGGTACAGCCAAGAACCGCTAAATATTTTAAAACTTCGTCAAAGTGTAGTTGGCAAAAAGCCCAAGCACCAATGCTTGCAAGCGCGTGTGGCCGCCACTTTGACAGCACAAGCGATAAAACATGAAAAAAAAAAATGAAAAAAAGAGAAAGCGGAATTTTAAAGAAAGAGGGGACACGTAAAAATAAAACAACACTATCTTTTCATTCATAAAAAAAAATCAAACGAGCAAAAAATAAAGGCAGCATAAAATCAGATAGTAATAAAAGGCGAAAGAAAAAGGTGAACAAAGATCAACAAGGTGTTTGAAGCACTATGGCACAACCGTTGTTGACACACTCAACCAGCTAAAACTACTTTTTTTTTTCTCGTGGGTAAGGGGTCTAGTCAGAGGGTCGGTTTTCCCCTCTGCTTCCTTGCACTTTTCACTGCAAACTTCCAACAACAGGCAAGCACACTTCCCGCATTTCTTCGTGTGGCTTGGTGGCTGCTGCCACGCGCTATGATCTTGCCTTGCACAGCCTCATCATGCACGAGCCGATCGCAGGAGTAGCGTTGGCAGCATTCAGGGAATGATTTCCCACCAGGGGGAGCAAGCCACCTGCTTCGATGTATAGAAGCTTTACACACGCGCCAGATTGAGCCGCCATAGCCGCCCTTTTCTTGTCTTACCGAAATGCCGAGCCACTGAAGCGGGCGTTGACGGGTCTTCACAAGGGCCTATGCTGGGCCCAAAAACACAGTAGCATCTAAAATGGCAATAACTTGTCCTGCTGTGGTAATGATGAAGTGAAGCGAACGGAATAAGAGGGAACAAAAACTGAAGGTCAGTTATGGCGGCGCCCATGCACAGCTGCTGTAAAGCGTCTATAGAATGTCCCGGGTGGTCGGAGTTTGATACAGATCCACAAAGTTCTTATACTTTTACACTAAACTTTCAAGACAATATTTGACTGTTTGAAACAGACAATCTGAAATACCCCTGTTTGATATAGGCAACTGGGCTCAACTGTACAAAGTGGCCCTGTTCACGTGAACAAGATCTTGTAACTAGTATTAGAGCAACAAGTTCAGACTGCCCAACATTTGGCAGCGCTCCAAAAGTGCAGTTCTGCACGTCGGGATGCTTGGCTTGCATCCCGACCCCATGCAACCTGATACAGAAAGCACAAAGGACTAGAACCAGACACGACTGGTTTTGATTCCATGAAATCTACAAAGTCTGGAGGTCTCAAAGACTGGTCAAACTCACCGACTTTCCTCATTTGGTTTATCACTTCAGGTTTGAAGGTATTATTGAAGGTATGCAGTGTGCACTTACGGCAGAGCTCCTGGAGTTCTTAGGGTCTGTAACGCAGGGAAGGTAACACACCCGTAAAAAGTTGAAAATGTGCCAGCCCTTGCTGCCACTCGCGTCGAGCTTCCTGTCGCTGAACCTCATCACTGAACAGCACTTGTATTCGTTCTTGCATACGCTCCAACTGCCGACGCCGAGTATACCTGCAAGCACCCATGTCAATCTTCATCTGAATCCACTAAAGGCACTCCCTAGATATAAACCCTTTGTCATCTAGACAACAATGTGAGGTATGTTAAGCTCATTGCAAAGAGCAAGTAACCTTGTAAAATGTGGATTATAATGTGCAGATATTCTAACATCATCTGTGACCCATTTATTGCAACAATGACCCCTAATGGACACTCTAGCTGGGTTTTTTCTCGGGTAGAAAAATATCATGAAGTAGGGGAGTTGTCTTTTCTGCCACGTGAAGACTGTCGTGAGTTTGACACAGTTTGCCCGACACATAAACAATAACTCTTTTTTACCTGTGCCATGCTCGTTGAATGACAAACGCTGCCTTATGCTCGCCTGAAGGAGGTTTGTTCACTGCAGCCCGAGATTTGCATGGGGCAGCCGAAGTCCCGGGATGGACAGGCTCTTCTTTTATGTCCGGCAGACCCTGCCTGCTCAAGTGCTCCCCTTTGTCTCTGAGGACACCATCAGCGTGTTGTTTCTTACACAGCCTCCTGAAGAACCTCTGAAGGAACCAAAATGATTTAATGTAAGACACCATCGCAAGTGGCATAGGGAAGTGCACTGGAACTTAGGCCCACTCTACGCCAAGAAAGAGGATCTTTGCTGTCTAGACCCCTCGGAGACACTTTTTACCCTGAATGCCGATAATATGCGCTAAATGCTGCTATAAAATATTTCTAAAACGTGTGCAGAGGTCAGAAAATGTTTAGTATATTCTGATATTGAATTAAGTAAAATTGAATTAAGTAAAATATATGTATTGAGTTCGACCCTCAAATCAAAAAAGAGGATCTGAAAATGGCAAATGTATACTATCAAGGTTAATGAAAATTAACAACAGAGCTCAATGGAGTCTGCTTCTGCAAACTGGATGCACTGCAGAAAAGCAACATGCACCCTTCTGTGCACAATGCAGGGAAGTGAGAACAAGTGTGATGCATATTTATGCATTCTGGTGATTAGTGCCTTGATATTCACTAAAATGAATTATGACTTTTTCTACTTCCTAACAACAAAACATTAACGAAAACAAAAAACTGCATAAAATAATTGCAAAACGAAAAAAAAATAGTATGATTTATACTACCGTAATATCCCGAGTCATCGCCCATCCCCGAGCTATCGCCCACCCCATTTTTTGGGCCAATATCGATTTCCGAAAAAACACCGAGTCATCGCCCACCCCTTCAAATACCCCAGCGCGGACTCTGCGATCCGCGAACACTCATCCTACCCGTATGACGCGGTCGCGGACCTTACAGTTGGAGGACGTCCGTGACAAAGTAAAACGAAGGAGGGAAAGACACTTCTTTTTGTTTACGCATTTCCTCCGTGAGCGACCCCAAAGTGGTCGTGTATCCGTGCGAAAAGAAAACGATGGAGATAACAAAATAAGAGTTTGTTAACGTAACCGCGGAGTGTTAGGTCAAAGTCTGTCTCCGCCGAAGTAAGGTCACCGCGAACCCGCTCCTTCTTCCCGCCCGTCGCGACCGCTGTTGTGCAATATTTTAGGCAAAGCCAAAGCGTAAATAAAGCTTTGCTGGAACGTCCTACACAGGCGTTTGCAGAGCGTCGCAACCGTGCATTGAAACCCGCCGTACACGGACGCACGTATGTACGCACCAAACAAGAAAGTTGCGCAAGAGCTTGCAATTGACAAGCGCCCGACTTGGCCCGACGCCAAAGTATTTGCCAACGCGACCGCCGGCTTTCCCGCTTTCCCAGCATTGCTCTTGGTCGCTTCTTTGGTCCGCTCGCTCGCTCATTGCGCCTGGTCGGTTTTTCTATTTTCTTGTAGACTTTTCTTTCTTTTTTTTACTAACTAGGAGAACATAATGGTGACATTCTTTCACGGAACAAACGTTCGTGCTATATGCAGATCGGCGGTGTTTCTAGCGCGTATGCAAGCAACGGACTTCGCTATAGTAAAATATTCTTTCGTGAGCATTTTTTTTCTATAAAACAATCAAACTAAATCGAGTTTTGAGTTTGATGTATCTCTTTTGCATCAGCGCTAGATACGCAGAGAAAAATAGGCGGTTTTTTCCGCTTTTTTTCAAGTGTTTGTGCTCACCCACCGAGACATGGCCCACCCCACTTTTTTAACGAATTTCAGGCGGTTGGGGGGTGGGCGATGACTCGGGATATTACGGTAAACATAGACACTATAACTGCTTGGTTAATTTACAGCTTGCACAATAGACCTTTTTAAAAGCAATATACTATAATTAGGGTGTTGACTTTCCGGTGTTTATTTGTGAGAAAAATCGTCGGATGTTTTTGGTGTTTATTTGTTTTCAAAACACCGGTGCATTTCGGTGGAACGTCTCACGACAAGGCTAAAATCGGTGAATATCGGTGAAAAAAAAGCGATTGATCACATACAGAGAGTTCCGATTTTATTCACATAGTTCATACACTTCTTCTCTAGGAAGCAACTATTTCTCACACTTGGTTATCATAGTAGATGCAAGCATACTTTCATGCTTGCATCTACACGCAAGGAACGTGCTGCCGTCATGGCAGCACGTTCCTTGCGGTTCGCAACCCGCAACTATGAAAATGCACGCTCCTGTATGACACGTACGTTGGCAGTGTCTTCCAGGAACCACAGCAACCTCTGAATACATGGCTTGCACCGACATCACTTGGCCAGACACAATGAGGAAAAGGCACGTGAGAGCCTACCCTCCACTGTGTTAAATTTTCCACAAAAGGGGGCCATGGGAGACACAATAGGGGAAAGGCGTATGAGAGCTTAGCTTCCACTGGGTTCACTAGACGCTTTTGACCCCCAGAAAGGAGGGCGCACTGACGCCACCTGCAAGCCATGTATAAACACTGGAAGAATGCAGGATCCACGAGATAACACGTTTGACGAACCTTTACGGGGAAAGGGTTCGCTAGGTCGGAAACTAGCAACGACCGGTGTTTTTCGGTTTTAACCAGGGCGTAAATATCCAACCACCGGTGTTTTTCGGTTTTAACCGATTTTATATTTTCGTCACCGACGGATGTTTATCGGTGTTTTGCGGTTAAAACCGGAAAATGCACACCCTAACTATAATGCAGGGGGGGGAAGGTGCCGCCGCTTCCAATGCACCCTCCTCAGAATTTACGGCGCTCCGTGGGGGCCGCCATGTTAAAACTTGATACCAGTGTTGCTGCATCTGTAGGTCATCTTTAAGTTAGAGCTGGCGGAGAAAATCTGGCCACGGCGCAGCGCCGATGTACGCTGGAAGCTAGAGCCGGTTTGCTTTCGTTGTTTTTGTTTGGTCGGAGAAAATCTAGCAACAACGCACGTTCAACAAGGCGGCGGCGGCGGCGGAATACGCCTCGCAAGTGGGCTCATTTTCGTCTTCTGCGCATGAGAAAGGAAGTAGCGGTGACGTCAGAATGCCCAGCCCTGATTGGCTGATCGCGACCCCCTATCTGAGCGTCGTCTGCTCCTTTGCAACGTCGTCTGCTCGCAACATCGTCTTCGTCTGTCTTACCTTTCCTGCGACTTTCGGAAGTGCACGTCTTTATGAGCGAGCTCGACTTCGCCTTTCAGAGAGGGCAGACGAAATAACTCGAGCGGTACGTTGTTTTTGTCTAACAACTAGCAGACGCGCACCAAGGAGGGAAGTCAAAGGACTCACTGGCGAGGTGTCCCGAGGCGCCGAGGTTTGTTTGCTAAGAACCGAGAGTGAGCGTGTTAGTATCCGCAAGTTCCCTCCCAAATACTTTTTCCCTTCTTTCGTGTGCGGCGAGACCCCTCATTCTTTAACGGCGTCGGCGGGTTGGCGCAGTTAACGACGTCTACTTTACGTCTGCTAGTCAAAGCAATGGCTGCTTTACCTTTCCTGCGTCTGTCGGAGATTCACCGCTTTTTCACCGGCGAGAGTCACCGTTGCCTCGGGAAACAAGAAGATAACAAGAGGAAGAAATTGACCTCAAAATTGAGGTCAGCGATCAAAGTATAATACGGGAAGGGTTCACAAGGGTCGCGCGGGCATATTCCATTCAGCACGCCAGCCGGTCGTGGGCAGACGGTCACCGAGTCGCGGAGTGCCTGCTAGGCCTCACTGCCGTGTTCGCTTGGTCGCGTTCGGTGGAATCGTTGCCGTTGGAGCTTTTCCCGGGTGTTTGTGGATTCAGCGTTCTTGTTCGTCGTCGTTTCAAGTACTTTTTACTTTTTTCTTGCTGCTTGAAGTCGGGACACGTGAGAAGCGCATGTAGCAAAACAAACGTCTGTAGGTCGTCGCGACCGCGACGCTGTCGGCCATGCTGATTTGACCGTAAGAAGTGCGTAAGACAGCTTCGGAGCTGTCGTAGGATTTCGTCGTAACCTGCGCAAAACTTACGAAAATTTCGTTTCGTGAATACGAATTTGTTCATAAGTTTTGTCTTACGCACATTTTTGGCATAAGATCGTTTCGTGAATCTGGCCTCTGTACTTTCGAAAGTCGCAGGAAGGGTAAGACAGACGCAGACGACGTTGCGAGCAGACGACGTTGCAAAGGAGCAGACGACGCTCAGATAGGGGGTCTCGATCAGCCAATCAGGGCTCGGCGTTCTGACGTCACCGCTACCCCCTGCGCGAGAAGCAGACGAACTTGCCCTCCGCATTGTTTTGGTTTGACGCGGTTTGCGAGCACATGTTGCGACGCGGTTTGCGAGTACATGTAGCGAAGACGTGACCGGAGAAGTTCCCCTGTGATGGTCCCGGAAGACGGAGAGTATCATTCGTAATCGTCGTGTGTGCTTTGAAAGCGAAGGGAGTCACAGGGTCCACGACTGCGCAACCACAAGCCAAGGTTCACGGCAGCGCTCCGTTGACTTCGGCGATCTCGTTCTGTTTTGTGCATAGAGATAGGTGTGGTGCAACACGGCGATGCGTCAAAGAGTTGAAACGTTCGTGGTGTGTGGTGCGGTGCTTGGAGGTAAAAGCCCATACTAACACGAAGTGCAAATTGGTTATTGTGGGGTTGAAATTCAACGGGTTCAGCCCCGTCGTCGTCAGCTGATCCGGTCCAGCTGGTCCGGGAGGACACAGCGAGCGCTTCTAAAAGTAAATCTTCCTTCGTTCCGTTTCAAAATGTGGGAGATTCTCGACGCATACCGCGAGTAAAAAGCTGCGGGCGTTTTCAACAAAATTGCGTCGTTTTAATTGAACAGTGGACTCCGGATTATTGTCCTAGACCGGCTGTTTTTATGCTTCGTCTTGTTGGCGTTTGCACAGCGACGCACACCGCCCGAGTAGATGATTCGGTCCTGCAAACGACCGGTCATACAGAATTTCAGGGAAACTTAAGTCACTACCGATATTTTCTCGTAAATCTCGTGTGAGTTTGTTGCGCTTATCATGCGGTGTGAGGCAACGTTTCCTACCTGCCTTCGGATGCATGAACTGAGACCATCTTTTACGTAGTAAACATAGTGTTTTTTCTTCATTTTGGAAAGAGGTGTTGGTGAATTTATTATGCTACAATCACTTGAGAGTTCAGAAATTGGGGAGAATGAGCACGCTTTCCCAACTTTGTCTATTTTCTCTCTGGCATTGCCCCTAGTTTCAAGTTGCAGTTTCAGTAGACATACCTATACTAGCAGGTACAAACTGCTCTCAGGTAAAAGACTGGTAAGTCAGGGCGGTGCGGACTCCGTGTTTCGCGCTTTTCGCAAGGTGACTGGGTAAGTGCTTTTGCGAGGTATTCGGAATACGCAAACGATTTTGTTATGCCTGTCGGTTGCGTCTCTCCAGCAAAACGAATAAGATGATCTGCAAAGGCGCAACCACATGCCAAGATTTACGATAACAGTGCATTTGATTCGGTGGTCCGTATATACTCCGTTTCACCTTAGGTTGTACCGCAGAGAAGGCTAGAAGCGCGAGCTCATAGCGTTGGGAGCTGCTCTTAACACACGGGAGCTTGTGCCGCCGAGATGTGCCCTAGAGCAAGGAGCTCGAGCCATGTGCGGTACATCATAAGGTGAAACGGAGTATAGTTGTATTTTACCCTGCTCTGCAACACCGTGTCATGACGAAGAGCTGGAACGTTCACGGTTTGTGATGGACTACCGGTTGACCTAAAGGCAAATCCAAAACTCTTTTTTTTTTTTTTGTGTGTGTGGGGCTGGGGGGAGGAGGGGAGGGAAAATCTAAAGCAAGATAAACAGGACTCCGGTTGCGCCTTTTGTTTGAACCGCCGCAGAACCACATTGCGCCGACGGCCCCTATAGATGTGCGCCGCTGCGCCGACTTTTGGTTCTAAGCCGTGCTTTGAAACCGCCGCCGCGGACTTCAGTCTCGGTTGAAGTGACGGGGTGGTTCTCCAAGTTCAAAGTACACCTGTGCCTGCTCGGGTGCGACCTACCCTATTTCGAACCCTCGTCCTTGAGTATCGAGGTGATCGAGCCTTCTAGTCGTAGTCGGTTTTATTTCGGGGGATCCACCCATGTCAAATCGCTCTCCGAGAAGGGGGCGGGGGGGGGGGGGGGTCGACTGTTTCAAGGAAAGCCCCCCCCCCCCCCCCCCCCCCCCCCCCCTTGGGTCCACCCCTGGGTTGACGGAAGCCCGCGTCGCCCGCATCGGCACTGAGTGCACTTGGGCTGTTGTAGTGGCTCTAGGCTGTTGATCTCGACGGTGAGGAAGCGGCGAAAGTGACCTCTGAAGTAAATGTAAATCCTTGTTCATCCAGTTATCCGGTGTCAAAGTGTGGAAGGTCCCCAACGTGTACTGAGGGCGGGAACTACGAGCGTTTTGCCTTGCTTTCGTAACCGAAACGAGAACAGCGAGATAACTGCCTTGCGTACTCCACAATGATGGAAGCAATAAGTCGTCAAAAACCCGTTTTTAGGGTTTCAAACCAAGTAAACAAGACAAATATAATTAAACTTCGTTGTCTGTATGCAGGAGGACTTATGTAACACAACAATACATTCTCTTTCCAAAACGAAAAAGAAAGTAAAACTCAGTCCGCCATATATGGCAGCAACTTCTTCGCTGCAAAACCTATGCTGGCAACGTAAGCGGTTTTAATATGGCAGCCTCCTCTTTGCGCCGCGTTCCCTTTCCCTCCTTCCCCCCCTGCTATAATGGTAGTGATAGACTATAATGGGATCACTGGGAGCACCTTTTAACCAGGGTTGTGCACCCTCTCTCCCATAGATAAAATCCAGTGGAGATTCTTTCCAGAATTCACCTTGTATGCCCTCTTAGAAGCCCATAGATTTTCAAGTTTTAGTGCTGAAATGTGACACAAGGGTTTTACTACAGAGCGAGTGACTCGCTCCATCCCACGCGACTGGCAGCTTTTTTTGTCGCTTTCTTGCAGCGCAGCAAACGGTGTCAGGAGATGCACTTTTTCCAGGTAGGCTGGCACAAAAATAAGTGCGCTCTCAATATATATACATATATTTTTAATGCAGCTTTGTCAGCAAGAAGTTCGATGTCTATTTTACATCTGTTTCATAGTTTCAAACCTTGCTCAACAAGGGCTATTTTCTCTTGCAAAAGTATACTCATCCAAGTTCAATGTTTAATACAAGCTTTAATTGACTTCAAAGTAGGCCCGTGGAATTCAATGCCAAACATTGAGCCATAAGTATTTGGAACTCTGTGGTTTACACTAACTCACCTGAATCGCGAACGCTGCGATGGATTTAATGTTGCTGGATGATGTAGCGCCCTGCTCGAGCAGAAAGTTTACGACGCTGGAGTGGTTCCCCGCCCCTGCATAATCCAGGGCAGTATACCTGAAAATTCAGCAGCAGATGTCAGCTCTGACCCATTTCCAACGCAACACCCTACCTGTGGGGGGTCTTGTCCATGGCGTTGAGCATGGCACCGTGACCACAAAGCAGCTCTACGGACTCCAAGGAACCACAGTGAGCGGCGAGGTGCACTGGCGCCTTGCCCTAGAAAGTAGCAATCAGATTCTCGAGATTTTCGGAAGAATGTTCAGTGGCATGGATGGTTTGCATCAATGGCTGAATGCCCGGATGAGAATGTGGAGGTGCCAACTAGAAGCCTCCCTTCTTACTGCCTCATTGGGCAACCTGTGGCAGAGTTTGGCAGATAAAAGAGGACATGCAAATGTAGAGCTGTAAAAGACACCAATCTTATTTAAAATGTATAGTCCTTCATAATTGCTACCAAGAAACATAGATTCCCTCATATGAAACATAGTTTGACTATTTTTTTGTGAAATTCAGAAAGCATTTTCATAAGTCTAAATATTTCCAGACAATTATCCTTTTTCTGAAGTCCTGCCTAAGTTCACCTGGACTTCTAAGGAGCGGGCCAACATAACTAAGCATATTTTCAAGACTGAAAAAGTATTGCAAGGAAATTGAAATCAAGTTCATTGACTGACTGTGCACCAGCAACATTTAAGATATTTTTCGCATGATGCAGCTGTTGTTTCTCAAACTTCTAGCAGTGCTCGCATTGGTGTCACAAGGTTCTCCCACCAAACAGATTAAATTCATCAATGAAGTCTCCCGACCCCCAACGAAAACCAGATAAACTTTCATATATAGCCTCTTGCAAGGTGTAGATACGGAAAGTGTGCTGTAAATAATACACAAACAAAGAAAAAAAAAAACATTTGGGGGACACACACAGACATGTGTACAGTGCAACCCACTTAGAACGACACCACGTATAACAATGTACTGCTTATAACGATCAGTTTCTAGAGAACTATGCGTTTTTGCGTTGGGTCTATGTAGACATTAACCACATATAACGATGGAATATATTAGGCATATTGGTTACATTGACCATAAATGCGCCGATTGAAAAATATAAAAAAAAATCGGGAGAAAAATAAAACAAATAGAAAGAACCGCCGAACGAACGACACCTAACTTGCCATATGCGTCCGCCATAAGGATGCGTATCAAAATTCACCGCGAGTTGTCGCTGTGCGTGGCTCGAAGCTGACCGATAGAAATGCTTGAAACAAAAATTCAAGTCTCGGTACTTTTCGTGGAGATGAGACAAAGCATACTACCACTACTAAACATTTGCATCAAAGTTTAAAGAAGTTTGGAGCTTCGTCCAAATCCACGAGCTCTCCCCATGTGCCACATTTGCTGCCACATGGCAGCGTCAGGGCCCTACGATCTTAATCGCCACCGCCACCGTCAACAAAGGCGGCCAGAGCGACGGCGATGTTGATGGGGGAATTTACGACGATGTCAACGAAATCGCCCGTCCCATTGCAAATGATCATCTGCCTCCAATTTATGTTCAAGGTGTTTTCCTCGCGATTCAGTTAGAGGTCGATTTCGTACATGCGATAAGACTGCAGGCGGCACACACATAGCAATTGGATACGTAGGGTGTCGGAATCGTGTACTAAGGATTGATTTTCTGCCTCTTATGCACGATTTATCCAACACTTGTTCGTACAAACCACAAAATAAAGGAAGTGTTTATTTTACAGCTGATATTGTACGATGTGATCAGTACGCTGCATTGCAGAGTAACTTGCTCCATCCTGCGGAACGAGTTATTATTTCGGGCATCGGTAATAGACCCTTTCCGAAATTCAGTGCCATCTGGTGGCTGAAATGGCGGTTTAACTTTTGCCATACGAATGGCGGCAATGAACCCGTAGCCTGCAGTATTTTATCGGGCACCGTCACTTTTGCATGTCAACGGCAGACGAGAACAAACTTTTCGCTATACAGGTTTTTCTCAGTCATCTCTTCCAGTGTCGATTCGCACAACGATGCAACCAGTCAGAACGAAGCGCCAACCCAGACAGACGCCTTGATAAAGTTCTATAAGTCAAGGGCTTTCGAAGTCGATTTTGTGCCACTAACAGGTTCACTGGGCTCAAATTAGAGAAATGAACACTTACGCAACGCTTGCATTCAATTCCGGTTTCGCAACGTGCTAACGTCTAGAATGTATAGGCCTCGAATCCTCAGCTTAGGAGTATCTTCAACATGTTCCTTCATCAGTAAATAGAAAGCCGCCATTGGTATGGCACATATGCCATTTTTCAGATGGTGATGATAGTGATCAAAGTGGCCAGACTGAATTTCAGAAAGGGTCTATTGGTTATAACGATTGAATTTTCGAGTTTTCTCATTATCGTTGTGAGTGGATTGCACTATATTGCGTATGCAATATAGTGCATCCCCCTTAAATGATTTTTTTTTTTCTTTCTTTGTGTAGCCTTTTGCATTTAGCTGCTTACTGTTGTAATGCTAGATGCTGTATCAAGGATAAAAACTACCTTGCCCCAGGTGACTGCAAACTAGGGGGGCTATGTTCGACAAATTTTTCGTTTCTCCTAAAAAGAAACGGAAGTGATGGAAGTAACAACATCGCATCGGATTGGCTAGAGGCTCAAATGACGAAACATTTGTCGAACATAGCCCCCTAGGTTGGACGGTCTTTTCACTTTATGGTGTGAAAGAGATTGCAACGCATGAAAGAAAGAAATACCAGCTGCCTTTTTTTTAACCCGAATACGGCAAGTCCGAGTATCTCGAATACATATTCAAATTGTAGAAATATTTACCGGCAAGTGCTCATCTAATAGACACGGAACCCCACGGAACCCCATGACTCTAGAATAAGCAAATACAGTCAAATCCGTTTTTAACGAACAGCAGGAAATGCTACGATCAGTTCGATATAGCACGTAGTTCGATATAGCAAAAAACATTTACAACGAACTTCCACGATGCGCTCGTTGTAAAGCGAGACCTTCTTCTTTTTCATCTCTTCACTTCCACCTTGTGCGCGCTAAAAAAAATGTTCTTTTCATGCGTGCAGTGCTTTTTTTAACTTATTTCCCCTTATCACTTCTCTTCATAGGCAAACAATTTGGGATGAAATTTTTTTTTTTTTCTGTGCATGCGTGCAGAGTGTATTTTTTAGCTTCCTTTCCCCCTTCTGAATCGCTTCTCTTTGCTCAATTTTGTTTGCAACTTGAGCTTTTGGAATTTTCTTTCTTTCCTACTTCTTGTTGGGGGAAGGGACGGGCTAGAAGACGATTGCAGTCTAAGCTCATTATAACAGACCTTGATTTTGACCAAAATTTTGGTCTGTTGTAAAAGGATGTGGGAACCACGAGTTTCCCGTCTCCCTATCTAGGCCTAGCACAAGCAGGCCGTGGGAGCGTTATGGCGACGTCATCCCGGATACGGGGGTAAGGCCGCATTCCTCGAAGAGGGCGTGTCTTCCCTCGCCCTTTTGGGTGAAAGTGCCTCCGGCGCACCCTTCGGAAATGATTGTGGACGTGGCCCATCTGCGGGATAAGCCACACTACCTACCCCGGGCGCGTCCACTTTCCGCTGGCTAGATAAGCAGCCGCGAACGGCGGCCCGGGCTCTCGTCCGGGGAAGGCTCTGGGCCACGGAGCCTCGTTCTTTTTGGAGCTTTCCCCTTTCCACGAATCTGCCTAATGCGGCAGCGTGGGCCCCCTCCAGGTGAATCTGTCTAATGCGACAGCGCCGACCCTTTTTCCGTTCTTTTCTTTCATTAGTTTTGCCGACGGGCACAGCGTGGTGGCACAGGAGCCAAATAAACCCGCTTCTTCAGTATCTTTGTGTTTTGGAGTGAGTCCTCTCCTCGGAGTCCACGGCAGCCTCCGGACGGACCCGGCCGTAGCAGTCCTCAACATCGAGCTACGGAGTGGGATCGACCTCGTGGTGCAGTAAGGCAAGTCGAATCCCACAAGGAGTATGTTGTATGCAGACATGAAGTTGAGTCCATGGTATGTAGAGGAAAACCAACCGAACTTCACAAATCGGTATGTTATATCCAAATCTATGTTGTAACCAGGTATGTTATAACGAGCTTAGACTGCGTTTGAGCGTTTCTGGAAGCCTTTCCAGGGGGAAAAAGTTTGATATAGCCAATATGTTGTTCGTTATAAAAAGTACTTTTTACACGCATTTTTGTTTAAATTTTCCGTGAGTTCGATATCGACAATAATTCGCTGTACGTGGGTTTGTTCCAAACGAGTTTCACTGTAAAACAGCATAAATGGTCACCTCAATATCCATGAGATTGGGCTCTGCCCCATACTGCAGGAGGGCAGCTACACAGCTCACCAGGCCCAAGCCACTGGCATAGTGCAGAGCGCCGCGGCTGCATGCAACACGGTCCACAGGTCAGCTCGCTCATGTCGGCTCAGGACCGAAGCTGTTCGCACACGGTGTAGACTGCAATGGTCTCTCAAAAAGTGAAGCTCATTGAATGCATTTCTTTGTGGGGAAATGACCATCGATTAGTAAGATGAGGCTACAGTAAAACTTGAGTGAACAGATTCAAATATCTGAAGATGGAAATATATTGTAGTCAGGAATTTGTAGATGTGATGTGGTTGTATGCTTGTTCCGCGTGAAGGACACTGA
The DNA here is from genome assembly GCF_016920785.2 of Ixodes scapularis. Classification (NCBI taxonomy): domain Eukaryota; kingdom Metazoa; phylum Arthropoda; class Arachnida; order Ixodida; family Ixodidae; genus Ixodes; species Ixodes scapularis. The sequence goes on from NW_024609868.1 coordinate 23,212,456, forward strand.
GTGAAAAACTTCCTGCCGACAAACCTAATGGTTGTTGTTGTGAACAAACATCTTCAACACTCTTCTAGTCTAACTGGATTTACTAAATAAGAGTTTAGATAAATAGAAGGAACTGTGACGCTGCAACATTGCAAATAAACTCAAATGTAGCAAAATCACCTTTAATGACAAAGTCATCAAACGTTGGACATAGACCCGGTAAAAGCAAGGAGCTCCGAAGTTCTATGTTTAGGAGCCTGGAGAACCAACCAGTTAGTAAATAATTGATTCAAGAAAAAAAAAAGCTGGACTATTACAGCTTTCCTTACACGTTCGCTTTGTCTGTTTCGAAAGGAAAAAAAGATAAAGAGAGGTTGAGGAGCCGCAGAAGAGGCTAGCAACCTAACCTAAAAGAAGACTGAGGAAGAAAGAAATTCCCATTATTTTCTAACGGTAATAACACTGTCATTTGGGGAGAGACCGAGGGAAACAGTTGTTTATGAAGCCCTCACAGCTGGAAATCGGCCGCTGGACCAAAACCGGGTCTGAAGCCGGCGTGCGCTCGGTGTTTCCAGAGACCCCCAAGTCCCCCAAAGCTTGCAACATGTCAAAAAACGTCGAGGATCATCGATCCGCTCACCCTTGGTGATCCACCACATCCATTCTGCAGCCACGCTGAGCCAGCAACTGGCACACATACGCGTGATCCCCTGCAACTGCCCTGCAAGTAGAATGGCGAACCACAACAAAGATGTGCAGCTTTGAAATTTTTTAACAACACCGCGGAAGCGTCTTTTGGCGGTCCAGTCATTGCATATTACTACAGAGCGACGCAGCGACATGAGCGAGAGTGTGCACAGACGACGGCTGCCATGAAAGACTAAGACCGGGACGAAGAAGGAGAGGGCGCGCACCAGTGCAGCGGCGAGCACCCCCGCGCATCGGTGTCGTGCAGCTGTGCCCCGGCGTCCACGAGGAGCAGCACCGTGTGCGCGTGCCCCCCGTGACAGGCGTAAGACAGGGGTGCCAGGCCCAGGTGGTCTTTGAGCCCCAGGCCCATTCCAAGGTCCAGAAGCAGCTGAACGGTCTCGTCCTGGCCTTGACCGGCGGCCGCGTGGAGCGCTGTGAGCAAGCTACGAATCCTTAGTCGTGCAACCTTCTCCCGAGATCTTTGAGAAAAGCCACGATGGTTGTGAAATGCGGCAAGTTCGTCTTAAGGTAGCTCCGACTGACCGAATTGAGCCCCAAGATCATGTAACGATCAAGGTAGGTTCACATGTGCTGAGCAGTGCTGCTTTGGTGCTAGTGTTGGCCCTTACTCGGTGCTGAGTTAGTGCTGCAGTGTACGTGTAACAGGTCTTTAGGGTGAAGCTGGGTAATGGTGTTGAAAACAAAAGATATCCCCTCCCTCACCCCACAATACCGCGAGTAAGCAGATTGTAAGGGTTAACTCTCGAGGCAAATCACTGATCTCAACGTGCGGACATAACAGGGACCTTCTTCGAGAAATAATTAGCATCCTTGTGGCAGGAAAGTGAACTTGGCTCTCACGCATTGTTGTGTGGGCAACACTGAGTGTGAGGTGCGTACGTACAAACATTGCTATCACAGTAAACACCATTCGTTTTCGCTTCGAGACTCCTGCACCTTGCATGCTCCTTCCTAGTTGCCATACTGGTGGCCAAGAAAGAATGTGTGTGCCCTAATGGAGTTCATTACTTACATCAAGTAGTACAAAAAGGCACCCAGAGGTCATGCTTAGACACTGTAAGACGTCTTTCTTAAAGTAGAGACTGTGACACCGTTAGCACAAACAAGCAATTGCCAGTTTTTCCTGTTTTATTCCTACAATAAAAAAATGCCATCAAAACTGTGAGCACGATGGGAACTTACTAATTTGGGGCGCTAACTAAAGCAAAAACTTTTAGTGCCCGCCGCCAATACCCATCCGAAGTTAAATGGGAAAAAGCGCCAATGTTATGCTCACTCTAAAGGTTGGTTCACACCCTTGTGTGAGTTCGACCAAGTGCGACTGCAACGGCTTGCGACCTGCGGGTTGCTATGGCAACAGCTGCGTCGGCTCCAACAAAACAGGTAAAAACCGGTTTTGTTGGAGCTGGCGCAGCTTTTGCCATAGCAACCCGTACGTCACAGGCTGTTGCAGTTGCGCTCGGTCGGACTCGACACAAGTGTCACTTCAGAATTTCTGAGGTTATAAATTAATCTGCACATGCACACACAAAAATTTCTACACGCAACCCTACAAGCTTCAATACGCAACAAACAGGCACCTGTGTAGATGTTTCTTATGCAAGAAACAGTTTCAGGCTCATTATTTACAAATGAAGACGTCCTCGTTCAAAAGTAACAAGAATTAGTACTGAGTAACATCGGAAAAGTATATTAAAACAAGTTTTGTGTGCATTATATATAATGTACATTATAATGTATATGATATAAAATAAATCACTTTTAAATAAGCACAAAGTCATGACCAAATACTAGTTTTAACAGCGGGAAAATGATAGAGGAGTTTTGCACATATAACGATACCTTTCAATTTTAATTGTTTACCAGGACAAAAAGCGTGTGGAATAAGTTGCGAAAAAGTACTACTGAGTGCAAGAGTTGAAACATTAAATTTGTGAAAATATTCAAATAGTACTTCCAAATAATACGCTATTTTATATTCACTTCGAGATGAGCTGCGATATTCATATTTTTCCAAATGTTGATGGAGGTGGGTTAGCTCTGTTCAACGTACTTCTTACCAAGCACCGATGTATTGTGAATAAAGCGCGAAACACATGTACGACGAAACCGTCAGATCCGACGTGCGGACTGCCGGAATGACCTTCGCGGGCGAAGGTGTTCGTAGCACCGGAGAGCATCAAAAACCCTCGCCTCCGACCGTCGTATTGCCTGATCGGACTTCGGATCGGACGGTTTCGTCGTACATGTGTTTCGCGCTTAAGCGACAGGGTGTTGCATCTCCGCAATGCGCCGGTCTAATGGGTAACACGCGTGCTCAACACTGCGAAGCCCGCCTCAGCCAACACTTCAAAAAGTACAAATATTGCAGCTGAGTGCACAGGAGGGAAACCACACTTTTAAAGCGAGATGATATACGCTCGGCCCGCTCATGGTATATTAAAAAAAGAAATGTAAACTTTGTGAATGTTGACACTAACACTAAACTAAAATTTTCAAAAGGAAACTGGCTTTTATGGAAGATTACATGTTAGGCAGACATGTCCCAACAATCCATGTTCATCACTCACGATTGTCTTTTTATTTTTTCTCAAATTCAAGTTTTAAGAAAAGATATTTGCACATAACAGTAAGATTTATAAATCCCCTCAATTAGATATAGCTGGGTATCTCTATAGACTTAATTTGACGACAAATGCCTCATTTACTTACCATCCCAATGTACTCATTGGACTTTCCGAAGGCCACAGTCCGTGAACATAGTTAGATTACAATTAACTTAGCTTAGAAATGGGCAAATGGAAGCTTAGGAACAACCTTCTCGAGTTCAGCTTGGTTTTCATTTAAGCATGATGCAGCTGGGTCTTGATGAAACAATTCAATAATCGATTTGCTAATAATTGGCCACAACTACTGGTATTTGCTTCAAACTCAAAATCCCCTTTTGCAGATTCCTACGAAAAATTCATTGCAAATTTGAGAGTTGTGCCCTTGTGAAAATATTTCGTACCTAATGAACTTGATCTCTTCTAGGTGATATATATATTATTTTTTTTGTGTGTGTCTCGCTGTAATTGTTTCTTGTGCCTTGTTCCTAATGGGTTTCTTTTTCTGCGTCTTTTTATGATGTACACTCTCGCTTGAACTTGGATGAGCCTGCAGCATTAATAGATAAATAAACAAATAAATAAATAAATAAAATCTATAAACTTCAATTCCTTCCAAGCAACGAAAATACTTTGAGAAACACAAACGGCAGAACAACGAACGTAGTAAAAAGCAAGCAGTTGAACCCCCACCCGTGACCCCGTCCAGGGTAGGAGCGTCCAGCGGCACCTTGTGATGATGCAGCGCTCTGAGGTGTGCCGTGGTCCCCCCCACAGCAGCCCACATGAGGGGGCTGAACCCCTTGGAGTCCAGCAGGTCTGTGGGCGACCCCCGCGACAGGAGCAGCGACGTCAGGGCGGGGTCCCTCAGACGAGTGGCATAGTGCAGCGGTGTGGCACCGTTGCAGTCGGCACTACCAGGGTCGGCGTGCCGACCCAAGAGCAGGCGAACAACGTCCACCCGACCTGCGCAATGTGCCTGCAACGTAAACCTGCTGGGAAGAATCAAATTTCTTCATGCACGTGTTTTTATGTTTCCTCGTACGTGTATGCATTTTCATCGGTGGCTCTTGATGCGGACGCTTCAGGGTTCCTGAAGGCATTTTTAGTGTCTTCGAAGCCCTCAGCCTTCACTTAAGCCGAAGAAAAATCTTTCTTTTTTTTTTATTGACGCCTGGTTGCTTTTTAAAACTAAATACATCAAACCACGTGTGCCAAGTGAGTGAGGTCAACTATTCTCCATTTCGAAGCTGCAGAGTTGGTTTGCACGCAATCAGTTTTCTTTATGTACTTGTCTGTCATTGTGATCAACCAATACAGCCTCCTCCCACACCACCCCCCTCCCCCAGTGGATGAGGTCCCCTATCAGTTTCGTCAACCCATCAGGGGTCCCCAAAACAACGGTGGCTAAGAACCACAGGTTTATACTCATTCTCCCACCTCAAGAATCGCAGTAAAACAGGTTCGGCTCCAGGGAAAGCATTACTAATTTCCCCCTTTACGTGGAGAATTAAAATAGAGACGTACACGTTTCAAGTGCCAAAAACATTGCTCTTTTTTCCAACAACCAAATACTGTGAGAACTACTTCATGCGGTGTATGAACAACCCACAAAACTTGCTTTTTTCTTGAGGTGACGACTATAGCTGCACAAGCTTTTATGTTTCCTCGCATGTGTACGCATTACACAAGATGTATCTGAACGTCTGCCGGCGTTTATGAATATCTGTGCATGTCTGTTCCCATATGAACCGGCTCCTTGTGCCGGTTGCCACGTATGATTCTGACAAAGCCGAGTTGGAGGAAACATTTGCCAATTGGAAAGCACTAGAATTGAAGGGTTCCAATGATTGGTTCCATTTTTCGCCTGACCTTTCTTCTTTAGTACTGGTCTGTAAAAACACAACTTTAATTTGGGCCGCCTGACACGACCTATGTCGTGTTCGAACACGGCGACCGTCGTGGCAAATTGGTCTATACAGGGTGTTTTTCTCTTATTGAATACAGATTTTTTTAGGAAAAACCGTGAAACTTACACAGATGCGGTCTGAGCAAGTGAGTATGCGGCCAGGTGGACATTATGTTAAAGAGAAAATTCAACTAAAAGATGACTAGTAACAAAAATTCTCTAATCACTCTTTTAGTTAGACATTTTAGGGCATATGTTTATATTGAAGAAATGACAGCAAATTCCCAGTTTTTTTTTTTTTTTTGGATTGAGCGCACAGTTGGAGTTGTCAAATTTTGTTCTGGCAATCTGTCGATACCGGAATCAAATGTGCGATGCCCGCCGGAAGGACAACCCTCGTTTGATGCTGCAGGGTCACATGTTAATGGCGAAATATGCGTCACTATATTGTGTCACAGAGCGCCGGGGTTGATTGCAGTTGGTGTTCCGAGGCTACAGAACTAAAGCGATAGGCCACCTTAGCGGCCGCGACAAGCAACCCAATTTGTCGCGTTCACTAAGAAGGCTTATTGCTTCACCAGTGACACCACTGGTGAAGTTCACCAGTGACAGAGCACTGTCTGCAACAAGCTCCAGCCCGCTGTGATGCAAAATAGTGACACAAATTTCATTATTAACCCGTGACCCTCCAGCGTAAAACGAGGCTTGTACTACCGGCGGGCATCGCCTATTTGGTTTCAGTACCGACAGACCTCCGGAACAAAATTTGACAACTCCAACAACAGGAGTTTTAGAAACTTGGCTGGCCTTCAACATGGATTGCCTCCATTTCTTGAATATAATAATGTGCATTAAAATGTCTAATTAAAAAAGTATTTAGTAAATTTTCGTTATTCAGTTATCTTTTAGCTGCATTCTCTTTTGAACCTAATGTCCGTCTGGCTGTATAACTCATTTGCATAAGGCCGCATTTGCATAGCTTTCCCTAATTTTTTTTTTTTAAATGTGAATTTAATAAAAAAAAAATTTAAAAAACTAAATGCATACAGGATTCATGTGGGTGGTAGGTCATTATTTGTGAGACAATGTGTGTATATGCCTAAATTTCATTATAAAAGCATAAACAAGAAAGCTAAGGGGAATTCTTGAGAACAAAGGAGGAGAGCAAGGGTTCCAAATAGAAAAAAGAGACGATGACACTCAGAGGCAATGCATCTACTGAAAATAGAAGCTTAAGGAAAGAAAAAAAGAAGGTATTTTGACATTTTAAAATTAACCCTCGGCTGTAGCAAATCATCAAAGATATGCTAACATATTTATAGCTATCACTAATCTGGATTGTTGCCATTCGGCCATTTCTCTCGTGGCATAGTCTGCAGTACAGTGTAGACCGCATATAACGTATGTCGCAGGAGTCGCTAAAATCTGCACTATAAGCGGTACCGCGCTATAACCAAAACATCAATTTTTCAGACCAAAATACATGCCATGAGACAACTTACCTTTGTAAAAAAATTTATTTTATGTTAGATGAAAAATAAAGCTTAGTTTGAGGAAAGTCTTTATTTGACCAGACTAGTACACTTCTCTCTCAAGTGTGTCACACATTTTGAAAGAAATGAGCGACTTTTGCCTGGCACAGCCTTTTAACGGCATCGCGGGTTGCGGACGGACGTTGCGAGCGTTCAGGATTGCTAAACCTAATTAATTTTCTCCGGTGATGAAAATGCGTGAAAAGTCACATCCTTTATACGGTACGCGCCAGTAATACCTTCAACTTGAGCACAGGCATGAAATGCTCCAAATAAGAAATCCGGGCGATGTTCAAAAACACAAATGCTTAGAAATCACCACTGTAGTTGAAGTAAACAAACACGACAACACGGGCGTTTCGGTCATCTTGAGAGTCCCGCCACGACATCGCCGCACGAGTAGGTGGATCTTCCCTTCTAGTATGTGCTGGGTTATCATAACGACACACATCGAAAATTCACAGTCAAGAATAGCGCTTTTACGTGGAACGATGAGCTTCCACCACGCCGTCTACGTCGACGATCACTACCGACGCCATGTTTGCGGATAGAAGAAGCCGGCCCGGCTGGCCCGCAACTGGCATGCAACGCGCGCGAACACTTCTCCTCGACCTGCGATTGGTCTGTCGTTGCGGTTCTTTCCAACGCACATCCAACGCGGCGGAGGGACGCACGCACGTGAACGACACGTGCGTGTGTCCCTCTGTCGCTATGACAACTGAAGCCTCTCTCTTCGCTTCTCCCCGCTTCTTCGAGCAACCTCCTTGCCCCGTGAGTGCCGCTTGCGGCTAGCAGGCTAGCGCGGTTATCTAGTGTCGCACAGGGAAGCGTGCTCGCTGCGCCGGTCGGTCAGCACGGTCGGCGGGCTGTCCCAGAAACCGCAATATTTCCCTTCGCGCACCTGCATTTTAAGCAGTATGTAATTACATGAAGTTCTATGGGAGGCGAACCGGTGGTTTAAAAAAGCCGCGTTATACCCGGTCCTGCACTATAAGCGGTTACATTGTAAGTGGTCTATACTGTATAGCAAGACTGCTTGCAGCTTACATCTATTGCACTGTCCTGCCAACTATCCCAAAGGTTTACAACTTATGTTTACCTGCTCTATCACTATAATGTATTGGCAGTTTCACTGCATACAAGGAGGGACATACTCACCAAGCTGAACAGCCCAGTGCAGTGGTGTGCGAAAGAGATTGTCCAGGGAGTTGTACTGGCCCCTGGATGTCTGTAGTGCCAACAACACACAGTAAAGGATTGTTATGAAAGCATCCCCCATGCTGCACCCCTCTAATATCCCTGAGGAAACTCTACGCACACAGTAAACTTCCATTAGCAACACAAAGCTATAGCAACAGCTTTCACATACACAATTAAAACATACACAACAGAAACCTAACATCTCCTGATCTTGTGTAATCAACAACAGTTGGGTCGTAAATTTGTTTTTTAAATTCATTATTAATTTTAGACATTTATGATGATATAAATTCAGACCTTCACCACAAAAATAATCCCAAAAATATTTTTTATTTACCATTTGTATTTACCATATGATGCTGTCTATGGGCAGTTGTTTTGGGTTTAAATTAAAAAATCATCAAGCAAGAAGTATTTAAAAAAAAAGTCTGAACACAAGCAAAAGGAGTGCTCTTCTGAGCAGATTGGAGCGGTGAACTTCTTTTCTGCCTCCCACTATGTTTGTCAGCTATGTAATGTCCTACTGCAACCAAATGAGAACACAAAAGAAACAAACAAAAACTAGAAAAGTAATTCCATTGCAATCAAATCAAAATGCAAAAGAAAAATCAAATAAAGCTTTTTAACTATTTAAAAAATCAAGCTCTTTTTCTTCTAATATGGCGGGAATTAAATAAATAAAAAGTTGTTAATTAAACTGTACTTTACATTTACAGCAATTCTTTTTTCCGCATTGCTATTAGTGATTGGACCACTTGATCAATCGATCTGTCATGTCTGAAAATGCATGTAGTGGTAAAGAATCACTATTCTCTAGCTACAGTGATTTAAAGCAAATAAATGTATATTTATTTATTATTTAATTTTTTTTTTTTACTTTGATTGGCAATGTAATTTTTAAAACTACTAAACTTCTTTTATTTTTTTTTTAGAGTAAATGGGATTTGTATGGTTGTGTCCAAAGCTTTGGGGCTTCAAAAGCAATGAGGCTTTCATACTTAGCAATGTCCGATTATGCTGAAGTATTGTAACTGTGTACCAGCATCAATGCCGTGAGCAGTGTAAAAATGTGAAACAGATTATGGGAATAAATAAATTCGAGGAGACACACCAGCTTCTGCATTACCTTTCTATTGCCCTATCACACTTCTAGTTGCACCGACGATAATTTTTGCTCACAACACACATAGTCCCGTATCCTCTATAGAAATTCTACATCCAAAGTCTGGTAGGGTTTGCCTAACATACACTGTTTTCCATTCTTCAGACAGGTACAAAACTGAAGCACAATGCTGGGTGTAGGATGTTTGGTGGGCTACAGTCTGCCACGTGCAAAAGTGGCCTTCCAAACCCACATGTGCCTAGCAACTTATTTACTCTAGAACCTGTATAGTACAACAACAAAAATTAATAAGGAATGCTCAGAATAGTGCGTACCAATTGACAGATCTCCTGGCTGCTCAAGGAACAAACAAGAAAGTATACATAAACTGTTCGAAATGATAAAAGGCAATGCATTTCAACCGACAAAATATTACTTTCTTCCGACAACAAAAAACATGGGGTAGTCACCAGGAAGTCAACTGTCTGGATAGTACCGGTAGCCACAGCTTGATGCAGGGCTGTGCAACCCTGGTAGTCCTGCCACCTGATGAGCGAGGGCTCACACTCCTGCATAGATAACGAAAACTATGTGTGACAGAATGAACGAGGCATATGGCTAAACCCTTTTAAATAAGGCGGCTGCTCGTGCCATCTGGCCAGTGTACCAAAGTACTTCCATGAGGTTATACCACCCAGTTGACAGAGACTGCAAGTTCCCTCTCCTAACGTCATTACATGTGGGTCCCCAAAGCATTGTCTAGCTCTCATCCCCGACACAATAGTAGCAGAACCTCGCAATGTGCGGAATGCTGGCGCGCGGCCACATCGAAGTAAAGCTGTCTGCCGTTTTGCCAGATGGTAATCTCGTCGAGCTTCAAGCGTCACTCGAGGCAGTTTAGGGATTTATTAACGATGACACCATGTGAAGGCCTCAACTACCGGGTGGCATGTGTCGTCCGAGATCGGAAACCTACCAGGAGTAGACGGACACAGTCGACAGCAGCTGGATCGGGACGTGAGGCGCAGAGGTGTAGAGGCGTTCGTCCTTCTTCGTCCTGGAGCAGCACATTGGCGTCCTGGTGAACAACACGTTAAAAAGAATCATTCAAAGGGGCTTACAATCAAACCCAACACACACACACACTCTCGGATGCCCTAGTGAAGGGTGCTGCATTAACGCCACAATTGGCCAGTCGGACGTAGGATTCTCGACCGGTAGAAGAACTTCCGTATTTACTAATAATGAGGAAGGCTTCTCGAGTTCAGAGAGTAAAAATGCTGCCTCTTGAAACTAAGCCATGCCAAATAAAGGGCTGAAAATTTTGCACCCTTTATCTGTAAATATATATTTTTTTTTAATTCATATCAAAATAGAGAGACTTTACAGATCTCCATATCAGATGTGCTGAACCTGGCAGGTCTTTAGCCTCTCCAGGTGCACAGAAAAATGATTAGATTGAAGTTTTTCAACTTCCTTTACTTTCATAAATCAGGATCAGAATGACCGTTATCCCAAACTCCCAAATGTGCCAATCACGTATATGGTGAGTCTCGCCTTGCGAGAATGAACAAATATAGTGGTCTTTTTCCTCCGACTCTGTCTTCTTCCTAAACAAACTCCTTGGCAATTCCCCATCTTTTTCAGGCTCCCCAAGATTCACAAACAAGTTACCCCAGCACACCATATCTGGCCTTCCCAACCAAAAGAAATAGCTCTTCTGGCCACCACCAAATAAGAAAAAGCTTCCAAGTTCTGTCCTAACCAGCCATCAACTAAAAACGTAGGAGAAGAGTGGAAATCAAAACTAACTTTATGCTTTTGTGGAGCTCACCTCTTTTAGCAGCATGACAATACAATCTGCGTTGCAAAACTGAGAACTCCAGTGCAATGCTGTCCGCTGAAATCAATAAAATATTCATGTTTTGAAAAATGCAATTATAATTCACTTTTCAATTTTTTTTTTTTTTTTCAAAGTTTAGTTTTTAAGTATTTTACATATTTATCTAGATTCTGAAGAACACAGTTTACCATGCATCATAATGCCTTTTCTCAGTGCTCAGCACAGGCATACAAAACACAACTACGGTTCCACGGGCGTTTCAGAACTTTGACTCAACCTAGAGTTTTAAAATTTCAACTAGTAGCCATTTTGGCACCAATTAAATAATTGTTAATACAAAAGCTTGGGCGAGTTGATGATTAATCTTGAGGTTACAGTGCACAAGACAAGGACAAAATGAGAGACACACAAAGAGACAAACACAAGTGCCGTGTTTGTCTCTTTGTGTCCCTCTCGTTTTGCCCTCAAGATGAATAATTGGTATTTTTCGGGCACCCTTTAAATCGCACAGCACTACGTACAAACACTTATGGCACGTAACTTGTTAATCTAGTACCGAATTCCATCCTCTTATCAGTTTCCATGTTTAAGGGGAGGCACTCCCTTGGAGGGTCTACTTTTTAAGTATTTGTGCCAGGTCAATGAAATTTTTAGGGTATGTTAAACGTCAAAACTTAGGAGGTTACACCAACTTTCAACCCAAAAGGTTTATTTTCTGACAAGTTACAGCCTTATTCGTTGAAAAAAATGTACATGTAGCCGTGCCAAAGGAAAAAACTATCGTTTCAAAATATTAATAAAAAGGCACAATTTCTTTGTTGGGATATAACGCTGAATGACTAAACTAATCGGTAGTAGGCTTGAAATAATTTTTAAGGCCATATTTCATGTAAAAATTAACTTTCAATAATGGTATGAATTTTTAATCTTTTTCTTGTCACAAACGTCAACATTTTTGTGTGAAGAAATAACAATTTGCAAAAAGTAAGCGCATAGCCGAGTTCTCCAGTAAATTTCATGCCAAAAAAGCCATACATTAGACTTGGGGGCGCTTAACTCATCGAACAATAGTTTTAGAGCTGTGAAAAAATGGTGAAAACATGAAGCTGAGAAAAACGGGTTTGAAAGTTCGAACAGTGTTTTAGTTTAGATGGGGCTTGCCATTTCATCTAAAATGCTCCAGGGGCATATGTCACTCCTTCCTCTGCACGGTCCCTCTGTGCCTTGGCCACAGCTTCCATCTTCCTTTTTTTGTGGGACATCTTGGAGGACTCGAGCGCTTTCACTTGGGCCTTCGCAACCTTCATCTTGGTTGCCCTCTCTCCGTATGACGCTTGGTAGCTTCCTGGCTGTATGCCAATTTCCAACAGAGCTTCCTGATTCGCTAGGACGAGCCACGTCACGTGGCTCGTCCTAGCGGATCAGGAAGCTCTTGTTTCTCCAGCTTGACCAATAAGAGCGTGCACAGCTATGTTTTCTACGGGGTTTTACGGTCTGTGAGCGCGATATCGCGAACAATGCTGCGAACAGAACGAAAGGGGTCGAGACGCTCATTCCAACGAGGGGGGGCCTGTCCATGCTAGTCCTAAGAAACGCGGAGGGAGCGCGCTTTGAAAATGGCACATTTTCGTAATTGGTTGCGTCGTCAGCGCGCACATGCGGCCCCCAGCACGTCGAAAATAATTTATTTCGGAGTAAATACTTTACTTACAGGAATAAAATTTTTGGACAGCATTCTTTATGAGTTGTAAAAGCTGGTCAGCCTATTTTCCAAAAATGTGACTTTTTTGAAAAAATTGCGATTCCTAGGCCGTGCCTCCCCTTAAAACAATTCCATTGAAACATAACAAAAGTATTGTTTTTCCCAGCTCAACGGCGAGAAAAACAGCCATTCTGCCCTTTTCTTTCTTTTTATTGTTTCAGAAGCCTTTTAATTGAGTCTGTACTCGCTGCTCAATCAACTGGTCAGTGACTACAACCGTACATGCACACCTTATTAAATAAAAATGCAAAATAACTTTAACAACTTAAAGACAGAATGGCTGTTTTTTGGGGGGGCTGAGTTGGGCAAAACGGCTCCATGCCAGACGGCAGAAGATAAAGTCAATGTCGTAACTTCTGCCACTCGTGGCGCCACCGAGATACAGCTGCGGCACAGTGGCCGATGGCTAATATGGCCGATGGCGGCTACCGAAGCTGTGCCCGATGCTGCATTGGTCAGATTTACAAGTCGGCTTTTTGGAAGCGGGAGAGTTCGCATCGGTGTTATTCTTAAAACATTGTGACTACACATTTCTGACGTTCTTTCACTACAACATGTGCGAAGTTTTCTACAAAAAACCCGATTCTTGCAAAAAAACGTGCAGCACCCCTACCGAGTCATGGTGTCAGCATAAACAAACATGGCGCCACCCACGGAACAAAGCAGACACTGATCCATGACAGGTGGTAGCCTGCGCCACCTAGGCAAATGAATGATGCGGTGTTGCCAAGACGTATAAAAAACAAAAGTGCTGAAACGGTCTCTCTTTGGCAGCACGCTTGCAGTCCTATCCAGGTTTGGAGTCATCTACATTATTCTTAGTTCAATCCCAATCAACAATGCCGTCTCGAAAACGACTTCTAAATGGTTTGGCGACCCACTCGAGGCAGTGCAACAGGCTTCTGGTGGTTGCGGATATGGTGCCTGAAATTCATCTCCAACTGGCCTGTCGACCGTGACCTCAAAGGGGGGTCCCTCGATTTCCACCCAATGACATTGAAAGAGTGTCATGCCTTTGCCTACTGCGATCTTGGCGGAGGCACAGCAGCAGAGGCGGAAATGGCAGACGCCTCTTTCATTGCAGGTTGCTCTGCAGCCAGACAAACGATGAAAACAATAGCAGGCACGAAATGGGATGCCGCAACCCTTGCATCCGCTCGTCTTTTTTGCCACCATTTCTACGACCAACCGTTGGGATCCCGACATTCGACGTGCCAACTCCTGGGATGCAAATAGCTGCCCCTATTTCGGGAACGGTACGGGACCGTAACCGTACCGGCCGAAGTCACGTTCTAGGCACCGTAACTGCAAGCACGTCTCCAAGTACTGCCAGACCTTGTGCCCGTCCTGAAGGTCCACCTGTCCCCTGAGCACCTGTCCCAGGAGCAAAGCCAGGCCCTGAGGTCTGCGATTTGAGGCAGCCAGGTGCAGGGATGTGACGCCCTCGGCGTCCTTCTGGTCCCACAACGCATTGGCAGCCAGCAGCAGCTTGATGCACCCCTTGAGGCCCTGAAGAGAAATGTCCCACGAGCCTCTCCTCAGAGTTAAACGACATTTACGGCGTAGAGAAACCAAGCCTATATGAAGCCTCCGACCAAAATGGAAGCAAACATAGCCGCCAGTTCCTTCTATGCATTTTACGAGACCTGACAAAGAACAAGCTTTCCATGCGATGGCTACCCATTAGTAAATGGAAGCAAACAGTAACACATCAACTGCAGTGCAAAAAAAAAAAAAAGTAAGCCACACAGTTAAGAGATTATTCTCACAAACGTATGCTACCAATACTCTGCCCTCCCTCCCTCCCTCCCCTCTAAACCACGAGACATGATGCACTCTGATAATCCAATGATGTGCAGTGCCCTGCTGCCCAGAGAGAGGAGGTTAACGGCACCTTGCGGGCCGCCAGATGGAGTGCCGTCTGCCCGCCGTTATCGGCATTGTCCACCCGTGCCTTGGCCTTGAGGAGCAGGGACAGGAACTGGGCGTTGTCCACCATGACGCAGTAGAAGAGAGGTGTCCTGCCGAAATGGTCTTTGGCCTCGATCGATGCATCGCCTTCTTCGAGGAGCCTCTTCAGATCTGTCCGATGGCCCAGGAGTATGCAGGTGTGCAGCGCTGTGACCTTGTTCGTGCAATTGGCATCCTGAAGAACGCCGGAAGCCGAGACACTCACAGCCACATTCTCTAGAGGAAAATACTCACTGCTGACAATGAACAACAGGAATGCACATAGGAATACGAAGAACCGAAAGTCGAAGAGAGGGGGAAAGAATGACGGAAGGCAACACATTGTGTTCCTTTCTCTTCCACTTTTGTATTCTCCACGCAGCCTCAGACGGTTTACTAAAATGGTAAACCTGCACCAGCTTGCATATTTATTTATTAATTGAAATACCTTAAAGGTCCTTCTGGGAAGGACATCACATAAGGGGGGGGGGGGGGGGGGGGTAAATACATTATATATGCATCACTGTTTTATGGTTAGACATAGGAAACTAGCGCAATGCTTTAGAACGTTTTTTTTTTTTTTTTTTTTTTTTCAAATGGGCAGCGGGTAAAATTATAAAACATGGTGCAAGACACAAAAAAAAGCAAAACGGACAAGCAAGAAGACATACACAGATGTGCCTGTGTGCGTCTATTAGTTTTTCTAACGTTCACCAACTAGCCCAATTACAAGTTTTTCAGTGGTAAAATTATGCAGTCATAAAAGACAGGCTTGCTCAGTCAATGCTCGCTTTCAGCATCGCCTGGTCAAGGAAGAAAGCTACGATCCATGTAAACGAATCCGTTCGACGGAGCAAAGCACGTAACAGCTCTGCAGATGAAGAGTACGCCTCCTTTAGCCAAGTTACGAGATCGCGATCTGGCAAGCGTCTCAAACTTTTATCACCCTCGCAAGCGTCATGTTCTCGCGGAGTTTCAGCTTTCTGCAATGCGTAGCTTATTTTTTGCGGGCCGAAAAACTGCGTTTTACTTTCTCGGTCGAACGCTTTTGCCTACCTGCCTGACATTAGCCATTGCTTTACGCCCGTCTCTTCCCCGAGGTCTCTTCTGAACAAACGGGCTGGTGTCATTGGAAGCTCCACACCACGGTGTGTGCTCCACACTCTGAGATCGATGACAATCTGCACTGGCTGCACAACGAAACCCGTATCTTTCGAAGCTACAAAAGGAAACACAGATTTGTCGCGATCGAAACTCCCACCATTGAACTTATCAAAGGTTGGCTTGACGTAAGGAGGTAAGTAGTGGTAAGGGTAAGGGAAAAGGGCGGTAAGGGCTCGCTGACTTTTAACAAATCATTGCTTTTAACTGTATCTTAAATATTAATTACACATGTGCGTCTAATAACGAATGATATATCTGTTGTTTTTCATGATTACCAACGCCCTCAATCCAAGTATCTTTTTTTCCCTTTTTTCCCCACGATGTCAACAACATGTTGAAAAAGTCAACACTGTGACAACTCTTTCTTTAGCTATCCATCCAAACTAATCCAATCCAAGCCCAAGTCAGCAAAAAATCACAAAACAACGTTTAAACGGACGACACGGGTGTTTCGTTCAGTTGCTCTTTCAAACGTTCCTGCAACCACTGCACCCTATCATGGTCCCGATTTTTAGCTACCATTAATCTCCTTTTTAATCTCTTGACCCGCCCTCCTCTTTCTTAGCGGGCCTGGTGCCGGGTGGTCTCACCCACTCGCTTTCTGGTTTTGAGTGCCGAGCGGAGGACTTCTTTCTTCAGCAGGCGACATGGCTTCCCCCATTCGCTCCCGTGCCGGTCAGTAAATCTTTGCTATCTCGGTCCGCGGTTGAGGACAGCCATTCTGATGTATGTCTGCCTGTGCCACTGCTACTCTGTACAATTCGGCGACGGCTTTTTGTGCGCGCTGGGAATATCGTGGGTTCTCGACGCATAATTTTCGGTTTTAACCGACAACCTGTCTGTTTGACGTAAACGTGCTACTTGAATTAACAGCGCCGCTTTATTTCGGCCAAGATTTGTTGGAACATCAGAAATAAGTCTACCACAGTTTCCTCTTAAGTCGCAATGCCCTCGCTTTTTTTTTTTTTTTTTTTTTGGTAACATGATTTTTACGCACCTTGTAACTTGCTAGACTACGTCTTCATTTTTTTTTTTGTTCTCTCTCATTCTCTTAATTAAGGGTTCCATATCCTTTTGCTACAGTGGCATAACCAGGAGTGAGAGAGTTTATCGCCCCCTCCCCCAAAAGCTAGCCGACCCTATAATATACACATGCAGTGGTGTACCAACTTGTTTTTGAGTGTGTGTGTGGGGGGGGGGGAGGGGGAGGGGGAGGGGGAGGGGGAGGGGGGGGGAGGGGGGGGGGGGGAGGGGGGGGAGGGGGGGGGGGAGGGAGGGAGGGAGGGCAATTCAAACCCCAGTCTCCCCCCTCAGGGCCGGGGGGTGGTGCCCTTGGTATCCCTTGGGCGCCGCCGGCCAGTATTTGCCCTGCCCCGTGACGGCTGTTTTAAGGGGCCAAAGCACATGCCTTGCCCCCCAACTCTGAGAACTGGGGGCCTTGCCCCCCCTGGTCGGTACGCCCATGTACACATGTATTTTGACTCCACCCCGCACCCCCAAATCATGGACATCCCAAGCACCTCAACTTCCTCCCCTTCCCGAAAAGGAAATTTCTAGGGCATGCCACTAGTTTTTTTCTATTATCACTATGTTGTGAGGCGTACTGGTGACAGGGTGGACAGCGTTAAATGTTGATAAAGGGTGTAATGAATGAACTTGCATGGCAACAATGCACCAAGCAGGAGCGTCAGCCAATACTGCCAGTTACCTGGCTCACTGCCATTCTGTAAATAAGAAACCATGTGAATTGTGCAATGAAACATCTCACAGCTGATTCACCTAATACTGTTGGCTATCAGTGTCAGTCCAGTCTGCCTTTGACTGAAGCTCTACCCTGTTCCACTTGCCCCAGGCCCCTCATTTGCTGATCTTTTTGCCCTTCTCGCAGCAGTGGAGCCTAGAGAGGTACCAGTGGCAAAGTCCCTCCTTAGCAAGACCAGCCGCCAGGCATTGGCCCCCAACAGTAGCCAGCTGGCCCCTGCAGGCTGCAATGTGCTGGGCTCACGGGTGGGTTAGCACAGCTTTTGTTCTTTCAGGCTTGCCAACATCAATCAATTGCCGTTTTGTATTGTGTCTGTCTCCCATCCCTGTGCAAAATGTATAGGGAGTATTCACTGGCGGCCATAGCTGTGTGCGCGAATGCTGAGCGCGTGCTGATGGCGAGCTTCCAGAGTTCTTTTGCAACGTGTATTCCGCACCATCAAGAGTGCCGGTCTTAGCAGCCTATTGATGTGAGCATGCGCTTTAAACAGCACCCACAAGTATGGCGTCCAGTGAATACTCCCTATATTGAGTTATAGGTGGGTGGTCATACATTCGTTGAATGTGGCCGGAGCGTGAATGTGGGCCTTTTATATTTCATCTTTAGTGTCTAAAGTCTTTGAGATGACAAGATATATACAAAAGGAAAGTGTTTTCTTTGTTGCCGTACCAATTTGTAATGGACATGCTGCTTGCCTGAGGTATAGCCAGCTCCATGTAGTTCAGAGCAAATTGACTTGCCATTTTCAGGAATCTGGCAGTGCAGAGAGCCATGCTGACCTGTGTTTGAAAGTGGAAAGAAATGTCAATAAGGGTAGGTAACGCATATATACTAGAGTTCAACAAGTTTTATTGATGGCTTTCATTGGGGCACGGCCAACTGCACACCGCGACGTTGGTAGAGAGAGTGATCTATTTTCGCCATTTCTTGCCGCGCACAATACTTGATTCGAGCGAGCGAGAAATGTTGGTTGCCATGAAAAATCTGTTTCTGCTGTAGCTTTTTAAATGCAAGACGCAGTGCTGATCAAACTTGTCCATAATGTGGGACTGCTCAGCTTTCTCCGGCGAAAGCTCGACTGGCGACATTTGCGGCGACAAATCTACGGTAGTCATGGGGGGAAACGTGAAACAACTCGTTTAAGGGGTGTTCTTCCCACCCCATCGGGGGTTGCTGACACACGTTACATTGGCTTGATAAGAGTTATGGCAAATAATTTTCAAGGCACCGCTCACATCGCACTTATTTGATGGTAACATTGTCGATAAGTCCTCAAGATTTATTTTTGTTCTTTAATGATAGGGCTTTACAATGTTTGCAAAGAGCGCGAAAGCATGCATTTCTTGTTTGGCACCCCCCATAAAGCGGGCAGTTCAATGTTGCCCCACATGTTGACTGCTGTGACCAGTAAGCTGATAAGCTTAAATTTTATACATATATTGCAAATTGTTGGTTTCCTAAACAAGACTGCTGCAGAAATGTTTCACCTGCACGGACAGTGACTTGAGCATCCCTGTATTTTCTGGAAGCACACCTCTTTAACTGTTGCACAGAATTTTTCAGCACATCCTACACCAACAGGGAAGGGTTGGTCTTGGGAAAGGATTACCCACAAGACTGGTTATACAGCTTCACCATATGCAAACCAATAGATGGCTTTTTGAAGGTACTGCATAAATCTGTTTCTAGACGTATCGAGCTAATATATTGTATGGGGGTGGCCAAAGGACAAGCATTAAGGTTATAAGAAACTTAACCGAACTAACCTACCTTATTAAAAAATTTGAAATCAAAAACTTCAGATCCTACGTACGGCGTTCGTCTGCTAAAAAAAAGGCGTCCGATTGATGCAACAGCCGACATACGGAGGCGATGCTTTCCCCGTCGACAAGTGGGGGTCGGCAGTGTCAACTTTGGCGATGACACCACTGTTGTCAAAGGCTTGTTTTGGAGGTTTCCGTCCTCCTTGAAGCGTTTCACCCAGCATAGAATTGTAGGGGAGACCAGAGGTCACTGCCGGAACTCCACCCAAAAACATCGGCAGACCACTTTCGTCCTCTGGCACTCCCCGTGTCAGAAAGCAACCACCACTTGCTTGTTGGGGGCTAAGCGCACCATGCAGATGGCACATCCCAAACAGCACAGATAAGTTGCCGACAAAAAGAGACGCTGTAACAACCAGTGAGTGCAAAGCAGATGGCGACATGTAGCCAAAAATAATTGTTGAAAAAAAAAAAAAAAAACTGTTTTGTTTTTCTCATTTTATCTTAATTTTGTATGTTTTATCGGTAGAATAAAATAATTGTGCACTGGACAATGTGGGCAGAAAAAGAGTGCATCGCTTCCGGCTCAAAAACATTGTCTGCTATTGCCGAAGTTGAGGGAAGCGCCCCTCGTGTCCGCTTGTAGCCACCCGCAATCTTATGTGGCGCCATCTGTCGGCTATTGTGCCAATCGGACACCCTTTTTTTTTAGCAGACTGGTACTGTAGGCTTTAGCAGACTGGTACAACCTCTGTAAAAAATCCTGGCTCGATATGTTCAGAAACCTGTTTATGCGGTCCCTTCAGATAGCCATTGGTCCCTCTGTTTCCCGCTGTAGTATGTGGGCAATTGATTGCAGCCGAGTCTTTCAAGGCTCTCGACCTCAAGGCTGAGTCGTGCTTTGCGCCTGGTGTACGGCCGAGCCGGCTGGGACTGTCAACCAGTTGGAGTGCCCTGTCTCAAGAGCCCTCGGTCACAGCCTCTGGCGAAGACTGCTCAGGTAAGCTTATGTTTTTTTGGCGTAAAATGATGACCGGTACTGCTGGTTCTCGGATGATTTCTTTTGCACAAGTGCGAGAATCTGGTAATGGTTCTTTGCCATCTTTGCAGTGGGAGGGGAAAACATGCCCTGCAATTGATGATTCTTGACGGTTCTTGACAGTGGAGTGTTAAACGAAGCAAACATTCACGTTTTATTTGCAGGTTTGTCGCAATGTTCGATAGGTGCTCGCATGTTTCCACGAGATGGGCCAAACATACTAAACATTTGAATCTTCCTCCAAATTTTTAGATAGGATATGCTAGTTCTTTTCTGTTTTTCAAACTTGCAGCCCATGCTAAAAGGGCTTTTGAAATGGTCCTCACCTTTGAAATTAATATGATCATATATTTGAGTGTGGTGCTTTTTGTTGAATTTTGCAATGGGCCACCCTGGCATGTTATGGCTGGATAGAACAGAGTCATGTTAGCAGTGCAGTTTATATAAGGTCATAATTGCTTCAGAAATGATGGCACATCTGGCCATATTGGACAGTGGATGCTCGTTCGTTGCAGCTTGTTCGCATTGACTGTTGATTGCTGTGCCAAAGTGCTTGCCCTTGCACATATTGCTATGTTTCACCAAAATATGATGAATTTGTGCTAACATTGTGCCAAAACTTAATTTCACTTTGTTATTACTAAAATTATAATAGCTGAGGCCCCGCCACATGGCCAGATATTTACGGCAGGCTTCCGCGAATTTTCAAAACTTTTGATTATCGCCTCGAATTTCATTTTTATGGCTGTGTCAAGCACTGACTGTAACGGGAGAAAATGGCACAAAAAAGACACAAGGACGAGTAGACAAAACACCAACGTAGCACTCTGCCTTTCGTCTACTTGTCCTTGTGTCTTCTTCGTGCCGTTTTCTCCTGTTCCCAATAAGCACCGACTAGCCCACCTTCAAACTCTGTTACACTGACAGTATTCGGAAGCCTCGCAATATTTGTCTTGTTCGTGTCGTTTGTTGTAGCAGAATTGTTAGCTTCGTTGAGTGCGCTTCTCTCCGCGCTTTGGTGCATTGAGGTGAAGCGAGAACCGCAATGTAGGCATCACGATGCTGCATAATTTGCTTTATCGCAGAGCACCCGCATGCTAACGGGAAATCTGTCCTCCGGAGTAGCATGTCGCACTCGCAGGCATTTTGTGTATTCAAAACAATAAAAAAGAAAGATATCCGTAAGTGTTCATTTGACAACTCTGCCTTTCAAAAAACTTTTGAAATAAGACTGAGGCTAGTGTTTATGATAGTCAGCAAAAATTTTTCTGACAATCTTTTTTCAAATTTGATTTATCGAGGATACTTAGGAATTGTGAGTTTATATGGACTGTTCCCTTCATTTATTTTTCATATGAACTTTCTTGTGTAGTTCTCACCTTTATGGGTTCCATCTTTGCAGTGGTAGTGAGTAGAGTAAATTGAATCTAAATTAGCTGAGGGTACTGAGTGGATACTTTTGAATAAATTTAATGAGTTTGGCTAAATGTAAAAAGAAAAATGAAAAGAAAAAAATATCTTTAACTGTCTGGGCAAGACACGCGTGTCAAAAAATTAATTTTAAGTGCAAAAAAAAAAAATTTAGAGCAATATTGACGGCGCGAGATGTCATTTAGTCGGTAATCACCTCCTTTCCACTTGTTTTCCTTCTGGGCATTTCGGGCACATGGAGGAGAGGTGGATCAGCTTCGCCTTTATATTGAGGTGGAATGAGCGAATGACCATTCTGTCATGTCATGGACTTTTCACGCAGAATTTTAAATAAATCTCTCGCTGTCAATACTGCTCTAAATGTTGTTGTTTTTTTTGTTGTTTTTTTTTCGTTTAATATTTATTTTTTACACCTTGCGTGTCCAAACTAGAATGTTAAAAGAAAATGTTCTTTTCAGGAGCTTTTTTAAGGAGGAATATTTATCGTTCACATGCCAGTTTTTGTTATCATAAAGTTCTAACTATAAAATGTAATTGGTGTTTGTAATCAAATGACAACAGCTTTTTTTTATAGTTATGAATTAGTTATATTAGAACTGTTAGAACTGAGAACATCATTGTAGGGGCTTAATATTATTCTGTTGTAACATTATTTCCATCGGTATATTATTTGGTTTACCTTAGACTCGATATCTGAAACACCCATTCCAAGCAGTTCATTATTCAGCAGCTTGATGTTGTCTGGTGTTCCTATTCACAACTAAACAGCTAGTTCTGTGTGTGAGGGAACCAAATCTGCCATGCAATTATTGATAATAAAAGGTCGCACAGAAGGCAGATTAGAAAATGTCTTTTAATTTGACAAGCCAACACATGGTAGGAATGAAAATGCTTTGTTTACCTTAAATACCACAAGGCTCCAAGAGGGTTTTTTGCTGCTCCAAAATGAACTTTTGGCTGCTCCAAAATGACTCGAACCAACTGCATCACTGCATGGATCATTCGTCCATTTTTGTGTTGCAAAAAATCAGCGGCACTCGTGAACTTGGTGCCAATAAGTAAAGCTGTTTCTGAAGAGCCTGGGTAGCATTTTGGCTATGTGGATTGCATTTGCACATTTTGCTGACTTGTGGGATTTTGTGGGGGTGTGCAGGAGCTCCAAAGGATGACCTAGTACCGGAGGACGATTCTCCCATACAGAGTAAGTGGTCCCAGAACCCAGATAGGTAGTTCTTGGCACGTTTCTTCACCCATCTTCCTTGGAAGGTAGCAACTGCTTCAGACAATCGGGCCATTGGGACAATTTTCTATGTTGTAAACATTTGAATGGAATGTTTACAGGTTTTCGCTGCTCCAAGCAATCTCCCCCCGTCAGCTTGGACGAGAACTTCCTTCTAGTACCGGACATCAATGTAAGTCAAGATGCCTCCTCGGCCATCACGTCAGAGCTGCCGTGTTTTTCTTTCTTCTTTAAATTATTAATCAATTTGTTGCATTGCCACTCTCTGTTGCTTGTTTGGTCCAGGTTGGGACCAACGATTCTGATGACGACATCGAAGGAATGTTCCCAGAGCCCACTGAGGGTTTGTTTCTTTTCACATGTTCAGAGCTGTGGGGGGGAGGGAATTCATGAGAGTTTAAGCTTGCAAGCCTAATGCAAAAAGGATGCAACCAAACTAATCACTAGAATTTACGCACTAATTGTGCATGCATTTACTTAACTGTACCAGCTAACATGAAGAGTGAAACACAGTTTGAGGATTGGAGATTAGTACAAGTTTTGTTATCAACTTCTGCGGTTAAAGTGAAGGGAATACTAACTGAATTCGGTCCAACTCTTCCGCCAGAGTGTACTGTAATACCTAGCATTGTCACATCTATGGCGTGAGACAAATGCAATGCAACCACTTGCTTCTATGGCCCCAATATTTTTAGCAAATTGAGCATCAATGTGCCTGTTTTTAAAAGAATACCCAAATCTGTAAAAAAAATTTAAAAAACATGTCATTTTTTTTTATTAGTGAGCCCCAGCTACATTTTAACCCATTATTACATCGGCAAAGTTTGTATTACATCATTTTAAAGTCACATATCAGACTGCGACAAAAACCCGGAAAAAAAGGCAATTTTCAGCCGGATCCTGTGCGGGGAACAAATTGTGGAATGCCACCATTTTGGCATCACTTGAAAGCTGCTTCCTTCAGCTATCTATTTTTAGCACAGTCTAGGTCCTACGTCTGTCAGCAATGAACATAGAAAAGAAAGAAAACTCTAATACTGCTTCGCCACTGGAGTGTTTTTGTCCCATGTGGGAAATGGTACATTCTGATTGGAAGCTATGCAATTTCGACTGCTAGGCGCGTTTTCCATTTTGGATTAGTCGCGTGACCATGGCTGGCGGTTGTTGGAAGTTTAGAACTGCTCACAAGTTTGGAAAATGGCGAAAAAGACGACCCGTAGTTGAAGTGTCATTCGGAACTTCGAAGCCATCGGCATCCGCTCTGCCAGCGCGCCAAGCTGCCGAGAGTGCGTCCGCGCGTCCGACCTCCTCCATGGCTGAAAGCGGAACGACTCGCATGGACACGATTCTGATCTCCGAAGCCGAGCGCATGGAGATAGAACATCACACATTTGAAGCAAAAAAAAAAAAAAGCTGTCATTCGTCTCGGCTACACATCACAAATCTTCTCGACAAAAAAGCAGATCTGCTGGGCGTCGGCACCGCCTTCACTGTTGAAAGCTTAATGGATGTGAATTCGCTTCTTGAGTGTGTCAAGTGCAAAGTTTGTGGAGGTACTGTAAACATGTTAAAAGGAGACCGGGAGTACAGGATTGCAGTGAAGCTGATTCTAAGCTGTGTAAAGTGCGATTAACTTAAATGTGAGTGGAGTTCTTCTAGGGGGAAGGGAAACGCGACATGCAAGTCCTTCGAGATAAACATTCTCGCATTGCTTGCTGTTGTCAGTACCAGAAGCGGACAAACGGTGCTGAACAAGCTTTTCTCTGCAATGCACATTTCAAAAAGAGGTCTGTACAAGAAGACATTCCAAACATGTCTAAAGGAGAAGATCAATCGGGCAGCTTAGAAGGCTGCTGAAACTGCGATGAGCGAGTGCACGGGAGCAGTAAAAACTCTCTACAGAGACCTAAACTTCGGAAATCCTGGAAACATAGTTGTTTTATTCAATGAAACCTGGATGGCCCGGAGTCACTCGTTGCACATAGGCATTGGAAGCACTATTGAACTGTTCTCCGGCAACGTGCTTGACTTTGTTGTCCTGTCCAATTTTTACCTGGGCTGCGATATTGGACCAAAGGAAAGTGATCTTGCCTACCAAGAGTGAAAAAACACTCACGTCTGCCAGAGGAACAGCTCAAGCAAGCTAGGGAATATCGAGGTTGATGCTGCAACTATTCTCTTCGACTGTTGGCTTGCAAAGCATGGACTATACTTAGACGGCTGTGTGTGATGGCGACAGTCGGTCATACAATGTGCTTCAGGATGCCAAGGTGTGTGGCTTTGTGGAAGTAGAAAAAGAGGACTGTGTCAATCACATCCGCAAGAAAAACAGGCTCTGCACTCCATAACTTTGTGCAGAACCAGAGAAGTGAAGGCAAGCAAAGCCTTGATGGCAAAGGGAAACTGACTGCTGATCTCATCACTAAGCTCGCAATGTATTAAGCTCGCAATGTGCGACTACAATGCCTATGGCATTGTAGTCGCACGAGGGCATTATTGAAAAAATGCGAAGAGCGATGATTGCATCGTATTATCACATCACATCGTCTGATGCGAAGCCCAACCATGCACTTTACACAGGAGACACCTTGTAGTGCCCAACCATCCATACCACTGGGGAGACCTTGTGGTTTCCATCAAAATGCTGCTGTTAGAATTGAAACCCCGCCAAAGTATCATTATATCCCTGCTATACTATGTGAGTGATGCCCTGTTGCCCATCTATACACGCCTCTTTGACCAGCTCTTGAAAAGGTGCCAACGTGCAAAAACGCAGACGGCCAACGAAAGCCACTCCGCGATATAGTCGCTTTCCTCAAAGTTTCACGCTTGTTCAGCATAAAATGTGCAGTTGCACAAGCTGCGCTCGGATTCAACTGCGGCAAACAGCATGCCGCCAGTGCAAGTCTGAAGGAGCTCCATCTACACCGAGTCACAGCCAATGCTTGGAGGTAAAGTGAGAAGGCCATCAGCGACTGACTGTTTCCAACAGGGAACTGCCCGTGCACAAACCTTCACGCAAGCTATGAAAAGAAAAGCGCGGGCAAGAGAATGACCAGGATTGCATTCCTGGTGGTTTCTAGGCAGTGTCCTATACATCGTTCATGTATATTTTGCTACTGTTTTCCTTGTTTCCGCAGAATTCGTTTTTTCATCACAGCACAGTTTTGCCCAGGGTATCTTGGAATCTAGAATGAGGATCTGGATAATTCTTTTTAGGCTTAAGAGCTCAGAAATCGGAGTGTGTAACAAGACTCAAGCTACCTAAAAAACCTGTACCACAATTTTTTTTTAATTGTAATATGTATGATTTATTTTTAATTGTCCATAAAACAATTGTGTCATAACTTTTGGTCTGATATTGCTAACAAAAAAATTGCTTTGCTGCACTTTCTACTGTTTGTTTACTGCACAGACATATTTTTTATAGGGCTATTGTAGGAAAGTTGGGCCATAAATCTAAGATTTTCTCTCAAAGTATAAGAGATAGGCTAATAAAAACTCTTAAGAGTAGATTTGTGCTAAGCACTCAAAGTTAGACTAGGCATAGATATTTCATCCAAATCGGATCAGATTTGACAGAATCTTCAAATTACAGGGTGTCCCCTTAATTAAAGAACACTACTCATACAGGCAAACTTTTAACCGTTCGTCTTCGTATGAAATTTTCAGGGCATATTCATAGCTGGGAAAGAGCATGGCATGCAAAGCTTTAAAGGGGCTATTAAAGAGCATTCTACGGTTTGTTCTAGATCATAACTGTTTCTAAAAGCCCTAAGCATCCTAAATATAAAAAAAAATTACAAAAATCTAAAAATATGAAAAACCGTTATCATCTGCCGTTTCAAGAATCCTCTCAAGCTTTCCATCAAACCACTGTGACACGGGCACAGGTGATAATGGCAGTTCACGTTGATGGGCTCCCTCCTATCTGCTCCACATGGACGAGTCCTGACATCAGCGCCTGTTCAAACGTAAACCACCCCTCAAGCGCTCCTCAGAAAAAAGCGCCTGCTTCTGTGGAGTTATTTAGTATCTGCACAGCTATACATCAAATAAACACTGTGCCTCCTTAGGAAAACTATAGTATAGAAAAGGTAGTGATAATGGCCAGTTCGTTTTGTTTGGTGGTGTATAACGCCAGTGTCACGCTGCTATACCAAAGTAATTACAAAAACATACCATTTTTATTAAAACATAGAAACTAGGAAAAGTTATTTTATTTGCACACACTAGGTCGAAGATTCTGCAGTTTTTCATAACAAAAAAATCCATGAAAATGCATAAAGTAAGCTCACAACCACGTTTCTTACAAACTTTGAGTACAGACTTAAAAAACTGGCTTTACACATCCTAAACAGAGATTTGATGCCAAAAAGTA
Source organism: Ixodes scapularis (assembly GCF_016920785.2). Lineage (NCBI taxonomy): Eukaryota > Metazoa > Arthropoda > Arachnida > Ixodida > Ixodidae > Ixodes > Ixodes scapularis. Next base: position 23,239,830 of record NW_024609868.1, read on the forward strand.
TGAGATATAGAGAGTATAAATGTGTTTGAATGTTAAAAAAACTGCACTTTAGATGATACTAACAAGTAAAAAATCATTTATTAAAAAAAAAAACTTTAGTTGCCGGAGTGAAATTTTCTGACAGCATCCCTCGAGACATTTGAAAGTTGACGAGACCACTCGGTTAAGATGGAACTTCTAAGAAAAATTGCACTTTTAAGTTAGTGTCTCCCCCTTGAAGTTTCTCGGTCACCTTATTTATGCAAGGATTTTGTGCCCTTCAAATCGTGAGAGCTGGTGGCTGCTTGCCGCAGAGCCCCAGTGGGCGGTGCTGGGCGACCTGTGCCTGGGCGATGGGGAGCTGGGCATGCTGCGAGATGTGTTTGGGCGCTCATGGAAGGCGTCTGCCCCGTCAGCCACACCTCCCAGGTCCCCGTCTCCCTTGCTGGCTACTTTACCAGGTGACTGCCTCTTCCTGCATTCTCTTTGGAGGCACAATCTCACCTTAGCTCTCCTTTTAGTACTGTTCCATTTGTGTCTATGCGTTTGAACAACGAGACAGCTCCTCTGTTTCATTTTGAGATAGAACTGCATTGAAGTTTTGTGCAAGATGTTACCCCCATTTCTTTCTTTCTTTATAATACTGATAGCCCTTCCAGGCTGCCCCAACAGTGTTTCTATAAAAAAGAATGAGAAAACAGTGAGAACCTAAAGCAACTAGAAATCATTATAGTGATTTTGCTGTTAAACATGTTAAATCATGCCACCAACACCCTCTCAAGAGAATGTTTTTGAATACAAATAAAGTAACACTTTTTAACACTTCTCTACATTACCAATCTTTGATTTCAGAGTCTTTCCTGGACTTTGAGAACAGCGACCTGCCTGCTTTTATCAGCGAAGCTTTGGAGTATGTTCCTTTGGAATAATGCTACCCTTCGCGGACCAATTCAGGACCATCGGCGTAAAGCTGAACACAAGTTTACCTCCTCACTTCTCCCACAAGCTGTACCGAATAAAATATTGCTTAAAATAAATTTCTCTATCTTCCTTCTTTTTTTCTTAAAGCATCGGTGCCCTGGTACACGCACCGACCTTGGACATGTTTGGGGCACATATTTAGAGAGTTCGCAACGTCACCACGGGATTGTACTGCAGCCCCACTGGCGACGTTCCCCCTTCGCCAATTTTGGCGCCGTGCAGCGGGGGACAGCAGGTGTATCACTGGGGCGCTTGTTAACCTCCCCTCCCCTCGTTCAAATGCAGCAACAGTCTGCGGATGGCTCATTACTAGATATTAAGTCACGTTGGGGCTCCTGTGCATGCAGCCTTGTGGCAGCCAAAGTACGTCCTAGCCCCTCTGACCACCACTGCACCTTGGCTGCGTTGCAGCTGCCGTCCTTCATGCAAGCGGATCAGGCTAAGTGGCCCGATCCGTTTGCACCAGAGAGAGAAGAGGGGTTTTGGGAATTTTCACCCCAACAGAAGAGTGCCGAAAGGCTTCATTTTTCATGCTTTTATATACAGGGCATTTCAGAGAACGCAGGCCAAATCGGCTTTTGCAAAAACTACTTCGAAAAGGCTTGTGGCGTTTTGGTCCTGGGCCAGGGGCCCATTTAAGAAAATTATTAAACTCCCGGATAATTAACTTGTTAATTATTTTTGCGTAATTAACTTTTTTTTAATATTGTGTTAAAGGGCATGGTTTAAATTAAAAAATTGCTCAGCATCATTGAAAACCACTAAATCAAATTGCAGAACGGTTGAAGGCACGCGAAGCATTTTACGGCCTTCTGAAAAACCGCACAAATTCGACTGGTGTTTAAGTTTCGGTTTGTTATCGGAGCGCATCTCCGCCCCGACGGCACCGCGCCCCGCGACCAACCTGCAACCAACCTCTGCTGCGCTGTCATCGCGTGATGCAGCAGAGTATTATTTTCCAAGTGCATCGCAAAGAACACTCTGACATTATGGATTTGGCTCTATGTCCTCGGTTTGACCAGCTGGCTTTCAGAGAGGAGCTGATCCAGCAGCTCTTGGTCATAATGATGAGGAGCAGGTCCACAATACACCTCCGACCACGTGTGCCACAAGCCTGAAACAAATTCAGAAGCGAAACTGCAAGAAATACTATGAAGAGCCCAAGATTGAACACAAAACAAATCTGTTTTCCAGTACATGTGAGGTGTGCCTTTGTCTCACAACTGCCCACAGGCACCATGGAACCTAACTTGATGACGAAGCAAAAAAAAAAAAAAAAAGTTTCAGCTAGAGTGATTCAACTTACAGAACTGGTAGCTGGCGATATGGGGGCACATTTTGTCTATTCTGAATTGTTTTTATTCAAATCAAGCTTTTATGTAGCCACACATTTTAAAACAATTTTAATGTTTTTTAACTTCAATTTAAATTCAGAAATTAAAATTTCCAGACCTTTTTATTTTATAAACTTTTATTATCCTTTAAAAGGAAGCTAATTGGCTGTATTTAGATGTATTATAATGTGCCAGAACTCAATTAGTTATGAAAATACATTTTTAAGGCAAAAGTCTTACTTGTCTCATAACACGAACAAGCGGCGGCGTTGTGTTCGAAAGGTGGTGACACCAATACATCATCAAGCACATGCCTCAGAAATAAAACACAAAGAAAAGCACAGCAACGTAAATGCTTCATCACGGAAGCCTGCAGTGGCACTCAAGGTCAAAGCGGAAGCACCTCGGATATAATAAACGAAGAAAAGCACAGCAACCCGGACGTTTAGTCACGGAAACCATTGTGAAGCCGGCGGGGTTTGCCGCGCCTGTGCAGTTGGGGAGTGTGATGTCGCCGCCGGAGTGTTGTGTGAAAAAGTAAGTCGTGGCACGCTGCTTGCAGGAATGCGCTGCATGAAGGAATGCTCTTGCATTCCTAAACATAAGCAGTCTTTAATGTCCCCGCTATTTTTTTTTTTGCAAAGCTTTTAAAAAAAGTTTGTTTTCCCACGGTAAGGAAAGAGGTAAATAAATATTAGCAGTATTGGGCTGTAGCACCACCCTCCTAGCTTGAAGTGCATGGTAGTAAAAACCGTTGGAGTTACGAAGGCTGTTCATGAACAGGCAAAGAGTTGTCCGAGTCATCCTCGAGGAATGTCCAGTTGGGCGAACGAGCCATCGGGCAGTTGAAGTCGTCCACCTGTCGCCACTGGTTGCAGCTGGGGTCAAGGCCCGATGCCCGCCAGTGGGCCTCCTGGCCCTCGTACCGCCAGTCGTAGGCCCCGAATTCCAACCCGGTCGAGTCCTCCACGATGGCCCTGGACTGGACGTGCATCCGGAACTGGCACTGGCTGCTGCCGTGAACTCGCAGCTGTTGGCAGGCCAGCCAGAACCTGGAGTCCCGACAGTGTTCCACGAAGGCCGACGTGGTCACCGGGCCACAGCGCAACTCGCAGCGGCTGAGCCGGGTGGCGAACAGGGCCGCTGGGTTCCCGTGGACGATGATGCAACAGTCTTCGAGGGAGTCCAACTCCAAGGGCTTCCCGTCCACGTCTGTGAGGTGTAAAGTCTCGCCGGAGCGATGGCGCAGACCCACTGCTTTGTCGGTTAGGCTGACCTGGTGGACGGGCTTGCGTGGCTCCGGGGCTTCAGATGGAGTCGCAGTACCGCTGCATAAGAACACTCTTATAGCAGCTAGATATTACAGCAGAGCTGTTAAGGGCTAGTTTCCCCAGTTTCATGTCTGTGGACAAATAAATTTAACACAATGCCCTGGACAGCCACCGCCATCTATGAGCGACGGCGGCAACCAGTCAACCGGCCTGCCGGTTGTCTGATTGCCGCCGTCGCTCACAGGTGGCGGCAAATAGTACCAGCTCCGCTGCTCTTCCTTCTTCACCAGAGTGGAAAGGCTGAAAGATTTTGTTATTGGAGGCTTCAATGACCGCATTAGTCACCAGAGTGGAAAGGCTTGAAGTTTTTTGTTACTGGAGGCGTCAATGACCGCATTAGTGCAGCCACGTTCTTGCGCGGTCACTTGCAAGGAAGGTTCTGTTATACTCAGGAAGGTAAGTCTGAGAATAACGTTTGAACAACGTTTTCTGGGTAATCAGCAAGATGTCACCCTTTTCCATCGTTTCGTGTGCACTCCGTTCAAGCAAAATATATATATCCGAGAAATAAATAAAAAGAACACACACATTCACGACTAAAAATACCAAGAATGTCACGATTAGCGTGGGCATACCTGTGTTTGGTGGTGAAGGCAAAGCGCTTCTTGGGCTGACTGCTGACTACCTCCGCCCGCAAACGCCTCAGGTCCTGTTGCGCCCGGTGCAGAAGGCGCGGTGGCAAGTAAGCCGCGGCTTCCGTTAGCATTTTCTGCAGGTCCTGCAGCTGATCTCCTAACTGCGGGCTCGGCTCTGAGAGTCCTTTCTCGAGGCGCGAACAGGCAGCGCCAAAAGAGGAGAGAAAAGCATCGGCCCTTTCGCGACCGTAAAGCGCCATGTTCGCCAGCGTTGCCCAACTCTTCACGCTGCCGATGCTGCCGATGCTAAAACCAGACGCAAACCCCAATCATTATCACAAAAAAAAAAAAAAAAAAATTGAGGAAGCACATTTTTTTATATGATTTATTCACTGTCAGATATTATTATTAAAATATTGCTAGCTGACCTGCTTTCTTTTTTTTTTTTTAATCTCTAACCCAGTCATCAGTTCAACGTAGCTCTAGATTTGGCCTGTTTCCAAAACCGACGCGCCCCAATGCGGCGAAATACCACGCAGTGCACTCTGGGAACTAGTTGGCCACTCAGTTTCGGTTTCGACTGAGCAGATTCATCTCATGCTATCACGCCGCGACCGAACGCGCTGCTTGCGTTTTCTATTATCTGACTTTTTTCCGTATGTACAATACACTCATTCTCGAGCGATACAAAACGAAGGCCGGGGCACTTTCCTTGGTTCCCGAAACACCGGATATTATGAGTGCGTATGCAAACGTAGTAAGACGTGGCTTAGTTACCTCATCTTTGAGTCCAATTTCAATAATTCCGTCTAGCACCAGTGAACTACAAGTGAAATTCGGTCACCTGGAGCATTACACGTATTTTGTTTGCCAAACGTCCGCTTCTTGTTACTTCATTGAACGAAAAGCAAGCCGCATCCTCACAGGAGTATCAAAGTTGAGCCCAGCGTTGACGCATGAACTTTTAAGGAAACGCAATAAATTCGACCTCACTATTGCACCAAAGTTATTATGATGTCGTCCTCGTGTCATCATATATCTCCCACTCAAATTTTATGCTGATAGAAGATTAAGTTTTCGCAAACGCTGAGCCTCGGCTAGCTACGACAGAGGCCCTAACAAGCGTCCCCTACTCCTCGCTAAGCCTTTTTGGACGAGCTTTTACTGACGCCGAAGATCTGTGCCTGAACAGTGTGTCTGAAATTATCTCGGCATACTCAGGCAGGAAGAAAGCAAACACATAACACATATTGTGGCCATTAGCAACCGTCAAATGCACTTTGAATAATTTCGTTCGTTTGGCGCACCGCATAGGGGTTCATGCCCGTCCGGCGTACTTCTGGCGAATGGTGCGACATTTTTCACACAAGTGCTCGACTTTTGCTTTCTTAAAACAGTTTGTATGCGCGAATGTGCCTATACGATTGCAGGATAACTTTACGCGCATAAGCGATGTTGAATATTAGTAAAATGCAAGTGGGTGGGAAAGCTTCGCTTCGTGCAGTGCTGCGGGTCAGTACAGGTAAGAGATAAGAAGTGTGTTATAATTCAATGGCACCTCCGAGTTTTACCACGCGTACACAGGCGTATTAAGAAAATCAATAATTGCAAAAAGTTATATTTCGTCTATGGACGCATGAAACAAACAAACTTCATGATCAACAACACTAATGTAAAGGCGCGAGCTCGATGTATGCATACTTATTGGTTGCTACAGCTTGTTGATTCGTACATAAGCTTCGCAGCGTCGACATTCCCAACCCCGAATTTCGCAGCGTCGACATTCCCAACACTGGCTCGTCCACATACCTCGAAACGCTAACAGAATGGCTCAAGTACAAAAATACAACAAGCATGTCTTAAGATGCTAAAGCGTCGAGGCCTGACCATTTAGGTTAGTTTAGAGACCACTAATGACGCTCTCGGGGCCAGAAAACAGGAGATAACGGCGTTAATAGTCCATGCTCTGTGTGTAATCTCTTGTCGACGTGTCGATCGAAACCGAAACCATGGCAATCTCCTCCCTGGCCAACTAGTTCCCAGAGTGCAACGCGCGCCGTGTTGCATGCAGGGCTTTATGGAAGTAGTAGACTCTCTAGAGTTGAGCATTAAAACGAAACCAAAATTCCACCAGCCGCGGCTATGGTCGCGGCTGTTTGACATCATCAGTTTCTTCCTGCATATCCGCAGATATCCGCAGTAAACTGGCGGATGCTGATAAAAATTAATCATATTTGGCGGAATGCGGATCGGATCCCGTTGCCTGGGGCTGCAAGTGCGGATCATCCGCGTGTCTGGATCTACTTTTTTGCCGAGGCCCATAAAGAAGGGGGGGGGGGGGGGGGGGGGGTTGCATTATCAAATGTATATTGGGGGACCAAACTACACTCTTAGATAAAAGGTGCCAATGGGGAAGAAAATTATTTTTTATGTCAAAGAAAGATTTCTCATCGAAGACCGCTTTAGAACGTTCTATCTCGCCAAAAATGTTGTCCATAAAAAAAAAAAAAAAAAAGTAAAGAATGCAGGAGCATCAGTCGTCCTGGGAAAGCGTGTTTTTGGTTGGCAGGGAAAGAGCAGAAAACGTTTTTTGGGCAAAGACCCAAAACGTACAAGCCACAAGGAAAGTAGAAGACGCCTGTATGTGGTCCCTTCGCCTACAAGTAGATCGAGGAGACTGAATTTGATCTTCTGGAATGGTGGAACTTGCGCCAGCACGAGCTTCCGCACTTCATTTCTATGCGCAGTTCGTGCATGCCATCCCAGCATCAGGCGCATCAAGGGAGAGTGACTTCTCATTAGCGGTTTTGATTTAAAAGAGGCGAACGTCTAAATCCGTCCATGTTGACGATGTTCTGTTTCTTCTAACAGCAACCTCGACGTTTGAATGAATGTACGTTTTATTTCTTCACGACAGTTGACTCCACTGAGTTGCTTTTAAGTATATGGTTCCGAGCACGCAGTTGAGGGTTCGTGTTTAAAACGGCACCCAAGGAGGTGTTGCCATTATTGAATAACGTGATATCTTCACAATGGTGTACTCGCGCCTTACAACATATACATGAGTTCTTTGCTGCGGGGAGTGAGCTCTTTCACTTTTGTTATTGTTTGGCCTAAATAAAATGACGGAATGTTATAAATCTCTCATTTTATAATTTTCATAGTTGTCTGCTTGAAGTGGGTTTTACAAACCAAAAAGGAAAATAAATATTAAAATTTCTTTACCTTTGAGTGCATCTTCTAGACAGAGTGTCAGTATCACGGACTCCCAAGGCGATCTCATAACTGCGTTCATCTTTTCAGCGAAGCGCTTATTTTATAAATACAATGAAACAGAATGCGATGAAGTGACTTTCACCGCATTCTGATACGAAGAGTTTGTTATACTCAGGTAAATACAGACGACTCAAAAAATACCATCCATTTTTTTTAATGCTTGATTTTATGATTTAAAATGAATGCACTGATGGTGGGATGCAGTTCTGAATTTTGCGGACGCGGTTCGGATGCGGTTCGGATGAGGATAGAAAGCCTGCGGATACGGATCGAATGCGGGTACAATTAAGAACATTGCGGATGCGGTTCGGATGCGGATGATCATCCACGCAGGGCTCTATAACTATATCCTTCGTAATACTTTTTTTTTTTCTTTGGGGGGGGGGGGGGGGGCAATTTAAGTTTAGGCATGGCCGCACTGGATTTGAGCAAGCACGTGTCCGGTCCGGCCATGGTTCAAGTTTAGTTCTGCCGGTTTCGAAAGGCAGGATCGTTGTACCGGAAATATATATATATATAGTTGTAAGCTACCATGTTCATCTTAAGGAAAAGGCGAGGGTACAGGGCTATGCGCACATTAACAAGTTTGTAACCACACTCTTCAAGTGCAGTTAGATGTGCTGGCGCATTCAGCAGTAACTCTAAAACAAATCTAAAACAAGTTGATTAACAGGTGTACAAAGTTTCGAGCATTCTCCTTGGTGCTTGAATAATTTAGTGAAAAGTCTGAAGAGTAGTACTTGAAGGTCCTTTAATGTCTACCGAACGCAGCAGAAAAAAAAAATTAGCAGCGCTTCTCGATTTGCAGTCACGCTGCACTAAAACGCAGCCTTCATATATTAAAATGCGCATCCAGAATTTGACGTGTTTTATTTGCGTCCAGAACGTGGCTAGAACTCTTCATCGGCGTTGTCGGTCGAGTCCTGTCCAACCTCCTCGTAGTCCTTCTCGAGGGCGGCCATGTCTTCCCGTGCCTCGGAGAATTCCCCTTCCTCCATGCCCTCGCCCACGTACCAATGGACGAAGGCTCGCTTGGCGTACATCAGGTCGAACTTGTGGTCCAGTCGGGCCCAGGCCTCCGCTATGGCCGTCGTGTTCGAGAGCATGCAGACCGCCCGAGGAACCTTGGCGAGGTCACCGCCTGGCACTACCGTCGGCGGCTGGTAGTTGATGCCCACCTGCGAGTTAAATAAATCACCTCGTCCGTTGCTAGATGTTGGTTTCGGGGTGACACTAGACACCATCCCTGACCTATGCAAGCTTCAATACTTTTTACAGTCGTATGTACATTCACTTTTGAAAGAACTATATACACCTTATTGGGAGAGGGACAGAGCTATCGAACTTGACGCTTGAAAGCCTGTTTAAACGAGAGATACTAACGCAACTCGATTGGAGGAGTACCCTGTCGGCGTAATTTTGTGCGGAGCCCTTTTTTTAGACGATTGATTTACTGACAAGATCGCTGGTCGCGTTGCATGGTTAAAGTATGGCCAAAGATAATCAATGGCACGTGTTGCGGCATCCGCAGACAAAAAACCCCGAAGAAGTCACCTTGAATCCGGTGGGACACCAGTCGACGAACTGGATGCTGCGCTTGGTTTTGATGGCGGCGATGGCCGCGTTCACGTCCTTCGGCACCACGTCACCGCGGTACAGCATGCAACAGGCCATGTATTTTCCTCGGCGGGGATCGCACTTCACCATCTGATTAGCCGGTTCGAAGCAGGCGTTGGTAATTTCCGACACGGTCATCTGCTCGTGGTACGCCTTCTCCGACGAGGTCACTGGGGCGTACGTCACCAGCGGGAAGTGGATCCTGCATAGACATCCCCTCCCTCAGTCGGACATTCGTCTTGGGGAACCGCCTGGGTCCTACTGGTGCCTGACCTATTAAGCATTAAGAAGAAATGTCCAGTGATACATTCGAGTTTTTCCTTTCTCATAGATCATCAATACATTCCACAGAAAATAATCTCAAGTTCCACAGATAAGCCGACATGTTCATTAAAACCAATAAAATATTTAATTGTTGTTGGTTCTTTTTTTCTAAAGTAAATTACGTTTTGTTGAACGCTCATTTAATCCGCCCAAATGAAGCGCTCAGCGGTCCTGAACAGATGCTTTCACAACTAACCCTTATCTTCCGAAAGTTTCAATGGAAAAATGGCGGCCGGCGAAGTCCAGAGACACATAAAGCTGAATGGCGTCAACTACATGAACAAGCCCCATTTTCCCATTGTAACTTTCCGGAAATCGTTTGTAACTCTTGAATACGATATCGCTTATCTCTGACACTTTGGCAACTGGTCCGGACCGCAAGCTCTATAGATCTGGTAGGAGATTCAACGTACGACATTGCGTAATCCACTTTTAAAAAACATTTTTTTTTTTTTTTTTTTTGGGGGGGGGGCACGTTGTAATTTTTTAACGTTTTTACCTGGGGTAAGGCACCAGGTTCGTCTGGAACTCCGTCAAGTCCACGTTGAGCGCTCCGTCGAA